>NC_090355.1:9939506-10558384 GCF_035084215.1 Heptranchias perlo | reverse complement strand
CTTATCAGTGATACCAAACTTCAAAAGTCCTACCCTGCCTACATACTAATTAAGAGCAGGAGTAGGCCATTCGTCTCCTCGTGCCTGCTCCGCCATTCGATAAGATCAGGACTGATCTGATTGAGACCTCAATTCTACTTTCCCGTCCATCTACTATAACCTTTGACTCCCTTGTTAATCAGGAATCTATCTAACTCAGCCTTAAAAATATTCAATGACCCTGCCTCACCGCTCTCTGGGGAAGGGAGTTCCACAGACTCACGACCCTCAGAGAAAAAATTTCTCCTCATCTCCGTCTTAAATGGGAGACCCCTTATTTTTAAGCTGTGTCCCCTAATTCTAGTCTCTTCCACAAGGGGAAACATCCTCTCAGCATCTACCCCTTCTAGTCCCCTCAGGATCTTATATGTTTCACTAAGATCATCTCTCATTCTTCTAAACTCCAATGTATACAGGCCCAACTTTTCCAACCTTACCTCATAAGATAATCCCCTCATTCCAGGAATCAGTCGAGCCAACATTCTGCGAATTGCCTCTAAAGCAATTATGTCCTTTCTTAAATAAGGAGACCAAAACTGCACACAGTATTCCAGATGCGGTCTCACCAATAGTACAACTGTAGCAAAACACCTCTACTTTTATATTCCATTCCCCTTGCAATAAATGACAACATTCCATTTGCCTTCCTAATCTCTGCGCTGCCAAAACCGAGGACCAACCCCTATGCTACCAATGCCCAGAATTCCACCAATGCTGCTAAAGTCATTCTCCGCTCTCCAATAGTGCTAAACCCCTGATAGCTATTTCCAACGTAGTACATCTTACTTATATCTTGCTGTGCACCCAGGGCTTTAAAAAAGATCAGGGAATAAAAACTGAGTACGCAGGTAATGGAACATACAATAATAAAGATCAAGGCCACTGATTTGATAATTTTTACAGAAAAATGGACAGAATTCCAGGATTCAATCCCCAAAATACGAGTACAAATCCTGTGGTACCAAGCAATAAAAATGGAACTTGACTTATTCTGTCACCATAAATCATTTTCCCAAACACATTATGTTTTACACATACAAATACTCAGATTCACCACAAGCAATGCCACAGAAGATCTAGTGCATGTTTCATTTTTCATATCATATGGTCAAAAGGATAAAACAAAAGAGGTGACTTGCCTGAGTATTGAATTTAAAGAAACAATTCAGGTTCAATAATGGAATTTTTACTGAGAGATGTAATAGGAAAACATCTGAAAACCAAAAATATACAAAGAATAGTCAGCACGTATTTCAAAAGGGGAGATCATGCTTGACCAGCCTTATTGAATTCTTTGAAGAAGTAACAAAAAGAGTAGACAAGGGGAATGCAGTAGATCATATATATTTGGATTTTCAAAAGGCCTTCAATAAGGTACCACATAGTAGACTCATGACTAAGGTCAGAGCATGTGGGGTCAGAGGACAAGTAGCAGAATGGATAGCAAGCTGGCAACATAACAGAAAACAGAGAGTAGAGGTTAAGGGTAGCTGCTCACACTGGCAAAAGGTGGGAAGTGGTGTTCCACAAGGATCAGTGCTGGGACCACTGTTGTTCACCATTTACATAAAGGATTTGGATTTGGATTCAGGAATTGGAAGTACAATTTCCAAATTTGAGGACGACCCCAAATTGGGGGGGGGGGGCGTGATTGGCAAATTAATTTCAATATTGATAAATGTTTGGTTGGAAGAATAAGAGACCACCTACTGCTTGGATAATAAGAGTCTAAATTGGGTAGAGGAACAAAGGGACCGAGGGGTACAGATGTACAAATCACTAAAAGTAGATACGCAGGTTAATAAAGCCATACAAAACGCAAACCAAGCACTGGGGTTCATTTCTCGGGGGTGTGGATTCAAAACCCCTTTAACAAAAGACATATGAAGGAAAGGGGTAACTGTGCCCCTTTTAAACAAAGTCATTTGAAAACCTGCAAACACAGTAATATAGTAAACTGTGTTCTCGCAAGTCTTGTTTTCCTTCAGTGACGCTGACGGCATCGGAGAAGTATGAGTTTCGGGATCGAAGATATTGTATTGAGGATAGATATCTAAATTATTAAATAAATAAGCTAGATGGGTAATATTGAGCTTGGAGGGTTGTCAGGCTTTCAAAAACACACGCTTTTCAACACGGCAGGGGGTAATCTAAGAAAAGGCTGACATCAAAAGCTTCGGCTCAGGAAAACAACGATAATTGTGAAAAGGCATGAGGTCTCTTACATCTTTCTGGTAATCTGTTCAAAGGATTGGGATTTGTAAAAACATCAGATAATGTTGCATCCAGTATATGGCATACTATAAAGCAAATGGTATAAGGAAAAAATTTAAAACCACTGAAGCAACTATAATTGAAGACAAGATGACTGTAAAACCTAGTCTGTGTATTGAGGAAAAGGGGCTACATATACTTTGATCTCTGCATGGAAGGTAATAAACATAGATAGTAAAGGAACCTTTTAGAGTCCATGGTTTGAGCAAATGGAGGTGAGGGGGGGGGGAAATTTGATAGTGCCCATTTTCGGGCACGGGTAGCGTGATCCGCTATTACCCTGCACGTGAATTTTGAAATGCCTGCTACTTATCATGATATCTCTGTGCGGCCAACGCTACTCGCACTGCTGAGAGGCTGCACGGAGAATGAGGGAATCGGAAATGAGGTGGGTTCAGTGCACGTCATCAGCAGCCTGCACCTCTTAAAAGGTGCAGGTGCACGTTTTAAATGGGACATGCACAGTTCACCAGGAGGGGGGAAAGATAGCCACAAGGATGGAAGGACCGGCGCGAGAGAGGGCACCACGCTTCTCCGATGATGCTCTGAAGGCCCTGGTGGAAGGGGTGGACAAAAGGAGGGCCAACATGTACCCGCAAGGTGGCAGGAGACTCTCCAGACTGCAGCTCTGTAGGCATTGGCAGGCTGTGGCGCAGGAAGTGGACGCCAGGAGCATGGCACCACGCACGTGGGTGCAGTGCCAAAAGAAGTTTAATGATTTGACACGAGTGGTCAAGGTGAGTGAATGCAAGTGTCAAGTGGCACATCCAACCCACTGCACCATTGCTCCACGCATCATACCCCCTGTCACCCACCCACCCACCAAACACTGCCCATCCATACGCAATGCTGCACTCGGCATGCTGCATCTCACCCGCATAAAGTACCACATTTGCAGGCCACGCAACCACCTCTCACAGGTCACACACACTGGCTGCTATTCTACCAGGACAGGCACATCACCCACACACCTTGCAGGATACTCACTGACACACTGTCCTCTGTTTTCCAAGAGAAGGTGGTGCATAACAGCTGGCAGCATGAGAGATCTGAGGCTGGACGGCGACGCTTACATGTCCTCAACCCCCGAGAGGAGACAGTGCTTCGGATCATTGGGCAGGCCATTGTTGCAGCCGTGACAACGTGCCACGCTGGAGGTCCCGATGAAAGGGGTCTCTACATATCTAATGCTCCTTCTCCTTCCCACATCTCCCTCCTCCCATAATCTTTTCTGACTCATGTGCTGCAGATGCTGTCGGCACGCACGTCTTACTTGCTCCTTTCCCCGCTCCACAACTCAACGTGTTTCCCTTTGTCATTGCAGATACCCAATAATACCTGGCGGCACCGTCCGAGGAGGAGGAGGAGGAGGACACTGAAGCCACACCGTCACTCGATCTGACACTCACTTCCACCAGCTCAGAGACTGACACTGCGCGTCATTTAGAAGCTAATATAAAGGAGGGATTTGCACGTGGTGAGACACCAGGCATAAGTGTGCTGGAGCCGGGGTGGGGGGGGGAATGGATACCACAGGTGCCAGCTCGCCAGAGGGGGAGGTCACTCACTAGCTCTGCTGCAGAGGAGTCAGATGAGGACTTTGATGGGCCAGGCTGAAGACTGCTGATGGACGTACACCACCAAATGCGTGGGGCACTGGAAAGCCTGCCAGAAAGCCGAGGCACAATGAGAAGAGGCATGGAGGAGTCCAGCTCCAATTTGGCGCAGGGCTTTGCGCAGAGCTTGAAGCCCATCCTTTCTAACATGGAACAGTTGGTCACCTCCATCAGCCCACCAGTGGAACCCACCATATTGCAGCGTCTGATGGCCGACTGGCCTGTTTCTGTTCAGTTGTCTTTGTGTAATTCTATGTAAACGCAGCTCTACCGCTATATTTAACGATAGCAGTTAAATATCAAAACTATGCTCCAGACCCCAGACTACTGTGAGTGATGTCACACCAGTTAAGTTAGTTTAGATATGTGTGGCTATCAAGAAAGGCATTTACAATGCAGTTGTAGTTCAACTAAATATTGGGAAGACCGAAGCCATTGTCTTTGGTCCCCGTCACAAACTCCATTCCTTAGCCACCAACTCCATCCCTCTTCTTGGCCACTGTCTGAGGCTGAACCAGACCGTTCACAATCTTCGCATCCAATTTGACTCTGAGATGAACTTCCAACCACATATCCGCTCCATCACCAAGACCGCCTACTTCCACCTCAGTAACACTGTCCGTCTCCGCCCCTACCTTAGCTCACCTACTGCTGAAACCCTCATCCATGCCTTTGTAACCTCCAGATACGACTATTCCAATGGTGTCCTGGCCGACCTTCCATCTTCCACCCTCCATAAACAGGAGCTCATCTAAAACTCTGCCGCTCATATCGTAACTCGCACCGAGCTCTGTTCACCCATCATTAATTGATATTGGCTCTCGGTCCGCCAATACCTTCATTTTAAAATTCTCATTGTTGCTTTCAAATCACTCCACGCCTTCATGCACCCGACTTCTGTAACCTCCTCCAGCCCGACAACCCTCCGAGATCTCCGCACTCCTCCAATTCTGGCCTCTTGCGCATCGCCAATTTTACTCGCTGCACCGTGCATTCAACTGCCTCCGCGTTTCCGACGGAATTCCTTCTCTAAACCTCTCTACCTCTCTCTTCTCCTTTAAGACCCTCCTTAAAATCTACCTCTTTGACCAAGCTTTTGGTCACCTGTCCTAAAATCTCCTGATGTGGCTCGGCGTCAAATTTTGTTTAATAACGCTCCTGTGAAATGCCTTGGGACATTTAACTACATTAAAGGTGCTATGTAAATGCAAGTTTGTTGCTGTTATTTTCACTGTGTTGGTATCAAACATTCGCAGATAAAGTAATGCAAATACTGCAAATGCAAACGCAAATGAAAAGAGGTCTGTAGATCAGCATTAGGTGAACACACCCCAAACCATAGAAGAATAGAACCATAGAAAAGATACAGCACAGAAAGCTCAAAGAACAACCAGGTGCCCATTCTAATCCCACCTTCCAGCTCCCAGTCCGTAGCCCTGCAGCTGACAGCACTTTAGGTGCAGGTCCAGGTACTTTTTAAAAGAGTTGAGGGTCCCTGCCTCTACCACCAATTCGGGCAGCGAATTCCATACACCCACCACCCTCTGGGTAAAAAAGTTTTTCCTCATGTCCCCTCTGATCCTTCCGCCAATCAGCTTAAATCTATGTCCTCTAGTTCTTGAACTCTCCACTAGGGGAAACAGGTACTTCCTGTCTACTCTATCTGGGCCCCTCATAATTTTGTACACCTCAATCAAGTCTCCCCTCAGCCTCCTCTGCTCCAAGGAAACAACCCCAGCCTATCCAATCTCTCCTCGTAGCTGCAATTTTCAAGCCCTGGCAACATTCTTGTAAATCTTCTCCGCACTCTCTCCAGAGCAATTACGTCCTTCCTGTAATGTGGTGACCAGGACTGCGCACGATACTCCAGCTGGTGCCTTTACCAGTGTTTTATACAGTTCCATCATTACATCCCTGCTTTTGTATTCTATACCTCGACTAATAACGGAGAGCATTCCGTATGCCTTCTTCACAACCTTATCTACTGGTACTGCCACCTTCAGGGACCTGTGCACATGTACTCTGAGGTCTCTCACTTCCTCTACCCCTCTCAATATACTCCTGTGAACTGCGTATTCCCTTTTATTGTTTGCACTCCCTAAGTGCACTACCTCACACTTTTCCGGTTGAACTCCATTTGCCACTTTTCCGCCCACTCCACCAACCCATTGATATCTTCTTGGAGTCTACAGCTATCCTCTTCACTATCAACTACACAGCCAATTTTTGTTTCGTCTGCAAATTTGCCAATCCTGCCCCCTACATTTGAGTCCAAATCATTTATATATACCATAAACAGCAAGGGACCCAACACTGAGCCTTGTGGCACACCACTGGAAATGGATTTCCATTTGCAAAGACATCCTTTGACTTTTACCCTTTGTTTCCTGTTACTGAGCCAATTTTGGATCCAATTCACCACATTTCCCTGTATCCCATGGGCTTTTACCTTTCTGACCAGTCTGCCATGTGGGACCTTGTCAAATGCCTTACTAAAATCCATGTAGACAACATCCACTGCACTACCCTCATCAATCCTCCTTGTCACTTCCTCAAAGAATTTAATCAGATTTGTAAGGCATGACCTTCCCTGAATAAATCCATGCTGACTATCCCTGATTAAACCATGCTTTTCCAAGTGACAGTTTATTCTAACTCTCAGTATTGATTCTAATAGTTTGCCAACCACCGAGGGAAGACTGACGGCCTATAATTGTTCGGCCTTTCCCTCGTACCCTTTTTAAACAATGGTACTATGTTTGCAGTCTTCCAGTCCTCCGGTACCTCCCCTGTAACTAGTGAGGATAGGAAATTGATCCTCAGCGAATCCGCTATTTCCTCCCTGGCTTCCTTCAATAGTCTAGGAAACAATCCATCCGGCCCTGGTGACTTATCAACTTTCAAGGATTCCAGTCCCTCTGGTACTTCCTCTCTCGTTACGTTTACCTTATCCAATATTTCACACCTCTCCTCTTTAACTACTACATCCGGGTCATCCCTTTCCTTTGTGAATACGGAGACAAAATATTCATTTAAAACCCTACCCACATCCTCTGCTTCTACACACAAGTTACCCTTATCATCCCTGATAGGTCCCACCTTTTCCTTAGCTATCCTCTTGTTCATAATGTACTGATGAAACATTCTTTGGGTTTTCTTTAATCTTACGAGCTAATATTTTTTCATGCCCTCTCTTTGCTTTCCTTATTTCCTTTTTTACGTCATCCCTGTACTTTCTACACTCCTCTAGGCTTTCTGCAGTATTTCCTTTCCTGTGACAGTCACAAGTTTTCTTTTTCTGCTTTATTTTGCCCTGTATGCTTCTAGACAACCGGGGTCTCTAAATTTGGCCGTGCCACCCTTTTTCTTTGAGGGGAGGTGTCTGCATTGTACCCGTAGAATTTCACTTTTTAGTGCCTCCCACTGGCTTGCCACTGATTTCTCCTCAAGTAGTTGTGTCCAGTCCACTTCTGCCAAATCACCTCTTAGTTCTGTAAAATTTGCCTTCCCCCAATTTAAAATGTTTACTCCTGATTTAACTCTGTCCTTTTCCATAATAATGCTAAAACTAACTGAATTGTGGTCACTATTTCCAATATGGTCACCCACTGTCACTTCACCCACTTGCCCATCTTCATTTCCCAGGACTAAATCTAGAATTGCATCCCCTCTTGTTGGGCTTGTCACGTACTGGCTAAAAATGTTCTCCTGACACCGATCGAGAATTTTGCGCCCTCTGTGCCCCTCACACTGTTTGAATCCCAGTTGATGTTAGGGTAGTTGAAGTCCCCTACTATTATTGCTCTCTTATTTTTGCACTCAGAAATTTGCCTACATATTTGTTCTTCTATCTCCCTTTCGCTATTCGGGGGTCTATAGTACACTGCTCGTAGTGTGACTGCCCCTTTTTTATTTCTTAGCTCAACCTATATGGCCTTGATTGATGATCCATTTAGCATATCATCCCTTCTCACAAATGTAATTGATTCTTTAACCAATAATGCTACCCCCCCTCCTTTTTTATCACCCACTCTATCCTGCCTGAAAACTCTGTATCCAGGGATATTGAGCTGCCAATTATCCCCCTCTTTAAGCCAGGTTTCCGTGATAGCAATGATATCATGCTGCCTTGTGTCTATCTGTGCCCTTAGCTCATCTGTTTTGTTTGTAATACTCCTTGGATTGAAGTATATACCTTTCAACCCCGTCAAATACTATTTAACCTTTGCTTCTTTTGCCTTTCTGAGTCGCTAACTACATCACCAACTGTTTTTCTCCTTCCCGTTTCCTGGTCTGAATTTGTCCTATCTGTACCTGCCCTTTGGCTCCCATCCCCCTGCCATACTAGTTTAAACCCTCCCCAACAGAACTAGCAAATGCCCCCACGAGGATATTGGTCCCGGTTCTGCTTGGGTGCAACCTGTCCAGCTTGTAGAGGTCCCGCCTTTCCCAGAATCGGTCCCAATGCCTCAGGAATTTAAACCCTTCCCTCCTACACCATCTCTCAAGCCACGCATTCATCTGGTCTATTTTCCTATTTCTTCTCTCGTTAGCACGTGGCACTGGGAGTAATCCTGAGATTACTACCTTAGAGGTCTGGCTTTTTCATTTATTTCCTAACTCCCTATATTCTGCTTGCAGGACCTCATCCCTTTTTTTTTAAAACCAAACATCTCAAACATAACTAGAACTACATTTAGGATACACATTCTGTTTGTGCAAGTCCATTCATTCAAAACTGTCAGCATTTGCTTCTCTTCATGTACATCTAACATTTGTTCAAATGGAAAAAGAAGTGACATTTAGAATAAAACTAGTTAACATTGTCAAAGATAACAACAGTGCTGACCAACAATTCTCACCTCACTAGAAGAATATTAATATACCCTGTTCTTGAAGCGTTTGGTGGGATATTTAATGACAGTATTGGAGTTTCAAAAAGGTGTCCCGTTCATAAAATCTTACAGCACAGAAGGAGGCCATTCGGCCGATCGTGCTTGCGGCAGCTCTTTGAAAGAGCTATCCAAATAGTCTCACTCCCCCGCTCTGCCTCCATAGTCCTGCAATTATTTCCTTTTCAAATATTTATATCCAATTCTCTTTTGAATATTCTTGGGATGTTACTGGGTAGCAATATAAGACAACAGTTTTAGCTGCATATTACATCCAATTTGGGGCAGTATTGATGGATGGTCCGTAATAATAAACTGCATGTCACAGCAACAGAGGCATGAATTTTCTTTTGCTTATCCCATCACAGGGTTCTGCACATTGAATCCCCATTGTATTTACTGATACAAGATTCAAAAATGAAAGCAAGCAACACCACCACCACTCAAACCAAATTCAACTTTCTGTCAGTCGAGTGGGAATCAAGTTTCCAGCCAGGAATACATCAGATTGTTTGCTATCCAGATGAAAGAAATGATGCAGTTTATAAAGAGTGGCACAAATGAACAATCCCAGCCATGTTGGCTTCATGTTGATGGTGTTTCCATCAATATCAGAATGCAACTCGAAAAGGCAGCAGTTCTTATCCAATAACATTTCATCGAACAACCAAGTTATAAACCAACTTCACTGGTACACAGATAATTGCCAAGAACCATCACCTTTAGACTTTTTTCAATGGTTTTCAAAATTTTGAGGGTTGGATGTCTCAAAAGTTTGAATTTTGGACATTGTGAAATCCCAAAAGTATGTGAGTCTCATTTCTGATTCTTATTATGTTAAATGTTATCTCCATAGTTGTATGGCATTAATGTTAATAAATATTAATACTTTAATTGCATAAGTTACAGCATTCCAAGACAGGCCCTTTAAATATGTTAATGTGGGGCGTAACGTTGGTTGAAGGACCGCTTGAAAAATTACCTCCCAATGAGTGGCCTGAAATTCATTTTTCTCATGGGGCAAGCTGCCTGTGGAGGCGTGGGATGCAAGGACCGGCCCAGACTAATTTCTACCCTACTGTGTCATGAAGCAATGATGTACTAATTTAATCATTTAAATTCTAAACTACTTTTGAATGGGCTGATGCCTTTGCTAAAATAAGGGACAAAAGAATTTCCTATGAATGCACTAGCACACTCATTGCTGATATCACGCTGGTTACAGTGATTTCAACCTATGAGTTAGCTAAAATCCACTATTAAAATTTATATTTTCACATAACTTGCTTGTCTTGGGATATGGGGATAGCGCAGGAAAATGGCGTTGAGGTAGAAGATCAGCCATGATCTTATTGAATGGCGGAGCAGGCTCGAGGGGCCGGCTGGCCTACTCCTCCTCCTATTTCTTATGTTCTTATGTCTCCTTGTAAAGTACACTGCCTTCCTTATTATTATCAAAAGATACATGTTAAAAATGCAGAATCTCCTCCCACCCCCACATTATTGCCTACTGTCTTGGTAAAATGGGTCAGTTTAGATCAGTGGTAGCATTCTCAATTGTCAGTCAAAATAGTATGGGTTCAAGATCCACTCCAGGGCTTGGACCATACAATCTAGGCTGGCACTCCAGTATAGTACTGAGGGTGTGCTGTATTTTCAGAGCTGCTGCCTTTTGGTTGAGACTTTCAGATGGATATAAAAGATCTCAGGGTACTATTTGAAGGAGAGCAGCAGAGTTCTTCTGGTGTTCTGCCTAACAGTTATCTCTCAACCTAAACCATCAAAAACAGATTAACTTATCATTTCTCTCATTGCCACTTGTAGAAATTTGCTGTGTGCAAATTGGCTGCCATGTTGGCCTATAAACAATGACTACACCTTTAAAATAATTCACATACTATGAAGCACATTGGGACTTTGAGAACATGAAAGACACTCTATGAATGTAAGTTTTTATTCTTTCTATTTCAATCAATTAATCCTGTTAAATCCTGACAGTTTGTTATAAGTTATCACGTTGGACATCTCCAGGGATCTGAATGGCAAACCATTTTACAACATTTAAAAAAGTCAACTTCATTTGCGAGAGTGTCCTCAAGTTTTAAAGAAAAACAGTTCAGCTTGACTGATATGAACTTGCTGTGATGGTTTGATCTCTTACAGGGGTTAACAGATGGCAACTAACCAGTACAGTATTTTGCTTAATCAAAGTATCATCAATACTTTGGAATCTACACGAATAAAATCTTCAAAAGTTAAATTTATCAGCAATCTTCGACACATTTGTATAATGCCTCATCAAACCGATGGTATCCATATAGATGCAGTATTTACAATTGAACAATGAGCTCCAGCCTTGTTTGATCTTTCTCAGGATTTTCAAGCAAGCTCACACACAAAGAGAGTTCTGGATTGAAAAAGGCCACTGAAGAATAATTAAGACCTCATTATTAATGGGACAGACTTTCAGCTAGAAGATACATGAACAGCCGAAAAAAGCGAGACGGATCATGTGCAAGAGACAAGCTGTGACAAATTTGTTTTTACTTGTCTATCATCCGAGCCTGCAGCCGTACACCAAAGTTAAATACCTCTATATACGTGGAGTACAGGTCTTGCTGAGATAAATGTGATTTCACTGTTTTTACTCTTCACAAAAGGTGTCAACAATTTTAATAGGAGAGAAAAATGCCAGCAATTCAAAAATGCAATTTATTATAAATTAAGAACTCCACACTATGAGCAGTGTGTATTAATCAAACCGGTCGGTATTTCTCCAAACGATGTAATGCCTCAATCGGTTTTATAAATTAAGGTTTCATTACGAGGTAAAGTGCAAATGTGACCATAAATTCTGTGAATTTATGTGTTATTGCCATTGTATTAATAGAACAGAATTCTCTAAGCTGAGAAGATAGAAATCAAGTCTCCTGGTTTCCTATAATAATTGGGGCAATCTGGGCTATTAAGGTACATCTCCTCAAAACCATTGCTGTTGAAATGGTCCACTGCTTCTCTGACATTACATCCAACCCTTCATCATCTGAGGAACCGTCCTTTTTTTTTACGCTGTTATTTCTGTTCAAATTCCCCTGTAAGAGAGGAGGAAGAATACTCTCCTTCTCCAGAGCACAACAAGATTCAAAATGGTATACCCAGAGGAGATGATGAAAGCTAACGGAGTAGCAGCCAAACATTGCAAATTTAATTCATTGAGTAATTCAGTTACTAATGGGAAAGCAGCAATCTATATCCATATTCAATATCAGACACTGTCCTCCTTAAAACTTTCACTTTTGGGCTAAATAAGGCTGGATATTTTGAATGGTATTGTTCAACATTGTATTTATCATCTGGTTACATTGATAAGAGGACACAAACCTCAGTCCAATTTAGCTTTTGTTTTTAAAATGGGGGAAGCAGCTTAGTTCTTTGCATAAACATATTGGGGGTAACTTTAACCTGCCAGGGCGGGTAGATGGGGAGGGCATCTAACCCCCTCTCAGGAGGCGGGTCGGTCAGTAAAATATTTTAAGGCGGCTCTGTTCTGACGAAAAGGTCTTCGACCTGAAACGTTAACTCTGTTTCTTTCTCCACAGATGCTGCCTCACTTGCTGAGCTTCTCCAGCATTTTTTTTATTTCAAATTTCCAGCATTCGCAGTATTTTGCTTTTGATTTTAAGGCGGCTGTTTCTCCCTCCATTTTAACTAATGTTTTATTTTTAACACCTGCAGGCCAGGTTTCCCAGGCGTCGTGGAACTCAGCAGATGAAAGGAGGTGAGAAGGGCCGTAATGATGAGGTAAGGGCCTTTATTGCACTGTTTGTGGGCCAGGAGGAGCAGGAGTGCTTCCCCCCGACCCACCAAGCTCACCTTTTAAACGCCCTGCGCCCAGCATGGATGATTTCCTTATCTGAGTTGAGGAGGAACTGGGCGGATTCAAGGGGACCTTTTAAAAGGGTGAACAAATTTGCATTTGTATCGCCCCTTTCACAATCTCAGAATTTGAAAAGGAGTTTCACAGCCAATAAATTACGTTTTGAAATGTAGTCATTGTTGTTCTGTAATTTGCACACAGCAGGGTCTCCACAAAAAAAAAGACTAGTTAATCTGTTTTTTGGTGATGTTGATTGAGGGATAAATGTTGGCCGGGACACCAAGAAAACTATCTTGCTCTTCTTTGAATAGTGCAATGGAACCTTTTATGACAGGGAAAACAAGGCTTTAGCTGCAAGACGGCACCTGCAATAGTCCAGCACTCCCCCTGTACTGCACTCAAGTGTCAGCTGAGATTTTATGCTCAACTCCTGGAGTGGGGCTTGAACCCACGACCTTCTGATTCAGAGGCGATATTGTGATCACTGAGCCAAGGCTAAAATACAAGACAGCAGCAGGGTCCCCAAGAAGGGAGTGAGGTTGAATCCAAACGCTGGAGAACCAGAGGGATCGGGTCCAAGTTCCCAGGTGATTGTTGGGGTTTTGCGTCCACCTTTTCTAGGGCAACAGGTGGGGGAATTCTGTTCGAGTTTCCTCAAGAAAGTGTCTGGGGAGAATAGAGGGGTACTGTGACTAATTTCCCCAGGGATATCGCAATGCGAGGCTTGTATCAGTGTTCCAGTAATATAAAATTTCAATTTATAGATTGCCTCATTAAGTTAAAATAACTCAATGTGCTTCACACAGTGGAGTAGATTTTTGTCTTTGCCACCAGGGTGGTAATCTGGTCGGGCAGATCGCATGCCCTTATTATGATTTCAATGGAATGAAGATCAGGCGGTTCTACAGGGCGGGTGATCTGCCATGCCAGATTACTGCCCGGGTGGTGAAGATGAAAATCTATATCAATGAATTACTCTATGAAATGCATGCTGTGTCAGCAAATACGTAACTATTCTGTGCCAGGAAGCCCCAGCAGCAATGAGATGAACGAACGGTTAAAGTGTTTTTTTTTATTTTGGGACTGGGAGGAATCTCTGCTCCTTTTTGTAACAGTGCCACTTGGTCTTTAAAATCATTGATTTCTGAATTCTGGACACCGCACTTTAGGGAGGATGTGAAGGCCTTAGAGAGGGTGCAGAAAAGATTTCTAGATTGGTTCCAGGGATGAGGGACTTCAGTTATGTGGAGAGACTGGAGAAGCTGGGGTTTTTCTCCTTGGAGCAGAGAAGGTTGAGGGGAGATTTGATAGAGGTGTTCAAAATCATGAGGGGTCTAGACAGAGTAGATAGAGAGAAGCTGTTCCCATTCCCTTCTTGAAGGGTCAAGAACCAGAGGACACAGATTTCAGGTCATTGGCAAAACAACCAAAGGCGACATGAGGAAAAACGTTTTTACGCAGCGAGTGGTTATGATCTGGAATGCATTCCCTGAAAAGGTGGTGGAGGCAGATTGATTTGTGGCTTTCAAAAGGGAAATGGATAAGTACTTGAAGGAAAAAAAATTGCAGGGCTATGGGGAAAGGGCAGGGGAATGGGACTAGCTGGATCGCTCTTGCAGAGAGCCAACATGTGCTTGATGGACCGAATGGCTGCCTTCTGTGCTGTAACCATTCTATGCTTCATCCATAGAATGGCCTCTCATAATGCAGAATTCTCTCAGGATTGAACTGGATGGCCAGCCTAGATGTGGGACATAAACCCGTAATCTGCTGATCTAAAGGCTTCAACTGAGCCAAGCTGACACAATAATCAGCCATTGCTGGATGGAGTGAATTGTGTCTGAGTTTTCCAGCCTTTGTGGGTGAAGGGTATCCAAGTTTCCCACAACAAACAAGTGAGGGAGGGTCAAGTCATTTATTCCTAGCAGTCCTGGTATTTCGGAGGGATTGTACTTCCCATTAAATATTAATAAAATCAACTGCATTGATACTTACTGTCCCAGCCTCTGAGTTGCATAGCGAAACACTGAGGCAGAGAGGAGATCAACACCATTGTTCTTTACTGGTTTTGTAGTTCATATGTATTCCCAAATAGTTCAGCAGGTAGCTGGTGGGTTGGAATGCATCCTAGTATTTATTGGAAGTGTAGAAAGGTTCTCTACTTGCCTGCACCAAGTTGTCTTTTCAAGTTCCAGATTTGTTTTTTACCCTTTGAAACTTACGTGCTTCGAATTTTTTTTATATAAAGCTCTCCTTTCATTTTAACAAATCCATATCCTGCTTTGATATAGTTGAGTGCTACAGCGGGTATAAATTGGACTCATCTTGAAGGATGACAGACATGCAAGTAAAAGTAAGTAAACAAAAGTTGTTTTAAATAGGCTTTGTGCCATGTTAGTGCCATTGGGCCCTGCGCGAAGGGAATTTGAGACATGACGTGTGCTAAGTGTAGCATGCTTGTGAGGAACAGGTGACTTTGGACCTATGGCTCCCAAAGCTTTCCACCATTGGTGGTTTTCCTTACCTCATGTCTGGGTGTGTTGTAGACTAGTTGCCATGATTAGTCAACCAGTCCATTGTTGTTGTATCCCACGACTACCAGGATAGAAGGTGAACGAGATGGACCGTGGTCTTTTTTCATCGAGTAATTCCTATGTTCCTGTGTCAGCCACTAGTTTAGACCTAGTTTTTTTTAAAAAAACAGGTCTCCTTGGTGGTAAGTCTCAGCAAACCCAATAAGTTTACTTCAGGGTTACTGCCAGCTGTACATGAATCTTATCTCCCTCGTACCAAGAGCCAGCAGCATGAAACCAATACAACAACTAAAAATAAATGTAAATGATTGAAACTAGAAACATATTACTGTGAGTACCAACAGCAAAATTCCATGCACCTATAATGTTGTATGACATGTCAATTCACAATAAGAATCTATATTATTATTAGCAAACCAAATGCCTTGCCTTTCTCTTAAGGCCTTACCACCTTCAGAAAAAAGGTGGTTGAGAACCTTGTTTTACAGAATTAACTAGAATCAGAGTTTGAAATAACAGTCCACTTGCCCTTTGAAGCACAGATGCTGTTGAATGATGTTGGCCTTTAGCTAGCGTTTGTCATTTTAATTTGGCCATTGTCTGCTTTGATTAAAAATTACGTTTGTATCAAAAGCTCCTTTGTTCCAATTAAGACCGATAATAGGAATCTGAGCCTTTATAAATAGGATAAGCCCATAAACGCATTAGGAAAGTCAATGTCGCACCTTAGGATATGATAAGCATTACTAATTCTGGGGCTGTGCCGTGCAGAGCATTAAAATGTTCTTTTGAACCACTGTTCTTTCAACTCTGGCAAGCTACCTATGAACAGTGATGAAAGACCTTTCCTCTGCTGGCTGTTAGTAGCATGAATAAAATAAATTCCTACGGGTTCAATCACCATTCCCTTGTTGGCTTCATGACAGACTCAAATGGATGTCCAGCTTCCCTTTATTTTGAAGAGAATATCTGTCCCGTCCCAAATGTTCCATTTGCAGATGATAAAGTGTCTCTATACATAGACTAATAACCTGCCTGAGTGTTGATAGAAGCTCATCAGTTGATATGGTTGAGTTCAATAATGTATGGTCACTACAATTAATGCCATGGATTGTTCCTAAATTGCACCTCATTTTCAAGTGACACAAGAGGATGGGGGGTGGAGGGGTTTGAGATTTCCTCTGGTGGGCGTTGTATTAACGACATTGCAAACACAGCAGAAAGATTTAGATTGTTTTCTTGAGAAATCATGAAATTTTACGAACATGTAATGACCAGGAAAAATTCTCCCCAAAGGTCGTCACATATGCAAGATTTTTCGGTATTTTTTATTTGCTTTGAGTATATTTATTGCACATATAAGCTAAAAAGCACAACATACATTGAATTAAAACTCTTCCACCCCTCCCCCCTAAAAAAGACAGCTTTGTGTTGGGAATGTACAGAGAAAGCAGAATGTGTAGCCATGAGTTATTAAAATAAGAAACTGTAGCAGGGGATGTGATTATGACAAACTGACTCCGTTACATTAAAGTGCTCCAGAGGGAGAGAAAAGAACTACTAGTACTTATCATATCACTGTCTGATTTCAGAAATAATCCATCACAAATAAACTATTAATATTCAGTCCACACAAGCTTACACAAGTCTCATCGCACTCCTTTTTAATCTTTTAACAGCAGCATTAGTTTCTAAACTCCCTTGTCGCTAAATTTAATTCTCATCTTGTCTCCCACTGAGAAAATCCACAACTTGAAAATGATTAAATATTCAACTTTTCTTGTTGCAAAATAAATGCGTTCCAAGTCCAAATTTGCTTAGTCCCGAGCAAGATTTCCATTATATTATTGCCGACAAAAAAAACAAGGGGGCACGATTTTAACCCAAACTGCCCAGCAGAAACCGAGCAGGTGGGAAGTTAAAATTGTCCAGGTTACTACCCGCCGGAAAGCCGACACGAACTCACCGTTCTGAATTTTAAGCTGTTCCACTGAACACATGGCGCGCACACCCGGCAGAGTCCTTTACGTATGTATGTCGGGTCCCAATGACATCATCAGGACCCGAATGCAACTTTAACTGGATGGCCTGCTCGGGAAGCGGCTGCGGCTTTCCTGTCAGGTGAAGACAACGGGAAGAGGAGCTCGGGCCAGGAAAGGCCCAAACAGGTAAATATTTTTCCTTTCCTTTTGTGGCCTGGAGGAGCAGGTGTGTTCCTACAGGCCTAGGGAAAGCTAAGAGCAGGCCTCCCCTGCCTCAGAGTATGCCTCTCTTCCCGAAAGCAAGACCTCCTCATCATGAACCCTGAAACTGATACCACTACCTCCCGGGTGTCAGTGGGTGGCCTCTGGCTCGCATGATTTTACACCACTTCCAGTCAATATCCCACCCCCAGTGGGCCAGCAGGATTTAAATAAGGCCTGATGGTTAAAATAGCTAGGGTCTCATTTCTGGAGCAGTGGGTGAGTTTCGAACTCACCTCGCTAACCACCTGCCCAGAATTAAAATCGGGGTCATGATATCTTAAGTGTGTACCCTTCATCAGACTGAAGGCTGAGAGATAAAGATGCTTTTTAATAAGGTTGGAAAAATATTTTACTGTGTTTACAGACTAAATTACATCATCATCACTATAACAAACAACTCGTAGAAGCTGTACTAGAACTTTCTTAACACACTTTTAGATTAGTGCTTGTTTGGGTCAGTTTGCAGGAGATGGCTGTGGGGAACCAGCTGAATCCAATGCCCTTGTGTCAACTGCAGAATTATTCACCTACAAAGAAACTGGGTCTGTCATTCAAAGACTCGACTTGGCAGCTGGATTTATTGGTGAAAACGCAGGGAGTCTCTCTCCCACAATCCAACTTAAACAAATGCCAATATAAAAGCAGTTTTATTCTTCGACTATGCAAATAGTATAGCACAAGATGTTGCAAAATTAACTCTTGACTTGAAAGAATGGATTATACTAAAGAACTTGGACAACCTTCTTGTCCATTATAAAACTCTTATATGAAACATAAGTTACAGGAAATATCTCACCACTTTGTTATTGTAATTGGACTATTCTTGCAATTTTGCACCGAACTTGAACAATATCGTACCAAATTTTCCCACTCCACTACTGCCTCTACAAGTGAAGGCATGGGGGCTGAGAAGATTAACCATGTTTAAGAACAGAATGAAAAACATTGATCTCGAGTCAATCAACAGTCCTTGAAAGATAATTTAAATGGGCACAGAACCACACAGCGCCAAGATTGCAAACGGTTTGGGTTCAGCCTGAGACTGTGGCTGGTCAGGGGTTGGATTTGGTAGTAAGGTTATGGAGTTTGTGGTGGAGACACTGAGTGCAATAAAGAGAATAGTTAACGTCTCCCCATGAAATGCAATTATTTTAATTACTCCATTGTAAGGTTGACTGCAACTTCCTGTACTGTTTGTTCATGCATTGTCCAGTTAAGCTCACTTGTGCAATCTCAGCACAATGTCTATCGTATTATCCTTCGTAGGAAGTAGGAAAACCTCATATCTCATATTTCTCACAAGCTCACGCTATGCTAGTGACAGTCCATTGTCTTCAGATTCAGACCATCACAGCTTCTAAAACAACTAAAATTGTGTCTGTCACTCAAAGCAATCTTTTTCATTTGCTCCTTTCTCCTACAATTTAAGGCTTCTAAAATCCAAGCAATTCTCGATTAGTGTTCTACCCTTCTCCATTTCAACGGTGGTGGTGTCGTACATGGGCTTGGCTCTTTGCTTAGGTTTCTCAATTTGAATGTGGAATAAACTGGATATTTCACTCTTTCCCAGTTCACATTCTATTAATCTAGTATGCATTTAGTATAAAATAAATTAAATAGAAAGAATGGAAACTTGTCCTCGATGTGGTATTGAGTTCAGAAAGTATGAACTTCAAACTGAACTCTAAACCTCAAGTGATAGAATAGGCTCCTCAAGTTCTCTTTCCTTTCCTTCCTCCATCTTGGCCAAACCAAGAACATGGAATTTCAGTCATGAACTTGCAGCTTTCCACTCTTTAGCATTGCAAGACAGTTCAAAAATATATCAAGCTACCTGAATAACATTTGAACCAATATTTATACTATTGCCATTTTAAATCAATGCTTTTGCATGTGTGTGCATACGTATATGTGCATGTGTATGTATGTATAGGCTCACGTGCAGGCATGGGGGTATGATATGCTTTGTGCACAATTATACAATACAAACTGGTTCAGCAGCATAGTCCTGCATACTGACTAGACTGGGATGGACTCAACAACACATATAAAAGATGTCATCTGACAGGCATACTGTATTATTAAAATCAAAAGCAAACTTCAAAATAAATGTTGCTTAAGTGAGAACAGCATAGTACTTGACACTAAGGGATTAGAGTTGAAGTCTTAACAACTTTTTCCTGAGCACGTTTACCTTAACTGTTCGCAAGCATCCTGGAGACCTTTTGCAAAACTTCTTCCAAAGATACGTTGGTAGTGTTTTTTTTTATATGGGAATCATCAAAATAACATGTCATCCTGAATGTCAGTTGTTGACCTAAAGAGACTTGTTAAGATTTTCCTCCTTAGCTTTATTATTTTTTCCAAAAGTGGAAAATAGAAGTACTGGAGATCTCTCTGCTTCCCTCTCTAACACTGGTCAAAGGGCTGATAGACCAATGACTCCTTTGTCATACACCAGGATCGAGCGCAGTCTTCTCTACTGTTTTTATAGGATATAGCATTTTTTTAAAAATCACATTCAGCACATCACATGTTAAGCACTAGTTTCTTCTGATTTACAAAATCTCAATTACTAATTTGTTTTAAATTGGCCTAGTCACAAAGGTGCACTGTACCGTGCCTATGGATTTCCCTCATACTGAGCCCTTCCTATAAACAGGTCCTCAAATCTTTACTTGCAGTTCCAGTAAATCAGAATTGCCAAGTAACACTCAGAAGGTGTGATAATCACTCATTTCTATCTTGGAAATTTTTCAAAAATATATCAAAGAAATAACAAACTTGCACTAATATACAACCTTGTCACATCCTCAGGGACTTCTAAAGCATTTGACAATCAATGAATCACTTTTTATGTCCAGCCACTGTTGTTATATAGATCACCGAGGGCAGCCAAGTGGCACGGATGTGTTCTTCATATTTATTTCCTCATCTTACTTTCCTCTTTGCAATTGTGTTTTCCTGTAATTCCCCTTCTCTCTTCACAGCCCATTCAGTTGTGGAATTTGGGCGCATTTCTATGTATTTTCCCTCTCTGGGTCTGTTTTGATAGAGGACTATCACTAATACTAGCACCAAGAATGTTGGGTTGACCCACCCTCCATATCAAGCAAAAACAGTAGAAGTGCCAGGAGCTATCGGTAAATGAACAGAGCAGATGGATTGGTAACCCATGTTTCCGCTTGCTCTTTCCTCTGGTGCCATCAAATGGCTGGAGGTCAATTTTTTTTTTAAAAGAGTCAAATGCAATAAAACTCAAACTTCAACAGTAAAATAAAATGCAAAAAATTAAACACTAAGCATGAGGAAGATGAATTATTAACGACAAATCACTTCATTTAGCCATAAATCACCTCAGTCCCCTAAAACGAATATCCAGTGTGGTTGAGATATTCCATATACAGAGTCTATTGATGGCGAGGCTTTAGGAAAGGCTGTAAAAATCTGACTTGTGAGCCTTCTCTTATTTTCTTCAATCGAACTTCAAGCCGACCTTTTATACACTTATTTTACTTCAGAACAATCCAACTGCTGTCACACACTTGGACAGTCACAGCCACCAGCCCATTCTTCTACCCACTGACGCACGGCTTTGTTGGTCCAGAATGATGCACAGGTGATTTGGAAGTGCTGAGTGCTGAGTCCAGTATTACTCGACTTCAGGCTTAGTTGACCACTGAGTGGAAAGAACATTTTATTACAGTTGTACAATGTTCTTTCAGTGAGCCGTGCTGTCATGAGCAGTCTAAAAAGAATGCCCTGTGGGAGGACAGCAAACTACTTTCATAAATTTTATTGTCTCTCAGTGTTTGACTCAGGGCTGGTCCGTATCCAATTCTCACATGTCAACTTGTCATCTTATTGGATCTTTGTGCTTGAAAATTGAGAGCACTAAACGGGGCAATGGATACAATCATCCAGTTACAAGGTGCAGCCATCGAGTGATTATTGAGTAAATCATATCAAAATTAAGGTTTATTTAATTTGTGACATTATTAACTGGCTGTTCTCCGGCACCTCACCAAATTGTCAGTCTTCAAGCGTGATCCTTGGTACTATGCTGGCAGGCCATCCAATCATACTGACTTCATAGCCGAGCCCAATTCTGTCCTCACCAGGGTGTTTAATGTTCTCCCTGCACAGAGCTCATGCACAAGCCAATTGTACGTGAAGATGTAATAGTTTTTTTGCATTGCTGTTAATGGAATGGTCACTAACTTATGGCCACACTCTTGAAACTGCTCCTTGAAAGAAAATAGGTATGACGCACATTAACAAACGGACACATTTTTTTTTTGACTTGGAAATATATCACCGTTTCTTCATCGTCGCTGGGTCAAAATCCTTGAACTCCCTACCTAACAGCACTGTGGGAGAACCTTCACTACACAGACTGCAGTGGTTCAATAGGGTGGCTCACCACCACCTTCTCAAAGGCAATTAGGGATGGGCAATAAATGCTCGCCTAGCCAGTGACGCTCACATCCTAAAAATGAATAAAAAAGTTTTTTTTTGCTTGTTAAGTGACTGTTAATGAGTAATTTAAGGGTAACGTACCAATTTGCTAGGCATTACCTTTGTTCATATATAGGTACCGCATTCTGTCTTTGCTGGAGTAAGCCATGGTTCAGTGGTAGCATTTCCACCTCTATGTCAAAAGGCTTTGGGTTCAAGTCCCACTCCAGACAGGCCTGGTGAACGGAGATGAGAGTTCCGATCTCTGCATACTAGGTGGACATCTAGCAGGTTATGCGCTTCTGATGGGAATGTAGTGGCAACACTCCCATCACATCTAGCTAGATCTCCTGGAAGTGAGTTCAGTGTCAGGCTAATGACCTGTCCATGGAAAAAGGGTCTTCATTACAGATACATGAGCATGATCTGATGGATGTAAAAGCAGTGGAAAAAATGGGTTGCCTTTTGTGCCGCTCGGTGTGGAAGAGAAAGAACAAGATTCTGCCTTTATTAGGGAAGTCGAAACAAGAACAACAGAAGGGAACAATCTGTGAGATTTGCAGGCATGGACTATGATGTCGCTTTGTGGTAATATACTAAGACTGCGTTCTTCACAACTACTACTGTCAGTATTAAGTGTGAAAACTTAGCAAGAGGTCTCTTGAGAACCTGCTTGTAATTCCATTGGCTGCATTAATCTATGTACTGCAGACCCAAATGGTGTTGCCACTGTAACAGCAATAGCCTGTCCCAACCTAGCTGTGGGTGCCTGCATGCTTTGATATATTTTTGTTGTTACAGGCCCATAGCCACCCACTACCAAGGGTCTGACGGTGAGTTATCGCCATCCACTTGCTCTTGTCGTTCTACACTCATGCCACTGTTTGATGGTTTTTATTGATCTCTTCTCTTGTCCTGATAATGTTGCCAAATTCATAGAAGCAGTTCTTTATTGTATGATGGACTGCTTCAGCATCATCAGTGAAATATTCCTGAGGTGCTCCAACCAAACTCACTCCCTGCATGCTTCACATTTTCACTGCAGGTACCAATAATGCTGCTTAATGAAATTTCACAGAAGACTTGCTAAACAAAAGCACTCAACTGGCTGATTCTATTTGTAGCATTGCAGGACTCATGAGGCTGGAATCATCAAGTAACTTAGCAGGGCCCACGGCCACATTGTACTCCTACTCACCAACAGGCAGCCCTCCCTCAGTCATTATCTCGGCTTCTTCTTCACCCATGATCCATTATTCGCCCAGTGTGCTTTCCTCAAACTCATTAAGATCCTCTAACGTCTCTATGTTTGAGCTAGTGCCTGCTTCAAGTGTCAGGAGCATCAGAATGCTGAGGTGAGAGTTGTCGTCATGTCGGACTAGCTTTTTGCTACACTTCCAGTACACTACTAAATAAATTTGGTTTAACAATACACGATTGTGAAAGTCCCTTGGCAAATATATCTGACACCTGCAGCTTTCTTAGATGCCTACTTATAGTGATGTAATGTAATTAAGTCATATTCATATACAGTGATGTAAGCTTAGTGACATGACCATCTGTTTCAATACAAGATAATTAGCAGTCACCTTCATGGTGAAAACTTCCTCTCCATATCCTTCCATGTGGGTGGAAGACACAGAGTTTACCCTCCAGGTAATTGCCTCTATGGATCCTTTATACTATCTTATTCTATTTACGGGGAAAGGGCGGGGGAGTGGGACTAACTGGATTGCTCTTGCAGAGAGCAGGCATGGCCTTGACAGACTGAATGGCCTCCTTCTGTGCTGTAACCATCCAACGCATGGGTTACGATGGAGTACATGTCATTGTTACCTTACCATTACCTTACCATCTCCACAATAATCTGCGTGTCCTGCAGTAAAGGAGTTTTTATAGTATCTTCTTGCTTTCTCAGTGAACACTGGTCACATGCCCACTTGGATGGTTGATGGATGCATTCACAGCATTATTGAAGATGCATTCTGCTGATTGGCTTCTCAGTTGTGTGCTGGTTGTAAAGCACCTGACTTCCAAAATAAATGCAGAGTTGCTGTACATTCCTGACAGTGCACTAAACATAGGAGGAAAAATGAATTCATTTAATGCACAAATTTATCTTACAGAAAATTAACTCTTTTATGGCCACTCACATTCACTTTTGGCAAGTGCCCCGAGATAATGTGTGGGGGGAGGCTTGATGGACCAGCTGGTCTTTTCTGGCTTGTCAGTTTCGTATGTTCGTATGATAATTAAAAGTAGGAACCCTGGTTTATTTTACCCTTCTGTATCTTGGGGTCACCTATCATAGTGAGCCAGGGTTAACCCTGGGGCAATCAGCTAACCCAGGGAACAAACCTGGGATCTTCGTTGTCTGTATAAGCAGTGGAACGTCACCTTGGGCACCATACATATCTACTGAGCTATTACATTTATTAAGGCCGATACCCTGGCCAAACATTTTAGTTAGTGGATGGAAATTTCAGGGGCTCCAGGCCCTGCGATTTCCCATCCAGCACTACCAATGAGCGCTGCTCCACACTGGGAATGCTGGGAATCAGCTCTATAATGACTGTAAAGTTCCACAACGGTCAAAATTCTACACACCTGAGCACACATCATCACCTTCAAGAGAAGTGAGATATCAAAAAAAAGACTGGTTGTGATGGACAACCATGAATAGCTTTTGTATGCAGTTGTGTAAATATTGACTTGGCCTTAACTGTTTTAACGAGCATGACATCTTTTTTTATCCTTCCAACAGACAATATTTTAGGAGTCAAGTTAAAACTTTTGGTACCATTCAATTAAACTGTTAACTTGCCTTTCTCTTTCAGATGCTGACTGACCTGCTGCAAACTTCCAGCGTTTTCTGTTTATACTTCACGTTTAAAAGAAAGCTTTTTCTCTTCCCAAAACACAGTCATTATTGGAACATTTACATTCCCTTCAACCCCATAAAACAGAAAGCCAGCAAGCTATTTAACTTAATTTATATCAAATCATCTTGTACAAAATAAAACTAAATGCTCATAGACTGGTGTGGAATAAAATGATCAAATAAAAGGGAAGTACACATTACAATTCAATGAGGTTTCCTTTGTACTTCTGCAGATGAAACAGCTCAAATGATTGAGTCTTTTTTCAAATGGGCACCTAATATATTCTAGTTACCTTGCATAATAAATATATGCCGATGCTTTTTCTGAAATCCTTTCTGCACTGCACTGTAGTACATTATTCTAACCCAACAGAGCGTGCTAAGTACATTATTTCCTAGCCTTTCTTTTCCAGCCAGTGTATTAAACATCAGTGGATGAACTAATTTCTTTCTCCTTATACCACTGAATGTGATAGCAAGTCAATATATGCAAATCGAATACAACTAATATAAAGTTATAGAGTGTTCCCAAAATTAAACTCAGTGGGAGCATTCAGGGCTGGATAGCCAAAGGCGATAGGAAAAATTACATTCTTTTTATAACAGCATTTAATCCTCTGAGGTGAAGGAAGTTTTACACAACCAAATACGCCAGTGCTAGCTATTTTTATTATTTGTTTTCAAAGCTGCAATCGTTTATAAAATATAAACTAATAACTGACTTCATTTGAGTTCGGCTATAACCTTTGTGGCTGAGTAACTGCCTGCCTTTCAGAATAAAACATTAAAGTACAGGATATTTATCCTCGACGTAGCTAAGGTTCTTTTCCGTTCAATCACATAAAATACTTGCAAAGACAGACCGGAAACAGGAAAGGCAAACAGGCAGGTTAGCTAAATGTAAGCGTGAGCTCAGGCTACTGGTTTTTGGTTGGGAAAGTATGGCAATTCTTCCAGGCTGCTTGGGCAATGGACGTTCAGAAATAAAGGAACTTTCAAAGTCTCCTTTCAAGAGATTTTGGGAGGCATTGAATGTATCAGACCATGTGACATAGACTGCAAGTGCAGAACTGGAAGACACACGTTTAAAGCCAACAAGATACATGAAGGATTAGATAGTAGAAAGACCCCGCCACCTCCTACCCCCTCAGAAGAGTAAATATGTGGAACAAAGTCCCAACCATTGCAATTGAGAATGGAGTTGGATGAATATCTGGTTGGGAATAAGATTGGTGATTTTCAGGATTGGGACAGGCAAAATCATCAAATGCTTGCAATGATTCCCATGTTTCTAGAACAGAACAAGGATGTTGTTTCAGCAGATCGGGGTTGAATAGTGGAGATGTGAACATGGATGACTATTCTAGGATTTTGTCTTCTGACTTGAGGATAAAGGAGCATTTCCACAGAATGCTCAGGAGATAAAAAGGGTGGGAAAGAGTCTACAACAGGGTAGACTGTGCCTGGTCTGTGGAGGGAGCAGGCTGGCTGGGGCAAAAGGTCTCATCTTGCTCCTCCTCAGACCTCTTTCCAAAAGCAGAGTTTGGGAAATGAGACATTGACACCACATCAGTTTTGCTTTGCGGTCAATGCGAATGCACCCAGACAAACTGAGTCATCAGCTTTCTGCAATGGTTTGTACATACAGAGTGAGCAGATTGGAATATCAATCACTGAGGACCCACAACTTAAAAGGGAAATGGTTACCTTTGCACTGCATGACCAACCAAGCCGTGTACATGAGTTATCACCAGGCAAGGGGGACTGCAATGGACTTTTCAGGTAGAGAATCCAACATGTGTAATGCAGGTAACTAATATTCATACAATCATAGAATTTTACAGCACTGAAGCCAATCGACCCAACTTGGCTGTGCCAGCTCCTCTGCCTTTTCCCAATGCCCTTGTAAATGTCTCCATTTTCAAATATTTATCCATTTCCCTTGTAAAGGAAAGTATGGACTCTGCTTGCCCTAACAGCCCTTTGCATTAAAAAAAATCTCCTAAACTCTCCATTCATTCTTATGATTTTCAATTGTTGACTAAACACCCATTGGAAATAGTTTTTCCTCAATTCAGGTAATCTAAAGCCCTCATGATTTTCAATACCTCAAATCAGACCTTCACCTTCTCTGTTGTGGTGAATAGGAGATAGGGGCATGGAGTACAAAAGCAAAAAGTAATGCTAAATCAATGCAAATTGTTGCTTAGGCTGCAATTAGAATAGTGTGTTCATTTCTGGGTACCTTAGTTTAGGAAGGGTGTCGATGCCATGGAGAGGTGGCAGAAGATTTCCAGTGATGTGCCACAGGGCTTAGTGTTGGGTCCCTTGCTGTTTGTGGTATATATTAATGATTTGGACTTGAATGTAGGGGGCATGATTGGCAAATTTGCAGACGACACAAAAATTGGCCATGTAGTTGATAGTGAAGAGGATAGCTGTAGACTCCAAGATATCAATGGGTTGGTGGAGTGGGCGGAAAAGTGGCAAATGGAGCTCAACCCGGAGAAGTGTGAGGTAATGCACTTAGGGAGGGCAAACAGTAAAAGGGAATACGCAGTAAATGGGAATATATTGCGAGGGGTAGAGGAAGACAGAGACCTTGGAGTGCACGTGCACAGGTCTCTGAAGTTTGCAGTACAGATAGATAAGGTTGTGAAGAAGGCATACGGAATGCTCTCCGTTATTAGTCGAGGTATAGAATACAAAAGCAGGGATGTAATGATGGAACTGTATAAAATGCTGGTAAGGCCACAGCTGGAGTATTGTGCACAGTTCTGGTCACCACATTACAGGAAGGACACAATTGCACTGGAGAGAGTGCAGAGAAGATTTACAAGAATGTTGCCAGGGCTTGAAAATTGCAGCTACGAGGAGAGATTGGATCGGCTGGGGTTGTTTTCCTTGAAGCAGAAGAGGCTGAAGGGAGACTTGATTGAGGTGTACAAAGTTATGAGGGGCCTAGATAGAGTAGACAGTAAGTACCTGTTTCCCCTAGCGGAGAGTTCAAGAACTAGAGGGCATAGATTTAAGCTGAATGGCGGAAGGATTAGAGGGGACATGAGGAAAATCTTTTTTTTACCCAGAGGGTGGTGGGTGTATGGAATTCGCTGCCCGAATTGGTGGTAGAGGCAGGGACCCTCAACTCTTTTTAAAAAGTACCTGGACCTGCACCTAAAGTGCTATAAGCTGCAGGTCTACGGACCGAGTGCTGGAAGGTTGGATTAGAATGGGCACCTGATTGTTCTTCGAGCTGGCGCGGACACGATGGGCCGAATAGCCCCCTTCTGTGCTGTATCTCTTCTATGGTTGTGTGGTTCTAAGAAATTCTCTAACAGGATACCAAGGATTAGAGGCTTTAGTTGTATGGTGAAACTAGAAAAAACTCTTTTCAAAACCAAGGTCCCATAGTTTGTTCAGAAAAAAAACAGCGACATGACCTTGTAAAGTTTTGTGCATCTGAACCCCTCATCTCTTTGCTCTTCTGCTTTTCTTAAAGTATTAACAAATATTTTAACTTCTCATTCTTAAAGAACTTGCATCTAGGTAGATCAGCTTCCTACTTCTGGCCACATTCATTTTCATACTATGCACTTTAATTTGATCAACAAGCCTGCTATTCATCACCTTATCAAATTCCCTTTGAATATCCATATTCCCAACATCCACTGCATTTCATTTATCAATACATTCCATTATTCCCTCAAAGGGATCTATGAAATTTGCTAGAAATGACTTGCCTTTTACAAATTCATGCTGTTTTTCCTCAATTAACCCACTTCTTTTAAAGTGAGTATGAATTTTATCCCATATCATGAAGCCTCCAGAAGATTATCCATGGCTGACGTTCGAATGTTTGATTTATTTTTACCCATTCACCATCAAAACTTCAAACTCTGAGAAGTCAAGCTAAAATATTGCTTTCCACACAGAATTCTTGGAATTAATAGAAACATAGTGACCTGGAGTTTCCTCTATAGTTGCAATCGGGAACTTGTGGCCAAAATGCGCCCGTTTGGCAGAGGAGAATTGCACACCCAAGTTTCTGCACAAACTAGTTAACGTAAAATCATACGTAAAATCACCCATGAATTAACGCAATCAACGAGCGTAATCGAAACATAACTGGAACAGAGCCAATGGGTCCTGGAAAATGTTTGCACTCTTGTTCATGTTAAAGTTTAATACAGTTCTTTGCATTATTGTAAAAAAAAAGTTTGTAAACTACTTTTTCTTTGAACAATTTGGATATACTGGTAACGTAAATTGTCTATTAGTATCAGTGCCTATGTCGGCGCTTAATTATTTCCTCACTGTAAGCTAAAACAAACATTTTGGACAACAAACTATTCAGATGTTAATGGAAAACAATCCTGATTGCGGTTGAATTTAACTAGATTCATCAACCAGAAAGAACAATAGAATGGTGTCACCCCAGGTAGGTAATTGCATTTTCTCAAATTACTTTGAAAAGAAAACATATTTAACCCTTAGACGACTGAAGGACTATCTGAGAAAAGCACAATATTAAAGGTTTGGTCATTGCTTCCTCAGTAGTGTAGATGGGTAAGAAAGTGAGCAGCTAAGCTATTGAGACCAGGGAGGTCTCAGGTCCTATTCTTGTTATGCGCTAAATTAGCTAATCTCAGCTAGAATGGCATTGGGAACACTCCAGTTGGCCTCAGTGCCCCAGGTGAGGTTTGGGAAGAATCTACTAAGGTTCTCACTCTTGATCATTGTCCAACGAGCCCTGTGCCAAGTGTGCATGTGCATTTCCAGGTCTGTAACATGGTCTGCCTCCACTCCAACCTCAGCCCATCTGCTGCTGAAACCGTTTGGTTGTCACCTCCAGACTTGATTACTCAAATACTTTTCTGGTCAGCCTCCCCTCCTCCACCCTCTGTAAACTTAAGCTCATCCAAAACTCTGCTGTGCATATCCTATCCTACACCAGGTCCCACTCGTCCATCACCCCT
The DNA here is from genome assembly GCF_035084215.1 of Heptranchias perlo. NCBI lineage: Eukaryota > Metazoa > Chordata > Chondrichthyes > Hexanchiformes > Hexanchidae > Heptranchias > Heptranchias perlo. The sequence continues at coordinate 10,528,591 of NC_090355.1, read as the reverse complement.
GTTTTTGCTGACCTGTATTTGGTCCGGTCCACCAACTCCTCAATTTTAAAATTCCCATCCTTGTTGGATGGTCTCGCCGCACCTTATTCCTATAACCTTCTTCCACATTCTAGAATTCTATCCCTAAACTTCTCTGCCTCTGCATTTCCTTCTCTCCCTTTTAGACCCTTCTTAAAACCCAACTCTTCAACATAGCTTTCAGTCACTTCTCCACTAATATCTCATTCTTTGACTCGGCATCCATTTCTTTTCCTTATTCATCTCTGAGAGACCTTGGAATGTTCTACTAAGTTGAAAGGTACTATATAAATGCAAGCTTTGTTCATAGATTATGGCTGAGGAGAAAATTGGGCTTGGCGATGATGCCTCCCATGATGGAATAGCCTTAACGATGCTCACAGTCTTGGTTTGCAGATGAAGAATGTTCAGATGGATGAGGCAACTGGTATCCTTCGAACAAAGCCCAAATTAGGAGTTAGCACTTTCAGAAGAGGTGTGAGAGACAAACAAGAAAAGATACAAAAAATAGTCTTCATCAAAACCCTTCAAATTTCTAAAAACAAAATAAGAATGTAAACTACTGATCTAAGCTTTTACTTGGATGGAGGATCAGTCTTGGGGGTCCAACAACAAATCTTAAACAGAGTATCAAAACTCTGCACAACAGAGGCATGAAACTCCGATTAAAATCTCTATAATGTAATTAATGTGGTACAGCTAACATGTATTTCTCGTCTCTCTGGTGCATACTTCCTGTCTGCAACACCTCACATATCAGGGCAAATGGCTGTACCACACATAAAACAAGCATAAAAAGGGCAGTCATTTGAAGTGAATAAAATGCACCAGCAATTGAAAACATCTTAATTGACTCAAGAGATACAAAATATAGAGCCTCTCGATGAACTTATCAATCACACTTAAGAAGAAGAGCACGCCAGGGTTCTGATCTGCAATAGCAAGTTGGGGTTATGGCCATAAAGGGATAGAGTTGCACCTTAGTAATAGTCTGCACATAACATGGTATGACACTCCTGTGCTTGCAAAACAACACAGCTGACTCACTGGAAGCATTGCCGCAAGAGACCTGCTCTGTATATTTATAATGTCCTGTTTCGTGCACATGTCCACCACATTTTGTCACACATGCAAATTTCAGTGTCACATTTGCAACTGATTGGATCAAATGTCATGTTCCTAAAAACAGGGAAGTAACTGGGCCAATGTTCTTCCCTCAACCATCATCACCAGAAACACATATTTGCTTTTTGTGGGTTCTTGCTGTACACAAAATGGCTGCCACATAATTATGGTGACTTCACTTCAAAAATAATTCATTCCATGTGGAGCCCTTCACAGCATCTTGAGGACATGATAAGGTGCTATAGAAATGCAAAGTATTTCTTTGAAGCATTTGGGAGTCAACCAATTCTGAACCAGTCAAAAGATTTGCACTTTTCTGGCAATAACTCAGTAATAATGCAACTCTAAAGTCTACCTCGTAACTTTGCAGAGATGATAATCCCTCATGGGGTTGTATTCTCTAGCGTTTCGAAGGTTAAGGGGTGATCTGATCGAAGTTTATAAGATATTAAGGGGAACAGATAGGGTGGATAGAGAGAAACTATTTCCGCTGGTTGGGGATTTTAGGAGTAGGGGGCACAGTCTCAAAATTAGAGCCAGACCTTTCAGGAGTGAGATTAAAAAACATTTCTACACACAAAGGGTTGTAGAAGTTTGGAACTCTCTTCCGCAAACGGCAATTGATACCAGCTCAATTGCTAAATTTAACTCTGAGATCGATAGCTTTTTGGCAACCAAAGGTATTAAGGGATATGGGCCAAAGGCAGGTATATGGAGTTAGATCACAGATCAGCCATGATCTTATCAAATGGCAGAGCAGGCATGAGGGGCTGAATGGCCTACTCCTGTTCCTATGTTCCTAAACTCTTCCACCCCCTTGAACCTTTACATTTATATTTGTAAATGTTACCTCTCTGTGGTTCCCAACCACCCATCCAGCAGTACTATCGTCATCAATGCCTCAACTGAGGTGGTTGATGCTGTTCTCACCAATTTAGCACACCCAGCATGCGAAAATTACAAAAAAGTGACTTCTGATTGAAACCTTAAGTTGAGGTAATTTGTCATAAGTATATTTTCTTGAAATGCTTTTTCTTTATTGTTTCAATACACCAGCTGTCTTTCAATATACAATGGGGAAAATAATTCATGATAGTTCCAGTTTACTTTCAACATAGAACTCTTACAGCAGTGCCCTTGATGACCTTTTGAAGCAATCCGTTCTGTATTGTTTCTATATTCTAATCATTCAGAATATTTCAGTGCATCTGTCAGTCTCCAGGGAGGACTTGTAACCTTGGTTCCGTGAAAAAAAATGCAATATAACAGAAAATGAAATGGGTTTTCTCTTTCCATCAATTGGCTGTTGTTCCAGCCTCTTAAAGATCTACTGATATAACGTAATGGAAAGACAGTAAAAACAATATTTTACGTGGCCATAAGCTCTTCCCAATGTTTATAGGCAGGAAGAAAAGGAGAGCACCAATTTGAAGTTTTCTGCTTGATAACATATACAGCTAACCAATGACCACTCAAGTCTTCCTCAAATGATTTTCGCTCTTTGTGTCTTTGAACAGAATGCATTGGTTACATGGTGCTGTGGAAACCCAACGATGGACAGGCTATCAGGCACATGGAGGTGATTCTGCAAGTTATCATTTTAAAAATAAAATCTGGCAATTTATCTCCTTTACTGAAAATCATGCAATCGGCATGCTCAACTCTGCATCTAGTACTGATGGAGTGCTGCACTATTGGAGGTGCCTCCTTTCGGATGGGACGTTAAACTGAGACCTTGTCTGCCCTCTCAGGTGGACGTAAAAGATCCCATGGCAATATTTTGATGAGCAGGGGAGTTCTCCCAGAATATTGGGCAATATTTATCCCTCAACAAACATTAAAACAGATTATCTAGTCATTATCACATTCGTGTTTATGGGACCTTGCTGTGCGCAAATTGGCTGCTACATTACCAACATTACATCAGTGACCACGCCTCAGAAGTATTTAATGGGCTGTAAAACACTTTGGGATGTATTGAGGTCATGAAAGGTGCTATATAAAATGAAAGTTCTTTCTTTATTTTCTGTCTCTATGCCTTACAAACCAGAAAGTCCCGATTTTAACTCGCTGAGTTAACGAATTTAGTGGGCAAACTAAACAGTTGGAGTGCAACAATTGGCTTGGATATTCCTGGACTATGGAAGGGAAAAATCAGTCAGGATTCCCACTCACGAGTGCAAAATCGTCACTGCTGCTGCAAGATTCATATGGGCAAGTGTCAGGTGAGCACACAATTAGGGGCTGCTGTGATTTCCTCTCTGAGCCTGCTGGAATGCACGGGGGGATCATTTTCCAATTGCACATTAGTTGGGAACTGAGCTGGCAGTATACATTATCAGAAAGTCACAAGTCAAGGTTCCCTGCTGCCTGCTCATTTTCGGAAAATAATCCCCACTCACAAATTAAGAAAAGGCCACTCGAAAGAGGTACCAGAGGTGTCCAAGTGCCCCTAAAAGCAAACTCCAACACAGTTCAGCACCTTCAGAAGAGATGAGGAGAAGACCAGCAAGATGTTAAATCAGTTGTTCCATTGCAGGATCTCAGATGGCAATTCAATAAAATGCCAATAGGGCTGAAAATTAATTTATCATGGAATATAAAAAGTAAAAGTATTCTACAGACACATCAATAACAAAAGAAAAATCAGGATAGGGATAAGGTCAATAAGGGATACACACGACAAACTCACAGGTAATGACAGTGAAATAGCAGAAATATTAAATAATTACTTCGCCTCAGTATTTACCAGGGAGACTGATATGGTGAGCATGACATTGGAAGAAGATGTAAAGACATTTAAGATAGGAAGGGGGGAGATAATTGATAAACTAATCAAATTTAGAGAGGATAAAACCCCTGGTCTGGATGGATTACATCCGCGCATATTAAAAAGAAGTTAGGGAAGAGATAGCAGAGGCACTATTGCATATATATAAAAATTCATTTGGAAAGGGAATAGTGCCAGAGGACTGGTGGACAGCTAATGTGATTCCTATATTTAGAACAAGTCCAGGGAACTATGGACCAATTAGCTTAATGTCGGTGGTAGGAAAGATAACAGAATCCTTACCCAAAGATGTAATAGAAAAACTGAGAATGTAATAAAGAATGGTCAGCACGGATTTTAAAAGGGGAGATCATGCTTGACCAACCTTTTTGAATTCCTTGAAGAAGTAACAGAAAGGGTAGACAAGGGTAATGCAGTAGATGTAATGTATTTGGATGTTCAAAATGCCCTCGATAAGGTACCGCATAGTAGAGCATGTCAGAGCATATGGGGGTCAAGGGACCAGTAGCCGAATGGATAGCAAGCTGGCTGCAAAACAGAAAAACAGTTCCCCAGACTGGCAAAAGGTGGGAAGTGGTGTTCCACAAGGATCAGTGATTGGACCACTGTTGTTCGCCATTTACATAAATGACTTGGACTCAGGAATCGGAAGAACAATTTCAAAATTTGCGGACGACACTAAATTGGGGTGTATAGTTAATACCGAGGAGAACTGCAACAAAATACAGGAAGGCATTAATAAACTTGCAGAATTGCCGTGTAGTTGGCAAATGAATTTCAATATAGGCAAGTGTGGGGCATTACATTTTGGTTGGAAGAATAAGGGGGCCACTTACAGATTGGATAATAAGAGTTTAAATGGGGTAGAAGAGCAGAGGGATCTAGGGGTACAGATATACAGATCACTGAAAGTAGCGACACAAGTTAATAAGGCCATAAAAAAGCAAATCAAGCACTGGGGTTCATTTCTGGAGAGATAGAATTGAAAAGCAGAGAAGTTATGTTAAACTTGTATAGGACCTTGATTAGACCACACTTGGAGCACTGTGAACAGTTCTGGACTCCATATTATAAAAAGGATATAGAATCAGTGTGAGAAAGTACAAAAAAGATTTACCAGGACGATACCAGAAATAAGAGGTTATACCTATCAGGAAAGATTGAGCAGGCTGGGGCTCATTTCTCTAGGAAAGAGAAGACTGAGGGGTGACCTGATCGAGGTCTTTAAGATTATGAAAGGATTTGATAGGGTGGATGTAGAGAAGATGATTCCACTTGCAGGCAGCTCAAGAACTAGGCACCATAAATATAAGATAGTCGCTAATAAATCCAATAGGGAATTCAGGAGAAACTTCTTTTTCCAGAGAGTAGTTAGTATGTGGAACTCACTACCACAAGGAGTAGTTGAGGCAAACAGCATAGATGCATTTAAGGGGAAGCTAGATAAATACATGAGAGAGAAAGGAATAGAAGGATATGCTGATAGGGTTCGATGAAGTTGGGAGGGAGGAGGCTCATGTGGAGCATAAACATCGGCATGGACCTGTTGGGCCAAATGGCCTGTTTCTGTGCTGTACATTCGATGTAATTCTTTGTAAAATCCATTTCATGGCATCATCACTGATAATTCTTCATCTGCGAGTGTGTCAGGAGGGTAATAATTGAGGGTGAAAATAACTGGATTGATTAATTTCCCTCCCTACTCCACAAGTGTTGAGACCAGGGATGTAGGTCCGGAGTTTCCTTCAGATTAGCACCCAGGTAACAGCTTAATCAGGGCGCAAATAAGTCAAATGGCGTAAAAGATCATGGAAATTTGGGAGCGGATGAGTTACGCCCACAACGACAATATGTCCAAGTATCCGCGGTCTTGTAAGTCCGTCCATTGAACCCTTCGCCTGAACCAGTTCCCGTCCACAAAGATGGCCATGCCCCCAGGATTGGAACACAAGTTTCCTACAATTGCACTTGCTTTGGGTGGGGGGGGGGTTATTACATTGCGCCCAGAATTTCAGGCGCGCAGGCACTCGTGTTCACATGAATCCAGCGCAAATCAATTGATCAGCAGTCAATTAAAGTCTCCGGCCTACACTGCTGCTACAAAAATTATACATCTTTAAAAAAACTTGAAGTATGATACATTTTCTGGATATTATAGGAACATTGGAACAGGAGTAGGCCATTCAGCCCCTCATGCCTGCTCCGCCATTTGATAAGATCATGGCTGATCTGTGATCTAACTCCATATACCTTCCTTTGGCCCATATCACTTAATACCTTTGGTTGCCAAAAAGCTATCTATCTCAGATTTAAATTTAGCAATTGAGCGAGTATCAATTGCCGTTTGGGGAAGAGAGTTCCAAACTTCGACAACCCTTTGTGTGTAGAAATGTTTTCTAATCTCGCTCCTGAAAGGTCTGGCTCTAATTTTTAGACTGTGCCCCCTACTCCTAAAATCCCCAACCAGCGGAAATAGTTTCTCTCTATCCACCCTATCCGTTCCCCTTAATATCTTATAAACTTCGATCAGATCACCCCTTAACCTTCGAAACTCTAGAGAACACAAGCCCAATTTGTGTAATCTCTCCTCGTAACTTAACCCTCAAAGTCCGGGTATCATTCTAGTAAACCGACGCTGCACTCCACCCAAGGCCAATATGTCCTTCCGAAGGTGTGGAGCCCAGAACTGCTCACAGTATTCCAGGTGCGGTCTAACCAGGGAGGGAAAAAGTAAAAATACTTCAGACTCTGTACAGAGCGATTTAAATTAATCACTATAAAAGTTTGCAGGAGGGATAAGTGTTGCTTACCTTTTAGTCTCCGGCCTCACTCTGATGAGGAACATTTTGTACTCACCTTTTGTACTACCCTACACCTTGAGGACCCATGGGCTCTGTCCCAAACAGAAATCGATTACGCTGCTCGACTGCGCTGATTCATGGGAGATTTTATGTTCGGTCTTATGTTAATTAGTTCGTACGGAAACTTGGATGTAATTTCACCTCGGCCAGACGGGCGCAGTGTCGGGCCCAATTTCCCGATTGCACCCGTGATCCATAATCGCCCAACTTTGTACTCCTGGCATGTTAAAATTTCGGGCACACTGTACAGGTGATTTTCCAATTGATCAAATTAATAGAGTGTGCCCAAATTTCAATAATACAACCCTAGCGGTCCGTTCGAAAGCAAAGTTGGAAAGGTCTCCCTCAGTTGTAGTGCAATTGTTGCTCCGACTGATGAGGTAATTCAGCACACACTTGTACTCCTATGGCTCAATTCAATCGTAGACCTTCCATCTATCAACTGAGCCGTTGGGGCAGCTCATTATTTTCATGGGGTGATTATATTGAGTTTGAAATCCTTTGGGGCTCAGCAATCTCCATGCTATCTGTGGAACTGAAACAGGTTTCTGGCATATTAAAGCAAAAAAACACTGGAAATACACAGCAGCAAATGAAAAAAAAACAGGTTAGATCTTTGGGTGTATTTTTTTCAGAAGTTGACAGAGTTACATAGAATTTACAACAATGTAACAGGCCATTCTGCCCAACTGGTTTATGCTCCACAAGAACTTCCTCCCACCCTACTTCATCTAACCCTATCAGCATAACCTTCCATTCCTTCCTTCCTCATGTGTTTGTGTAGCTTCCCCTTAAATGCAGCCACGTTATTTGCCTCAACTACTCCTTGTGGTAGAAAGTTCCACATTCTAACCACTCTCTGGGTCAAGAGGTTCCTCCTGAATTCTCTGTTGGATTTACTGGTGACCATCTTAGATTTATGATCCCTTGTTTGCAGATAATTACGATGTAAAGTTACAAATAAACTCAATGAATTCATGCTCAAGCATGTGCAGTAATGCTCCTTTTCTGCCTCAATGACTGACAACACCAGGCGCGGTATCGCTTAGGGCACAGATTTTGCAGTTATGTGTATAAGCAGGGGCAACAGACAAACAATGACATTAAATAAATCTTTATTTACTAGGACTCAGAACTATGAGTGATTAATTAGGATATTGAGAAACCGAAAGAAATAACTGCTCTTTTAATAATGATCAATTAAACTGTCCTCCAATTACAATAATCAAAACCCCATATACAGTAAGCATGGCAACAATTTGGAATGGCAGCAATTAATTACCATTTTGCAAGTTAAAAATACTATTGTGGTTAGGATTTATACCATAAATATACTTTGCACTCCCATAATTTTCTGTTTCCAAATTCAGAATTCAGTGTTCAGTTTTTAGAATGGAACAATACAGAAATGGACCCAACAAATTATTTGACAGAACAATAATTAGTGACATTTGAATTGGTACTTTTTTATATTAATAATTGTGTATGAAATTATTGAAGGTAACTTAATCAGATTGAAAATAAAAATCAACCATTTATGAAAGCTTTAGAAAACAAGATATTAACTTTCCTCAATGGAACTGACATCGCCTGTTATCAGATAAACATGTTTGCACCTTCTTTGAAGATTGCATCCTTCTCAACAATCTCAAACATTTTTAAAAATTGGGCCATTTGCAAATCTCATCAATTTCAGAAAATAAAATGTTAATTTATGAAAAAGCTTATTAAAACTGATTAACATTTGTCACATTTGGTCATGACCTCCCCGTCCTTTGACCTTTGGTGTTCAGTTACTGATAATTTCACGAACAATTTACTAATTTGCATTATTGGCTGAATGAGTGGAAGCAGAAGATTGGAGAGGGAATCGCGTATATAAAAACAATAGCATATAAATTGTTAATGAAATCCTGGCTTTTAGCATTACTGAATTGCTTTTGGTCATTTAAAATTGCGTTAAACATAAAAGGCATTTATTATTTAAAGAGTTATTGATTATTTCAACAAACCTGTGGCATTCTAATCTAAAATACACAGCTTTGCCAATCACAGGATGTTCTAGTCTATAACAGCTGTAGTCTCACATTGGTCTCAGTCCTCAAACATCAATCTCATAGATGCCTTGGATACAGTAGTCAATAAAAACATGGGACACCTGTAGTTTCAAGCAGTTTAAATGTATTGTTCAAACAACCCTCAAAATCTAGTCTGTACTTGTCCTCTTCAGGTCTCCTGTGGTTCTGACCTTTGTCAGACAAGCCTTATCCTTCCTGCATTCTCTAGCCTATTGTTGGTGTCCTTGATCAGATTGCACTAATGTTAAATGGACCACATGGAGTGGATCAACACAATACAGATAGATTGAGCATAGATATGGCTGTACGCATGTTACTTTGTGTTGAGTTCAATACCGTGCACCATTATCAGTGTGGAATGGATATCCATGTCCTGGATCCAGCATACATTTGTTTATTTTTCTTGTGTCCAGCAATTTACTAATTAAATGAAAATTATGCATTTCTTTCTAATTAGCTGTAGATTACCATTTACGGATCTTATAATAATCATGGCAATTGATCCTTCTGTGCTCATCAATGTAGAGCCTGCAGGCTGGTATCTGAAAGCACAACAACTGCTCACAAAAAAAAAGGGAGGGCAAAAGCAGAACATGAGCACTGCCACAGTGATCCTTTGAAAAAAATGGACACTCAGGAATGGGACATTGGGGAATGATCAAGCTCGAGATAATCGTAAACTGTTCGAGTTTCAACCTCATGGTTAATCTCATCACCTGAACCATTCACTGAGAACAGTGCCTCATAGTAATTCCTGGACATCTATTACTGCCCAAGTAACAATGAACTATGCTTAAATTTTCTGCTTGATTGAATTTATATAGGCAAAAAAAAGAACAAATCACGAGGATTTAACATCTGTTTACTTTGCTGCTGAAAATAAATTTTGCACTCAAACCCATTACTTACAAATTGTCTGCAGACAGATGTATTGTTTATGGTGAAAACCTTTCCAAATGTTTTCCTTTCATTGACTTTTGACTCAGTCACCATCCCTTCATTGGAAAAAAAACAATATGTGTAGTCTGGTCATTTTTTTAATTAGGCAAAGGTATAATTTGTTAAATTCAAATGGCCTACTAACCCAAAACCATGTTGGCCAATCTGCATTAATGAGCTACATAAATAATTCAGACTATGAGAGAAAGGTTTTAAGCCACAAAATAAAACAATGGAACATTTAGAGCAGGAGGACAGTTTTGCAAAATCACAAAACATGTTCAATTAATAACATGCTCAAGAAATTATCTGTTGCCTTGTTTGATAATATTCCCATTAAGGACTAGAGTTTGGGAAAACAGAACAAAAGAAAAAAAAAGGCACTCAGAAACTTGATGAAATTGTAAATGTGACAGCTGTTTCATTGGAAGAAATATTTAATTGTGGAGCAAGTGGTATTTTCTGATTTCACAGCTCTGTTGATTAGTCCACCCACCTAGACTAAATTTTAGGCCAGAAGCCAGATGCTTTGGAATGCCAACATTGTGTTGCGAACCTCCACATGAATGACTTGGGATGACTTGCCTAATTTTCTTTCACACATCATTGGAAAATGCTGTGCCTCCACTTTGTGCCTTCCCCAAAAGTAGAATTAAACATTGGACAAGTAGCAGCAATGGCAACAACAGAAGAGCTGGCACAAATTGAAATTAAGTTTAACTTGATGACTTGATTTGTTGGGGAGATCTACAAAATGAGATTGAATATATCCTGTTATTGTGCGTATTCTATTGAAGATGGGGAATGTAAATGCTGGAGAATTCATTTCTTTCAGCAAAGATAGAGTACACACAGAATTTTGCCCACTGATCTCCAAATGGCGTTAAAATTTTATTAACTGGGTGCCAACTTAAAACAAAAATATGGACAATTAAGTTTAAAAAGTTCCCAAGTGTTCAGTTGCATTACTTGAGAACTATTTAAAGTTTCATTCACACCAGGTGTAGTTACCTTGCAGCCATTGTGAAGTTCAAGCAGTTTTTTGCTCATCTCTTCGAGATGCTCTTGCACCACTTCTTCAAATTCAATTTGGGGCACTTCACACTTGAGTTACGCTGACCATTTTATGCCAAAAAAAGCCAAAGCCACTTCACATCAATGCTAGGATGTGTGGTATAACGGACCGATTACATATTGCAGTGGTTTCATCTCCCACTCTTTACCTCTGCACACCATTATGTGTCAGTCCCCTGTTTGCAGCTCCATAAATTCTACTATAAACTAACTTGAGGTGTTGCACAATGGCACAAATTAAAGGTGAGCATTGATAATAGAATGAATGCCAAAAATAATTCACAGCAACAAAAGGGGGAAAGAAAGCTCTAATCTGAGGATATGATCAGCTGCTCATTTCTTCAATTAGTCTGCCAGTCAAAAGCGAGCATTTTAAGTGAACAGAAGTGACATTAACATTGGGATTACTTTTCTCCTGATACAATACATTTCAAAAGTGAAATGCTGAACTATTAAGGCAGGCACCGCGAAAGGAACACTATAAATATTTTTGTCTACAAGCTGAAAATCCCTTTTGTCAAGAACAAGATGTATCTGTAAAAGGTCAACTGACAGGGCTGAGATTTTTTTGTGAAATTAAAAACTTGACAACCTTTCAGCAAAACGGCAGAGAGAACATCAACACCTTAAACAGATGCAGCACACTACATCGTTTTGAAAAATAATCACATCCTAATCCAGACATGTTTAATACCTTGTGCACATCTTCCGTGGATGCATTCAGCTTGAGGCAGTTTTATCACCTAAATGGTTTTATCTGTATTTAACACACTATCTCTGTTTGCAGCTGTCAGGAAACTGGGGAAAAAGAACTATGTTCAATTTTGTTAGCATAAATACAATTTGAATGCAATGATAAAAATGACTTATTCCACAGCCTAAAAGTGAGGAAACATATGTAACTTTTTCCTTTACTTGATGTTTAATTCATTTGACAGCAGAAAAGTAGCAACAAATGTTATCTGACAGCAGTTAAAGTTCTATGAACCACTGGAGCTGTTATTTTACAGATTAGAGAAAATAAATTAGAAATCAAGCAGCCTAAAGTTGGCCAACTTGGCATTTGTGGATTGGTTTGACCTCGTCAGAGTTTATTTGATCGCTAATAAGGAGCAGTCTGATGTGTTTCTCGGATTTCCAGTTGTAAACTAGTTAAAAGGAAAAATTATGGAGTTTACTCACAAAACTGGCCTGCATAATGAGTTCTTAATCAATTTGTAAAGGTAGTAATTAAACATCAAGAGGGAAAAATTTGCTTGGGCCTATTATTGGTACTCACCTGCAAGCTGCATTCAAATCCAGGCCTTGCACGTCAATTCAATGTAATTCACTATTTCCACCAGCAGGGGGAGCCCTGATCTCTTAAAGGGAGGACGTCTCTTAAAATCTCTTCAAAGGTAGACGGAATCTATTATTTGCTAAAAAATAAGAGTCTGCTCCCTGTACAGAGGTCAGACGTCTCACACCCGTAAAACACAGATGCAGGTCCCATCACTATGTTTACACACTGATGAGTTATGTTAAAACATTGAATAAAGATTGCGCACTACTAAATCCCACAAGCTCCAATCTGCTGATCTGAGTTCGTAGCAGGCCTGCGAGAGTATGTCAAGAAGGAAGGACACCCTGTATCCACCGGAGTGGGGGGGGGGGGGGGGGTGGGTGGATACAAGAGGCCCTTCTAGACATATGCCCAAAAGGCAGTGGGAGGCAGTGGAGGACAAAATCAATGCCAGGCGCATAGCATCATGGACATGGATGCAGTGCAAGAAGAAGTTCAATGCTTTGACATGAGTGGTCAAGGTGAGTGAGGTCAGCTGTCAAGTGGCATCTCCTACCAACTGCACCACTAGCTGCATCCACTGCTCCACACACTACACCCCCCATCACCCACATACCAACAAACTCTTTCCATCAGTACTCAACTCTTCCAATCAAATGCTTCCTCTCACCCTTACACATTACCACTGTTGCAAGCGGCCCACCCACAACTCACAGGCCACACACACACACTGGCAGCTATTCAACCATTACAGGCACATCACCCAGACACACATCCCGCTTTCTTGCGGGAGAAGGTGGCGCATATCAGGAGGCAGCAAGTGGCAGTGACATTTAGCCCCTTGAGCCTGTTCCACCACTCAATGAGATCATGATTAATCTGTGACCCAACTCCATATACCCGCCTTAGCCCCATATCCCTTAATAACCTTGGTTCACAGAAATCTATCAATCTCAGATTTAGAATTCATAATTGAGCTAGCATCAACTGCCGTTTGCAGAAGAGCGTTCCAAACTTCTCCCACCCTTTGCTTGTAGAAGCATTTCCCAAATTCACTCCTGCACCTCTTGGCTCTAAATGTTAGGCTATGTCCCCTCGTCCTAGTATTCAAGTATAGGAGACCTCCAAAAACAGTTACAAATGTCTCCGCAGCCAGAAGCAATAATCCAGCCACTAACCTGTAAATCCTGCAAGGTCCCTTTAAATAGCGCTGGTGGGAGTCCTCCAGGCACTTTACGACATATTTAGATAGTCGGGGTTAAGGCTGTTCGTTGAGTTGAGCGTTAATTGCCAAAATGGTGTCTATCACTTTAAATCAGCGTTGCACACTGATTGCATCCATTTTCTCCTTACTTTACACGCAGCCGGCGTTCGGTCTTTGCGCATGCGCTAATTCCTATACCAAGACAGCGTTCAGCGCACATCAGGGCGGAAACATGCGTGCGCAGCCAAGACGCCATCTTGGCACCTCAAGAGGCCGTGTAGTGCCGAAACAACGGGCACCACACGGCCCAATTTAGCGCCCCAAGTGTTTGATTTTGACAAAAGCAATGCTGTTGGTTTGCTGTGCTCATCAATTAGGGCTGGTGTCTTTTATAGGAAGAAATCCAAAGCACAGTTCAGTCCTGAACTGTATGGTTTCCTCAATCTTTTGAATGTGACATTTACATTTGCAGGAGATTATGCTATATCCACCCAGGAACTATTTCATCAGAGGTCACATGTAAACTTCTATGGGTCAAGTCACTTGAGGGTTGCAAGCATCAATACTGAAAACCACACTCACAATAAGTGAAAAAGTTCCTTCAATGGCTTTGGAGGTTAATGCACCAACTGATCCAAACAAGCCAGAAGGAACCAGGTTTAATCCCAGGTCTGTACTGAGTTAGTTGATCTCAACCAGGACAGCACTTGGGCCGATACAAGTGACCTCGCTGCCCCTAGGTGCATGAAGACAAAAACAGGACCAGGTTTCCTGTTTCTGATCACTATCCACCGATCCCTGCTGGAAAGTGCACGTGTAGATAATGTCAGGTGAGGACATGATTGGGCTTGGCTGGGATATGCTCCAAGATGCAGATAACCTGCAGATACTCGCTCTCTCAACTTGAACATGAAGAGTAGCTATTTTAGCAAGATATTGAAGGACTGTTGGCACCCACTGAACTCAAACTTAACAATACTCATTGAAAAAAATACCATGTGCTATAAACAGTCTAAGAAAATTGCAAATTGTGGGTCACCTCTTGACATTACCAATTGGGCAATCCAACATTTTCATTGGGTTCATATCAGGCACACATTCTGACAAAACTCATATTTCTCAATAAACTCAACCCCATTCCGACTAAACTACAAATTCCCACATTTTCTTTCTAACTCCTATGCAAGTTGACAATGTAAATAGCTTCCTCTCCTCAGGCACTGCACCCCTGCTTTTCAAAACTACCATCACCTCTATTCCTCCAAAACCCATTCCTGACCTGACTGTCCTTGTTAACTAAAGCTCCATCTCTAACCTACCTTTCCCCTCTAAGGCTTTTGAATGTCTTCTCACCGCGCAGATCCGTGCCTATCTTTACTGAAAGTCCATGTTTAGATCTCTCCAATCAGACTTGTAGCCCTCCTACAGCACCAGAATGGCCCTAACCAAAATTAAGAATGGCATTCTTTGTGACTTCGACTATGGTGCATTATCCCTCCTTTTTCGCCTTGACACGAACAATTACTCCATCTTCAACATTCTCCTCCAGGACCTGTCCTTTGTCATCCATCCAACTACATAAGCTAGTCCTTGCTTGGTTCCACTCTTACTTCTCTGTTTGTAGTCAGACCATCTCTAGCAATGGCTTCCCACGTTATCATTTCCAAAGTCCCACAAAGATTCATCCTTTGTCCCCTCCTCTTCCTCATTTGCATGTTGCCCACATCATCCACAAGCATAGAGTCAGCTTCTACAAGTACCACAATGACATCCATCTCTTACACTCCATTGCTTCTCTCGACCCCTCCACTGAATGTGCTGTTGGACTGCTTGTTTGATGTCCAATCTGGGATGAGCCTTAACTTCCTCCAGCCAAACAATGGGAAGACTGAAGCTATTGTCCTGACACAAACTCCACATCCTCGCCAGCTTGCTTCCTGGTCACTGTCTCAGGCTGTTCGTATTTTCAGCATCCTGTTTGACCCCGAGCTGAGTTTCCAATCCATCACAAAGAACTCCTACTTCCACCTCCCTAACATTACACACCTCTGACTCAGCCCCAGCCAATCTGTCACTGAAACCCTCAAAGTTGCCTTTGCCACCTCCAGATTCGACTACTCCAAAGCTCTCCTGGCCAGCTTCCCATGCTCTTCCTTCCATATGCTTCAGCTCGTCCAAAACTCTGCTGCCCATGTTCTACCCTACACCAAGTCCTGCTCGCCCATCACTCATGCCTTCGCTGACATATATTGGTTCGCAGTTCCCCAACAACTCAAATTAAAAATATTCTTATCCTTGCATTTAGATCCCATTCCTGAGGTTCAAATGTGGTATGCCAGAGACAGAAAAAAACAGACAAAAAGTCATGGAGGAACAGATGGGTATCCGGGGGAGGATAACTGAAAGTTTGGTCAAAAAGGAGTCCCATTTACTATTAGTACCTGTTGCCTAACATTTAAAGCTAGTGCACTGAAGACCTAAAAGTGTATGTGGCCAACAGGGCAATCTGCATAACTTGTAAAAATCCATCTTTGAGTTTCTCCTGACTTTCTAGCTAAAATGAGAACAGCAGCAAGACATAGCAGTAGAAACAGGACATAAAAAAGGAAATAATAATTCAAAGGTTACGATTCACCATTAAAAAGTAGACTCAAGCATTAAATGGCGTTATTTTTCCCGCTCTATCACAAAGGAAGAAGCGTTTCAGAGGAAGGTAGCAGTGAACCAAAAGTGTTGTAAAAGGAGAGGTAGGGTCTGCAGCAAGAGAATAGGAAGCAAAAACAGGTAGAAATAAATGGAAAATGGCTGTCACTGTGTGGAATTTCTGATCCTCCACATTTTCAATTCTTTCCAGCAATACAGAACTGGCACTCAGAGTATGACAAGTGCTCTTTTCGAAGAGAATGGCTGTGTTCATGTAATAGTCTTGACAAAAACAAGCTGATAAATATCTAAAATATCTGAAGCAGTTCATCCTTGAATATCTTCACAATAACTGACCAGGGCATTTATTTCACGGTTAAACTTTCAGCACCTAACATTCAGGTTAAAGCATCTGGAATATGACAGAAAATCAATACTGTGAAAGAATTCACTTCACAGAGTGGAATGTACAACAGCGACACTTGCAGCAGGCATCCCAACAGTAGGAGGCACTAAAGCTCCACCAATCCCACCTTCTTTGGGAGCTGTGTCAGAATAAACTGATAGGACTTGCACAGCATTAGAGACCTGAAATTGGGAAATTGTGCATCGGAAGCTAGAGTACAGTCAATTTAGCGACACAGACAAAACAACTTCCTAAGAATAGCTTCTAGCTGTCTGACATGAAAGCTGGGATCATTTGAAAATCAAAGAAAATCCAAGTGAGAAACTGTGGATCCTTGCATTTTGTCCCCATTTCACACATAGAACATAGTTACCAAGGACACTGGATATCAGTTATCATGGAATAACAGAGGGAATTATAGAATGTGATCCCCTAAACATCCATAAAAATCCTGGAATCCAATGAAATAAATTCAAATTCTGTCACTGTCAACTAGTGTCCCCAGTAATTACATCATCTTCATGGTTTAGCATATAACATACAGTTGTGCTGGCTTTACAAATACAATCAGAACACTTGTGTGACAACAGTTAGAGCTAATGCTCAGACATCAGGTGGGTACGTGAGGCACTTTTAAAAAAAAAAATTGTACCTTCATTCCTTCCCTCCTGACGGTGATGATTCACACTAGGTGCGGTCTCAGGGGATTGGCAGTACAGTACACATGAGGTCATTCTTCTAATATGAAGCAGTTCGATAGGGTGGATGTGGAGAAATTCTGTCCACTTGCGGGGGCGAGTCCAGAACAAGGGGAATAAATAAAACATCGCCATTAATAGATCAAACAAAGAATTTAGGAGGAATTTCTTTAGCGAGTGGTGAGAATGTGGAAATCGCTGCCAAATGAAATGGTTCAAGCAGATATCACTGAGACATTTAAAAAGGAGCCTTGAAGCATAGAAGAGAATAGAGGGATGCGGGGAGCAAGGTGGGGAGAGGTAATTCGAGTGGTAGGAGGTTTGCATGGAGTATAAACATAGGCATAGATCAGTTGAGCCAAATTGCTTGTCTGTGCTGTAGAGGGAGGAGGAAGGAAAGCATCACATGAAAACGCTGCCTTGCCCTGCCATGAATTCCTGTCCATGTATTGAAGTTCATTGGGTTGCAATCAAGAGCTGAAACTCTACTGGTGATGTTTTCCACTCCCTGAGGTCTGCAAGACCAATTGGAGCATCTTCACCGTTGTCCTGGCCGAAACCACCGAACTCAGACTGAGGATCAAACAGGGGACCACTCCATCTAATGCGCTTAACAAGTAATCAATTTTCATCTACTTTGGACCCTGGTGAAAGTAATCCATGGATTCAGTCTCGGAAAAATTGCTTTCTGACAGATCTGGTTGTCCCAGAATCTTCACCTTCTCCTAAATCATTCTGTGTGGGGACGCTTTTTCTGATCACTGGATATTGATTTGAGTCCGGGCCTATTTCCCGCTTTCACATAGGGCTGTGCAGGAATTTGGGAAGAACGTTAGGTGGGCTAGAACCATACACAAGGCATTCCAAATCTTGAAGCTATTTCCAGTCCATTTGCAAGCGGTTGGTACAATGTACCAACATACTCGGGCAGGTAGTTTGGCGTGAATCGTTTCCCAGAGACACTGTGGAACATTTAGCAACAGTGTGTAACAGAAGGGCAAAATTAAATTCCTGCCTGTAAATTTCAGCCCTCCAGAAAAAGTGCAGTACTTGAGACGTACAAGTCAGACTGTGAAGTGAAAACTGAGATATAGCAGGAACAGTGCAAGGTAGCAGGTAAAATAGCAACCTTTAAGCCACATAACATTTGCTCGTAGTGGTGACCTATTGCAAACATGTGCTTGTGGTGGAATAAAAACCATCAGAGGACTCGGTGTGCAAGGCAAGAAACTGTTCCCATGCGCTGAATGAAAAGTTTAGTTCACATTTATTTCTTGTCTTTTTGAGAAGACAAAAAAAACAAAAGGAAATAGAACAGTAGGTAATGCTTATACAAAGCCACCAAATGCCTACATCTCAAGCGCTGCATCTTTTGTGGAGTTATCGAGCAGGAATCTTCCTATTACACATAGCTGCTCAATGCTCTACAGCATCTCCAACGGGCAATTCAGCCTTCTGGCCTCCTGAGTCAATACATTGCCCGCGCGCTTCCACCCACGTGGTGGGCCGATAAGCCAAACAATTTATGGGTGCCAACTCCCAGTCTCGCCGATTGAGAAAAGTGTGGAGCCAGGAGCTGAGACTCATGAACTAAAATTAAAACTTGAAGTATTTCTTAAAAGCCGACAGCTCTGCGGTAAGTATCTGTTGGGACTGGTTTATAAAAAAGGATAAAAGAAAGCCACACACAGTAAATTTAGAATGGCACCTGCCAGAAGGCTCTTTATATTCAGAGAGTACCAGAGGTTTCCAAATTGCAGGTAGCAGGTGAAAACAGAACTGAAATTCTCTGTTCTTCCTCACGAAAGATCTTGGGAGTGGGTTTGTGCTCACTTGCAACAACTGCGTGCAATAGGATTCATAAGTATCAAAATATTAAAATGGCTGAAATGGAGACTTCATATCACACACATTAACTATGAAATTAATTTGGGTGCCATGAAAAATGTGTCTACATAATTTCGATATATGCTTCACATTGTGTTCCACTTTGGTCCTTTAATCAGGTAAAAGGCTTAATTCTAATTTGAAATGTAACTGATTGGTTAATGATGCCCCATGGTTAATGCTGCTCGCAAACGATTTACGTTCATTACTGGACTACGCTCTGTTATGATTGCACTGCATAAAGTAATCATCAGCCAATCAGTTGACCATTATCCACTTGATATTGACTGTAAAGGTTTATTATCAATTGTCAACAATGATTTGAGGGCCCAAGTAATAAAGTAGTGATTTGATGGGAGGACTTAACTGTGTGTTAGCCTCACAGATTAGGACTGATCCACAGAATTCTTTCACAACAATTAAAAATGTTGGGGGGGGGGGATTTTTTTTCTTTGCGCCCAGGGAATCAGTTTTCCAGGTGTTGGGGACATATCAGGCCTCCGCTTTCCTGGGGCTCTCCTGAGTGACAAGTGGGCTTGCACTCCTGGCCTCCCATCACATTCTTCCTTGAGGTGCAATCGTTGGGATTCCCAACTTGGCAGCTGCTAAAAATACCTGGCATCTGGGTTTAACTCCAGGCCCCTGCAGACAAAAGGACGCCAAGGGCAGGCCAAAGACTCATGTGGCAAGTTGAATAATTCTACTGTACATCCCCACGGCACTCTGTAGGCCTTGGAGCCTTCTGGCTGTTACTCTCCAGCAGCAGTCAAAAGGCCCCCATTTTAGCGGCCAGGAGTGGGGTTGCAGATTTCTCAGGCTTGCAGCTGCACTTGCATTTCCTCTGTATTGATAGAGGTCTTTAAAATTATGAAAGGGTTTGATAGGGTAGACAGAGAGAAGATGTTTCCACTTGCGGGGGAATCCAGAACTCGGGGTCATAAATATAAGACAGTCACTAACAAATCCAATAGGAAATTCAGGAGAAACTTCTTCACCCAGACTGTGGTAAGAAAGTGGAACTCGCTACCACAAGGAGTAGATGAGGCGACTAGCATAGATGCATTTAATGGGAAGCTAGATAAACACGAGAAAGGAATAGAAGGATATGTTGATAAGGTTAGGTGAAGAAGGGTGGAAGGAGGCTCACGTGGAGCATTAACACCGGCATGGACCTATTGGGCCGAATGGCCTGTTTCTATGCTGTACATTCTTTGTAATTTGTAATTGTATTTTTCAGGTACACGGTCCAGCCAGAGGATAAATGTGTGGCAGGTTGTGGAGGTGTGTTGCACCTTTTGGCACCAATAGAGAAAAATATACCCCCTTTAGGTTTTATTTTAGAAGCAACGTTTAAAAACAGGACTTCTGTGCAAATTTATATTTAAACCAGTCTTAATGTAACACAGGATGACATTTGGTAAGGGATCTCCATGATACCAATGAACGCTTGAATGCATAAAACTGATGAACAGAAGACAAATTAGCTTCCTTGAAAACTAGCCCA
Organism: Heptranchias perlo; assembly: GCF_035084215.1. Taxonomy (NCBI): domain Eukaryota; kingdom Metazoa; phylum Chordata; class Chondrichthyes; order Hexanchiformes; family Hexanchidae; genus Heptranchias; species Heptranchias perlo. The sequence continues at coordinate 10,508,081 of NC_090355.1, read as the reverse complement.
GCAATTGAATGCATAATGACAAATGGAAAGAAGGCTGTAGTCTGACTCTGGTCTGTTCTGGGTCTTTCACTGTTCAATATCAGTAGGGAGGGAAGGTGCTTATAATAATTACAGTCCCTACCACTTACAGCGGGCACATTGGTGTTAATGAGATTTGCCCACTGTAAAACTGCTGCACTATGTACAATAAGCAAAGTCATGAATTGTCTCCGGGTCTCTATCTCTGGATCGTTGCAATTCTCCCTATGTACTTGGTTTTCTGCTACAGCATATCAGAATAATTCAGTAAGTGTTGCGTGTCTTGGCAAGAGATGATCAACTCAAAAGCATTAAAAAGTGCTGTTGGCAACTTGTGAATATGACAATGTCAAAGCTTCCACCTCCCATATAGCCTGAAACAGCTGGCACGCTTAATGTGTTATAAGTGACACCTTTGTAATCGAGTTCAATGGTAATGGCAAATTGTTAGTGCCATTTGCCAGGTATAGGTGACTGCCCATGATAAACGTGGGTGGTATAAGTGGTATCGGTGGTGTGTACAATTTAATTTCAAATTTATTGATGTCATCTGACCACAATGCTTAGTACAAGTATTTGCAACACAGAAAGGATCCAACACAATCTGGATCAATTTTCTGGATGAGTTAAGGACCAGCAGATGAATTTTATCATTCCATTCGATCCTTAAATGTTCCTTCATTTAATACATAGTCAGCACGTCACAAGTATAAATAAACTGTCTTAACCATGTGTTGATCAGTGGTGCAATGCAGAGTTCTAAGTACCCAACTGAGCAAAAATACTGAAGCAAAGGCTGAAAGAGTCCTTAAATTATCCAGGTCCTAAGTTCTGAGAAGAGACTCTGAGTTCAACTTGTTTTAGTAAAGAAAACAGAGGGTTTTTAACAAACTGAGGCATAAATAATAGATGCAAGCTGGTTACTTTATTTGGACTGCGAGTACAGAATTATGGGACGCAAGCCTCAAATGAGACTTGGGATTACATTCTAACACCTCCCATCCCAAAACTGGGACATGTGGAATAGACTCCCAATTTCAAGAAAAACTCTGGAAAATTCCTCCCCAATTCTCTCAGATAATCAACCATGGTCCAGTCAAACCTTCACACGAAATGGAAACACAATAAGAATGGAAAACCAAACATGCTTCAAAAGTTTGATATTTGGTAGCCTAACCATTTTTGAAGAGTTACAAAGGCAAAATGCAAAGATTCCATTGGCTTCATCCATTGTAGTTTTTATCTTCTAAGATACACCTGCTCTAAGACAGCAGGTTATTGATTTATCATAGCCCATAGAAAACTTTGACTAAAAGCTAGATCAAATACCATCCAAGAATAAAAATGGGTTTCTATATTACTGTGGATGAGACCACTATACAGAATCTGATGCCGTTTTGGGCAAGTGGCACATTTTCTCACAAATATGAAATGTTTGATCTCTCCAAATAGCTTATAAGCTGAGAAGAAGAATTGCTCTATGTACAATATGTAATCAAATTATAAGAAAGAACTTACATTTACATAGTGCCTTTCATGTCCTCGGGATATCCCAAACCAATGATTTACTTCTGAAGTATGATCACTGTTGTTTTGTAGGCAAAAGCAGCAGCCAATTTGTGCACAGCAAGGTTCCACAAACAGCAGTGAGATAAATAACCAGTTAATGTGCTTTGTTGATAGTGGTGATTGAGGGATGAATGCTGGCCTGAACATCAAAAGAACTCTCTGTTCTTCTTCAAAAATGTGCCATTGAGAAATTTTACACCCACTTGAAAGGGCAAATGGGATTGGGTTTAACATCTCATCTGAAAAATGACACCTCTGGCAATGCAGCATTCCTTTGTTGCTGCAATGAAGTATCAACCTAGTTTATGTGCTGGAGTGAGAATTTAACCTATAACCTTTTGAATCGGAGGCGAGAGTCCTGTCACTGAGCCAAGCTGACACTATATCGTTCTTTATAAACGGGCTTGTGATTTTGTTACAGACATTGCACAGGGCAAACCTTTTTGCGAGTCTGTTGTCCAGGTTTATACTGTTACATGCCCAAGCAAAAGGGCAAGAAGCAGAGCTTCTTTCAGTCCTCTGCCTATGGTGCTCTGTTACTGAGTTGTTATGGCAACCACCTCAAGAAAAAAGGAGCTTTTTGTAACACAGTTCTTGAAAGGAAATGTAAATGTTTTCTTGTAGTTAATTTTCAGCAAATTGTTTCTATGAATTTTTACTATTGTTAAATATCACGAGTGTTTAAGTGCCAACAATTGTCACAGTGTAAAATGAGCTGTGTGCAGTACAGTATTTTCAAAGAAAAAGCATGAATAGATTTACAGTTTCTGCATTCAAATAATTATTGAAAAACTAAATGCACTTCTGTCATGTTGCTGATGGACCTGGTTGTCTTGCAGGTATCGAGGTCCTAAACCCATCCTACAATTGAGAGTTAACTGAACCGTTGGACTCTGCAAAACTGTAGGAAAAAAAAACTGTACAAGAAATTAAGCTTCAATTAATGCTCACCACATGGTCTGGTGGCCCATTTAAGATTACTGAGAAATCCTGTGCCAGTGTATATACCAGCTCTATTAGATGTACACTTTTCCTAATCTGATTCATGCTGTTAGAACTTGTTATGGTCATTAACAGTAGTTGTTCTTCTTGAGGCATGTTTCTCATGCCTAGTTTAATTAAAGGGACTACAACGGAGATAAGGCCATGTCTCTTCTTTTCCATTCTCATTTGTATTCTCTTTACAATCTGTTTACTGAGATAATATTGTCTCCTGTGGCACATTTTTGTTTTGATAAATACTGCAAAAAGTATTGACTCAAAAATAAACTCACTTTTAAAAAAAATAAGAGCTTATATAGTTAAAGGGTACCCCATCAATATCTCCTTTCCGTAGCACCAAGTTCATTCACGCTCAATATTTTGTAGGTTTTACTTGGAATTTTGAAGATTTTTGCTTCATCGACTAACCAGCTGTGGCTAAAGGGCTCAAATACACAAGAGTTAAGCACCTCCCTCCTCTCAGATGCCAATTGATACAGAAGAACCATCATGGGTATAAAAAGTCATAGGTCTAATTATATTTAGTTACTGACCTGGTTAAACAAGGCTGTCCTGAATGAGGAAAGAAGCTGCCGATTTCAAATAATAAAGAGCTGAGTGGAATACAAGAAGAACAACTTGAATTTACATAGCACCTTTAACATAGAAAAATGTCCGAAGGTTCTTCACAGAGGCGGAATCAGAGAAAAATGGATATCAAGCCAAAGAAGGAGATGTTAGGACAGGTGACCACAAGCTTGATCAAAGCCCTAAGTTTTAAGGAGGACCTTAAAAGGAGAAGAGGGAGGGAATTCCAGAGCATGGAATCTATGTGACTGAAGGCACCACCAGCAATGGTGGGGTAAAGGGTTGGTGGGATGTACAACAGGCCAGAATCGGAGGAATGGATAATTCAGTGTGTGTGGGGGGGGGGGGGGTGGGTAATAGTTACAGTGAGGCCTCGAGCACAACAATGAAAAATTTAAATTTGACACATTGCGGGAAACATGAGCCAATGTAGGCCAACGACGACAGGATTGATATGTGATTGAACGTAGTTCAGGAGAGGGTATGGGCAGCAGAGTTCCGAATGAGCGGAAGTTTACAAAAGATAGCGGGTGGGAATCTGGCCAGGAGAGCATTGAAGGATGAGGGTTTCAGCAGCAGATGGGCTGAGCTGGGGGCAGAGATGGACGCAGGTGGAAGTGGACGTTCTTTGTAATGGACAGGATAATGGGGTGAGAAGCTTTGCTCAGGGTTGACCAAGGTGCCAAGTCTGTAACAGTCTGATGTGCCATGAGACAATGGCTAGAGAGGGAGATGGAATTAGTGGCGAGGGTACAATGTATGTGTCAGGGACGAGGACAATGTCTTCGGTCTCCCCAGTGTTTAGCTGGAGGAAAATGCGATTCATCCAAGACTGGACGTTGGGAAAATACATAGGCAGTGGAGGGATCAAGAGAGGTGGTGCAGAGGTGGAGTTTGGTGTCATTGGGGTACATGTCTGTGGATACTATTGCCAAGGGGCAGCATAAAAATGAAGTTGAGAAGTTGGCCAAGGATAATTCGTTGATCTGCAGTCCCACTGACCTGGACAACAGATGAGAGGCGTTAGGGATGATGGTATTGTTGACTGCGTCAAGGGCTACATAGGAACAAGAGTAGGTCATTCAGCCCACTGAGCCAGTTCTCCCATTCAATATCATGGCTGATCTGTACCTCAACTCCATTGACCTATCATTGCTCCCTATTCCATGAAACCTTACCAAATAAAAATCTATCACTTAGTCTAGCATCCATAGCCTTTTGGGGTAGAGTTCAAGATTTCCACTCCCCTTTGTGTGAAGAAGTACTTCTTGATTTCACTCCTAACTTGCCGAGCTCTAATTTTAAGATTTTGCCCTCTTGTTCTGGATTTCCCACCAGAAGAAATAGTTTCCCTGCATCTACCCTATCAAATCCCTTAATCATTTTAAAGACCTGATTAGATCACCTCTCAAACTGTAAACTTAAGGGAATATAAGCCAACTATATGCAGCCTGTCCTTATAATTTAAGCCCTGGTATCATTCTGGTGAGTCTGGGCTGTACCACGTCCAAGGCCAATATATCTATCCTGAGGTTCGATGCCCAAAACAGAACTCAATACTCCAGATGGGGCCTGACCAAAGCTCTGTGCAAATGAAGGATCATTTCCTCACTTTTGAATTCCAATCCATTTGAGATAATGGCCAACATTCAATGATTGATTTTTGTACCTGTGCACTAGCTTTCACTTGATTTGCGTATTTAGGTGCCCAAATCCCTTTGCTCTTACATAGAATTACACAGAATGTAGAGCGCAGAAACAGGCCATTCAGCCCAACTGGTCTGTGTCGGTGTTTATGCTCCACATGAGCCTCCTCCCACCCCTCTTCATCAAACCCGATTAGCATAACCTTCTATTCCTTTCTCCCTCATGTGTTTATCTAGCTTCCCCTTAAATGCAACCGGACGGACAACCCGGCATCGGACCACTAGGCACCGGACACGACAATGGCAAAAAAACACCAAGCCCAGTCGACCCTGCAAGGTCCTCCTGACTAACATCTGGGGACTTGTGCCAAAATTGGGAGAGCTGTCCCACAGACTAGTCAAGCAACAGCCTGACATAGCCATACTCACAGAATCATACCTTTCAGCCAACGTCCCAGACTCTTCCATCACCATCCCTGGGTATGTCCTGTCCCACCGGCAGGACAGACCCACCAGAGGTGGCGGGACAGTGATATACAGTCAGGAGAGAGTGGCCCTGGGAGTCCTCAACATGGACCCCATGAAATCTCATGGCATCAGGTCAAACATGGGCAAGGAAACCTCCTGCTGATTACCACCGACCGCCCTCCCTCAGCTGATGAATCAGTCCTCCTCCATGTCGAGCACCACTTGGAGGAAGCACTGAGGGTAGCAAGGGCACAAAATGTACTCTGGGTGGGGGACTTCAATGTTCATCACCAAGAGTGGCTCGGTAGCACCACTACTGACCGAGCTGGCCGAGTCCTGAAGGACATAGCTGCTAGACTGGGCCTGCGGCAGGTGGTGAGCGAACCAACACGAGGGAAAAACTTACTTGACCTCGTCCTCACCAATCTACCTGTCGCAGATGCATCTGTCCATGACAGTATTGGTAGGAGTGACCACCGCACAGTCCTTGTGGAGATGAAGTCCCGTCTTCGCACTGAGGACACCATCCAACGTGTTGTGTGGCACTACCACCGTGCTAAATGGGATAGATTCAGAACAGATCTAGCAGCACAAAACTGGGCATCCATGAGGCGCTGTGGGCCATCAGCAGCAGCAGAATTGTATTCCACCACAATCTGTAACCTCATGGCCCGGCATATTACTCACTCTACCATTACCAACAAGCCAGGGGATCAACCCTGGTTCAATGAGGAGTGTAGAAGAGCATGCCAGGAGCAGCACCAGGCGTAACTAAAAAAAATGAGGTACCAACCTGGTGAGGCTACAACTCAGAACTACATGCATGCTAAACAGCGGAAGCAACATGCTATAGACAGAGCTAAGCGATTCCACAACCAACGGATCAGATCAAAGCTCTGCAGTCCTGCCACATCCAGTCGTGAATGGTGGTGGACAATTAAACAACTAACGGGAGGAGGAGGCTCTGCAAACATCCCCATTCTCAATGATGGCGGAGTCCAGCACGTGAGTGCAAAAGACAAGGCTGAAGCGTTTGCAACCATCTTCAGCCAGAAGTGCCGAGTGGATGATCCATCTCAGCCTCCTCCCGATATCCCCACCATCACGGAAGCCAGTCTTCGGCCAATTCGATTCACTCCACGTGATATCAAGAAACGGCTGAGTGCACTGGATACAGCAAAGGCTATGGGCCCCGACAACATCCCAGCTGTAGTGCTGAAGACTTGTGCTCCAGAACTAGCTGCGCCTCCAGCCAAGCTGTTTCAGTACAGCTACAACACTGGCATCTACCCGACAATGTGGAAAATTGCCCAGGTATGTCCTGTCCACAAAAAGCAGGACAAATCCAATCCGGCCAATTACCGCCCCATCAGTCTACTCTCAATCATCAGCAAAGTGATGGAAGGTGTTGTCGACAGTGCTAACAAGCGGCACTTACTGACCAATAACCTGCTCACCGATGCTCAGTTTGGGTTCCGCCAGGACCACTCGGCTCCAGACCTCATTACAGCCTTGGTCCAAACATGGACAAAAGAGCTGAATTCCAGAGGTGAGGTGAGAGTGACTGCCCTTGACATCAAGGCAGCATTTGACCGAGTGTGGCACCAAGGAGCCCTAGTAAAATTGAAGTCCATGGGAATCAGGGGGAAAACTCTTCAGTGGCTGGAGTCATACCTGGCACAAAGGAAGATGGTAGTGGTTGTTGGAGGCCTATCATCTCAGCCCCAGGGCATTGCTGCAGGAGTTCCTCAGGGCAGTGTCCTAGGCCCAACCATCTTCAGCTGCTTCATCAATGACCTTCCCTCCATCATAAGGTCAGAAATGGGGATGTTCGCTGATGACTGCACAGTGTTCAGTTCCATTTGCAACCCCTCAGATAATGAAGCAGTCCGAGCCCGCATGCAGCAAGACCTGGACAACATCCAGGCTTGGGCTCATAAGTGGCAAGTAACATTCGTGCCAGATAAGTGCCAGGCAATGACCATCTCCAACAAGAGAGTCTCTAACCACCTCCCCTTGACATTCAACGGCATTACCATCGCCGAATCCCCCAACATCAACATCCTGGGGGTCACCATTGACCAGAAACTGAACTGGACCAGCCATATAAATACTGTGGCTACGAGAGCAGGTCAGAGGCTGGGTATTCTGCGGCGAGTGACTCACCTCCTGACTCCCCAAAGCCTTTCCACCATCTACAAGGCACAAGTCAGGAGTGTGATGGAATACTCTCCACTTGCCTGGATGAGTGCAGCTCCAACAACACTCAAGAAGCTCGACACCATCCAAGATAAAGCAGCCCGCTTGATTGGCACCCCATCCACCACCCTAAACATTCACTCCCTTCACCACCGGCGCACTGTGGCTGCAGTGTGCACCATCCACAGGATGCACTGCAGCAACTCGCCAAGGCTTCTTCGACAGCACCTCCCAAACCCGCGACCTATACCACCTAGAAGGACAAGAGCAGCAGGCGCATGGGAACAACACCACCTGCATGTTCCCCTCCAAGTCACACACCATCCCGACTTGGAAATATATCGCCGTTCCTTCATTGTCGCTGGGTCAAAATCCTGGAACTCCCTTCCTAACAGCACTGTGGGAGAACCGTCACCACACGGACTGCAGCGGTTCAAGAAGGCGGCTCACCACCACCTTCTCGAGGGCAATTAGGGATGGGCAATAAATGCTGGCCTCGTCAGCGACGCCCACATCCCATGAACGAATAAAAAAAATTTTAAAAATCTGTGTTATTCAGCTCAACTACTCCTTGTGGTAGTGAGTCATACATTCTTACCACACTCTGGATAAAGAAGTTTCTCCTGAATTCCCTATTGAATTTATTAGTGACTATCTTATATTTATGGCCCCTAGTTTTGGTCTCCACCACAAGTGGAAACATCTTTACTGCATCTATCCTATCAAACCCTTTCATAATTTTAAAGACCTCTATTATCACGCCTTAGCCTTCTCTGTTCGAGAAAAGAGCCCCAGCTGTTCAGCTTTTTCTGATAGGTATATCCTCTCGGTTCTGGTATCATCCTTGTGAACCTTTTTTTTGCGCCTTCTCCGCCATTCAATAAGATCATGGCTGATCTGATCCTAACCTCAAATCTAAATTCATGTCCAATTTCCTGCCCGCTCCACGTAACCCCTAATTCCCTTTACTTCTAGGAAACTGTCTATTTCTGTTTTAAATTTATTTAATGATGTAGCTTCCACAGCTTCATGGGGCAGCAAATTCCACAGACCGACTACCCTCTGAGTGAAGAAGTTTCTCCTCATCTCAGTTTTGAAAGAGCAGCCCCTTATTCTAAGATTATGCCCCCTAGTTCTAGTTTCACCCATCCTTACCGCATCCACCCGATCAAGCCCCTTCACAATCTTATATGTTTCAATAAGATCGCCTCTCATTCTTCTGAATCCCAATGAGTAGAGTCCCAATCTACTCAACCTCTCCTCATATGTCCGCCCCCTCATCTCTGGGATTAACCGAGTGAACCTTCTTTGTACTGCCTCGAGAGCAAGTATGTCTTTTCTTAAGTATGGACACCAAAAACTGTATGCAGTATTCCAGGTGCGGTCTCACCAATACCTTATATAACTGCAGCAATACCTCCCTGTTTTTATATTCTATCCTTCTAGCAATAAAAGCCAACATTCCATTGGCCTTCTTGATCACCGTCATGAGTCCACTGTGCGGTACCTTATCGAAGGCCTTTTGAAAATTCAAATATATTACATCTACTACATTACGCTTGTTTACTCTTTCTGTCACTTCTTCAAAGGATTCAATAAGGTTGGTCAAGCAGGACTTCCCCTTTTGAAAACCATGCTCACTATTTTTTATTATATTTTTGGTTTTTCACCATTAAGAACATATTTCCCACATTGAACTCCATCTGCCACAGTTTTGCCCATTCATTTAATCTATCAATGTCCCTTTGCAACTTTCTACTCCAATCTACACCATGTACTGTGCCTTCTAACTACTTGATGTGCACCTGATATTAACGTTCAGCTTTTGCTGGTTAAATTAGTCTCTTTTAGAAGAATGTAAGTGTAATCATGAAACAGGCTTGCTTTATTTTGGATAAATATATGTTTAATATAGATGTCGTGAAAAGCAATGGTCATAGACTTATATAGCATAGACGGAGGCCATTTGACCCATCGTGCCTCTGCCAGCTCTCTGAAAGAGCTACCAATTAATCCCACTTCCCTGCTCTTACCGCACAGCAATGCAAATTTTTAATTTTTAAGTAGATTCCCAATTCTCTTTTGAAAGTTACTATTGAATCTGCTTCCACCACCCTTTAGGCAATGCATTCCAGATCGTATCATCTCGCCGAGTAAAAAATTTCTCATCTCTGGCTTTTTTGCTAATTATTTTCACTCTGCATCCTCTGGTTACTGACCCTCCTGGAAGTGGAAATATTTTCTCCCTATCTACTCTATCAAAACCCCTCATAATTTTGACTATCTCTATAAAATCTCCCCGTAAACTTCTCTGCTCTAAGGCGATCAATCCCAGCTTCTTTAATCTCTCCAGATAACTGAAAGCACTCAGACCTGGTACTAATCCAGTAAATCTCCTCTGCACCATCTCCAAGGCCTTGACGTCCTTTCTAAAGTGTGGTGCCCAGAATTGGACACAATACAGCAACTGAGGTCTAACGAATGATTTATAAAGGTTTAGCATATCTTCCTTGCTTTTGTACTCTATGCCTCCGTTTATAAAGCCAAAAATCCTGTCGGCTTTTTTTTAAAAACAGCTTTATTAACTTGTCCTGCCACCTTCAAAGATTTGTGTATGTGCACCCCCAGGTTTCGCTGTTCCTATCCAGATTTAATATGTATCATTACCTTGCGATGCCAGTCTCGACAGATGTTTGCTGTACAATGTCAATAAATCTGCAGGAACCTGGGACTGATTTAATCATTGAAGCAACCTGGGACTGATTTAAGCAGGAAGGAGGTTATCAGACAATAGCAGCGTACAGAAGAAGGAAGTAAGTAGATTAATGGCTGTGGTCGAACAAACATCAGGCAGATAGCTCAAGTTGAGCAGGTTGGACAGGACAATTGTCCAGAAAGTTTTGGCCTATCCCCTTTGAACTAGGGGTCATGCTGTGCACATGAAAGGGGTTTTGTCTTGCCCGTTTCTGACTAAGATGCATAGTATACATTTGAAAGGGAGACAAAGAGTCCGAGGATCAGGTAGAATCTAGAATAGACAGAGAAGGCGCCAGTGAAGAAGGAAGAAACAACGCATCGAGTGCCTCCCAAGACTAAGGGATCGGATAACCCTGAGGTTTTGAGCTTCACTCCCCAGCCAAAGGTTGTATAAATGCTTTTCTGGTGAACTGTCATTGATGTTCACTAATAAAGTCAGTTTTATAATAATCTCACTTCTCCGAATTATTACTAATCAGGTTGAGTGAAAGATATCTGTTTTAAGATCCGGCAAATCATGCGTGGGAAATCCATTGACAATAACATTTGATCTACCCACACCTAACCTATAGGTTCATATATTTGAGGAAACAAAAACTGCTCCCAAATCCTGAGCGCTTTGCAGATAAAGCTTTCACAAAAATAAAAAATGATTATGGATATCTGGGCTTTGTTTATACTTTCAGATCAAAAACAGAATGTCTCTGCGTGGGCAAGGAAAATCAAGAGCAGGGGAATTTGGAAGCATTTTTGAGTAAAAATGTTTCATCTAAAATCTAATTATCTATCCCAAGCAAAGTTCTGCCAAACCCTCCAACCACCCCTGGCTCAATGCGACCAAAATCCAAAACCCCACCAGTGCTGATTACCACCCCTCCCCAGTGCTCGTCAATGCCAAGCCCTACCTCAAGCTTGGTGTAACCACAGGGACTGGCAGCAGGTTGGAGTAATTTTTTTAATGTGGCCAGGAGGAGAACTCAAAGCCTACAAAAGTGAAAGATTTTTTTTTCAGCTAGATGGAAGCATTGGTCTCCTCCAGTTGTACTTTTGTTTGTCATTTGTTTATAAATAGAAGGTATAATAATATGTCTGGGCAAAATATGTCATTGTCATTTGGGGTGACACCAGCGTGACAAAATAATATACAACCTCTTTGGGTCCTTTGCATTCACCCATCCAAAATATCATTTGCCAAAAGCTCTTTCATCAAGATTGTGACCCTAAAATACATGCAGGACTGGAAACATCTTTTGCAGGTAAATGTCATCTGTATACTACGATTATGAGTCACATCCATCTCCTTCCAAAGCAGTTTTCCCTGCTGTAGCCTTGACTGAAAGCTAGTCTCTATCCACGGTCAAGCAAAATCCAAATTTATTTTATTATTGATCCAATCAAAAGAGAAAATATACATCTTAGAGCTCAACAAGAGGACATCGGTCTTAAAAGTCCTGGGAAGACGCAATTGTGACTGAACGAATAGATCAAGAGCAGCATTAGTTTGTAAATCAATTCTCAACTTCTGACAAAGATCAAAGATGATAAATTTAACATTTAAAATCTTTTGGTGGTTTGTCAGCTCAAGTGTGCACAATTGGACCCTATATGCTTGCACATATTCTGTCTCTTCCCCCGCATCCTTCCCACATTACTTCAGTAGGTAATTCAAATTAAAACCTTACCATATTTTTCTCAGTGCTGAGCAATCTTCTTAACCTCTGCACTTAACATTTATTTTCAATTTGTTTTATTATTCACACATTAAATTGAAATGGAAAATTTCACAACCTGGGTCAACTGTTTAGCGACATTTCTGAGCTCCCAGGTGCACTCTCAGATGGACATAAAATATCTAATGGCACTATTGGAAGAAGAGCAGGAAAGTTCTCCTGGTGTCCTGGCCAATATGGGGTTTTGAAAGAGAATTCTGGAGGGCAGGAACGCAACAGGTGATCAGCCTCTGAGGGCAATGGGGAAGAGTAGTCCAGGGTCACAAGAATGGTGGTTGGAGAAGAGTTCTGAAGTGGTGGCGGTAAAACTATGAAGGGATCAGAAATGAACCTCTTGTTATTTATTTGCTGGGGCACAGAAAACCACTAGAGCTGGGTAAGAAAAGTGGTGATGGATGATGCATTGGGGCTTGGTCACAGAGTTCTGAATTAACCAAAGTTTATGAAGGGTGGAATTGGGAAGGTTGGTGATGGAAATACGGATAAAGGCTTCAGCAGTGGAGTGGCTGAGGTAGAGGAAACAGCAGGCAATATTCCAGAGGCAGAAGAAAGCAGTCTTGGTAATGAGTCAGATTTAGGGTTGGAAAGCTCAGCTCAACAGATCACAGAGAATAGGAAAAATTAAGTCCATTAGCTCCTTACATCTAGTATCTGCATTAAGAGGGAGGAAGGTCAAACTATATTGTTTATGGTGATCTAGAAGAGTTTGGGGTTGTCTTTGTCCTTCAGGGTGACTCTGGTATAACAGTAGGGTTTGGACGTGGAGAAGGAAAGACAACATTGCTTCAGATGGTCAAGCTAGATCTGGGATTATTGTTGCACTAATCTGTGGAAAATGGACTTGAATTCATGTAAGTGACTGTTGCAGCAGGGGGTGTGATGGGGGTAAGAGACTTTACAGGTTCTGATGAGGACAAGGAAATCAAAAGTGGAGGCAAGACAGTTGCTAAATAAGTGCCTGTGTGAACAATGGATCAGAGAAGAGGAAACTGGGAGAAGGAACGGACGCTGGTGAGGAAGTTAGGGGAGAAAAGGTGAGAAAACAGGTTAAACAAAAAGAACTATGAATCCTGGATTACTTGTGCAGTCCTTCCTCGTAACAATTATTTTTTCTTAAACTTTGAAATGTATCATGTTCTTCCCTGGTTTCAAAAAAAAAAATCACCATTTTGTTACCCAGCACAGAATGAATTGAAATGGTTTGACTGAAAGAAATAATATATTGAGAACATGAGGATTTAAGCAAAGAAAGCTAGAAGATAAACCTTCAACCATAACTACTGTTGAAGTATATTATTCTTGCAGAAGCTGATGGGTGCTGGCCTATTTATAGTTCAGACAACAACATGAGCCAATACATTATAGCAGTATCTTAATACATAGAGATGTGGGGTCGATTTTAGGATGGCCAAGCGGGGGGAATGGGGGGCTCGTAAAATCAGGGAATCCCGGAGCGGGTCCGGAGCCCAGCACCAACCTGCCCACTTCCAGGTTCCCAGTGACGCGTTTGGGTGCGCGCGCGGCTCCCGCATGCGGGACTCCCACCGGCAATTAAAGCCGGCGGGATGACAATTGAAATACTTACTTACCTAGTTGAGATACTTGACAGACCTCATTGACAGGAGATTTTGGCAGGGGTGCAATTTTCATGGATCCTCAGCATGTTTCCCGTGCTGTGAGAAACACTCTTTGTTGGAACAGACGTGTTTCAGTCAGTAGCCAGTGGGAGATGCAAAGGATTTTTTGACAGTTAGGGGAATACCTTATTTATTGCAGCAGGGCACTCTGTCACTTCAGACAAAGTTTTGGCTGCAACACCTTTGACTTTCCACTCAAAATTATTAATTTATACCCTAAACTCTGCTGTGCAAACACACTTTGCGGACTCCCTCAAACTCACACTGTCAGGATGGGGCGGCGCCATGGCTGCATTCATCACTTCATCCGAGGACGAGCAACATCACCAGCCTCGCCAGGCATGCCAGGCACACCGAACACCTCCGCCACGTGGAGCTCCACAACACAGTGCTGTGCCACAGGCACCTGCACAAAATAGTCATGCAACTACACATACACCCACTGTAGGGTGACCCAATGGGTGGCATCAAGTGTGGGTGTTCATGGAGAACCTCATGAAAGGGACTTATTGCACAAGTCAGTCAAGAATGGCCAAGATGTGGCAATAGTGGTGACAATATAATATTTAATGTAAGTTGAACCAAAATCAAATATAAATAAAAAACATGACAAACTGTCAAACACCCTTGTGCATCCCCTTTGCGCTCACAAAACGTTTGCCTTACGCTTCCTACTACTCAAACGTGATGCATCCCCTGTGGCTGCAGCAGAGGTAGTGGCAGGTTAGGTGAGGGTGACCATGACAGAGATGCATCAGAGGGTGAGTATGAGACACAGCCATGAGATTGTATGAGGATTGGGTTGAGTGGTAGTGGTGGGATGAGTATTGGGGAGGTGAGTAAGTGCAGTTAAGCTGAGGATGAGGTTTGAGTGGGTGTGTGGAGTGATGTGATAGAGTTGTGCTGGCAGTGCAGGAGTTGTGGGGTGGGGGCAGTGATGTGGAAGACGGAGTGTAGGAGAATGAGTGAGTGTGCTCACCTTGGCTGACCTAGTTAGGCCATTGAAGCACTTCCTGCACTGTATCCAGGTGCGGGGTATGTTGCTGGTGCTGCTGACCTCCTCTGCCATCTCGAGCCAGGCCTTCTTCGTGGCAGAGGCAGGCCACTTCCTCCCGTCCACCAGGTAAAAGACCTCGCTCTTCCTCCTCACCCCATCCAGTAAGAGCTGGAGTGAGGCATCTTTAAACCTGGAAGCAGCCTTTCCCCTGGGCTGCTCCATGCTGTAATTTTGGCTGTTTGCTGCAGGAGCAGCATTGGAGGACTGCCCCTTTAAATAGGGCTCCTCCAGCTGACAAGCCTGTGATGCGGGCGCGCAGTTCGCCCACTGCGCAGGTTTCCAACCCGGAAGCCAAGGTAAGTGGCTTCAATTTACTTACGATCGCGTGGGGAACCCTTCGATTTTACTGGGCGGGTTACCACGCGCCCGGTCGACCCCCCGCTGCCAACCCTCCTCCCTGGTAATATCAGGGCCGATATTTCCACTAATGGGGGATATCCAAATCTAGGGGGTCATAAATATAAGATAGTCACTAATAAATGCAATAAGTAATTCAGAAGAAATTTCTTCACCCAGAGAGTGGGTAGAATGTGAAACTTGTTAGCACATTGACTAGTTGAGGCGAATAACAGATACATTTAAGGGGAAGCTAGATAAATACATGAGGGAGAAAGGAAACAAAGGATATGTTGCTCGGGTTAGATGAAGTACGGTGGGAGGAGGCTCGTGTGGAACATAAACACTGGCATAGACCATTTGGGCCGAATGGCCTGTTTCTCTACGGTAAATTCTATGTAATACATTATATAAATATCCTAATTCTCTCTTCATTTGACTCAGTGAAATTTTCACAGGATTATATTTCAAATCTGTAGATAATTTTCCAGAGGTCATGGCTTCTTAACTCAGGTCCATGACAATTCAAATCTTGCTCTGAGCTTTGCACAAATGTAATTCTCTGGCTTATGAAGCTATGATTGGAAGCATTGCTAATTATCTCACTTGTTGCCCGGCTACCAGGCCCAAAGATTTGGTGTCTCAAGGTTGTAGCACAATTAATTCAAAACCAGAAAAGATGCCAATTCGATCCATGTATTGCTAATGGCTAATTAAAATTGGCTATTTTAAACTGCTGCTGAATAATTACCAAATCGAGGGGGTGGCCCAACTTAACATTTTAAATATGTGGATTGGTTAATTCAAATTCAGAAAAGCTAGAGAGTTTTAGAGATATTTCTCGTGAGAAAATAATTGTCTTTGTTAAACATCTTCAAAGACCTATAAAATGAATATTTTTTTCAGAAAATCAATTCAAAAAACTCTTGCAAGTGTCAAGTGTCATGAGGCAGCTAAGGACCTACAAAATCTATAAATGGGTAAAACAGCAGCAGATGAAATTCAATGCAGATAAGTCGAAGGTACTGCATATTGGAAGGAAAAAATTAGGGCAAGAGTTCTCCTCTACGAATGGCATCAAAGTAGCTTTGGTGAAGTTTTTGGTAAAAGAGGTCTAAGTGTGTTAGTAGACTTGGCATTTAAGATGCCTAATCACCATGGAGCAGCAATCAATGAAGCAAATAATTGCCAAGTCAGGAGAGTACATGTCAGAAATGCCATCTTGAAGAAGTACAGTGCTGTTATCAGACTTTATCCCGTGTAATGTGCCCACTTTTGGTCATCAAGACAGAAAGAAAATATTCAGACCTTTGAGGCATTGGAGACAAGCACTTAGTGTCATAGGACTATGATATGTCGAAAGACTTGGGCTATGCAGCTTTGAAAGGATCACTGAGGGGGGACCTCAGAGGTGTATATGATACTAAGGGGGAAAAAAATTCCATCGGGGCCGTTTTTGGGCGTAGGTAGCGTGATGTGCAATCATCCCGCGCCCAACAGCCCCTGCGCAGGCAGGACACAAGTTTCGACCCACCCGAGGACTTACCTGCAATCAGCCTTCCTTTCCAGGCCTTCCACGTGGAATCAATGCAATTCGCACTTTCCATCACCAGAGGGAGCTCAATCTCTTAAAGGGAGGATGTTTCTTAGAAATCTCTTAAAGGTAGCTGGTACCTGTTATTTGTTGAAAATAACAGTCTGCTGTCTGCACGGAGATCAGACATTGCACACATAAAACACAGACATAGGTCCCATCCCTATGTTTACACACTGATGAGTTATGTCAAAACATTGAATAAAGGTCGCCCACTATTAAATCCCACATCCTCAATCTGCCGATCTGAGTTGGTACCAGGCCTGCGAAAGTGCTTGCACCAAGGTTCTCTGCTGATGCAGAGACCTTGGGTGCAAGAGGTGGACAGAAGGAGGGTCATCCTACATCTGCAGGGGGGGAATAAAGAGGCCCTCCAGTCATATACTCAAAAGGCTGTGGGAGCCAGCGGGGGACAAAGTTAATGCCAGGCGCACAGCATCATGAACATGGATGCAGTGCAGGAAGAAGTTCAATGCTTTGACATGAGTGGGCAAGATGAGTGAGGTCAACTGTCAAGTGGCGTCTCCTACCAAATGCACCACACACTATACCTCCCACATACCAATAAACTCTTTCCATCCTTACTCAACTCTTCCAATCAGATGCTTCCTCTCACCCTTACACATTACCACCGTTTCAAGCTGCCCACCCACAACTCACAGGCCATACACACTGGCAGCTATTCAACCATGACAGGCACATCACCCAGACACACGTCCCGCTTTCTTGGAGGAGAAGGTGATGCATATCAAGAGGCAGAGGCATTTAGCCCCTCGAGCCTGTTCCACCATTCAATGAGATTATGGTGGACCTGTGACCTAACTCCATATACCTGCCTTCGCCCCATTTCCCTCAATATCCTTGGTTCACAGAAATCTATCAATCTTAGATTTAACTTTCACAAGTGAGCTAGCATCAACTGCCATCTGCAGAAGAGCGTTCCAAACGTCTCCCACCCTTTGCGTGTAGAAGCATTTCCTAACTTCACTCCTGCACGTCCTGGCTCTAAATGTTAGGCTATGTCCCTGCATCCTAGTATTGAAGTCTAGGAGACCTCCAAAAACAGTTGCAAATGTCTCTGCAACCAGAAGCAATAATCCAGCCACTAACCTGTAAATCCTGCATGATCCTTTTAAATAGCGCTGGTAGGGGGGGGTCTTTCAGGCACTCAAAGACACGTTCAGATGGTCGGGGGTTCAGACTGTGCGTTGAGTTGAGCGTTAAGTGCCAAAATGGTGTCTATCACTTTAAATCAGTGTTGCACGCTGATTGAAGCCATTTTCTCCCGACTTTACATGATTCTCGCGTTTGTTATCTGCGCCTGCGCTAATTCCTATATCAAGATAGCGTCTGGCATACTGGAAACGTGCGTGCTCATCCAAGACATCTTGGATATCGGAGAGGCCGTGTAGCGTTAAAACAATGGGCACTATACGGCCCAATTTCTAGCCCTAAATGTTGTGGTAAAGGTAAACCCAGAGCACGGCAGCGTAGTGGTTATGTTACTGGACTAGTAAATCAGAGAATGGGAGTTCAAATCTCACCATGACACTGAGAATTTGAATCTTACCAGGGCCTTTCCGTTCCCTATGACCCTCTCTTTCATAGTATACCGAATCTCGAATTGAACGCTGTCTCAAATGGTCTAATATGATGCTCAGCGCTGTATGAATTTTCTCTGTTACCTCAGCCTTGATAAAAGCCTGTCTCGTTGCATGCATAGCATTTAAATGCACAGAGAAAGTGGCACTAATAGTACCTCTTCTAGAGCAAGAGGACAAAGCAGCCCGCTTGATTGGCAACCCATCCGCCACCCTAAACATTCGCTCCCTTCACCACCGGTGCACCATGGCTGCAGTGTGTACCATCTACAGGATGCACTGCAGCAACCCGCCAAGGCTTCTTCGACAGCACCTCACAAACACGCAAACTCTACCACCTAGAAGGACAAGGGCAGCAGGCACATGGGAACAACACTACGTGCACGTTCCCCTCCAAGTCACACACCATCCCGACTTGGAAATATATCGCCGTTCCTTCATCGTCGCTGGGTCAAATCCTGGAACTCCCTTCCTAACAGCCCTGTGGTAGAACCTTCACCACATGGACTGCAGCAGTTCAAGAAGGCAGCTCACTACCACCTTCTCAGAGGCAATTAGGGATGGGCAATAAATGCTGGCCTTGCCAGCAACGCCAACATCCCATGAACAAATAAAAAACATCACAAGCAACAGAAGGTAATTTGGAATTGCGCCCATAGACTAGTTGGTAAGGACTATATGCTTCAACCATCTGAAGAGAATTCTTTGTCTGAACTGCCCATGCTAGGGCAGTTGACAATTTACACTCTATGTTTACACTTTATGCATCAGGCTATCAATCACAGCATGATTCCTTTCACAAAGACCATTGCTGAAAGGGCTCTCAGCTGCTGTATTCATGACAATTCTATTCATATTCCCACACATCTCTCTGAACTCCGCATCAGCGAATTCACCTCCATTATCGGTCAAAAACTTTGCTGGTGTCCCAAGTCCAGTCCCTATCCATTTTTCCATAATTTTAATCTAGAATAACCTTCTTCTCCTAACTATATATTAGTGTAGAAATACTACATCTCAGCCAGGTCAATAAAATGTAAGATGATAACATTCCTGTCTTTGTCCCATACCTTTAGACCCATGGCAACTACCTCGTTAAAGTCAGATGCTAATAGAACGCTTACAATCGGACGTGGGGGCATCTGTCTATACTTCTAACAGATTTCACAGTTTCACACATCTCACTAATCTCTATGAGCCTCGTATACTCACCAACTGCACTTGCATCTTTTAGCAGGATCTTTAAACTTTGACAAGTTGGGTGGGCAAATTGTCTGTGTAACTTTAAGGCAATTTTTTTTTCTCTTTTATCCTTATCACCTGATGCCATTAATACTTGACTAACACGCTGATGAGGAACATCAGGTTTTATTAAGGGGATGCAATAATGCCCTGACTGGTAAACTGCAAATCAATCGATTTCCCAAAAATGATTGCCTTATCGTGTTCCATGTCAAGTTTCATTTTTGCCTTTTTCATGGGAGGTTTACCAAAGGTATCTCACTAGAGATTACATCTGTACTTATAAAATAGCTTACTCCAGCTATCTTGCATGAAATTACCACTCTCGAGTAACCTCAACATGTCGACATCTCAAAACCAACGGATCAGGTCAAAGCTCTGCAGTCCTGCCACATCCAGTCGTGAATGGTGGTGGACAATTAAGCAACTAACAGGAGGATGAGGCTGCATGAACACCCCCATCCTTTATGAGTGTAAACGACAAGGCTGAAGTGTTTGCAACCATTTTCTGCCAGAAATGTCAGGTGGATGATCCTTCTTGATTTCCTCCTGAGGTCCCCACCATTACAGATGCTAATGTTTAGCTAATTTGATTCACTCCACATGACATCAAGAAATGACTGAGTGCACTGGACACAGCAAAGGCTACAGGTCTGACAATATCCCAGCAGTAATGCTGAAGACCTGTGCTCCAGAACCAGTCTTGCCTCTAGCTGAGCTGTTCCAGTGCAGCTACAATATCTGGCATCGACCCAACAACGTGGAAAATTGCCCAGGTATGTCCTGTCCACAAAAAGCAGGTGAAAGCCAATTACTATCCCATCAGCCTACTTTCAATTAAAGTGACATTAAGAAATCACCAACAGTGCCATCAAGTGGCATTTACTCACTGATACCCTGCTCACCCATGCTCAGTTTGGGTTCCACCAGGACCAGTTGGCTCCAAACTTCATTACAGCCTTGGTCCAAACGTGGACACAAGTGCTGAATTCCAGAGGTGAGGTGAGAGTGACTGTCCTTGCCATCAATGCAGCATTTGACCGAGTGTGACACCAAGGAGCCCTAGTAAAAGTGAAGTCAATGTGGATCGGGGAAAACTCTCCAGTGGCTGGAGTCATATCTGGCACAAAGAAAGATGGTTGTGATTGTTAGAGGCCAATCATCTCAGCCCCAGGTCACCTCTGCAGGAGTTCCTCAGGGCAGTGTCCTAGGCCCAATTACCTTCAGCTGCTTCATCAATGACCTTTCCTCCATCATAAGGTCAGAAGTGGGGCTGTTCGCTGGTGATTGCAGCGATCAGCTCCATTTTCAATTCTTCAGATAATGAAGCAGTCCCAACCTATATGCAGCAAGACCTTGACAACATCCAGGCTTAGGCTGATAAGTAACAAGTAACATTTATGCCACACAAGTGTCATCAATGACCCTCTCCAACAACAGAGAGCTTAACCTCCCCTTGACATTTTAAATCGCTGAAGCCCCAAGGGGTGACCACGACTTCCACCACCGAGAAGGACAAGGGTAGCAGGTGCATGGGAACACCATCACCTCCAAGTTCCCCATCAAGACACAAACCATCCCGACTTGGACATATATTGCTGTTCCTTTATCGTCGCCGGGTCAAAATCCTGGAACTCCCTACCTAACAGCATTGTGGGAGAACCTTCACCACACGGACTGCAGCGGTTCAGGAAGAAGGCCCACCACCACCTTTTAAAGGGCAACCAAGGACAAGCAATAAATGCCGGCCTTGCCAGCGACGTCCATATCCTGCGAATACATATTTTGATAAAACTTGAAAGGAGGACAAGGGCGCACAGATTCCAACCGATGAAAGGCAAATTTAATGGATGAATTCACCTTCATGTAAAGAGTCATCAAAAGATATAATGGACTTCCAAATCATTTAAAAGATAGTCGGATGTTGCGATTAGAAGAACCATAGCATCTCTTAGCTGGATGAGCTAGGACGAGCCAAGTGGTCGTCTTCAACCATATCCGTCTGATGGTGCAATGGGGTGCACTAGGACCTTGAATAGGATTTTGTTTTTTTTTGGAATTAACTCACAGAATTACAGGATTGCAGGGTTTTAATAAAAAGCCATTTTTTAACGTCCAAAGGGTTTTTTTCCCCCTCTTTATGCCACACAGTTATGCAAGCAGAGAAGAAAATGTTTAGTATCTCCTGAATTATGCATAATGTGCAACATGCTTCAGGCATGCTGGGGGAAAGAATGAAATTCAATGAAGGAATCCCCAGGGGGTTTTCATTGTTATGAATAAAATAAAATGAAGAAAGCCAACTGAAGCCAATGCACTGGGACACATCCGGTACAAAGTGTAGAACAGGACAGAAATAAAGCAAGAAGATCATTGACTTCATTCAATTACTTGTTTCTAATAGTACAATTCCAAAAATGAGTGCATGAAAACACTGCATGCTAAGTGAAGCCCTCCCTGCTTCACTTCTTTGTACATCATGACTTCATTTCATATTACCTGGCTGCTCTAAAGCAGAAATGTACTTGGTCAATTTGCCTGTCGTTATGAACTGCAACTGGCTGAATATATTCTCATTAAAATTAGTGATGCAGTTGTCACCAGTGGGCTTCTTATTTCAAGGTTGCTAAAAGGAGGAATATGTACTGTCCCTGAAAGCTGTTACTTAAAAAGGAATACTCTGGGCTCTAATCAAATCAGATTCGCAAGCACAGCCTCTCAACAGCCAGCTGCTGGAACAAATTCATTTTTTATTACTTCATACAGGCAGTAAAAATGCTTTTACTCACTCATCCAGTAGCCATTTTGGAGAGTTCCTTCACAATATTCTGTTTTCAGACGGTGACACTTGTGCAAGCTGCAATACAAAGTAAACCAGAGATTTTAAGTTCAGCTTCTTATTATTATTACCACATGTCATAATGACACAATGGCCCTGATATGAGCGTGGACGTTCTCCTGATCTCCCACTGTAACTTAGGCAGGACCCCCGGAAAAACAGCGTAAATATTTATGCTGTTTGTTTGGGGATTCCACCAGAGTTATGCTGAGTGATCAGGAGTAGCCCTGTGGAATTTCAGGGCCAAGAAGTTTTCTTTAACTGAAGAAGACCTTTTAAAAAAATAATAGAATGACCATTTAAAAAAAAACTGCAGGGCTTTCCCCCCCCCCCCACCCCCACCACCCTTTATCCTTTACCCTATCTTTTCTGAAGACACTGACTCATGCTGAGCTAAGGGTCCATAGGTGAGGCTCGCTCTCTGCTATTTCACCCAGGTGGCCACTCTGCAGGCCTACGGGTGAGTGTCAGTAGGCGATTTGAGCATGGGCATCCACGACAACCTGGGAAACTACTAAAAACTGGCCAACACGTTCGAAAAGCCAGCAACTCGATAACATTCTGAATCCAGGCCTATAGCATGTCGTTACACTGAAAGTGCAGGGTTTGTAATACTGGTTACCCAACATTCCATCACCGGTTTAATGAAGAAATCATGTTCTCATTTCTTGCGGAGAATGTGCGTGCTATTCCGCAAATGGAGTGGTACATTCTGTTGCTAAATCTGGTTGTGACAACCATGTAAACAATTTAACAGTGATTTCGAATGGACATTTCTTCCCACCCACCATAGTTCATAAACATGTTTCTTCTTCCTCCCCATCCCCCCTCAGTTCGGACTGACATTTGTTTCCTCTCTCTCCCTGCCCATAAGTTCAATGTGGAATTTGTTCTCCTTTCCTGTTCAATTAAACTAGGTACTGGTGAAGGGGGAACATGGGAACACGGGAACAGGAGTAGGCCATTCAGCCCCTCGTGCCTGCTCCGCCATTTGATAAGATCATGGCTGATCTGTGATCTAACTCCATATACCTGCCCTGGGCCCATATCCCTTAATACCTTTGGTTGCCAAAAAGCTATCTATCTCAGATTTAAATTTAGCAATTGAGCGAGTATCAATTGCCATTTGCAGAAGAGAGTTCCAAACTTCTACAACCCTGTGTAGAAATGTTTTCTAATCTCGCTCCTGAAAGGTCTGGCTCTAATTTTTAGACTGTGCCCCCTACTCCTAGAATCCCCAACCAGCGGAAATGGTTTCTCTCTATCCACCCTATCCGTTCCCCTTAATATCTTATAAACTTCGATCAGATCACCCCTTAACCTTCTAAACTCTAGAGAATACAACCCCAATTTGTGTACTCTCTCCTCGTAACTTAACCCTCAAAGTCCGGGTATCATTCTAGTAAACCTACGCTGCACTCCCTCCAAGGCCAATATGTCCTTCCGAAGGTGCGTTGCCCAGAACTGCTCACAGTACTCCAGGAGGGGCGCTGATTTTCATCTGTGGATAAATAGCCACAAACCTGAAAATGCTGATAGCCCTATGTTATAGTCCTACTCTTGCTCCTATTTCTTAAGTTGTTTAAACGCATCAGGTTGGTATGGATGCTTTGCGATCATCACAGCCAAGCTGGGTTCTGCTCTCACCCGAGAACAACAAACAAGGATTTTTGAGTTGAAATGACTGAACAGTAGTCAGGAGTGGGAATCTTGGCTCATTGTTTCTTTTCCCTCCTAGCCTTGGGCCACTTAGACTTATTGCAGTGCCTTTAATACCACCCCGGCCAAGATCAGTCAATGGCATTTTTAGATTTTCAGCAAGCATAGTGCCATCATTATTTACCAACAAAAGCAGATAAATGTCAACAAATGGAGCCATTCACATCTGACTACTCAAGCCTCGGGCGAAATGATGGCTAGAGATATGAGAAGAAACATGAGATACTGGGACTATTCTCACTGGAGCAGAGAAGATTAAGAAGCCATTTAAGAGAAGTTTGATAGGTGGTCAATAGGGAAAGACTATTTTCTCTAGTTGGGAAGTCAGTGATGAGGAGTCATCAATTTAAAATTCCCCACTAAGAAAGTGAGGAGAGGGCTTAGAAGAAATTTCTTCACACGGAGAGTTGTTTGAGTTTGGAACACTTTGCCATAGAGAATGGTTGGGGCAGAGACCAATGAATCTTTTAAGGGGAATGTGGACAAATAATTGAAGCGGAGGAAGAATCAGGGTTAGGAGGAGACAACAGGGCAATGGGTCCAACTTTGGACAGCTGTAGCAAAGAGCTGGCACGTATACAATAGAGCGAATCATCTCCTTCTGTGCCGCAAACGTCTATGGTTCTATGCATCACGGCTCAAACATTCACCCAGACCACTTATGCCTGGTATTAACAATGAATCTCACTGCTTTCAAAGATAAGAAAAAAAATAGAAAGAGATGCACTGTAAAAGTTCAAACAGAACCACATATTGTGAGGACTTCATCCTGAGATTTTCATGGTGAGCAATAAAGCTGCACAGCAACAGGGCTTTCAGAACTAAATATTCCAGAAACTGAGGCTACACCTCGATCAAGACAACAACATCCCTTCAAATCAATTCATTACCTATATAAACAAAATTAAGATCATTAACACTGAAAACTAGTAAATGTGTTAGTGTTCTGTCCAATCTTTTAACAAAAATATTTGAATAAAAAGTTCTCCTCCTTCATGAATATTTTCCAACTCCTTGGTTCAATGTTTAATTCAATGATTCCCCTTCTGTGCTAATTTCTGCCGTTTTCCATATTTTGCTTTAATAACATTCACAGAACAAAATTTAATTTTATAAGTCCCACACATCACTTTTCAAGCAAAGACCCAAAATTATTAAAACTAAACATAAGTGCAGATTCTGAATTCAGCTGAAGCAATGTTATCGCACACTGGTTGCCATGGCAATCTCAGACAGCGAGACTGCCACACTTTTCCACACAGCTCAGCAATGAAAAACAATGTATATTATTTTCATGGTGCATTGCAAAGATCCTTTGTGTGTCTATAAGAAGTGACGGCACCAACAAGGTTTACTTTCACCAAAAGTGACACCAATATAATTCCAATATTTTGTTTATTGAGAAACCTAGATGAAGGGCATCATCAAATTTGAGAACAGCAGAAAATAAGTTTAGATAAATTAAATGGCGGAGGTCAGATGACACCAATCTCGGAGGAAGGGAAGAGTGAGAGAGATATGTAGTTTCACAGTTTTGAGTTCCTAAGAATGAGTTAGAAGGCAGTGCGCTGAAATTTGATTTCAACGCAGTGAAGATATTTTCATTCAAGCAGTTGGGCATGCGTACAGGGCATGGATACCAGCTTAAAAGCTTGCGTTACACAATGGACACCATCAATCAAGCAATTTACTTTACAAAGAGAATCTATGACATACGTGCTCCAGCAGAAGATTGGACAGGTATTGTTATTCACATTTTCAACACAACAGATCTTTCTTTCTTTGATAAAGACCAGTCGAGACCCAATAGTGAGGCATTGTAGTACTACCTGTGGAGACACTGCTGTTAGTGTAAATCCCTTTGAAAGAGGATTTACACTATAACTGGGTCCAAGGAAGTGCCCTTCAAAGAAATAAAGCAACTGCTTATGCTATTATAAACTCCATGAAGATAATTTAATATTTCTGAGAATATGATTTTGATATTGGGTAAGAAATTGTTTGTGCCTGATTTCTGAGCAAAAATTAGGAATGAGGTGGTGGGGGGGAGTGGGGGAGCCAAGTTCCGGGCGTGACCTCCCACACTTGATCCCACCCCAGCAGTGCGTTGGCAGCTAAATAGGCAGTTAGCGACTTGAGTGCCTAAAACACCTGCCAAAAACTGGCGTTTGACCCCTTCAATATGCTAATTGGGGCCTAATGCCTGTTTCAGGAACCTGATGCCAAGAATCGCTAGATCAATTTCCCGGACATTATTTATGGAGAAAGACAGCCACTCATTAAAATAGAAATTGCATTCCTGATCAGAAGATTTCATACCTGTTTGCCTTCAGTCAAAGACTGAACAGTCTTACCTAAAGGTTTGGCATCTGCAACAGCTTTGGTAACTATTGTTCCCTGAATTTTGCAGTAATAGACCATTATGTACATTTACCCTCTTATATATGCAACTATATTAATCAGGTTTCTGCAGCTGCAGGTGTTTCTTTAAATGTAACTCTTGATAGCTGTAACTGTTCGACATTTCCCATGCTTGTGTATGGGCAACTAATTAACTAATTCCATCACCAACTGCTGGCTAATGTCAGTGCCATGAGCACTAATGAAGCTGCAAGTCTTTAAAGTAATATTGTCCAGGTTACTGCTCTGATTATAGTGCAAATCAGAAACCAGACCAGCTTCATTGTCAGCACATACTGAACTGTGGCAAATGGAACAAATTAGCTAGAGTTTGGGTGTTGTTGTTGCCCACTTTGTCCTGGAACTGGCCCCAGCCTCCAAGATTAGTTTTGATGTAAATTATGTATATTAGAGTTTAAGGCAGAAAGGTCATCATGCATGGCAAAGGGCATTATAAATGTTTAGTCTGCACGAGATATTCTGTAAGGCTCAGTAACACCAGTTATTCCTTGTAAGCAGGCCCCACATCTCCTGCAAACTGGAGCACAGCTTTGCTGCTCAGTTCCTCATGAAGTGTTCCAGGGATCAAGACAAGATAGTTTGTTGCGTGTACTCCATATGAAAGAACAGGTTTGTGCAGCAAGATTCAATTAATCTTCATCACTACTCTTAGCATAAAAATAATTAAATTATGTGACACTATCTCTTTGTTATTGGCTGAATTCAGTCACAAGTTAGCAATCCCTATGCTAACTGGCATTAATCTTTGAAACCAAGACCTCTATGTCTCACTCTGACTGTTCCAGACTTAAACTTCCGAAGACTGTCTTCTATGGGGGAAATTATGGGAGAAAGACTGACATCTGAACCCTCCCTCAGCTCTCTGTCGAACAACCAATCAAACTAAACATCTTCAATGAGAACCTCTTCCCCCTGCACTAGGTGTGGAAACTATGGCAACTACATTGACTGTATAGCTAAGTCCTTCCCCCCCCACTGAGCAGGGTGGATGAAAACAATTCTGGCATTAAAGCTGTAACCGGCTCGAGGATGTGTTCAATGGCTCCCCCATTTCTTACAACTATGTATTGTATGGGAGAATTGACATCCGTGACAGCTGACTCTTGATATGCCAACTAATTTTTCCAAAACAACATTCCAGAATGTGTGCGCCTGTCTGTCTGAGAGTTAACCTTTTATCAACTAAATCTGACTTCTTACCAACATCATATTGGCTCTGAATTGGCTGCAACTGGTCAACAAACAGCACCCTCTGTTAGTTAGACTTGCCCTTGCCCGTTTAATCTCCATGATATTTTCCACCGGACAATCTGCTGTAAGTGGGAGAGGGAAATGATGTGGCACCCTCTACAGGGCATCTGGGATCTGAGTGAGCAGGGCAAGCGACTGTGTATCTCCTTCGCCAATCAGATTGAAGCGTTGTCAAATTAACAGCGCAAGGACCGAGAAGGCAGTGTCAAATCAGTTACAGAAACAGAAACAAAAAGAGGGAAAGAAACATTGTTTTAACAAGAGGCAGAAAAAAGTAACATTTTAAAAAAACCTCCGACAATTAAAACCTGAAGAAATGATACTCCACACATGTAATAATTCATTTTCAGTGTCAGAGAGGTTGACTGGCAGAAATGAACACTTATTACGTTGGTAAAAGGCTACTTAAACTGAAATGGGCAAGCCTTAACTTTCTGCAGCGAGTTTAGTTCGTGTCTACTGTGCAAATATGGCAACTTCACGCTGTTCAATGCATTTCAATGGTGAGGCAGACAACAAGATCCCATTTTCGCCAAGCTAACAGCGGAGCAGTGCAACTCGGACAGCAACATTTGGATTTCCGCGTTTAACCACGCATCTGCCCTCACCTGAAGTTGCTGCTCCATTAGCCTCACCGTTATTTTGACAGCAAATTCTGGGCCCATATAAATTAAACCAGAATCCCTTCGAGACTAAAATAGGTAAAAATCTCAAAATGTTACAATGGAATTAATGTCATTATCCTTATGCGAACATGATGAGATTTATGAACCTATTTTTAATTCTATAATTTAAATTTAGAATATACAGCGACAATCAAAAATACATCTCTAATTTCACGTACCAGACAGGGGCAAAGCTGGGTTAAGAAGTCACAAGCTACTCTAACATTGTATGATCACCAGTAAGGCCAAATTTGGTCAGCTGCGGCTCAGTGGCAGCACTCTCACCTTTGAGTCAAGAGGTCGTGGCTTCAAGCTCCTCTCCAGAGGCTTGAGCACATAATCTAGGCTGACACTTCAGTGCATTAATGAGGGAGTTCTGCATTGTTGGAGATGCCGTCTTTCAGATGAGACGTTAAACCGAGGCCCCATCTGCACTCTCAGGTGGGCGGAAAAGATAATATGACTCTATTCAAAGAAGAGCAGGGTAGTTCTCCTGTGTTCTCGCCAATATTTACCCCTCAAGAAACATCACTAAAATGTTAGTGTAACTGGTCATTTATCTCATTGTTGTTTGTGGGACCTTGTTGGGCGCAAATTGGCTGCTCCGTTTCCTCACATTACAAGAGACTACACTTCAAAAGTACGTCATTGGCTGTAAAACACACTGGGACGTCCTGAAATCGTGAAAGGTATTATATAAATGCAAGTTATTTCTTCTTTCTTTCTTTCTTTCACCCTACCATCAAAAAAGACAATGGAAAGAGTTGAATAAAGAGTGAGTATATTTTTGATAATTGTAGTCTTAGGGGGTCTGAGAATCTAGACAAAACAAATCAATACACCATGTTTCTTATAATTTTATGCAGTCTGTCTTTAAAACAGTCACAATAGTGAGACTCTCATTTAGAACCACTTCACAAAAATAAATGTCTTTGTATGGAATATAATCAGCAAGCACCTTTAAATGAGAAACCTACTCTAAATTACCCATGAGTCACAAAATCTTTGAACACGTTCACTGCTTGTGGCAAGAGAAACAAACTGTACTGTAAATT
The DNA here is from genome assembly GCF_035084215.1 of Heptranchias perlo. Lineage (NCBI taxonomy): Eukaryota > Metazoa > Chordata > Chondrichthyes > Hexanchiformes > Hexanchidae > Heptranchias > Heptranchias perlo. The sequence continues at coordinate 10,478,708 of NC_090355.1, read as the reverse complement.
ACCATGATTTTTTTAAAAAGCCAAATTCAGTTCAACACGATGTGTCGAAAATATAAACATTAAGTTCGATGTGCGATAGTCCATGCACCAGAAACATCTTTGGGTCTTTTAAAATTCAGCATAATCTGCCTCACTGACTGACCGCCTGTCACTGCACTACTTAATACAAATGCAATGCAGCACTGAATTATACCCACCTGAGGATTGGCTGTAATGTTCCTATCTGCCACCATGGACAATCCAACACACTCAGAAGTAATTAAAGTGCCAATAACCACACTCCATCACGGTGACCCACTCGCGTTCCAACAAGCTTAGACTAATAGCATGCTTACTCGTTACAGTACAAGGCAAGCTCATTTATTCCAAAAACCAATTCAACTTACCTATAGACCACAGCACAGAGTTGTTGTTCTGAATTACTCTACTGTTTGGAAATGTCAGCTTTTCTCAGGGCAGCATCCTCAGGTCTACGTTTTTTCCAATTTGAATGAGTAACTACACTGCATTGTAAATCTGCTCCATTTCTGCAAAGGTTCTTTATCTCGATGGTCTGTTGTCCCACAAGGTCAACAAGAAAGCAGTTAATAAGAATTCAGAAATAGGTTTTAACAAAAAGATGGAGCAGGACTTAGTGAAATACATCGCATTTTGTATCTGCAATCTCAGGAGTCTAACACTCTGGTGTAGCTAATGCATACTGACAAGTGGGAAAGAAAGCTCCTATCAGCACCAACAAACTTCAGATGAAACTCTGTTTTATTTCCTCATTATGAGCTTTGTAGGTGTAAATTTATGTATAAAAAGGTCAATGTGAACAATTCACTCAAACACATTTCCCTGCTAAGGAATGTCAATAATTGCTGATAAACCCAGCCCTACTCCCACCCTCCAGGAACTCCAACCTGCCCAAATGACAGACCTGTCCCACATGTCCAACAATCACATCCTCACTGATCTGCATTGGCTCCCTGTCTGCCAACACATGAAGCTTAAAACTCTTGTCAAATCGCTCCATGTTCTTGGCCCACGTGAGCCTTATTGGGGGGAATTTTAACCCCCCTCTCCCCAAGAATGGATGGGTTGGGGGTGGGGGGGGGGTGACGGGCGGGTAGTTAAAATAATTGGTTTTTCAAGCGCGACCGTAACCCAGCTCCAATGCGCCCACTTCCTCACATTTAACGGAGGCACGTTTGGATGCGTGCGAATAACCTACGTGCCACAGTTGGGCCCTTAATTAGTTCAGGCGGGTGAGATTTTTAGCATCAATTAATATCTTATGAGATGTTAATTAGGTCTTTTTAAATTGATTGTTACTGACCTTTAAATTTAACGCCTACAGCATGGGTTTCCTGGGGCTCGTGAATCTCGCCAGTGAAAAGGAGGCGAGAAGTAATCACGAGACAAGTGTCTTCATTGCACCGCTTGTGGGCCAGGAGAAGCAAGACTGTTTCCTCCAGGCCCAACAAGCTTACCTGCCGCAATTGGACCCCCATGATCAGCTGACCCACCCCCCCCCCCCACCAAAATCGATGTGCGAGACCACCCACCCCCGACGCTATCCGATGGCTCACCTCCCCGACGGCTCACCTCCCCGACGGCGGCCGACGGCTCACCTCTGCACCCCCACCCCCCCCCCAATCCAACCCCCAAAGATCTCGATCTCTCCCTGACCTCCCCCATACGAACCCCGAAGACTCCGAACTCTCCCTGGCTGCTTTCCCGCCCTGTCAATCTAGCTGGCTGCCAGGCGCAACACCCGGAAGTAACATTTTTATCCTTCAATTAAGTTGCGATCGCAGATTCTGACCTGCCTACTTCACTTCCGGGTTCACGATCTATAAACCTTTCACCTGCTCGCTTCCCAGCTCCAAGTTAAAATCCAGGCTGTCGTCTCTCCAGCTCTTTTCGATCCGCTGATTCTGGTCTTTTGTGCGTCCCCCTCTCCCTTCATCACACCATTGATGGAAGAATCTTCAACTCCTTTAGACATCCTTTCTGGAACTCCCTCACAAAATCTCTGCATCTCCCCACTCCTCATTTAAATATCTTCTTAAAACCCAACTTTTCGACTAAGCTTTTGGTCACCCCCCCTAACCCTTTGCTCTCTGGCTGACTACCCATTTCCCTCTCTATTTCCATTTGTGAAGCTCCCTGGAACTTTCTTTTACATGAAAGATGCTACATAAATGCAATTTGTTGCTGGTACAATTCTGTGCTGGAGAAATCCAACTTAAGTTGTGGTACTAAAAGTAGCGAGCAGAGCTGTTCTATTGATCTTCCCCTGTTGTTCTCCACTCCTTTCTTTATTTTGGTCTATCCGATCAAGTGCTGTTCTGCTTGGCCACGCCATTGCTGATAAAATTGTCAGATGAAATATTGGTCTATCTTTTTTCTCTTCAGATGCTGAGGGACTTGCTGTATATTTCCACCATTTTCTGTTTTTGGCCCAAGCATTCATCATCATTTTTCTTTTTATTTCTCTGACCTTGGTCCTTCTTCACTACGTAACTGATCATTTACCTTCAGCTGGCCCACTGCAGCCATTGTCTTGCATTAGAGTTGATCTTAGGAACATAGGAAAAGGAGTAGGTTATTTAACCCCTCGAGCCTGTCCCACCATTCAACTGGATCATGCACTTCACTCCGTTTAACCACCTTTGTGCCATATGCTTTGATGCCCTGACCTCACAAAAATCTATCACTCTCAGTCTTGAAAATGTCATTTGATCCAGCATCCACAGCCTTTTGGGCAGCCTATCAAATCCTTTTATTTTAAACATGTCAATTACATCACCCCTCAACATTCCAAACTCAAGGTGATACAAATCAATTTCATGCAACCTGTCCTCATAACTTCATCTTTTTAAGCTCTGGTATCATTCTGGTGAGGTTGAATTGCCTACTCCTGTTCCTATGCTCTTATTTCTTGAAGCCAGCTTCGTGACTGAAGCCCCATATGCAGAGTAATAAATGTGACAAGTCAACTTACAGCATGAGTTTTTAGCCAGCTTTTACAATCAGCAAACATTGCCCATACAGAAAAGCAGACAAGAGTTATTTTGAACATGAAGCTTAATTAGCACGAACTCACTTTCAGAGACACTCACTCCATAAACATTTGAAACGTCTCTCAAAAGAAATAAGCCCAAACATGGAAATGCACACCCTTCAAAGATAATGAACACTTGGCAAACCAATGATCAGTTAAGAGCTGAATGCACTAATAACAGATTATAGTCATCAAGCATGTGAAAATAACTATTATATAGAGCTGGTGACAAATTACTAATTAGGCAATACTACAATGAATTGCTAATTGGGTATTTGTACATAGAGATTGTTTAACCCTGGATCCTAATTTCACAACAGACAAAGTGTAGTCATATATCATGAAAGAATGATGATTTAAACTGCAAACAATAGAAATGTGCACTAAATATTAATTTGTTTACAGGAATGTGTTTACTTGTTTTGTTGAGATGGAGCTTTGATGACCATAAGATGCAAGAGTTTTTCAATCTCCAGTGTGTTTTTGTCCTGATAAAGCTTCCTTGTCCAAGCTACAGTGCACTATGAGAAGAAAAGTTTTCAAGTGTAGTATCTTCTTCAATCTAAACACGTAACATTTTTGAGATAATATTAAACTTCCCCTTAATACATGAGTCCTTGGGATATAATCTTCAGCATCAAATGCGATTATGTCAAAGGAAACCTGATTCCCTCCCATCATCACCATTTTTCTTGTAAAATTCTCCTTCCCCAGGTCACTCACTGTTCCCTGTCAAGTTCTGTAGACGACCCTCTTCTAATTGTTCTGACACAGTGATGGAAACTTTATCAGGACAAAGTTACATGTCATTATTGATGTGACTTTGTAATAATAGTCAAGTACATTCAGTTGCTGAGTACACTTTCTGACCTGAAAATATTTGTACAATTGACAGCGGCACGTTACCTAATGAAATTGCAGATCAATATGCAATCAATACATGCAGACTTCGGGCTGGCAGACAGGAGGCCGGAGGAGCGCTCATGCTCCCCGCCGCAATTCACTGCCGAGAGGCCCGAGCCATTTTGAGGGCTCGGCCCCATTTCAACATTACCTCATTCCACTGCTCACAGGTAGTTCACCAGCGGGTAGCTGGGGTGAGTGAGGAGAGGAAAAATTCTAGTAGACTTGATATTGAGCCAAGGTGCAAACTGTATTCGTTGTGGGGGGATGGATGGGTTGGCAGCAGGTCGGAAGATTGTTGTGGGGTCAGGAGGAACATTCATGTTCATCATAGCCTCATAAAAATGCTAAAAAAAACAAAAGCTTACCTGCTTTTGCAGCAGCTGCTGATTAGGCCTCACAAAGCCTTGTAACAGTGAGCGCACCTATAAACTTGTGGCAGGGTTCTAAGTACATGGAATAAGACCTAGGCCTCCCATTTGGAAGCTCAAACCAAAATGGCAGCAGGCGGGAAAAGGCAATAAGTTTATCGCCGGGATTTCTGGGGAGCTACCCTCTGGGCAGAGTGTGTGAGAAAATTGGGGCCCACATGTTTTCAATCTCTAAAGCCTTTTTCAATTTGTTCCCAACTGAACTTAATAACAAATACTATTTTTGCTGAACTGTTCTATCTGACTGTATCAACTGAAAACTCATTTAAAATGGAAAATTTAAATGTTAAGCATTAAGAATGCATCCACTGTCCCATTCTGAAAATCCAGAGGAGAGCACCAAGACTGATCCTGAACTTAGAGGTACTTAGTTATGAGGAAACATGTTCTATCCTGAGAGTGTACTCTCTGGAGAAGAGGAGATTGAGTGGGACTTGAGAGAGGTTTTGAAAGATTTTCACAGGTATGAAGAATTTGGATCCAGGAAAGTTCTTTTGCTCGTCATAAGATTTTAGGACGATAAGGACACAGTAGTGAAACAATCTGAATTCTATTTCCCTGGTCCTTCAGCATCAGCTTTTCGACTCTTCCGTTTCAAATATTTATCCATATCCCTCTTGATTGATGTTATAATCTCTGCCTCACAAGCTGTGATGAAGCATTCCATGTTCTTCTAACTTCATTTTCTCCTGATTATCCTGAGTCCATATCCATCATTTTTTGATTCACCAACCAGTAGAAACCATCTTTCATTATTTATCCTCTTATTTCTTGACTCTGTCACATTATCTCCTGTGTCAATGGCCATCAATCTGGAACTTGAGTGTCTCATAGGATATTTTGTGTGTTGTTCGAGGGGTGATTGTCTGTACTGGAATTTGGAAATTACCTTTTGCTCGAGTTCCTTGCTGGAAAACGTCTCATTTTGCTGGAAGAAAAGTATCAGTTCTCGGTCTTGTAAAACAGAATTTATTTTCTTTTGGAATTCTGAGATTGTTGTTTTGCAGATTGAAGACTCAGGACACGCCTATTCCAGAAGATTTGCTGTGCTGCTTTTTGGTTAAATTCTGGCTCTTTGATAGTTTGTGATGAAACAGCAATTTGATATTGAGAGGGATATTAAATAGAATGAAGAAAGGTTTGTGACCCATTACTGGATTAGTAATCCAGAGGCCTGGACGAACAATCCAAAGAACATGAGTTCAAAGCCCACCATGGCAGTTTGAGAATTTGAATGCAGTTTTAAAATATCTGGAAATAAAAAACTGGCATCAGTAAAAATGACCGATTAGCTGTTTGATTGTAGTAGAAACCCAACAGGTTCATCAATGTCCTTTAGGGAGGGAAACCTGCCATCTTTACCCAGTCTGGCCTTTACACGACCATCGTGGTTGACTCAACTGCCCTCTGGCGTGGCCTAGCAAGCCATTCAGTTGTATTAAACTGCTATTTGGGCAATTAGGGATGGACAATAAATCCCAGACTTACCAGTGATGTTACATCCCAAGATTGAATAAAAGAAAATTAGACATACAAAGTCTTGGTTAAACAGTTAGTTCAACGTCGGCAATACCGACAATAACAATCTCCCTAACTGGAGTGTCAGCCTATGGTTGTTATTAGCTCAAAACAGATGTTGATTTGGGGCTGGAAATTAGAGAATCCTCCACTCCATTTTTCATCATTGGTAAAAGGGAAGGCACTGTGCATCTATACGTGGGTATAAGAGTGAAAAATATCAATTTGAGGAATAATTCTTGCAGATTAATGATCCAAATTAAGTCAAAATATATGCTGTAAATTACTAATTGAGTTGTGATATTTACACCAGATCACTGGAATTTATAAGGGGGAATTTTAATCCTCCGACTCCCACCTGACAGAAAATGGACGGGCATTAAAAAACAGCGGGAGGCTTACCCACTGACCTCCCACCCTGATCTTGTTGACGGCAATTTTAACCGCAGGCGCCAAGGACATGCACCCAAAGCCAACGGGGTCCTTGTTTAAATATGCATATCAGGTCCCGATGACGATTAACCCTGGGTCTGCACGGGGAAGTCTCGTGGCTTCCTCCACCAGGCCAAAGCTGCCTTAAACAGGAGCCAAGGCAAGAACAGGCTGAGCAGGGTAGGTTTCTTTCCAATTTTTTGTAGTTTCCTTACGGGACCTGGAGGAGTAGGAGTTATCCTTCGGGACCCACAAGGAAATCTTGGGCCTCCCCTGCCCCCGGCCTCCTGCCAACCAATTTTAACGGCCAGGCAGGCTGCTTCCCACTGACTTCTTGGCCGGCCATTAAAATCGGCTGGGCCGACCTGCTGCCGCTCCCAACAGGCCAGATGCTGGCCAGGCGTCTTTTCTGCCTAGAGATTAAAACCAACCTCATTGTTTTTTTTTAAAAGCAGGCCAAAATCCATCTGAACTTTTTCACCATGAAATGAATGACAAATATTTATTCCATCAATATTCTCTTTCAATAACTATTAGCAAACACAGAAATGCATATTTGTGCGTAGATACAGGTGCAAGCTTTATTGACAAAATGACCCAACACACAGAATAAACTCATTTGGTACCATTAGCACTGGTAACCGGACTTCCCGGTTGCTTAGTCTAAAAATCAGTGCCGACTTCATAAGAATAAGCACCAGATTAAGCTTTATCCTTGCTTTTATTATCTCTATATAGTTTTTTTTTCTACTGTCCATTATTTGTGTCATCATACCTGCAAAATAGCAACATAAAGAATATTGAATTGGTATCTTTTCCACTCAGTCAATTAGATAAAAGATGAATACAGCACAGTGCCTCATAACAACCAACATATCCATAGTAATGATCGTCTCTCATCCAAAGATGAACTGTTTACTCAAAAAGCCATTTGTACTTACTGAACGACTATAAAGCAAATGTGGAAGCACCTCCTGTACTGCCAGGGAATGTCAAATTCATCCTCACAAATTCAGAAACTCAAGAATGCACCTCCACTCATAAGGAAAAGGGAGGACTATTAACAAAGAGTAATATGAATGATTAAGAGGGAATTTAATCAAAACTATGAGCAGAAAAGAGGGGAAGAAAGATGAAGGGAGACAACTCATTCAATTCAACCAGTAAAGGAACCAACATTTCTCAGGGATTTTAAGTATACATTCAAGAGCCAAAATGTTTCTGGTTTTGTGACTTTCCAAGAAAATTCTATATACCATTTACAAACGTTGCATGTTTTAAATCCGATGGGTTCTTGATTTATCCATGAATGTGGTGTCTGTAGACTTACTACATTAGATTTTGTGTTGAATGACATTGCAGCTCAAATGAACTGGTTTGAGCCTTGTTTGTGACATTTATGTAATCCATTTTGACAGCATATACAGCTTGACTGCAGCATAGGGAAAGGAAGTTATTTTGTTGACAAAAGTCCCGCATCTATTTACCGTCATCAGGTAACATGTAGCCAGCAACTTATTTTCTTTAGGTTGAAAAGGAAAAAAGATTTGCAAAGTGCCAGACTGAATTTTAAGTAGAATCATCTTGACAAGTTTATTAGGTGAATGGTATCATTTCAGTGAGTTGGCAGTGCTATTAAATCAGTGTTACATACAATTCAATGTATCCAACCTCTCTCACTTCTTCCTTCGGATCAGAACTGATGCAGAAGTAACAGTTCATAAATGAGTTACAGGAAACATTCTTATGAACTGGCAACTCAAGGCAAGATCCAATTTTCGATGACAGCAGAACATTCCCCATCAGTCAGACACAGGCTATAGTAGGTTCAGCCTTTTTAAAGAAAAGATTTCAACACTGAATATTTTATCCACACTTACGCATTTTTTGTATCATTAAGCAATCTAGAGTGAGACTATTCTTAAAAAAGTGTTGCTTCTGCAGCCAATTAATTGGTTTTCATCACTCCTGACTCCCTTTAATGTATTGCATGATAGGATATACCTATTGGCATTTGATTGACTGGCCTATAATTGCCTGAATTAGCAGAGCAGAAAGGAACAGGCATTGCAAATGGATGCTTCAACCCAACTAACATACATTGCAAAACCAATCTATGGGTCATATATGTACTTTTTTTTTACACACAAACTTTATCTGTAGACATGATGACACCCAGCTCTACCTCACCACCACCTTTCTCAACCCCCACTCCCTCTGTGTTGTCAGTCTGATTGTCTGACATCCAGTCCTGGATGAGCTGCAATTTCCCCCAATTAAACATTGGGAAGACCAAAGTCATTGTCTTCAGCCCCTGACACAAACTCTACCCCTCGCCATTGATTTCATCTCCCTCCCTGGGATCATTTCAAGGAGTTTTCCAGCACCTCTACACTCAGAAAATCCTGAATATAGTTATTGGTGCAAATCTACAAAGCATCAGCCAACACTGAATTCTAAATGGAGTAGAAGAACAGAGAGAGTTAGGGGTTCAGATACAAAAAAAAAATTTAACAGCCCCCAGTTTCCCTAGTGTCTCCTAATAACTAAAGCCTCTCATCCCTGGTATCATCTCGGCAAATCTCTTTGGCACCCTCTCTATGACCTTCACATCCATCTGACATTTTAGGTGTCCAAAACTGGACACAATATTCCAACTGCAGTCTAATCAATGATTTGTGTAGGTTAAATATTACGTCTTAGCTTTTGTACTCTATGGCCCTATTTATAATGCCTAGGATTCTATAAGTTTTGTTACAGCTTCAGCAACTAGTCCTCCCTCTTGTAAATGCTCATTACTTTTGGGTGAATCCTGCCATTTAAATAAGGGGTCTCCCAGTTAAGACGGAGATGAGGAGAAATTTTTTCTCTCAGAGGGTCGTGAGTCTGTGGCACTCCCTTCCCCAGAGAGTGGTGGAGGCAGGGTCATTGAATATTTTTAAGGCTGAGTTAGATAGATTCCTGACCTTTATATTGGTCCAATGTCAAAATTTTAATTTCTGTACAACAGCCCAGATTTGGACTCATAATTCAGATCTTACTAATCATCCCAAGCATTGTATGTGCTTTACTAAATCTACTTTATTGTTCAAAGTTGTTAAAAAGACTTGTTCGTTAAAACATTCATGAGCATTACATGCACTGAAAAGATTTATAATTCGAACATACGAATTAAGAGCAGGAGTAGGCCATTCAGCCCCTTGAGCCTACTCTACCATTTGATAAGATCATGGCTGATCTGATTGTGACCTCAACCCTACTTTCCCATCTACCTACTATAACCCTTGACTACCTTGTTAATCAGGAATCTATCTAACTCAGCCTTAAACAATTCAATGACCCTGCATCCACCGCTCTCTGGAGTTCCACAGACTCACAACCCTCAGAGAAAAAAATTTCTCCTCATCTCCATCTTAAATGGGAGACCCCTTATTTTTAAATTGTGTCCCCTAGTTCTAGTCTCTCCCAAAAGGGAAATCATCCTCTCAGCATCTACTCCTTCAAGTCCCCTCAGGATCTTATATGTTTCACTAAGATCACCTCTCATTCTTCTAAACTCCAATGTATACAGGCCCAACTTGTCCAACCTTTCCTCACAAGATAACCCCCTCATCCCAGGAATCAGTCGAGTGAACCTTCTCTGAACCGCCTCCAAAGCAATTATGTCCTTTCTTAAATAAGGAGACCAAAACTGCACACTATTCTAGATGTGATCTCACCAATGCCCTGTACAACTGCAACAAAACATCTCTACTTTTATATTCCATTCCCCTTGCAATAAATGACAACATTCCGTTTGCTTTCCTAATCACTTGATGTTCCTGCATATTAACTTTGTGATTCATGTACTAGGATACCCAGATCCCTCTGTACCTCAAGAGTTCTGCAATCTCTCTCCATTTAAATAATATACTGCTTTTCTATTCCTCCTGCCAAAGTGGACAAGTTCACATTTTCCTACCTTATACTCCATCTGCCAAATTTTTGCCCACTCACTTAACCTATCTATATCCCTTTGCAGACTCCTTATGTCCTCTTCACAACTTACTTTCCTACCGACCTTTGTGTTATCAGCAAATTTAGCAACGATACATTCGGTCCCTTCATCCAAGTCATTGATATAGATTGTAAATAGTTGAGGCCCCAGCACTGATCCCTGTGGCACTCCATTCGTTACATCTTGCCAACCTGAAAATGACCCATTTATACCGACTCTCTGTTTCCTGTTAGCATAGATAAAAGATTGGTTAGCTAATAGGTTACCCCTTTGATGTGGCACCTTTTCAAATGCCTTCTGGATAATGATAAGACACTCATGTAATATAAATATTGACAGAGAAATAACTCATTGTGACTTGTTTAAGCTGCATGCCCTTTGACTGGCACAACTTTAAGCAGTGAATTAAGATTTTCAATATATTGATGACTTGCTGTTCATAATCCTGTGTCTGACTGTATGAGGCAGAAAGCTATTTGTTGCCTTGACTGGAAAGGTAATTTGAATTATCTTATGTCCACAGATTTGAGACCCTATTGTTGTCCTCTTAGTGCTTCTGTGAAGATAAAATGAGTAACTGACCCCCCTCAATCAAGATTATGCATTTCAGGAGGTGAAATTTGTTCACTCTGTATAGGAGACAAGAAACAGACTCTATCATTATCATAGCCGCAAACAAGACTACATCTTCAGGAAAGGCACACCTGTCTTTTTCCAGTTTGAACTCACTAAAAAAATGCCCCTTCAAATAGTCATCTTTTTGATGACAGTAACCCAGAAAAGGCTAGGGATGCTGGCAGTTAGAGATATAATCACATTTCCTGATACAGCCTTTCCAAAAAAATACGTGGTCTTCGATCTGTAACAGAAATAATTTTTTTTCCCAAAAAATATACTTTATTCATAAAATTTGTAGCAAAACATACCAAACAGTTGTCATATCAGATTCCAAGCATACACAATACAGATTATACAATTTGCAGGTTAAATCAAGTACAGTTCAATGAACACATTGCACATAATTACAGTTCATGACACTCTGGGGTCTCTCATTGCATTATACTCAATACCGATTATTGATTACAGATTCATTACAGATACATTACAGCAATTTAAATTTTACACTCTGCCCGAGGGGGTTTTTCCCTGATTGCAGCCCCTCGGTATACAATGGCGGGAAGGCTCTAAATGGTTGCCTTTCCCCACAGAGCCTTTGCGGCGGCCGCACCTAGCTTTAGTGCGTCCCTGAGCACATAGTCCTGGACCTTGGAATGTGCCAGTCTGCAACACTCGGTCGAGGACAGTTCCGTGCACTGGAAGACCAGCAGGTTTCGGGCAGACCAAAGGGCATCTTTCACCGAGTTAATTGTCTTTCAGCAGCAGTTGATATCCGTCTCGGTGTGTGTCCCCAGGAACAGCCCGTAGAGCACAGAGTCCTGTGTTACGGAACTGCTCGGGACGAACCTGGACAGATACCACTCCATCTCTCTCCAGACCTTCCTTGCAAAGGCGCATTCCAGGAGATGGGTGACTGTTTCGTCTGCACTGCAGCCTCCTCGGGGACAGTGTGCAGTGGCGCTGAGAATCCTGGAGTGCATGAAGGATTTGACAGGAAGGGCCCTTCTCACCACCAGCCAAGCTATGTCTTGGTACTTGTTTGAAAGTTCTGGCGATGAGGCGTTCTGCCAAATGACATTGACAGTCTGCTCGGGGAACCAACTGACAGGATCCATCGTCTCCTTTTCCCACAGGGTCTCGAGGACGTTACGTGCGGACCACTTACTGATCACCTTGTGGTCGAAAGTGTTTTTTTGCATAAATTTGTCGTGGCAGCGTGGCCAGGCCCATCCTTTGCAACACCGGGGATAGGTAGAACCTCAGCACGTAGTGACATTTTGTGTTTTCATACCAAGGGTCCACGCAAGGCTTGATGCAACCGCACACGAAAGTGGCCATCAGGATGAGGGCCACATTGGGCACGCCTTTCCCCCCTTTCTCCAGAGATTTGTACATTGTGTCAATGCGGACATGGTCCATTTTTGATCTCCAGATAAAGCGGAAGATGGCTCGGGTGACTGTCACGGCGCAGGAGTGAGGTACGGGCCAGACCTGTGCCAAGTACAGCAACACCGAGAGCACCTCGCACCTGATGACCAGGTTTTTGCCCACGACCGAGAGGGATTATCGCTCCCACAGTCCCAGTTTCTGCTTCACCTTGGAATTACGCTCCTTCCAGTTCTTGGTGCACGCCCTGGCCCCCCCGAACCAGATCCCCAGTACCTTCAGGTAATCCGACCTGACGGTGAAAGGGACAAAGGATCGGTCGGTCCAGTTCCGAAAGAACATGGCCTCGCTCTTGGTGCTATTTACCCTGGCCCGAGGCCAGTTCGAACCGGTCGCAGATGCTCATCAATCTGCGGACCGACAGCTGATCCGAGCAAAAGACGGCGACGTCGTCCATGTACAAGGAGGCCTTGACCTGAGTGCCTCTGCTGCCTGGGATCGTCACTCCTCCTATGCCCGCATCCCTCCTGATGGACTTGGCAAAGGTTTCGATGCAGCACATGCACAAGATGAAGGAGAGAGGACAGCCCTGCCTGACTCCAGATTTGATCGGGAAGCTTTCTGATTCCCACCCGTTGATTGAAACGGCGCTACTGATGATTGTGTAGAGCAGTTGGATCCAATTGCGGATTCCCTCCCCAAACCCCATTTTGGAGAGCACGTTCATCATGTACATGTGGGATATGTCCTGAGCATGAAAAGATTTCAATGACCATCTGTCACAAGCTCACACGGAATGTGCTACAAACAGAAAATCAACTATCTTTTAAGTAAAGCTATGTGGAATTTTTTTCTAAGGCTGAGGCAGTTTGATAAGAGAATGCTGAGCACAGGCTCTGGTGACAACTTTATATATAATTTAATGTCGATTGTGATAATAATTGAAACAAAGACCATGTCTCATTTGCATTTTCTGGTGCTGCATGGTAAAATATTTACCAGAGAAATTTCATAAAGTAGCTAAAAAGATAGTGGGAAAAGGAGATCATGAGTGGAAACGAAACATTTTTAACTTATTCATTTTCTCTTCATGGCCAATTGGCACCATGAAACGAACTCCAGGTGGGAAGGTCTGAGCTGTAGACTGCTCCGGGATGAGATAGTAGGGACTGACAAGAACTGAGCGAGGCTGAACTGAGTGACGGGTAGCCCCAGGGCTCAAACTCACAGCAGTCAAGTCATGGGTGGCAAGTGTTCAATCACTTGATTATTGGACTGTGTCCAGTGCCAGAATATTATAAATATTTGAGATGAAACTGGATATTTGAACCTCGTTTGGTCAGATCTTCATTACAAATCCACAGTGCAACAAACCATTTAACAGTTGTGAATGACACTGCTCTGATTGAGAACTAAACTCCAGCATCCTAAAATGTTAATGATAGTTAGACTTTTTTGTCTCTTGGTGCTAAATATATTCATGTGATTTGAACACAACAGACATATAGTGCTAATGGGATTTGAATAACACCCAATTAACATAAAACAACTCCATGCATAAATCATTATCTAAATTCAAGGCATTTGGATTCATCTGAAATTCCTTGCATTTTCTAATTAGGGTGGATTTAAATCCTTAATTCAAATTACGGCTCTTCCCAATTTTTTGTTCACTAATAACTTGAGTTTCCAAAATTACAGATTTCAATTCTTATTGGTATCGTGGTTTACCACACGTTGTGACAAAGACTTAGAAACCGTTATGAAAGAAAAAGACTACCATTTTGGACTGACTATTGTCATATTGGATAGCATTTTCTTGGAAGGCCTTCACGGACTCAAAAGCCAAGGAATTGTCAGGTATTGATGTATACAACCAAGAATGTTAAGTGAGATGAGACAAAATCTGCCAATAGTAATCATAAATGGAGTCAACAAATATAGGGGAGCTCCTACTGGACTTCAAATAAGCCAGGATAATATGTAAGTTCAAAAATGGTAAGAAACTAAACACAGTCCCATTAGTCTTACATCATTAGTTGGCAAATAATGGAATTAATCATTAGCAACAAATTTGAGGATTACCCATATGAAAATATGAATGTCAATCAATGGAGTTTCAGATGGGGATGATCCTGCCTGACCAACCTCCATGGCTTTTTTTTTTGATGAAGCGATATGGCAAGTCGATGCTGGAAAGACCTCTGATATGGTGGACTTCCAGAAGGCCTTTGGTTAAGTCTCTCACGAAAGACTGCTACGCCAGTGCAAGGCAATGGGTATCATAATTAAAACCTGAAAGTGCACAAGGGAATTGGAATCAGTGGGTCCCAGTTAGGGGACTGAGGAGAGGTTGGGAATGTGTACTAATTAGTGTGCTCCATGAATCAGTATTGGCCCCCAGTCTTTCTAATGTACATAAATGAGCTTAACTCAGATACAGTGCAAGTTGGTGAAATTCACAGATGATTCTTCTTTTATCTGTAAAAAATTTAGTAAGAAAGACTTGCATTCCATATAACACCTTTCACTACCTCAGGACACCCAAAGAGATTTACAGACAAAGAAATACTATGAGTGTAGTCACCGTTGTAATGTTGGAAAAGCGGCAACCAAATTGTGCACAGCAAGGTCCCACAAACAGCAATTAAATAAATGACCAGATCATCTGTTTTATGTGTTTGTTGAAGGATAAATGTTGGCCAGGACACTGGGGAGAACTCCCCTGCTCTTCTTTGAATAGTGCTGTGGGACCCTTTACGTTCACCTGAGAGGGTAGATGGAGTCTTGGTTTTACGTCTCACCTGAAAGATGGCACCTCTGACAGTACAGCACTCCTTCATTTCTGCACTGAGGTGCCAACCTAGATTATGTGCTCAAGTCTCTGGAGCGGGGCTTGAACCCACAATCTTCTGACTCAGAGACAAGAGTGCTACCACTGAGCCAAGGCATCATCAACTGGAAAAAAAATTGGAGGACATTGCTGCAGGAGTTCCTCAGGGCAGTGTCCTAGGCCCAACCATCTTCAGCTGCTTCATCAATGACCTTCCCTCCATCATAAGGTCAGAAATAGGGACGTTCACTGATGATTGCACAGTGTTCAGTTCCATTCGCAACCCCTCAAATAATGCATCAAGACCTGGACAACATCCAGGCTCGGGCTCATAAGTGGCAAGTAACATTCGCGCCAGATAAGTGCCAGGCAATGACCATCTCCAACAAGAGAGAGTCTAACCACCTCCCCTTGACATTCAACGGCATTACCGTCACCGAATCCCCCACTATCAACATCCTGGGGGTCACCATTGACCAGAAACTTAACTGGACCAGCCATATAAATGCTGTGGCTACGAGAGCAGGTCAGAGGCTGGGTATTCTGCGGCGAGTGACTCACCTCCTGACTCCCCAAAGCCTTTCCTTAATCTACAAGCCACAAGTCAGGAGAGTGATGGAATATTCTCCACTTGCTTGGATGAGTGCAGCTCCAACAACACTCAAGAAGCTCGACACCATCCAAGATAAAGCAGCCCGCTTGATTGGCACCCCATCCACCACCCTAAACATTCACTCCCTTCACCACCGGCGCACAGTGGCTACAGTGTGTACCATCCACAGGATGCACTGCAGCAACTCGCCAAGGCTTCTTCGACAGCACCTCCCAAACCTGCGACCTCTACCACCTAGAAGGACAAGAGCAGCAGGCACATGGGAACAAGATCACCTGCACGTTCCCCTCCAAGTCACACACCATCCCGACTTGGAAATATATCGCCGTTCCTTCATCGTCGCTGGGTCAAAATCCTGGAACTCCCTTCCTAACAGCACTGTGAGAGAACCTTCACCACACGGACTGCAGCGGTTCAAGAAGGCGGCTCACCACCACCTTCTCAAGGGCAATTAGGGATGGGCAATAAATGCCGACCTCGCCAGCGACGCCCACATCCCATGAACGAAAA
Source organism: Heptranchias perlo (assembly GCF_035084215.1). NCBI lineage: Eukaryota > Metazoa > Chordata > Chondrichthyes > Hexanchiformes > Hexanchidae > Heptranchias > Heptranchias perlo. The sequence continues at coordinate 10,462,415 of NC_090355.1, read as the reverse complement.
AAAAAACTCAACGAATGATTTTAGACTGGCTAGACTGAACGTGAAAGAAATGTGAGAATTATAGTAGTGTCGAAACCTAGGTCCACTCATTGCAAAGTGGACACTGGAATCATTCAAGAGGGAAATGGAATCTATGATAGTGAGATTATAGGTTTCTATGGAAACATGTGCCAAAAGGCTTCCTTCATTTGTACTTATCTTTCTAATGTAGCAAAATACTACAGCCATTTTCCACACAACAAAATCTCACAAGCAGAAATGATATGATTGACCAGTTAACTTGTAGTCTTGGTTGAGGGAGAAATGCTGGCCAGGACAACCTGAGAACTCCTTACTCTTTTTTGAATCGTGCCATTGGAAGTTCAGTATCCACCTCAATTAGTGCAACAATGGCTTCCATACAAAATCTCATCCAGAGGACGACACTGCTGACAAGGTGGCTTAAATTTTGGAGTAAGATCAACTAACACATTCACATAAACACAGAGGTATTGTTATCTCACAGTTTACATCTAAAAGTGACCAAAATTAAAATTATTATATTGTCTTTGTTTCTACTTCAATTGCGTAACCTGCAACGTAATGGGCCGGATTCTCCTGTGAGCGAACAAACGGTCGTTCATTAGACTTACACTTGCCCATAGACTTCCCATGGGCTTTTGCATGGCATATTCCTCTCATGGGGTCCTCAATCCAGCATGGCACCCTCGACAGGACATCTGGGACCTGTGTGAACGGGGCAAGCAGCTGAGTATCCTCTAAACCAAATCAGACTGAAGCATGTTAATAAGCAGCACAGAGTCTGAACCAGGAAGTGTAAGTTAGAATAGTGAATTCAATGTCAAAATCAGGCACAGAAAGCAAAATAGAGAGAGAGAGGGTAAGAAATAGTAAATTCAGACACAAAGATAAAAGAGACAGAAAGAAAAAGGTAAAAATTAATATTTTTTTATATATAAATGAAATACAACAATTAAAATCTGAAGGAATGAGACTCCACACTTGTAAAAGTGAATTTTCAGTGCCAGAGAGGTTGTTTGGCAGTCATTCAGACTTACCACGTCATTAAAAGTGTGCTTAGACTTGAAATGATTTAACATATCTTTTTTGGCATGATTGGTTCATATCCATCAGATCAGTGTCGGAACTTCACGCTGTTCCATTCATTTGAACGGGGAGTCAGCTGGCGAGATGTCATTCTCGTGGAGTTTACGGTGGCGGGTCACATCCGGTGCAACAACCTCCAGATTTATTTGTTTGACTGCACATGTGTGGTCCCTGTTATTTCTGTGCATCTGGTACAGCAACTAACGGAGAGTGCTGTTAGCCTCCCTGTTATTTTCACAGGAAAATCCGGCTCTTTATTTCACCCACTGGTTTTACCAGTTTTTAAATAAAAAAAAACTCAATTTGAAATGGATTTATATCTTACTTGAAAACTGATAAGTGCTTAATCATAGAACTGCTGATGTGATTTTTGTTGTTGGTGTAATCTGAACATTCGCATTGTTCATGGATTAGATCACACAGAAATGTTATACTATTTTATGTGAAATCCCAATGTAATGTTCCTGTAAAAAGTAGCAAGCCATGGCATTTTACGCTCTGTGTATATATCAGCTACCAGTCTTCATTAAAATCAAATCATAGGAAATGTTGACTCTAGCCTCATGAGGTGGTCACAGGATTTTAATTGTATTCTGAGATATTGGAACAATTGAAGTTGTGACGGGTCATTTTAGCTGTGTGCACAATGCAATGAAGCAAACAACAATGCTGGTTGACAAAAAGTGATCTCGGCTTATCTTCCAAAATTACATTTAGTTGCTAAAAGCATGAGGAATGCTCCATAACCACAAGCTATGCTGGATGAATATACTATCAAAATGCTTTTTGAGAGATTTTATTAACTTTTCCAAACATGGTAATTGCATCAAGCACACAAGTTACTCGATTATGACAAACAAATCGGCATTTTTGACTGGCAGCTTTGACAAATGGACAATGACTTCATCATAGTGGTGGATATATCTCATTGCATTTTAGTTTCATTCTTCCTCTTACTAAAAGTCATTATTTATTTGGCCTAGGCTTTCTGTCCTCTCCTTGATTGGGGTGCACCTCAAAGATGTCGGGCTTCCATCGTGGAGCAAAAAATATCAGTCTCCTCCGTCCCTATCTTACTGCTTCAACCATGCCTTTGTTATATCCTGGCTTGTCTTTTCCAACGTTCTCCTTGCTGACCTCACCAGGTCCATTTTACGCAAACTCATCCAGAATTCTGCCACCCACATGTTAAATTGTACTAGGTCCCCCACTGAACTATCACCCTGGTCTTTGGTGATATCTGGTGGTGTGAAGCCAGGGTGGGTCTGTAAACGGGATCAGGATTTTAAAATAAATACTGCGGATGCTCCGGAATTCTCTTACTAAAACGCACCACCTTGCAACATCTCCTCAGACCTTCAAAAGTCTCTTCAAAAACAAACCTCTTTGACCATGCACTCGGTCACCTCCATTAATTCCTGTCCAAGGTTTGTTAAGTGCTTTCAGACATTTAGCTACATTGAAGATACTTTTTAAGTGCAAACTGCTTTTGTCCATTTTTTGATTGTTGATATTTTTAAATTGCACAGAGAGTTCTTTCAAAAGATGGAGATAGACAACAGTCATAAATCCAGCGAGGATCACAATAGCATGTTTATTCTCAACTCAGCAACAGGTTTCAACTTATTCAGTTAGCATCATGGCAAAAGACATGTTCACAGTTCCCAATGTTAATGGCTTTCACTGGAAATATATTGAGAATGTTTCCTACAGATGTACTATTTTTGTTTGTTCTGAATATTACAGAGGATTCAAACGACGTAATTTGGTATTGGATGATTCTGATTTTAATAATGTATTTGAAACCAGTTTCGATTCAGATAATACAAGTTCAAAAGTGATAGTACTTGTTTTTGTAATTTTAATAACTTCATACTTTAAATAATTCATGTAGTTACCGGCATGTGTTTGGTTTAGGATACCTTCTGCCCTTCCCTTTTAATACAGACGAGTACGGCATGTTAGCAGTGGGGGGGGCGTCAATGGACGCGTGGAAAACCCGGAAAAAAACTTCCTACCTTTTCTGGAGCGATTGCGACATAATTGGTGGTCATTAACGTGTCTTCCAGGTTTGGTGTCGTCAAGCTGCGCAGCGGGCACACTGCGCACCCGAATGACGTGCTGTTAGCTGGAGTATTTAAAGGGCCATTGCATGAATGGCCGTTGTGGGAGAGGAAGTAATTTATGAAAATGGAGCCGCAGAGGACCAAGCCGGTGCCAAGGTCAGTGACTCCTTACTTGAGGTGCTGCTGGCCAGGGTGAGGAGGAGGACGGAGACGCCGTACCCAGTGGACAGGAGGAAGCGCCCTGCCTCTGCAAACAAGGTCTGGCTTGAGGTGACAGAGGAAGTGACCAGCAGTGGCAACATTTCCCGCAGTTGGGTGCAGTGCAGGAAGCGCTTCAATGACCTAACCAGGTCAGGAAAAGTGAGTACAGTTACTGATTCACCTGCATTCTATGGTGCATATCACCCCCCCTCACACTCTGCCTTGTGAAGTCTACTCCATCACATCACTCCTCCCACCCACTTAAGGCTCATCGTCAAATTAACTTCATTTCTGTGCACTTCCTCACTTCCTGATTTGTACACCCACCATTCCCACCCACACCAATCCTGATGCAATGTGATCATACCTGTCGTGTTGTCACCCTCTGATGCATCTCTCTCATTGTTAACCTCACCCAAAGCAATTCATCCATTGGGTGACTCCGTCACCCTCACTCACTCACACATCTGTACCTTATCCCCTTGTAGAAGAGGGCAGAATGCATGAGAGAGGGCGAGGACTGGAGGGGGCTACAACAAATAGTGGTCCTCACAGAGGCGGAGGATGAGGCATTAGAACGGAGCCGGACGGTGGAGTAGCTGCTCGTCGCAGATGCCGAGACTGGCACCCCGCAAACATCTGGTGAAAGAACTCACACAACATGAATTAATGTTAATTATGATTGACATGTTGCACACCTCAAGAACTCAAGTCGGGGAGGAGGGCAATGCCTCTGAGGGCACACTGTCACATCTTAATGGGCCATCCACCAGCGCAGATACTCATACCTTGGTAGTCCTATTAGTGAGTTAGTTGGGTTGTCACCTGGTGAGTCACCACACACAAGTGAGCACGAGCAGACAGCAAACTCTCACCAGACGTTTGCCGGATGCCAGTCTTGGCAACTGTGAAGGCCAGGCACTCCACCATCCAGCTCAGTGCCAATGCCTCCACCTCTGCCTCTGCCTCTGTGAAGACCACCATTTGTGGTGGCTCTCCTCCAGCCCTCTCCCATGCATTTTGCGCTCTCTTCTCCTACAAGGGGAGAAAGTACAGATGTGTGAGTGAGTGAGGGGGAAGGGATCACCCTCAGATAATGAAGCAGTCCGTGTCCACATGCAGCAAGACCTAGACAACATCCAGGCTTGGGCTGATAAGTAACGTTTGTGCCAGACAAGTGCCAGGCAATGACCATCTCCAACAAGAGAGAGTCTAACAACCTCCCCTTGACATTCAATGGCATTACCATCGCTAAATCCCCCACCATCAACATCCTGGGGGTCACCATTGGCCAGAAACTTAACTGGGCCAGCCACATAAATACTGTGGCTACGAGAGCAGGTCAGAGGCTGGGTATTCTGCAGTGAGTGACTCACCTCCTGACTCCCCAAAGCCTTTCCTTAATCTACAAGCCACAAATCAGGAGTGTGATGGAATACTCTCCACTTGCCTGGATGAGTGCAGCTCCAACACCACTCAAGAAACTCGACACCCAGAACAAAGCAGCCCGCTCGATTGGCACCCCATCCACCACCTTAAACATTGACTCCCTTCACTATCGGCGCACCGTGGCTGCAGTGTGTACCATTCACAGGATGCACTATAGCAATTCACCAAGGCTTCTTCGACAGCACCTCCCAAACCCGCAACCTCTACCACCTAGAAGGACAAGGGCAGCAGGCATACGGGAACAACACCACCTGCACATTCCCCTCCAAGTCACACACCATCCTGACTTGGAAATATATCACCGTTCCTTCATAGTCGCTGGGTCAAAATCCTGGAACTCCCTTCCTAACAGCACTGTGGGAGAACCTTCAGCAGACGGACTGCAGCGGTTCAAGAAGGCCGCTCACCACCACCTTCAAGGGCAATTAGGGATGGGAAATAAATGCCGGCCTCGCCAGCGACGCCCACATCCCATGAATGAATAAAAAAAGACATGAGTGACAGGGCAGCTGTGGAGAGTCCGTGTCGGTGGGATCACTTCTCTCCAGGCTCTGCTCAGCTGGACGCAGATGCTGAACCCCGGGGGCCATCCTTGAAAATGAGAACGATCGAGGGACAGGAGCACCTTTGTGAGGTACTGGAAAACGTGCCATGCGCACTCTCCACAATAGCAGAGAGGATGGAGGAGTCCAACTCCAGCATTAGTGGACTGGTGGCGCAGGTAAGTGCAGGAACATCTGCGATGGAGAGAACGGCAGCCTGCATTGAGCTACAAACACAGCTCACAAATGAGTCCCTTCAGACCCTGACAATGGCCGTGCAGACTCTGGACGCCAACATGTCTGCCGCCTTAAACAGGCAGACAGATACTTTAGCCGTGGTGTTAGAACGAGTCACAGATCTGCTCCAAGCGGTTGTCCAGCAGAGTGACAGGAGTCACATGGTCGTAACCCATGGCGAAAGGGGACATGGAAGTGGGGACGCCACTCAAAGTGCTCACACGTCTCACCCGTTGCCCTGCCCTGCCCCGCCGCCCCCCCCTCCCCTCAACCAGTACACACAATACTGCCTCCTCTCCAGGTGGCCGAGTCTGCCCCTGCACAGGTGCAGGTGGGGCAGTCTTTGGCGGGGCCCTCATGGGCTCCAAAACCCAGAGGTCGTAGGCCGAAAACATGTAAGCAGTCAGGGCATGATCCTGAGCAACCTTCCGCTACTGCTGCTGCAGCCACAGGGGATGCACCACATAGAAGCGGTAGGAAGAGAAAGGCTAAGTTTTGTGATTACGAAGGGCATGCACAAGGGTGTTTGACAGAGTATCATGTTTTTCATTTATATTTGGTTTTTGTTCCATGCACATTAAATCTTATAATTCTCACCATCACTGCCACGTCTCGACCATTCTTGAATCCCTTTGGTGATAGCTCCCTTTCCTGCGCTTCATCATGAACAGCGAGCCTTGATGCCACACAGTGGGTGCGTTTACAGTGGGTGTGTGTTTGGTTGTGGGAATGTTTTGTGCAGGGTGGGGTGGGGGGTGTGGCTGGTGTTGTTGGTGCTCGTTCCAGGTGGTCTGAGAACTTGACTATCTTCACTTTGCAGATCTCCTGATGAGAATCTATCAAATATATGAGTGGCATCACGAGCAGCCAAGTGAGCCGCTGGTCTGCCGATGGTTTGCCCATCCTCCTCCTCCTCCTCCTCCTCCTCCATGTTGATGGCAGATGCGGATGCCTCATGAGCGCATGGAACCTTATCCACCAGTAACCACCTCTGTTGAGCAATGTTGTGCAGGGAGCAACAGACGACTATTCCACTCACCCTTGCTGGCGAGTACTGAAGGGCTGTCCCAGATCGATCCAGGCACCAGAGGTGCATTTTGAGCAGTCCTATGGCATGTTCAATGAACAGACCTGGTGATGATGTATCTGTCGTATCAGTGCTGTGCCTCGCTGGTGGGGTTTCTCAGAGTTGTCATGAGCTACGTCTGCAGGGGGTATCCCTTGTCTCCAAGGAATCAGCCCTTAAATCTGTTTTGTGCGTGGAAGAGGGCTGGGATGTTGGATTCGCGCAGAATGAATGAATCATGGCAGCTGCCAGGGAATTTGGCACACACGTGAAGAAATCTTTTCTGGTGGTCACAAACAAGCTGTGCACTGATCGAGTGATATCCCTTTCGGTTGATGAACAGTCCTGGCTCATGAGCAGGTCCTCGGATTGCTACGTGTGTGCAATCAATTGCACACTGTACCCGTGGGAAGCGAGCCAGAGAGTGGAAACCCACTGCCCTCTTAGTCTGGCTGATGTCGTCGATGGGGAAGTTGACATAGTGGAATGCCCTGGCAAATAAGCCATCCATGACCTGTCGTGAAGGCTTGTGAGCAGACGACTGAGACACCCCGGTGATGTTACCGGTGGCATCCTGGAAGGATCCAGAGGCGAAGAAATTGAGGCCAATTGTGACTTCAACTGCGTCAGGCAATGCGATGCCACCAGGCCCAGTCGGGAGCAGCTCTGCATGAAGGAGCGTGCCGACGTCTGCGACCACCTGGTGACTCACTCTGAGCCTTTGTAGGCACTGCTCCTCAGAAAGGTCCAGGAAGCTCAGCCTCTGCCTGTCGACCCTTTCACATGGGTAGAGCCTCCTGCAACATCGGCCCCTCCGCTATTCTCCTCTCTGCTCTTCTGCAGGTCCTTCTGCTGCACCTCTGTCTTGTGGAGTTACAACTCCCAGAACTGTGCACTGTGCCTGCCGTTGATGTGCCTCCTCCTCAGGTGTAGTGCTGAATACAATCATTGCGACCCCCCCCCCCCCACCATCCTGATGTGATCAGTTTGAGGGGGTCCAAAACGTAGGTAAACGTGTGAACACAAGAATTCTGAGTATGAACAAAGAAATATGAGTCTAAACACAAAGAACTCCCAGCCAAAGGTTTGCCTGAGTGAACTGCTTGCCCTGCTGCAAAAACTCACCTTTTATCCCCATCTGTCAAACACTGATTTAAAAGGTCCAAATGACTGTCAGCTGCAACTCGCCTCCGTTCCCATGGCGTGTTTCAGAGGCTACGAGGAACATGCTGAGGCAGAGTTAAAATCCTTTCCCTGCCTCAACACACAAAAAATTACACGCTTCAACAAGTTTAAGTATCTTAATTACTGCTTTAACTATCGGCCTGCTGGCTTTAATTGCCAGCGGGACTTCCGGCTTCCTGAAGCAGCGCATCCAGATGCGACTGGGTCGAACGGGGATGTCGGCGGGTTGGAGCTGGGATTCGTTCCCGCTCCTGAATTCTATGATTTTGATTGTCCCCCCGTCCCCAACTCACCGGATCTTGGGGTCTAAAATTGTGCCGTGGACTCAAGAGAGAGAGACACATCTGATTATTAATAAACAGTCTAATACAACCCATTACATCTCGTGCTCATGAGATTGGTACAAATGATTCTCTCAGACAGAGAACTCATCGGGGGATTTGTAAGCTGCGTCATCCAGACTGCTCACGGTAGCCCTTTGCAAGACAAGGTAAAGTTCCGAAAGTCCTTCGGTATGCAGTACCTCATATGGTTAATCATGTAAGACAAGTGTGCGGTTAGCACATAAGCGTGTTTCTACGGTGTGAGCTTAGTGCATACGTAAGCATGGTGAATACATAATGGCATCAGCAGACTTGTGGATTCCTTATGTGCACATGCTCATTAGTATTACTATCTATTTATTGTTCTCCATTCACGAGTGACTACATCTGTCCTTGATAGCCTTCGCTTCTTTATCTTCTCAGATATTTATTACAGACAGCCTCATTCTCCTTTTACACTCCCTCCTCGTTCTCAGACTTGTTTGTGCTAGTCCAGTAATTAAAATTTCACACTCACATCATCCCACACCAAACTGCTGGTCTCTGCGTCCGGGGACTGATTTAATCCCATTTAACCCCTTACCACTACTACAACCTAATCGTCTATGTAATGCTAGCTATCCTATTTGGTTTACGAACTCTTACAGCATGCTCCTTTGTTAAATCATCCGATTTTTTTTTTCTAAATGAAAGTTCACTAAATCTAATGTTTGATAACTCAGTACCAAGGGCAATGATGAATTTATGGCTCTCAGTGTTTATTGCCATGTGGGGGAGATAGTGCTCCATGTACTGTCATTCAGAATGGCAGAAACATCAGCAGAGAAATTTCAATGGTAAGGAGACAGGAGACAGGAGACAACCTTTCCCAGATTTTTACATGACAAATTCAGACTCCCTAGCTGGTAGCCAACAGACATGAAAATGCTGATACTGCTTATCCAGGCTGCTGAGAACACAATGAATGCCGGGTGAGATGGGTTTCTGAAGCAGTAAATGATGCTTGCTCTTTTATCTCATCTCCCTCGAGATATGAACAGATCCAAAGAAATCAGAACATTGACAGGAAATGATGGTGTCTGAACTAGATAAAGCGACACGTTAGAATATGAAATGCCACATACCTTTTATTCCCAAAATATTCTCTCAGAATTTCAAATATTTATCATGTACAAGAGCACAAAGTGATCACATTACTTCATCCAACTGTTGGTACAACTTTGGGAAGACTAAATCCGCAGAGTAAATTACAAACATTTTGCACCTTCGATCTCAATTATTCCCTGTTCAATTATTTCTTAGGATTTTTATCCCAATTTTCTCCCCTCCTTCAGCCATCTTGTTGTCGCCCTCAGGCTCCCCCTCCCTCAGTATCTCTGCCCGGTCACCTCCTTGCCTTGAAAAGCCTTCTTAAGATAGTCTTCTTTGACACTTTAACCCCACCCCGCCATCTTGCCTTTCTTTCCCCTCCCTGCTCAGTTTCCACTCACTCGCTACTGCCTTGAAAAGCACTGAGAATTCTTTTTGCATCTATCGAGGACGACAAATATGCAATTTGTGGTTGTTTTTTCTCCCATGTGGGTAGTGACTCACCAGGGTATGGTTCTACAGGGACTGGCTATCCTCTCATACCTTCCTGAAGTGACCACTGTGTGAGCCTAGGCATCGAGTGTCAGCATTGTACTGGACTGCAGGGGAAGTGCTAAAATAGCCAGGCCTAAGCAACAGATGTGCACATATGTGCAGTTTCTAGCAAGGACAACTGGACAGTAAATCAGCAGTGGAAATATAGTCTGGAGCATTGGGATATAGCAACATTTTTTTCAAATCAATCAAAATAAAATTGAGGCCGTGCAAATCAGAAGAATGAAAGTGAAAACAAAATTATCAATTGTTCCCAAATAGTAAATACAGTTGTGATTACAGAACATCCAGTATTAGGAATGCCAGCACAAGACATAACCTAAAACAGACAAAAAAATCATTCGACAAAGAGAAGATTCATACACTCTTTGGAACCTCATGCACATGAATAGTGAATAGAGGAAATACCTAATTAGGCAAACCTGGGCTAAGATATATCGGGCCTACCCCTGGGACCAGAACTCAAAATCGAACAATTCATGGCAGAACTCAGCTTCTGTTATTTTTACTAAGTTGTGAATGATTAGCACGGGTCATATTTTAATCCAAACCCCAGAGTTGGGCACTTCGGCAATGGTATCCAGCATTTGCTTACAAGAAAATCCAGAGTCCCACCTGCCTGCATCAATACATAGCTACTGAAACTGGTTCATCCAGGCCACAGCATTTCTGACAGTGGCCTGGAAAATCCAGTCCGAGTGTAGGAGACCAGGTTTAGAAACCTTTCTACTGTTGAAGCCTGGCAATGAAATAGTTTTGTGACTGAAATAGTTTGTCAGATAACCTGGAGCTAGGCAGCCCACAACGGCAATTCCAATGGTCAACGCATGACTGGAGTTGTGCAATGTGCAATAAGAAGGAGGAATTCAATCAAAGTGCACGTATCAGGATCTCATACAGGAGTCTGAATGAAAGTGAACTGGATTGAGCTATCAATTCCAAATATAGATTGGACCTACCCTTCACAGCCCAGTGGGATTGGATCCTTATGAGATCCAGAGAGCATGGGACAAGAGGAGAACTCCAGTCGACTCCTTCAACATATATTAGTTACTGTCAGATCCCAACAATCCAAAATATCAGATGCAAAACATACTGTGAAAATGTATACAGAAGTTTATATTTAGGTGGCGATCTCTGGCCATCTCTAACAACTGACTCTCAACAGTATTTGTGTCATTATATTCATTCCCTCCCCTCCAGCCCAACAGGCAGAGCTTTGCTCAGATAGAAGGCAGCAGGGTAGATATCTCCTCCAGAATAATGCCTCAGCACTTCCATCATCTTCATACCTTGATTTCCAATTGCCAGTTATCGTACTTCAGGTGGAAAGTCACTCTGAGCAGGGAAGGGAACAAGAAGTTAAGACTGAACAACAGTCAGTGGGGGTCATTTTGACTTTGGCCGATAGTGTAAAATGGCCAATATTGAATCAGCCGACTATTATACATCTCTCCCGATTTTCATTTGCATGAAGTCAATGGAATTGAAAATCGGGTGAGATGTATAATGGGTGGCTCTATCCGATATCGATCATTTTACATTATTGCCCCCAGTTTTCCTATAACTGTTAATATAGTACTAATGCATGAACCATGAGTATTGCCTGAATGGAAATATATGGTAAAATATAAAAAGATTTAAATGGAACCTTATCTAACTCCTCAGAGATTAAGCAGCTGAACTTAGCTTTTGTGGGAATTATTGTACAGCATTGCCCCTGGTGGATAAATCAAACAGTTCAGAAGTTTAAACTTGTAAAAATCAAAATTTAAGGTCTAATTAAAATTTGAAACCAATTATAAATGGGATGGAGAGTAATACAATACCACCTAACATGTCCACATTGAGCTACTGGGATTAAGTATTTCATTAAAACATTTTATTTTTAATGAACTGTCCAAGTCATGGTAGGAAAGCAGCTGTCATGAGTAATGAGTCGTGGTATTCTGAACATCACTTTCCAGATCCAGCCATTAAAGTCAACACAAAATGACCATGAAATTATCACTTTTATTTACGAGTCACTGTTTTCTATTCACACATAAACTCTATAATTCCAGTTCCATTGAGTGATTTGAACCCTGCCCGCTTCATGGAAACTGACTGGGCGGGCAGTTAAAATTGCCCAGGGGACTCACTCGCCGACATCCCTATACCCATCCCACAGGCTCCAATTTTAACCAGCTCTTCTGAGCGGACGAGAGGGACACCTGCCGGAAACTTGGAGGGGTTCTTCTTCAAATATGCAGATCATGCTCCGATGACATTATCGGGGTCCAATCGATTTTTACCTGTGGGCCTCAGCAGACAAAGGAGTTGTGCTTTCCTGCCAGGCCAATCTAGTGGGAAGAGGAGTCGGGGGCCAAAAAGATACTTTTTTTTGCACTTTCCATGTGGACCCAAGGGGATCAGGAGTGCTCCTCCCATAAGGAAAAATTTAGGCCTTCCGTTGCCCATCCCGCATGTCAATTGACACACTCGAGCACCAGGGACCGTTCCTTCAGTCCCCAGAGGCGGCCTCTTGCCACCCGACATTGTGCTCCTGCCTGCAGACCAGCTGGAAACTCATCTGAGGCATACAGGTGAGGCCTGGGAGTTAAAATCTCCCGGGCCTCACTTGGCTGAGGTCAGGGCTGTTACCTTCCGAATCCCACCAAGAGTTGAAATCGGGACTATCGTTGCATTTGGATGGATACAATTCTTTCTCAACAGGTTCCAGGCTCTTGTGCCTCAGCATGTTTTATTGTAGTTCAGATTTATTACCCCTTGCAGGACTAGAAGCTACAGAGCAAATTGGTAGCAGAGGTTTTTGCACCACAGCCATCAGGGCTTAAATCCGGTCAGCCTGCTTCACTTAAAAGTATTTCTGATGCTGGGAGTTGCTCAAAATGAAATGATTTTCAGTCTCAGCTCAGTATATACTGGGCAAAAAAAACAACCCCCAATTAGATGCCCATTGGCACTAAATTTGCATCATCACTCAGAGAATGCACAAGCATATTTGGTGAGGCAACTGGAAAAATTCAAACTTGTGCAAGGATGTGCTCTTCAGAGGCTCAGATTAATGGTGAAGTTATTTGGATGATAGCACTCTTGCTTCTGAGTGAGAAGTTGTGGGATTAAAAGGCCCATTCCAGCTCAGAATCTAGGCTAATTCTACAGTGCAGTACTGAGGGAGTGCTGCATTGTCAGAGGTGCCATCTTTCGGATGAGACGTTAAACAGAGGCCCTGCCTGGCTTTTCGGAGTTGTTGGGGGGGGGTAGGGGGTGGGGGGGGAGAGGGGATGTAATATGAGCCCACGGACAACTCAAAGAGCAGTTGCTGAGTTCTCCGAGCCAACATTTATATCTTGCTCTGCAAGACAGGTGATTTTTCTCACTGCTGTGTTCAAACTGGCTGCTGTTGCCTGCAATAACAACAGGGACTACGATTTGAATTGAATTTATTCACTGTGAAGCTATTTGGGACATCCAGAGAACGTAAAAGGCACTTTTTAAGTGCAACTTCTTTCTTTCTGTACTATCATTTGCGGCAGTAAAAAAGTGAAGTCTGGAGTCAGGTCCCATTACTAAAGTCATGTTACATCCCCAAGGAAAGACATCTCACATTATTTTAGTTTAACGTCGCATGAAGCATAACTCCAGTGCGGTGTCGAGTCAGTTTTAAAAACTGCTCAGAGAGCCCACTGAACCTTCTTTGCATTTAATACACCAAAAACAGATTTTTTTTTTCTTTTCAATAGTTTGACAAAGTGAACAATCCCAGCCCAGACCCTTAAAATATGAAGAACTTACAGGCCGGGAATGGAGCCTGGCATATCGTGCAAACGCACATGTGCACTGCTTTCTCCAGACTGTGGACGTGTGACTCCAGCCAGTCAGTATAAATCACACGCTGCCAGCCACAAGACAACTCTGTAGCTACTGGTATCAGAACAGAGGTACAATGTAACCAGTGCCGTAGGCAGATTGTCAGGAGATTGATAGGCCAGTGTAAAGAGAGCTTCATCCCACATCTGACGCTAGGTTTACACGGGTAATGCGACAGCACCTTTTGATGAACATGAAACATAGCCAAGTCAAACTGCTCTGGATGGGAGCGTAAGAGAACAGCATTTCCACAGAGTAAAACATTGAGCATAATGTGCTGGCTTCCTACTACCCGTGTATTTTTTTTGCAGATTGAAAAGAACCGACAAGGCAATTAATCTTTTCAACCAGAAGAAAAATAGAAGGACAGTTTCCTGCACGCAACTCTAAAAAAAGAAACTGAAAGAATATGAGCTGCATTATACTGCAGCAAAAGAAAATAGGAGATGAGCTCTTAGTCATTTACATTCATGTCATCTCATTTACATTAACAAAGCCAAGTTCAGTTGGCACAATAGAACTATCACTCGTACCAATAGTGCAACATAAAGGGAGCATAAGCCATGTGCTGCTGAGAGCCCCAGATGCTGACACTGTGCAAAAATAAATAGACAACAGTTGCTGTTTCCAAGTACTGACTGCTCTCACTAAATATATCACCAGAATAACAAAATAAGTGTACAAAAAGTATGAGTCACCAGAGAAACAAATTACAACTTCCTCGAATATCAGATGGCATGAACATTTAAAATTATGTAAATTAAAATTCATAAATGCAGAACACAATTTCAGATATAAACATTTGTTGTATACATTTGGATATTCACTCTTTCATTTGACATAAATATTCATTTGTCAAGAATCCAATTATTTAAGTGGAGTTGACTGTAGTTGCTGCCAGCAGGCACTGTCCATGCATCAATAAGCAGTTTTAGCGTGAGAGTTTGCATAAAGTAGCAAGTACCTGCAAGGAATTGAAGCCTGCACCTCACTTAAGGGGTTCCAGTAAGATTTTAAAATCATAAAAAAGGTTTACTTTCACATTTCATTATCATAAAAACCGCAAAGCTGAACTACAGCCTCTCATCTGATATTTTCCGTTTTATACAAGAAATACCTTCAAGATGTTTAATATTAAAAGTGAATCGTAAAAGACAAAAGCCGACTATATTCACAGTAAATGCTTATTGTGCTGTTCTGATGGTCAGCTGCTGCCCATTCAGACTGCTTGTGGTCCAATCAAGAAGGAAAGGCTCACAAACATATGAAGAAGTTTGGGCTGAGGGAAAATAGCATCACGTCACTTGGATTATCTCTGAAGATGAATGAGTGAACCTGGGGTCAAAAAATTTCAGTTCCAAATCTCTCTGTGGTCTTTGGGACGAAGAAATGATGTGGGTGTGGGGCACTTACAGCACTTCTGGATGTTTAGAATAAACTCTGCACAAGTCACGTCGCTACATTTTCAGTGAGTAAATTCATACTACATTTTACTTTTTCTAAACTGTTAAGAAAAGCTTTTGAGCCAAAATCAGTAATAGTGAAACCTGTGTAAATGGACACTCCCAAAAAACAGACACTTATTGAGAGATCCAAATAAGAACATTAGAAATAGGATCAGGAGTAGGCCATTCGGCCCCTCGAGCCTGCTCCACCATTCAACAAGATCATGGCTGATCTTCTACCTCAACGCCATTTTCCTGCACTATTCCCATATCCCTTGATGCCTTCAATAACTTACATGGTAAAATATACAAGAGGCACTCTGAAACCACAGACAATCGTAACTTATGAACTACGGACAGCCTTCAATGCACCGAGCCCTTTTACAACTTAAAAGATGGAACACAGTCTGTTGCAAAGATGCTGTACCTGGGAGTTTCACTGAGTTGGGATCACTGGCACTTCCCCTTGCAGCTTGCTTCCTTTCATGCCCATAATTCTCGTGAGGTCAATGTATGCAGGTCAGCGCGAAGCGGCAGCGGGTTTTGTGAAAGAAGCGGCTTTTGTGGAACGAGGAGCTCTTCGCCCAGCGTCCATAGCGGCAGACAAACTGCTCTCTCTCTGGGAACGATTGCTTGCACGTCTTTATCCCAGGGATAGAGTGGTTTCTCTGCTGCAATGGATGCTGGGTAAAGAATTCCCCATTCTACTGAAAATTTTTACAGTACATACCATGACCATTTTGAAAATAAGGACACCTGCAAAAAAAAATGCCAGTCCCCAAGGTGTCTGTAATTTACAGGTTTCATTGTATTTCCAATGAAAATGTTAGATTTAACAAACCCTGGGAATGGTTTTCTAACAAGGGGCAGTTGGACATGTTTACACAATAGCAATATTGTGAGTGACCATACATTTCTGTGCAAATACAGGTGAAGACAGAGATAACCGACTGATGGAAGATTTGTTATCCAGAGTGCTTTTATTATCCTTTTGAATGCATCTTCCTGGAGCTAAATTTAGTTAATGCAGCTGAAGGAGCAGAGGGTGAACTTGGAGCGATGTTTGTGGTCTCAAAGCAGTGCAGCCAAAGAAGCCTCGCAAAGTATGACACAGAGGTCCAGAAATTGCTACAGCGGCGCATCTCGGGGCGAGCACCATGAATTGGATTTTTTTCCTTACCCTTCAGATTGTATTAGTTTTGGACTGCAAGTTGCTGGAAATGTGAATTAATAACAGTGCAGCGACATCAATGGTGCATCTGGGACCTCATGAACGTTGGGTCCAATGGTCTATCTCGTTAACCAATGAAACAAAAGGATAGAGAAAGAAACAGAGCCAACGACAGAGAAGGAAATAGGGTGAATTCGAGTCAAATTAGATACAGAAAGAGAAATAAAGAGAGGGGAAGAAAGAGAGAAAAAGGGAGCCATAAAAGGAAAAGTAAGAAAAAAAATGCAAAAAATATTAAATTTAAAAAAGCTCCAGGAACAATTTTACTACCTGCGGGAGTGAGACTCCACAGTTTCACTGTTCCCTTTCTGGGCCTCCAAGGTTGAGTGGCATGTCAGGACCCTAAATCACGTCATTCATAGGGTCCTTATGACATGAATTACAAGCCCTAAATGGCTGCAGCAAGATTAATTCGTATTATCGGTGTAAATCCAGCAATTTCATGACACACAATGGACAGCCTCATGGCGAGATGGTTAATTTTTTTGGTTTTAGTGGTGTTAATGCCAGAGCGGCGCAAATCGTCCAGCAATTTGCGGTGAATCGGAAATCATGGCGTATCTCTTCTTGGCCATAAATTGCTTGGTTTTTTTAATGCACTAATGATGGCTGGTACCATGAACTCACCATTATTTTTCCCCCAATTTCTGGGCCCAAATATCTCACACCCACGAGATACTGATCAAAGAGCATGAGCTTGATAGGCTAAAAATAAATGTCCTTTAGAAGACATGGTTATGGGGATAAAGAGGAAAGTGCACATTGATACCGTCCATTCCCTCCCTCAAGTACCAGATTCTCATGTTCCACTGTTTTGCAGAATGTAAGGAGGATCCCGAAGTCTCAGTATTGTCTAGCCTACGGGTGGCCATGTTCTTAGCTAACGGACTTCAAGAAGGATAATAAATTCATATAATATTACACAAATACTCATAGCCTGTGGGCCAACATGTCATCACTCATTTGAGTTACATCTTCTTATTGATGAATTATCTACGAAACAATCTTAACAGACCAGATTGGGAATATCTATGTCCATCCCCAATTATGATCAGTCATGGTGAGACCATGATGCAGATGGCAATGGAGAAATTCAATACTGGAAGAGTGGGTTGGCATCTTCACACACAAAAGGCTTGCAGTGAATCACTTTGAAAGTGCTTGGGAGTGAAGCACCCCTCGAGGAGAGTCAGACTATTCTGGGAATATTTTGCGAGCTACCATCTATTTTCATTGATTGGTTGGTTACCATCAGCAGAAGTCAACTATTTACTGCTCGTTGAAGGATCCTCCTGATCAAAAGCTGCAATCGCTACATTTAGGATTTGTTCAGAAGCAGAAAAAAGGAAATCATATTTTTCATGCCACACTCTCCTTCTAAGAAGTTCCCTAATCACCCTGTGGAAGTTAACAAAGCATGAGATGCCACATTTGACTGGCACTTCAGCTATTTGCTCATATTTTGAAAGGAATTTCAAGCACTGTATGACAGGATTACAATTTTAAGCAGAAAGCTGCTCCTTCAGAGTTCTACTCTACGAATGAAAAGATTCAGAGGACTGAAGAAGCAGGTTTTAATCGAACGCAGCAGAGGAGTCTATCCCATCCAAACAACAACACATTAGCTGTGGCTGACAACACTCATTTAGCGAAAATTGTTCTCCAGCACATGCCAACAGATGGAAATGAGCGCGTGTGGAGGAGCAGGAATCAAAATGACATGGTGTACTTATCGCTATGAGAAGTTCCATTGTGCACATGTCCAGTTATCATCCGAGCAGAACCAATGTCTCAGAGTAACTCCAAGCTGGACAATTTTAAGATAGACACCAATCTGCTTGAACACCAGGTTTAGTCACATTGGGGTACATTTTCAATTTGCTGTCCAGGCATAGAACTGGCAGTGCGGAATGGCCGCCAGTCATCAATGGAAATAAAAATCTTCTTGCATCTATAATGGAAGCCTGATATGCAACTGGATGGCAAGTTGAAAATCCACCTCATTATCTCTTCACTTGATAAGGACGGCATTATATGCGACACATCTATGGTTAAGCTGGAGATGCAGAGCGCTATATTTGCCTAAAAGCTTCCAAAATTCAAGGTTGGGTATCAAAAGTTCAAATGAAGTCCAGCAGCCAAATCAGTTAAAGAAAAATCAGGTACATCAGGTTACTCAGGGAACTAAGAGAGGAAATTGCAGAGGCTCTGGCCACAAACTTCCAATCTCCTTCGATATAGGGAATGGTGCCGGAGGACTGGAGGATTGCAAATGTTACACCCCTGTTCAAAAGAGTAGAGGGATAAACCCGACAATTACAAACCAGTCATCCTGATGTCAGTGGTGGGGAAATTTTTTAGACAATAATCCGGGACAAAATTAATTGGCACTTGGAAAAGTATGGGCTAATAAATGAAAGTCAGCATGGATTTATTAAAGGAAAATCGTGTTTGACTAACTTGATTGAGTTCTTTGATGAAATAATGAAGAGGGCTGATGAGGGTGGTGCGGTTGATGTTGTGTATATGGACTTGAAAAGACAATTGATAAAGGACCACACAATAGACTTATTAGCAAAATTAAAGCCCATGGGATTAACGGTACAGTGGCAGCTTGGATACAAAATTGGCTAAGGGACAGAAAGCAAAGAGTAGTAGTGAACGGTTCTTTTTCAGACTCGGGTGGGGGGTGGTGTTCCGCAGGGGTCAGTATTAGGACCACTGCTCTTTGATATATATTATTAATCTGGACTGGTGAAATGGGCAGACACACGGCAGATGAAATTTAACGCAGAGAAATGTGAAGTGATACATTTTGGTGGGAAGAATGAGGAGAGGCAATATCAACTAAATGGTACAATTTTAAACAGGTGCAGGAACAGAGAGACATGGGGGTGCACATGCACAAATCTTTGAAGGTAGCAGGACAAGTTGAGAAGGCTGTTAAAAAAGCATATATGAGATCCTGGGCTTTATGAATAGAGGCATAGAGTACAAAAGCAAAGAAGTTATGCTAAACCTTATAAAACACTGGTTAGGCCTCATCTGGAGTAGTGTGTTCAATTCTGGGGACCACACTTTAGGAAGGATGTCAAGGCCTTAGAGAGGGTGCAGAAGGGATTTACTAGAATTGTACCAGGGATGAGGGACTTCAATTATATGGAGAGACTGGAGAAGTTGGGATTGTTCTCCTTCGAACAGGGAAGGTTAAGAGGAGATTTGATAGAGGCGTTCAAAACCATGAACGGTTTGGATAGAGTGAATAAGGATAAACTGTTTCCAGTGTCAGAAGGGTCGGTAACCTGAGGGCATGGATTTAACATGATTGGCAAAAGAGCCAGAGGCGACATGAGGAAACATTTTTTTTTACGCAGAGTGTTGAAATGATCTGGAATGCACTGTCTGAAAGGGTGGTGGCAGCAGATTCAATCATAACTTTCTAAAGGGAATTAGATAAATACTTGAAGGGGAAACATTTACAGGGCTATGGGGAAAGAGTAGGGGAACAGGACTAATTGGATAGCTCTATCAAAGAGCTGGCACAGTCATGATGGGCTGAATGGCCCCTTCCTGTCCTGTACCTACTATGATACGATAAAATTAAAAACGTGCTTGAAAAAGCTTGATCCTAAAGATAATGCTATCCAGATGACATAGAAGCAGCACATCTCAAATCTCAGTCTGAGGAACTAACTGCTCCCCACCAATCTATTTCAAAAGTCCCCATCAACTGTTATCCCAACTGATGGGGAAGCAGAAAATGCTGTTCCTGTACACAAGAAGGGATCAAAGTCAGACTCTGAAAACTGTGCACTAATGCAGTGTCAGAGTTCATACAAACCTTTTAGAATTAGTCACAAAATATCCGCTCACTAACTTCACAGCAAACCAATTAAGTTGTGAGTGCTACAACAGGAAAAATGTTCCGCATCGAACACATTAAAGAAGCAGTTTTTGGCATTTCCGGAGCAATCAATGAGATCCAGCAATCTAGTTTCACTGGAAATTTTGGCTTCTTTGCATGTATCTAGTGAGCGAATGAATTTGATGCATTCACTCCTCATGGAGGACAAACATCAGGTCTTAATAAATGGATATCTTATCACAGCGCCTGGACATGGGTCCCAAAGAAAATGTTGCTTCGCTCCTGTTTATTAATCCGGTGAATAATATTAAGTAATTGCTGTGTTCTTTCTCAATACAGCATCGTTCTTGAAGCATTCAACTCCGCACCTGGAAACTCAACCGTCGAAATCAATGTAGAGAATGCAGACAAAACTGGGCAGACAAATGTTACGTTGCCTTCAGTTCTCCCAACTACCAAGTTAGTAACACTGTCACAACAGATGTTGCTGACATGCCTCTCCTCTCCTCTCTCAAAATACTATGGCACCTTCGGACAGAGATATTCCTTCCCTCGGATTGGTAATTGTATCCAGAAATAAGTTGATGCTAACAGGTAGCAAAGTCAAATAGAAAAGCTTGAAAAAAAGTAGAAACCATCAAAAAATGTTCAGACTTACTTTTCACAGTAAGCAATCTCACTTTTTGCAAAGCCTCTCGTCATCCAGTAATAAAGTACTGCTGCCCTTCGTCAGTGCAACCAGGTCAGGCAGACAGATGGGCCTAATGCGAATTGCCCATTCTGGAACACAATCCATCCTTGAAGAGATGGGATCAGGTTGTTAGTTCTTTACATGATGATGACTGGAACAGCAGGACGATAGTTACTCATGTTTTCGCTAAATTCCATGCTTACGCCAGGAAAAATAGAATTGCCACTACTCATCAACATTATGCCTCAATCCAAGACATTAGCATGGAATACAACTCGGCAGAAACACACTAACTGCATTGCTTGTGAGATTCTCTCACTGCGTTGCCACCTGAAAAAAAAACTGCTTATGAAAAAGCAACGGTAAGTCATGGAAAACTGAAGTGAACACAAAAAAAAGTGAAAATACACAGCAAGTCCGTCAGCACCTGAAAAGTGAAAAAACAGAATCTATTTGATTCACTGTCACACCTCCTCCAAGAATGCCAGCCTTGAAGTCCTGGCACTCTTTTTGCTGGGTTCTGTCAAAGGGTGTACACCCAAAAGGCTTTCAGGTGCTGATGGACCTGCAGCATTTTCTGATAGCTGTGCAAAGGACAACATTTCTGAGTTGAAAAGAAGAATTAACTTTGCCTCGCTGAACCAGAGTTATTGGAGGCTGTAAAAAGCTTTGTGAAAGCTGCGTGCTGATTGCTAGCCCACTCTCCACCATTTTAAAATAGAGGTATTAATGGCTCCATTAAAAGACTGGAGAGCAATATCAGATGAGCACATTCAAGCATTCCTATGCTGGCATCCCACAGTGCAACTTGAATATCCAAGTATTTACAATATCATCTGGGTTCTATTTGGGAGGGGCTATGGATATTTTAATATTGAAAACACTGGGACATTGAGAATTTATTTTGATTCAGTTGAAATTAAGCCTTCACACAAACAGCATAATCAGATTACAAAGTCTATTAGCATCAAATGGTAAAGTCATTGTTCCCTATGTTTATGTACTAGGAAGTTTTATCATATCATTAAACATGCCATTATCAATGTCAGTGCATGTTTTAGTCACAAAATGATTGCCTTACTGAACCTTTCAATTCCTAAGGGAACCTTTTAAGGTTGCCACAGTCAATTACTGTGAACCTCTGTACACCATTAAGTATCTACTATTGCTTGCTTAACTTGCTGTGTTCTACATGTCACATCTGTCACAGTTCTAATTTTCATAACATCAGTAGTACGACTCTTTAAGCCTAATTACTAAGTATGCACTGTCTTATTTACTTCTTGATAGATCATCTACAACATTATTCCTTTTTAGGCTACTGTGAGACTTATATCAAAACCCTCCCCCTCCCATACTCCCTCAGTATGTCATATTTATAATGACCTCTGCACATGGCTATATGAACATTCTATCCTGAAGTAATTAACAAACAGACAAAGAAGCAAGGAAGTGATGCTAAACCTTAATAAATCACTGGTTAATCCTCAGCTGGAGTATGGTGTCCAAATCTGGGCACCACATTTTAGGAAGGATGTCAAGGCCTTGGAGAGAGTACAGAGGAGATTTACAAGAATGATAACAGAAATCTATCATCTCTGATATGTGGAGAAACTGGGATTGTTCTCCTTTGAGCAGAGAAGGTTACGGGCAGGTTACGTTCAAAATTATAAGGGGTTTTGTAAATAAGGAGAAACCGTTTCCACTGGCAGGAGGATCAGGAACCAAAGGACACAGATTTAAGATAATTGGCAAAAGAACCAGAGGGGAGATGAGGAGATTCTTTTTTTTACGTATTGAGCTGTTATGATCTGGAATGCACTGCTTGAAAGGGTGGTGGAAGCAGATTCAATAATAACTTTCAAAAAGGGAATTGGATAAATACTTGAAAATGAAAAAATTGCACTGCTATGGGGAACAAGGCGGGGATATTGGATAACTCTTTCAAAGAGCCAGCACAGACATGATGGGCCAAATGGCCTCCTTCTCTGCCTTTTGATTCTGTGATTCTCTGACTTAAAAGGGGTAAATTTTCCTTTTGACTGCCTGGATGTAAAGCATTGCCTGAGTGGACAGTAGAAAGGAAAATCTGGTGGGGAGCATCACATGACCCTTATTGAGCCCGCAAGACTTTCCATCTATTAATTTCAATGAAAGAAAGTCAGGCGGGTTCCTTTCTTGGTGTGCAGCTCAGTTAAATGACGAGATCTGACAATAACGAGAAAGAAGCCACTTCTTGTGAAAACCGTCGCTGACGTGATAAATGCCTTAATGTAGTTACACTACTTTTCTGCACGTTATCTCAATAAACTAGCAGTAAACTAAAATTCACATCCTTTGCTTGAAGAATTTGCAAGGCCAAATCAAAACCTTGGAAATTTTGCTTGGTTATCCAATTTTAAATTTACAGCACGAGCAAAGGGTGATGGGGGGGTTGGAAGAGAGAAGTGGGAATTTACCCCTAATCAGCCAAATAATATCAGTGATTGCCACAATTATTTTCAATGGTCGCAAAACGCTTCATCACTAGTGCCCCTTCCAATCCAAAATAGTTCACTGTAAAATCTACAAATGGTCCTCAAGAATGATATAACAGGAAATTAGACAAGATCATTTTGACCAGAGTGGACCATTACTTCTTGGTCCTCGCAGTGCCCTGGTGTCTGTGTTGGTGAGCTCTCCATTGTTACATTGTGTTTTAAATTTTCTGATTTTTTAAAATGGATTTCAAAATCAGAGTTAGCAGTGCTGTTAAATCCAGCAATTTAACATCTGTTTTGTAAAACTGTGTATGATTTTGCAAGATATTTCAGTTTAATATTCAGGATATTTCAGAGCAGTATGAAGGATATTGAAGTTCAACATTCCGGATTTACGGTGGGGTGGACCTTAGTGTTCACCGCCTGGATGGGAATCTGGTCGAGCTGATCGCCAGCACATTATGGAACCCGCCCAATTTTCTTTATATTGAAATGAATGGAATTCTCTATCCCAGAGGGCTGTTGATGCTGAGTCATTGAGTATATTCAAGGCTGAGATAGATAGCGTTTAGGTCTCTAGGGGATTCAAGGTGATATGGGGATCAGGCGGGAAAGTGGAGTTGAGGCCAAAGATCACCCATGATCTTATTGAATGGCGGAGCAGGCTCGAGGGGCTGTATGGCCTACTCCCGCTCCTATTTCTTATGTTCTTAGCCAGATTTCTGTCCGGCAGCGAAGTCAAAAATTCTACCCCAGTATGTCCAATGTTGCTGCCATAGTTTCCACTTACTACGACTACTACTACTACTACTACTACTACTACTACTACTACTACTACTACTACTACAACAACTACAACAACAAGCATTTATATAGCGCCTTTAACGCAGTAAAATATCCCAAGGCAGTTTACAGGAGCGATTATCAAACAAAATTTGACGCCGAGCCACATAAGGAGGTATTAGGACAGGTGATCAAAAGCTTGGTCAAAGAGGTAGGTTTTAAGGAGCATCTTAAAGAAGGAGAAAGAGGTAGAGAGGTGGCGAGGTTTTGGGAGGGAATTCCCGAGCTTAGGGTCGAGGCACTTGCCTGTGGAGGCACGCCAGGTGCCAGCAGCTCGAACCAAATATGCAGCTAAGAACCGAGGCCTAGCTTCAAGCTGTCTTCGGGCCTCGCTGTTCGAGCTTGCTTGAAAACAGGCCCAGACTAATTTCTATCCCATAATCTCTCTCCCTCTCACATTGCTGGAGTAAATTTTCATCTTCACCACCTGGGCGTTAAACATTGCCTGGGTGCAGAAAGTGAAACATCTGGCAAGGAGGATTGCACGCCAATTAAGAAGCCGTCTGAGTTTCCTTTCAATGAAAGAAACGGAAGGGAAATTTGTCAGATTCTGTAAGAGTTGTGAAATCCTCCTTTCAGATTTTCCTTTCTGCACTTCAACCAGGTGAATGCTCAACGCTGAGATGGTAATGACAAAAATCAACCCCACTAGGCCTTCAAAGCTCCATTGGTTACATTCAACTAGATCATATATTTCCAAGTTTAATGGTAAAACTTGCTGTCGAATCTGTACTAAGTGCAATCAGTCTTTTTTTTTTAACATTTGTTTGTCTACTATTGTACTGATCAAACTGATTCAAAACAGAAATTGAGTTAGCCCCTTTACTGCTGAATCATGCTGATAAAGAGAGTCAGGAATTAATGGTAAATAGTGCGTCTGAGGTCACTTGTGAACAAAATGTAAAGTTAGATAGTTCGATCACCACAACGTTTTTATCAGAACTTCTAAAGTGTAATATTTGGTAACACATTTTGATGATGAACTTTAAGGGTAGGACATCCAAGTGGAAAAGGATTTCATCTGGTTGTTAGAATTTCTCATTCACAATTTGAAGCAAAATTGTAAAAATATTCAAAATCAAAGCCTTTAAAATTATGTCAGAAATAACAATGAGCTGAAATCTTCCTCTCCCCCAGTTGCAGAATACTGATGTCTCAAGTGAACGTGCACATGTAGATAGATACATGTGACAACCTATTTAAAGCCAACCCTCAATTGAAGGGACACACACAAACACTTGCCAATCCCTGCGAACTATTAAACTTCGATTGTTCAATTATATTTTCCTTTACCCTCCTAACTGCAGATACTTGAAATTTCTGTCACACTATTGTAACACAAACTAAACAAAGGCAAATTATTCAGAGACAAAACAGAACGACAGATATTCTGAACAATAACATTGGAATTTAATTGCAGAAGTCAGATGTTGAGACAAGTGCTAAAAACTAAACTCAAGCAATTAACTGAAGTTGTCTGATCCCTTGAATTAGACCTCACAGCACTGGCAATAAAAAGACTTGCCTTGGAAAAATTCCTACCTGAAGCCTAAGGTCAGCAGATCGCATTTAGTGATCTTTAACTTGTGTTGCATAACATCTGCAGTCAGATTTCATTTCAGCAGAAAGGATAATGTCTGGCCCGCTTCCCACTTGATCCTCCTGATAAAAGCTGTTTCAAGTCTCCTGCTCTAGTACCTTCAATGGAGAGTTTGGGGTCCTGACTAAAGCAGGCTGTCCAGGGACCATGACATACTGTGAAGGTTGTGATCACGGAGGGTTAATACAGCCTTTTATATCCTGTACACATATCCAATAAAACAAGATGCAAGTATTTTTTTTACCATTAAACCCAGACCCTGGTGTCATTCGAAAAATGGCATTGATTGAGAACTGAAATGCTTGTCATACTAATATTACAGAATGTTGTCATTTGAGTTACAGGTTACAATAAGGGCAAATAGATTGCAGTTGGAAAGCAACAATGCGGTTTTATTGAGAATGTGGTGGATGATAAATCTCCATTTATTCAAAGACTTAGCCTTCCAAAAGGTGGCTAGGACACTTCAATGCCTGAAAAGACAATTTATATTTTTAAAATAATCATTAGCAGGCATAGTAAATTTTACACAGACAAATGTACTTCTTTTTGAAAGCAGAGGGTAATCAGAATGAGATGCATCTCCTTCAGCAGTACGTGATGGTTTCACAATACTCTACCCATATGCTCGAGAGCAAATACATGCCCTACACAATATGGAACAGTTCACATTTTGATGAATACTGTCATTAGTGTTTACTGCATTTACACAGAGTCATTTATCTAAAGCGACGTTGATTTATGGTCCCGGAATATGTCTTGATCAAAACAAATGGCAACATAATTTAGGGTGCATCACTGAAGTGGAAAAAAAAAGAGTCTATAAATATATTGAGGGTAACCTTATTGATGGCAAATTGACAAACAAGGAGGATTTGCAAATTTAAAACAAGTTTAAAGTGAAGGCATCAGTGAAATATAAATAATATAAATTTGCTGCAATTGTGGCATCAATGCTTTTAACTTATCAAAGTTGTGCTATATTTTTTGATGATTGATGCCTAAAGGTATAGTACAGGGGTACGTCACCACTTTTGGTATTCAGTGTTGACATAAAGCATTAAACTCCCTTGTGCACACAGGGCTGTCCAAGTCATAGCTCTTGCTAATCTGCGCTTAAATTCTTTGGGCCTATGAGGCTACAACTTACATTTAGAAGGGTAACTTTCAGACGCTCTGCTCCTTTGCGTGGAGCTTTGCTTGATGGGAGTGCAGGTTGCAGAGTTAGCCTGGTCTCTAACCAGCATTTGCTTTAAGTGAGGTTCCAGGCCAGGAAACAGTCTCACAAAATGACACCTGACACTGTGCCCCTCATGAGCAAGAATGTCTCAGAGTGCTTGATGGGACACTGTGCTTCTGGATGTTATTTTAATAACGAACTACAACATTTAGAACCCGGCTGCCAAACAGACAGTACAGATAAGACAAAATATAACTATAACGGTCAGGTGCAGAGATGTACTAAATCAAACTATTTATGGTCCATTTCTAAGCTAGTTGTTAAACAAGACCTGAATTAAAACACGCTCAGTCCAGGAAACAGATTTTTAAATGATTTAAAGATTGCTTTAATTGTATGTGGTGTGGTTTGAAATCATCAAGGATTAATTAAATATTTTCCAGTTCAAATTTCTACAATAATCCAAGAATACACACAGGACTCGTTGATAATGTTTGCAGTAATTATATTCTGGTTAGTGAAGACTACTAACTTCAGGAAAATTGCCAGAATACAGAAGAGAAGGAAACCATTCCCTGTGGTGTCTATGAAGTTTTAGACAATTTCGTAGCACTATAAAATCTTATGGCACTATAAAGCCTCAAAGTTATATATCAAAAAGCTATTTAATACAATCAATAGCTATGGAGATTAACTGGTCATTTATCTCATTTGTTGTTTGACAGACTTTGTTGTGCACAAATTCGTTGCTGCGTTGGTCTGCGTAACAAGTGACTGCACTTCAAAAGTAATCCTTTGGCACATCAAGCATTATGGGATGTCCTAAGGATGTGATCAGGTTCTATATGAATGCAAGTTCTTTATTTTCTTCAGAGAGTGGTAGGATTAACACGAAGCAGCAGGTAAAAAGAAAAAATAAAGGTTGAAACAACTGGTCGACTTGAATGACCTTTTCTTATTCTTACCTCCATCTGCAGAGCAAATAATATATTTGAATTACTGAGAAATGGAATTCTAAAATCTCGCGTTCGAGCATTTCCAGCACAAAATGAAGAAAACAAAAAAGCATGTTGAAAACAGTTGACCTGATTCGGAGATTGTAAACAATGCTTCATTTCTACCAGGGGCTGAACATTCCACTTACCAACTCCTTGACTTACATGAAAATACCAGCAGCAAGTTCATCTTTTCCTCATCTCTTTCTCTGTTTACCGGCAAGTACTGGTTAAATTTCCATGCTGTCTAGTTAGCCCTTTGCTAACATTAAAATTAAGCTGAAGAACTTCTCAGGCGGCGAGTTGCAGCAACACAAAATCAAACGGCATTGCATGTAGTACAATCAGCATGCAGCTAAGTTAAATAGTTTTGGGGGTTGGAAAATCTCAACTGTGATGGGTTCAAAATGGCAATAATCTTCTCAAACCTTTTTTAAGTACTATTTTCAGCATTGATAAACACAAAACAAATTGTCTTTTTAGGTGATTGGCAAAAGAACCAGCGGCAACAGGAGGAAATACTTCTTTTTTTAAAACGCAGTGAGTGGTTATGATCCGGAATGCACTGCCTGAAAGGGCGGTGGAGGCAGATTCAATTGTGGCTTTCAAAATGGAATTGGATAAGTACTTGAAGGGAAAAAGTCTGCAGGGCCAAGGGGAAAGGGTGGGGGAAGTGGGACGAACTGGTTTGCTCTTGTGGAAAGCTGGCACGGGCTCGACGGGCCGAATGGCCTCTTTCTGTGCTGTAACCATTGTATGATTCGATGATATTTGACATTAGCTGCAAACTAACACCAAGGATATTTGGATTCCAGAGCAAGCAAAATCACGCCTTCTGTCAAATCAGAGCTCACAATATTTCTTGTCTCAACTCTTTAAAAAGTAAATGCTCCTCTAATTAGAACTACAAATAAAGTGAAGGATTACTTCAGATTATAGGGATTCTATTCCTACTAAATGTTGAAAGTGGCCAAACTCAGGCATTGCAAGTATTTGGCTTCAGTGCCTGAGTAAAGGGAGGGGAGGGCATAGTCAGGATTCATATTACGTGTGTGCGGGATCGTGTTAGTGTGTGCGCTGAAGACACGTTCCGAGTCACAGGCCCTACACAGTCCATCAACTACAGACAATTGCTCATATATTAAGAGCAGTTATTCTGGATGAGCTGTGGGCATCTGTGGAACTCCACCCCAGCAACAGGGGCTGATGCTCAAGTGCAGTACTGAAGGAGTACTGCACTGTCGGAGGCGCCATCTTTCGGGTGAGACGTTAAGCCGAGGCCCCGTCTGCCCTCATAGGTGGATGTAAAAGATCCCTTGGCACTATTTCGAAGAAGAGCAGGGGAGTTCTCC
Organism: Heptranchias perlo; assembly: GCF_035084215.1. Lineage (NCBI taxonomy): Eukaryota > Metazoa > Chordata > Chondrichthyes > Hexanchiformes > Hexanchidae > Heptranchias > Heptranchias perlo. The sequence continues at coordinate 10,433,040 of NC_090355.1, read as the reverse complement.
CCAGTGTCTGGCCAACATTTATCCCTCAACCAACACCACTAAAACACATCATCTGGTCATTATCGCATTGCCGTGTGTCGGATCTTGCTGTACACAAATGGGCTGCCGTGTTTCCTACGTCACAATGGTGACTACATTTCAAAAGTTCTTCACTGATTGTAAAGCGCTTTGGGACGTCCTGAGGTCGCGAAAGGAGCTATATAAATGCAAGTCTTTCTTTCAGGATGAGACACAGGAGAAATTTCATTTTAACGAAATTGCACACATCATGTTTTTGTAGGAGTCATCAACATCCTGAAAAGGAGAGTCAAGACAAAAAAGCATGAGCCCCGACAATGAGTAAATACATGTAATCGTGTCACTCACGCACTATTTCACCACGCTCCCTTGATGATTACAAACAAATGGTAAAGTCTGACTATGCTGCAGTACTGAGGCACTTGGCTCCTCTGTACCAGGTGAATAATTAGTAGCATATGCTGAAAGACATTTAATAAACAATTCAATTTGCCTGAAATCAGCAGAGCTTTTAAAGTAGTAGATAGAGAGAATTAAATAATTAAGGTAATCCTACATTAACAAGGAGGAAAAGGTTTATTGAATTGCCCGAAATAGCAGTCGCACCTAATATGTTGTAAGCGGCGCCTTTACAACTGATTTCTATGGTGATGCAAAATGGTTATGGGAAATCGGCCGGTATGGACAGTTGCCCGTCATAAGCATGGGCGGTATAAATGGTGGAGATATTATTCAATTTTTTGCAACTTCAATCCAGATTAAAATTGCACATTCATGCTGACTTTTGCTATCCAGGGATGCTGGATACGCGACAGTGGTCCATAGAAATCATGTGATTCTGAAACTGGTATCTTCTGCGGAAATGTCCAGACCTTTAAAATGAATGATGTGAAGACACTTCTTTTCTGGTAGTCGTCGCCATCTCCTAAAGATGTTCTTTACTCTTTATCGTGGGCAAATATCCACTTGACTGAAATTTAATCATTGTTGTCATCAGAAAGTTGCATTTTCCTGACAGTATTTTGACTCTTCAGGTCCCCATCGGGGATGTTATTATTTCGAGGTCATGAGAGAGTGGAGGTCTACAAAACACATCCCAAGGGGATCGAATTTGTATCTGCTCCCGGTCAGTGTATAGATAAATGTTTGTACTGGGAAATGGTGGTGTTCACAGATATCAAAGGGCCTTCTAATGTATACTTGGGCTTCAACTTGGGCAGAACGGGAGAGGCATTCGCATCGCGATTTTAACTCTGGGGATCAGGAGGCCCGCACGGCGCCAAACATGCCAGAAAAAGCTGGCGACAACCAGCATCGGGCCAGAAGAGATCCATTTTTTATGGTTCCTTGTGGCCCAGAAGGAGCAGGCGTGCTCTCTCCTAGCCCAGGAAGGAAACCTTGGGCCTCCACTCCCCTAGACTTTCCCTCCCCACTTCTCCGTCGATGATCAGCCCGGATACTCCTTCCTCACTTACCTTGCTGGGGACCGTTCCCTTGGGTTGCTGGTGGCGTTGGCTGTCCACCTGATTTCCCGCTCCTGCCTGCCGGTTTTGGGCAAAAGAAAGTCCGGTGAAATACAAATAAGACCTGGGAGTTAAAATTGCTTGTGCGTCACGCTCAGCTTTCTATGGAGCCGCCCCAAACAGGCCTCAAGTTAAATTGAGGGGGGGGGGGTGGGGAAATAGGTGTCAGCTGCTGTTTGATCACGTACACAAGCTAATGAATTGCTTATTTATGTGTCTCGAGAAAACAACTTCCATTTAGAAAATTAATCCCCTTTTGTGGGAGCATATTAAAATTATCCACTATTTTCAAATCCTCTCAGTGGAAAAATGGTTCAAAAAAAATGCTGAAACATGACACTGACCAAAAAAAACAAGTTATCTAACCAAAGTCAGAGAGATGACCTTGCAAACCCCAGCCTCTGTTGATATTTGCAACACAGTTTCCTGCAAACATAGCAAGTTACTATACTGGCTTAAGAACATAAGAAATAGGAGCAGGAGTAGGCCATATGGCCCCTCGAGCCTGCTCCGCCATTCAATCAGATCATGGCTGATCTTCGACCACAACTCCACTTTCCCCCCCCAATCCCCATGTCCCTTGATTCCCCTAGAGTCCAAAAATCTATCTCAGCCTTGAATATACTCAACGACTCAGCATCCACAGCCCTCTGGGGTAGAGAATTCCAAAAGATTCACATCCCTCGAGTGAAGAAATTCCTCTTCATCTCAGTCCTAAATGGCTGACACCTTATCCTGCGATGATGTCCCCTAGTTTGAGACTCTCCAGCCGGGGAAACAACCTCTCAGCATCTATCCTGTCAAGCCCTCTCAGAATCTTGTGTGTTTCAATGAGATCACTTCTCATTCTTCTGAACTCCAGAGAGTTCAGGCCCATTCCACTCAATCTCTCCTCATAGATTGATTCCTGGGATGAGAGGGTTGTCCTAATTATCAGCTTAAGTTGTCAGATGCAGTCCTGAACAGAGGCAAGGGGCCAGGCCATAGGGTGAAGGGTGTCCCTGTAACATTCCTTGCCAACTGAATCAGTTGAATATTGATGATGATGGGGGGAAATCAGCCTTTTTTAATCCAGTATGATTGCCAATGAACTGGATGCACGATCTAAAAAGGAAAAATTGTAAAAGTGTTTCCTGAAAACCTTGAAGTGAAAATAAAACATCACAATATATTTAAATCTTAATGCACCAACTCAGGTGTAAGAATTTAATTATGTGACTAAGCAAAGACTCATGTTCATTTGAGGTTCAAAAGAAGAAAGAAGCAAGGTCTTCTGAACTTTCAATTTTCAGTTAACGTCCCTTAAAATGTATTATGAGACTCCTGCACATTTTTTGATGGAAATTGATTGTGAATGTGAAACCCAATTAGTAGCACATAAGCACACCTGTGCAAGTTTCCTATAATGTTTCCCATCTGTTATGTTCCAGCAAGGATATTGTAAGCTTTCCTTTTTTTTAAAAAAAGCAGGTGGCCTGTCTAATCCCTGAGCCATAGGGATCTCCTGTGAAACATCTGTCAGGTATCCAGCACTCCATGACAACCATCCACCTTGATTTCATTAGCAATCTCCATGCAAATCAGGCACACAGCTGGCCCTGAACAAAGCTCTTAATCATGGGGAAGAGATTTGAAGAATCCACAGGGGTAATAATTCGCTCCCTGAACATTACAGATCCAATTCTGTTCATTAACAACTCATGAGGCTGCTAGAGGAGAAAGATTTCTGAATGATCAACATTATGACTATCAAAATATTCAATTGTCTTTTTATTTCATACGGAAAATTTGTTATTCTTTTTCCTATTTGGTTTCACAACAATTTCCTGATTTCCATTTCACTACTTCTAAATCAAATGATTGCAATAATGGAGGATTATGCAGATGGATATCAGGCAGGCATCTTGTGTTCCGATCAAATGGAATTCTAAAAGATGATCACTGTATTTTTTTTCCCCCTGCACAGAAGTATGTTATCTTAACCTTCTCCAAACATGTTCCCTTTGATGTCCATGAAAGATTACCTGACTGCACTTATATAATTGTAAAGTTTCACAGTGCTATATCAAAAGTTATGTAAATGCAGTGAAACCTGTAGAGAGTTTTCGGCTTGAAAGAAGAAAGACAGAAAGAACTTGCATTTCTATCGAGCCTTTTATGACCCCAGGACTACCCAAAGCACTTCACAACCAATGAAGTATTTTTCAAGCGCGGTCACTGTTGTAATGTGGGAAACCCAGTATCCAATTTGCACACAGCAAGGTCCCACAAACAGCAACGTTATAATGACCAGTTCAACTGTACCAAGGAAGGAGGGTGAATAAAGTAGTTGGAGTGGTTCTGGTATATGGACCAAAACAACATGTTAGAGCTTGAAAGCTTTTTTATTACTATACTCAACTGTTGAATTCTGAAGCCTACTGTTCTAGCATTTTTGTATTAACAAAAATAAACTTTTCTAGAAAGTTTTTTGAAACAACATGACACACACACAGAACTTTCAGTGTCTCTGCAAACCTATCTATCTTTCATGATGGCTGCATTGAAACAATAGATGCACAGAAATTCAACTGTGCCTGTGATTATTACCAACAGCAAGCAATGAAGAACTGGGCTGAACCCTCAGCTATTTGCTATATTTATCAAAAAGACTTAGATAACACAATAGAGAGCCATAAATCCAAGTTTTCTGATGACACTAAGATTGGTGGCATAGTCAGTAGTGCAGACGGGAGCATAAAATTCCAAAGTGACGTTCATAGATTAACTGAGTGGGCAAAACTGTGGCAGATGGATTTCAACGCAGTTAAATGTGAAGTAATCCATTTTGTACCAAAAAAGGATAGGATGAGAGTATTTTTTAAATGGTGGAAAGCTAGGAACAGTGAAGGTCCAAGGAGATTTAGGGGTCTATGTACACAGATCACTAAAATGTAGCGGTCAGGTACAAAAAATAATCAAAAAGTCTAAGGAATGCTAGCCTTTATATCTCAAGGGCTGAAATATAAAGGGGAAGACATTATGCTACGGTTATACAAAGCTCTGGTTAGAACATATCTGGAGTACTGTGTACAGTACTGGGTACCGGACCCGAGAAAGGATATATTGGCCTTGGAAGGAGTGCAGTGCAGATTCATCAGAATGTTACCAGGACTCCAAAGGTTAAATTACGAGGAGAGATTACATAAACTAGGCTTGTATTTCCTGGAATATAGAAGGTAACAGCGTGATTTGATTGAGGGTTTCAGGATTTTGAAAGGAATTGATAGGGTAGATAGAGAGAAACTTTTTCCGCTGGTAGGAGAGTCCTTAACCTTAAAATCAGAGCCAGGCCATTCAGGCCAGCAGTTAGGAAACACTTCTTCACGCAAAGGGTGGTAGAAGTATGGAACTCTCTTCCATAAAAAGCAGCAGATGCTCGCTCAAATTTAAATTTTAAATCTGATAATCAATAGATTTTTGCTAGCCAAGGGTATTAAGGGATATGGAGCCAAGGCAGGTAAATGGAGGTGGGATACAGATCAGCCATGACCTCATTAAATGCCTGAACAGGCTTGAGGGGCTGAATGGGTATTTGGAGAGTTAGCAACATAGGAACAGGAGTAGACCAGTGTTAAACATAAGTAGGAAAGATGAAATTGGCCTTTGGCGGCGGCGCAGAATGGGAGATAAAGAATCGGCCACCTTTTTTGCACCCCGCTCAAAGAAAGTCAGCTGAGGTGTAAGATGGACTGCCAATTCACTAGTGCCTGTTTTGCACTGCCACCGAAGACCAATTTCACTCCCTGAACTTTCAAATTGCTTTGAAAAAAGCCTGTGAAGAATTGAAAATAAACCCTTTGTGGTTTTTCAGGACTCCACATCGACTTTTATAAAATAGTTACCCAGTAGATAAGTAGCATTTCATAATTAGGTACCCAAACCAAAAAAAAAAAATCACAACTATTCATCATGGTAACAACCCAATGTCATGTACTCAATTTGATGCAAACTAAATCTGAGGGGAAAGGCATTCATTTTGTTCTTACCTACAAATCACAGTTACTAATATTACTACTGTTATTGTTGGGACAAACAATTATACTCTGCCATTCAGTTGGTCAGATAGAGGGATTACACCAAGACAAAAGCAAAATACTGTGGATGCTGGAAATCTGAAATAAAAAGAGAGCCTAGAGAGCCTCAGAACAAGTTGGCAGGACTAAGGGAGGGTTTGTCTCCACAATCCAAACATTGGTCCTTACTGGTGTCCAAAGTTTGGTGTACTCTGGACGGTAATCGTTGGAACAGCATGACACAAACAACGTGCTTTAAGTCTACACAACTTTGTTGGCACAAGTTCATGCAACTTTTCCGAAGTAGAGAGTGGTCGTTGAGTTTTCCAGGTGATCAGTCCATCGCACTCAAGGCGGTTGTGTCTTCTTGATGTTGTCCTCCTTCTTCAGGTGAGCTCCTGTTGCTCTGTCCTCCGACTGCAGTGCATATTCCATTGCAATGTCTTTTTATGTTGTTTTAGCACTTTGGGGTGTGAGTAAAGTAAGGAAAGTGTCATTTTGTCCAATCACCTCCTGTGGCTGGGCCTCTATGATGGACACTTACCTCATTCAAAACCAGGTACAGATATCTCAGCACTTTGGAATGTGAGGGTTTCCCTTAACTTCTTAAAAATTTGTTCATGGGATGTGGGCGTCGCTGGCAAGGCCAGCATTTATTGCCCATCCCTAATTGCCCTTGAGAAGGTGGTGATGAGCCACCTTCTTGAACCGCTGCAGTCTGTGTGGTGAAGGTTCTCCCACAGTGCTGTCGTTAGGTAGGGAGTTCCAGGATTTTGACCCAGTGATGATGAGGGAACCACAAAATATTCCCAAGTCGGGATGGTGTGTGACTTGGAATGTGCAGGTGGTGTTGTTCCCATGTGCCTGCTGCCCTTGTCCTTCTAGGTGGTAGAGGTCGCGGGTTTGGGAGTGCTGTCGAAGAAGCCTTGGTGAGTTGCTGCAATGCATCCTGTGGATGGTACACACTGCAGCCACTGTGCACCGGTGGTGAAGGGAGTGAATGTTTAGGGTGGTGGATGGGGTACCAATCAAGTGGGCTGCTTTGTCCTGGATGGTGTCGAGCTTCTTGAGTGTTGTTGGAGCTGCACTCATCTAGGCAAGTGGAGAGTATTCCATCACACTCCTGACTTGTGCCTTCTAGATGGTGGAAAGGCTTTGGGGAGTCAGGAGGTGAGTCACTCGCTACAGAATACCCAGCCTCTGATCTGCTCTTGTAGCCACAGTATTTATGTGGCTGGTCCAGTTAAGTTTCTGGTCAATGGTGACCCCCAGGATGTTGACGGTGGGGGTTTCGGCGACGGTAATGCCGTTGAATGCCAAGGGGACGTGGTTAGATTGTCTTTTTGGACATGGTCATTGCCTGGCACAAATATTACTTGCCATTTATCAGCCCAAGCCTGGATGTTGTCCAGGTCTTGCTGCATGCAGGCACGGACAGCTTCATCATCTGTGGGGTTGCAAATGGAACCGAACACTGTGCAATCATCAGTGAACATCCCCATTTCTGACCTTACGATGGAGGGAAGGTCATTGATGAAGCAGCTGAGGATGGATGGGCCTAGGACACTGCCCTGATGAACTCCTGCAGCAGTGTCCTGGGGCTGAGATGCTTGGCCTCCAACAACCACTACCATCTTCCTTTTTGATCGGTATGACTCCAGCCACCGGAGAGTTTTCCCCGATTCCCATTGACTTCAATTTTACGAGAGCTCCTTGGTGCTGCACTTGGTCAAATGCTGCCTTGATGTCAAAGGCAGTGACTCTCACGTCACCTCTGGAATTCAGCTCTTTTGTCCATATTTGGACCAAGGCCCTAATGAGGTCTGGAGCCGAGTGGTCCTGGCGGAACCCAAACTGAGCATCGGTGAGCAGGTTATTGGTGAGTAAGTGCCACTTGATAGCACTGTTGACGACACCTTCCATCACTTTGCTGATGATTGAGAGTAGACTGATGGGGCAGTAATTGGCTGGATTGGATTTGTCCTCCTTTTTGTGGACAGGACATACCTGGGCAATTTTCCACATTGTTGGGTAGATGCCAGTGTTGTAGCTGTACTGGAACGAGCCGCAGCTGGTTCTGGAGCACATCTTCAGCACTACAGCAGGGATGTTGTCAGGGCCCATAGCCTTTGCTGTATCCAGTGCACTCAGCCGTTTCTTGATATCATGTGGAGTGAATCGAATTGGCTGAAGACTGGCTTCTGTGATGGTGGGGATATCTGGAGGAGGCAGAGATGGATCATCCACTCGGCACTTCTGGCTGAAGATGGTTGCAAACGCTTCAGCCTTGTCTTTCGCACTCACGTGCTGGACTCTGCCATCATTGAAGATGGGGATGTTCATGGAGCCTCCTCCTCCCTTTAATTGTTTAGTTGTCCACCACTATTCACGACTGGATGCAGCAGGACTCGGGAGCTTTGATCTGATCCGTTGGTTGTGGAATTGCTTAACTCTGTCCATAGCATGTTGCTTCCACTGTTTAGCATGCATGGAGTCCTGTGTTGGAGCTTCACCAGGTTGGCATCTCATTTTTAGGTATGCCTGGTGCTGCTCCTGGCACGCTCTTCTACACTCCTCATTGAACCAGGGTTGATCCCCTGGCTTGTTAGTAATGGTAGGCTGAGGAATATGCCGGGCCATGAGGTTACAGATTGTGCTGATTCTAACTGTGTTCATTTGCTTTTGTGTGTCCATGATTCTTACTGTCTCAACAGTTTCTCAATCGTATTAGCTCTATGGTATGTTGACTTGTTTGCAACTTCTCAAAGCTTTCCCATGTGAACTGCAGTTTTAAATTAATCAAAAGTCCAGCTACACGCAGGGACCATGGCAACAGCAGTTTGTTCTGTCTTTTTAGCTGATGCTGTATCTTTCAAGGCTGTCCATCGTTTCTAAGTTAATATCCAATTCCATAGTGCAAAAAGGAGCTCAAATCTCACATTAAGTACCCCAAGTGTGTGCATTGGTGTCACATGCTATTAAGTTCTGATTTTCGAACATGGCATTAATGAAATCTGAGCAATGATGATGCTCACACGAGAGCACTTTCAGCGTAAACATGGGCCCTTGAATTTCCTCGAACTTTCTGCCACTGCAGCACTGTACCTTCACCGGAAGTGCGGCAGAAACCCCATTTACCCACGTAAAGGGAATTTCCCCTACACTTCCGGCCAAGTTATGGCAGCAGAGCATTCAAGGAAATTCAGGACCATGGTCTTTTATTTTCACCAATGCCATCAGTTATCAAGAGTTCAGAAAATTGGAAGAAGAAAAAAAATGTCAGATATCTTGTTTTATAGTTTGATCTAATAATCGGATTTCTCGAATCTATGTGCACTTTACCTAAAATCATTCGTTTTCTGAGGTAATTTACTTATCATTCTTCTCTGAGCCAATGAATGATGGACACAGCTATTGATTTAACTTAAAGCCCTATTGAAAGAAAAAATTGGATTTATTCTTAAATATTTTGGGTGGAATCAGTGGTTGTCTGTGGCCTGCATAAAAACCTATCCCAATATTTAACTGTCTGAGTCACACTAATGAGAAATCTACACCTGTTGAATTTTTGTTTGTCCAAAGACCGCACATTGTCCCCACAGGGAGACACCCCACTAAAGGGCCGCAGCACGAGTTTGCAGAACTAAGGACGTCCAAATGGCTACGACTGGAGTTTATCCAGCTAAAACCACGCAGCTCACTAGTACAAAACACTGAAAAGCTCCCTGTGGCTCGTTCAGCTGGGACCACCCGACTCATCATTTAGTGCCTTGTCACATCTCTCAGCAAAGCCTCCAAGTGTTTCACTAAAAATTAAAAACAAAGTACAACATGGAGTAGCTGGCTGAGAATGGGAGTCCATGCTTACGGAAGAGTGTCTTACACACCTGTGCTTACACGTATGCAAAAGCTCTGGTCCTAGGGCAGCAAATGCTCAATATTCTGAGGACTGCACACTCAAAAATATTGAAAAGAAATCTCTGCTTTAGTTTATGAGGTTACCATTGGTCGAAGAAGAACCCCTGAGGTTGTTTTAAATGTGGTTTGACACCACTCTGGAGTTCTTGCCCACACACTATGAAGCCCAAAAGCTAAGAGGTGACCTAATCAAGCAAGTCTTGTTCCAGAGTCAGGTTGGGTTTTGGCTCCAGACGCATATTTCACTGTTGCATCACTGAAGTAGAAAGTACCTTGCAGCAGTGTAAAATAGTACGAATGCAACCTTAGGTTGCTGTCATTTGGCCATAGCGAGGAGATATATCTGAAGAAGTATTTCAACCAGTGATTGATTTCGTTGAGGAATAAGGAAGAACAAAAAACTTGCATTTATATAATGCCTTTCACAACCTCAGTCCCAAAGTGCTTCATGGTCAATAAAGTATTTTTGAAGTGTACTCACTCTTGTAATTTAGTGAAATGTGACAGTTGAATTGCATGCAAATAAATGACCAATTAAACTGTTTTTAGTGATATTGGTTGAGGGAAATATATTGGCCAGGACATCAGGAGAGCTTCCCTTCTCTTCTTTGAACAGTGCCATGGGATCTTCTACACCCACCTGAGAGCAGACAGGACCTTGGTTTCACATCTCACCTATAAGATGGCATGACCGACAGTGCAGCACTCCCTCAGTACAGCACTGCAGTGTCAGTCTAAATTATGCATTCAAGTCTCCGGTGTGGGACTTGAATCTGCAACTTCTGAGTCAGAGGCTTGATTGCTACCACTGTGCCGAGGCTAACACCTAATGTAACAGAATGGAACGCAGACCGTTTGTTTACAGTTCCGCTTAAATAAACCGCATCGTTAAAGCTGTGATTACTTGAAAAACATTTCATTATCGCGCAGCCTCTGGTGTCACAACCTGTTCAGTTTCTGAATCAAACAGATGTGTAAAAGCAGATCTTTAAGCCCCAGTATCCATAAAATAGCACTAGCGACCCATGTAATCACTTTGACAGCTGATACAGTAATTTAAAATGGAATAGGATCAAAAGCTAATCGCTAAGTTTCAGAGGAGAAAAGCACCTCGAGAGGGGTTTGGAACAAACAACAGAATGGATGATTCCCTTTTCAGGTAGAAAACTATAAAGGCTAATGGTTTGTTAGCACAGATGACCACAACTCCTGCAGCGACTGCATCCGTTTTGCCAAAAGGTCCACAATCTGCAGATGGTGCTTTCTCACAAGCTTCCACAAAACCGCAGATGGGTTGGTTGACAGTGTCTGGGAGACAGATGGACACAGTAAATGGGGAGAAGACAGTTTGGCATTCAAACTAAAATAGTTGGAAGTGGCAGAGTCAGGCTGCAAAGCTGATATCATTAAACCCCTTATGGGTGACCTTTTTACACATGTACAATACGTTGAGGTAAATCTGTCAGAGAAGATTGTTACAAACACTTTCACACATGCTTCATCAGTGCAGAAGATATTGAGTTAGGCATCAGCCAGAGATTTAATCTGCGTTGCCAAATTCTTGCCTTATGTTTTACACAAACATAACATGGAACAAAACAGGGAAAAAGGAGATGTTATGAATTCTGTAAATTTGACATACAACATGCTGCATAGGTAAGGGTAAGGCAAGTTGTTTCTCCACATTGTGCTGACTGTTTTATTTTGTAGAATGCACAGTTAAATGTTTAAAGTGCTTTCCCTGTAAAGTCAAGATTTTTCTATTATTACAACTTAATACTATGCATACTGGATATTTCAGGAACAATCATGACTGGAATCACAGTCATAAACTCAACTGAGAACTAAGGGAAAAATACAGTATAATAAATAGAATGGGGATTAGCTTATCCCAGTGTTTAATTGTTCAGTTATGTGAAGAAAATGATGTTCCCTGATTGGGGACCATACACCCTATAGCTGCTCTGGGGTCAGCTCCAAAGGATGCATATGATTTTACACTCAAGTCATGGGGTCCTGAATCTGCTGGAACCAAAGAGTCAGATCTCATGATTGGGATGATCGCCATATAAACATTTCTTGTACATCATTAAGAGCATAACTATTTTTCTTGACAAGGTGCAGTGCAATCAAATTGGCATAAATCAAAAGAAATCATACGAGAGCAGGCCATGCATCTCATTAAGCCAGATCCTTTCATAGCCCATGCAAATCCTATCCATTCTACCCCAGTTGTCTAATGTCTCAGAAATGTTTTGCATCAATATTTCTGGATCTCCAAAGGCAACCTAGCAAACTCCAGAACATCTATTCAACCCTTCACCAGCTCTTAGACTTGATCTTTGACTTCAAAATTACACTGAGCCAAAAAAGTAATTCAAACAGCCAAAGCTGATTTGCAGCATTATATCTGAAGGTAGATTTGAACTTTATAAAACCAAGTTTTCTGGCATTCCCTGATGATTCCCACCATTCAAGCAGCCAAAGGAATGCCAGAAAATTTGGTTTTATGAAGTTCAAATATAACTTGAGACGTAATGCTGCAAATCATTAATTGTCCGTGCCTGCATGCAGCAAGACCTGGACAACATCCAGGCTTGGGCTGATAAATGGCAAGTAACATTTGCGCCAGATGAGTGCCAGGCAATGACCGTCTCCAACAAGAGAGAGTCTAACCACCTCCCCTTGACATTCAATGGCATTACCATCACCGATTCCCCCACCATCAACATCTTGGGGGTCACCATTGACCAGAAACTTAACTGGACCAGCCACATAAATACTGTGGCTACAAGAGCAGGTGGGGGGTGCGGGCGGCTGCTGATCACAGGCCAGCAGCAGTCCTCCTGGCTCCACATCGAGCTGTGACAAAAATGTTCACTTCCCTGTATGGTATTGGCCGCTTGCCAGGCCCCAACCACGACAGGCTCCTGCTCTACCAAGAGCAGCCCAATTTGGCAGAGGGGTCCTAAAACAGGCATTAAGCCCTTCATTAACATATGCAAGGGGTTTAACGCTTGTGGCGGCTGCCTGAAAAATCACCCAACCCAATATGGGGTCGGACGTATTTCAGGAGTCCTTAAGTTAAGGACATAGCCCCGCAAAATTAGTACTTTTTACCCTCATTTTCCATCCAGAGAGTGAGCCACCCAATGAAGAACAATTTCTACACCGATGTAACTACATTTTTGGGCACAACAGTCATCATCCCTAAAGTGAAATCAACAATAGAATTGGAGTCCTCCAAATAGCACTGCCCAGCACCATGTAGCCCATTTCAAATCCATTTCAGCTGACTCGTTCAGAAACAGGCTAATGTGAAGACTATATGTAAGGAGACGTGCGTGGAATGATAGAAGACAACCCTGCCAAATAAGGTCTGAAAATAATTTGTGCCACTCATGCCAACCCACCATTTTACTCTCCATCTGCACCAATAAATTGATCAATTGTGGACTGACCGGCCAGAAGGTCTCAGCTTGATTGTGATCCTCATGTTGCCATCAATTGCATTACAGATGGTTTGCATTGTTAATTGTAATTGTGTCTTTTTCCCTGCCACGATGACCGATTTTGCTGGGTAAACCAATGTTTTCCTCATCAAGCCAGGTGGGCTGCATAATTTAGCACAAACTGTTCAGCAAATGAATCATTAGTCTGATCCGAAGCTAAGAAAAGCCACAGCTTTTGATCAGATACTCAAAATCTACCTGCTGTTTTTCGGTTGTCTGAGACCAGGTATTGTTGATAGTGATAATTGCAATTAAATAATTGAACTTTTGGGCATGATTTCTATTGATTAGGTCCCCCTTTCCCCAAAGTAGCAGTAAGTGCTGATATACTTAATGCTACTACCTCAACTGCAAAGACAGGGCCAGGAGAGGAGGCACAAAACCTTACCAGGCCACGCCTCGTGAGAAGTATGGAGGAGAATTAAATTCAACCTTCAGAGACCTTGGCCCTGGAATTTGAATAAACAACAGTAAGCCACTCAACTGGTTTCCAGTTGCAAACTATTAAACAATAAACATGTAATAAAGTCACACCATCTGTTGAATGTTTTCCTAGCATCAAGAAGTTGCAATGGATACAGTAGATTCTTTGCATAACATGATTACACTCAGACCATCACAACTCAAGCATTCCTTAACAAGTCCAACCTGATCTACGAAAATCAACAAGCCTTCCTTTCAGTACCTCAGCAAATGACATCTGTTTTTCCTAGTTAAATTGGTTGGCTGCTTTGCAGAACTGCTATGCTTAAAGTTTCTGGATGCAGTGAGTGTTGAATTAAAAAGCAGTTGTGGGGCAAATTTAGTGACCAATCTCATTGATTCTATCAGCAAAATCTTCTTATCAAATGCTCTGTTCATTGACATCATAATGACCTACCCTGTCTCCTTCCGATTCACAAGGGGCTTTCTGTGAAGGAGATACTTGGGATCATCAACTTTCCTAATGTAGCTGATTGAAGAAATTCTCATTCTCCACTTGTTGCCCCATAAGTTTCCACTCTAATAAGATTCTTTGGATCAGAAGGAAGGGGTGGCATTTAACTTACTGAGTGCTTTAGAAAGATCTTCAATTTTTACTGCTCAGCACATGAAATATTTCTACAGCCACAGTCTTAAAAAAAAAATCAATCAGTGTATATTTGTCCATACCTGTTGCCTGATCCTGGAGGCGATCAAATTAAAGTGAATCAGATGACAACAGGAATGGATCCGAAAACGTTTCGTTGCTAAGAACAACCCAGGGCTGGTAAGTCACTATAAATGATCCTATTCATGGGTTAAAAACAGCTCCAATTTAAATGTTAAAACTTCTAATTAATTGCAGTATGTGTAGGAAGTTTTGTGGTAAATGATAGCTGAGAGTTTCATTGCTCTGAAATTGCCCCTTGACATTGGTAATGAACTGCTTTTTGACAGATGCTTCAGCAGATAATTACTTTGTCTATTTAAAGCAAGATTGAAGGATAACTTACAAACCTAAATGCAATAGCCAGACCACCTTACAACTTAATCTTTTAAGAAATTTGAACCAAACTTCCAACATCTCTGCTGCACACCTATTTCCCATAAATTTCCTTCGGCTTTGTTTGTTTGGGTACAGCGGAAGACTTCATTCATGGGGTGTCGAGGAATAGCGCAGAAGTGAGATTATTGTTTCTCCTCTGAAAAAGTAAAAGCAATTCCAAAAAGCTAGCTAAATGTTAACGTTATCTTTACTGTCAAGAAAATACTCTTGCGTACATGCCACTTACTTTCTTGAAGAACTGAGATTGGACTATTTCCATTGGGACTTGTGCCAATCACTGCTTCCAGCAAGATGCCAAACTACTTTGCAATGGTAACAATAGTTACAGAGAATTACATTGAATGTACAGCACAGAAACAGGTCATTCAGCCCAACTGTTCCATGCCAGTAGTTCTGCTCCACACAAGCCTCCTTCCTCCACCCCTCTTCATCTAACATTATCAGCATAACCTTCTATTCCTTTCTCCCTCATGTGTTTATCTTGCTTTCCCTTGAGTGAATCTATGCTATTCGTCTCAACTACTCCTTGCAGTAGAGTTCCACATTTCATTATATAAGGCATACAGTGCACAGGAGTTACCAGTATGATCGTTGCACTGAGTACATCATTAGTGAGACTTTTGTGGTTTGCAGGACCCATTTTGTCCAGTGGTCAGGAGCAATGTTTTTACCACAGTCAATGATGTTCTTTCAGATGCAACACAAGGAACCATAATTAACAGAACAACCCACAGGGTTTCACCCTGGGCTTTTGTTTCCAGCCCAATAGCTATTTGCTGGATTCAGGCTTCCAGCAAACTAACATTCAGATTGCAACCTAAACCCATTTTGTTTTCTAGCAGCAGGTGCGTGAACCAAGAGATCTTACTTTTTGTGAAGCAACAATTAGCCATGGATGAATTCACTACTTCTTACAAGCCACTGTTCACCCCTGTTAAGTCCAGCTGATGTTACTTTGACACATCCCTGTTACCATGTTGTGTCATTTTGCATTATACATAGTGCCCATAAGTCTATTACAGAGCTAATATATGACCATGCCAACTTTACCATTGAATGGAATATTTATTAGGGTGAATTATAATCCAAAATGTTACCATATCTGAAAAGACATTGAAACAAAAAGGGATCCTTTCTCCCTTTTCAAGTCTAATGAAACTTCAGATATACAGTACGATTTTTCTGACATTTATGTCAGGGAACACTCATATTTCTGTACTCAAGAGTCAGCAAAAAAATGTCAGAGACCTGTGTGGAGTCTCCACTCCCTTTATATTGCCTTGGGAGTTCCTTGGTTGTGGGGAATGGAGTTGGATGATCAGTGGATGCTGGCCCTTCAGAGCAATGTAAATGAGGTGGCACAGAGTGTTCCCAATCACCTGCCTCATTTTCACTGTTCACTGAGCACATAGTGAATCATGGCAATATACCACTGCCTGGTGGGCTTTTGGGAGCCCTGTGGACAGGCCGAAGACAAGAAACTCAGTCGAAATTTTAATTTTCTCAAGTCCCCAGGATGTTTAGAGACAATGGGGTTAGAATTGCTCTTGAACGGTAACACAAGCCGTGCGGTAAAGCCTGTGTACACCCCATCAGATAGTCACTTCCATTTACTTGAACGGAACTGCATATCGGGCGGGGCGTCTAACAGGTGGCCGATGAGATGCCACCCATTATGAACAAATCTTAAGTTCATTTGGGAATACAAAATACTCCGATTAGAACACACACTTTGCTTTTGTCACTCACAGGAAACGTGCTTACCCAAAGGAAAAAGAACACTTCCACAGAATTATGGAGTGACGCAGTTGTTACAAATTTAGGGTCTGAGTAGACACCTTCTCAGTTTCAGTGGCATCAGTCATTCCTGTAAACAGATCTCCCATCCCCTTATATTCCAGAGTTGACGCAAATGACTAATATCTACAAAAACGATACAACTCATCCCGCTCGACAAATGAACTGGATATTGTAAACAGACTTGTTCACTCTTCTGATAGATGGAACTGATGAACACTCTGTTGCGACAAGGTTGATGACAAGAAGGTTTATTTTGCAGAATACATGTGACTAAATAAAAGTCCTAATTCCAGACAGTTTTAAACTTTTTCTATAATGTTTCCTGTAACATTGCAAAATTAATAAAACATATTAGGTTATCTCAAATATTCACTTTTGTTATATTTCCTTGTTGGTGAGCTTTTAGTCGGGAAAATTGACGTGATCCTAAGGCCAAGAGCTGCCTTCTCACAGACTTTATTAGACCTGGTCCTTAACATGAGTTTTTCCTCTCCTTATTGCTATTGTGGGCCCAGGAAGCAGAATCCTACCCTACTGAGCTCAAATGAATGGAGTTACCACAAGCAAAATAGCTGTGAACAATCACTGAAATGACCAAACTAACTTTCCTTGTCTGAAGCGTGCTGGTTCAAACACCCCATCTGAATCTTATTCCACATCTCCCACCCTGCTCTCCTCTGAATTTAAATCCCTTGAGGACCAAGTTTAACTCAATAGCAGCATTCTTAATGTGTATGACACCATGCTTCCTTTAAGGTGGCATAGTTAGAAATCCTGAAATGTGACAATGGTTTTAAGCAAAATAAATTATAAATTAGCAAGGAGATTCAATCATGGCCTTCAAAAGGGAACTGGATAAGCACTTGAAAGGAAAAAAAAATTGCAGGGCTATAGGGGTAGGGCGGGGGAGTGGGGCTAGCTGGATCGCTCTTGCACAGAGCCAGTGCAGACTCGATGGACCAAATGGCCTCCTTCTGTGCTGTAACCTTTCTATAATTCTATGAGATCTGCCGGCCAGGAGTCCATATGGGGAATGCCCAACATACACTCCCAGCAGGTGGGGGAAGCTGTGCGTTGGGACTGCAAATTCATAAATTATCCCTTCAAGATTCACTGCCTGCCAATTAAATAATTTCTACAAGGCTAGATGATATCCTCTTCAGATACATCAAAATCTATTATTTATACAGCTAAGAGTTGAATAACATATTTATTCCTCTAGGTTTTATGAACAAATGAATCATTTTGAAGATTAATGCTGTTTGTCTAAATGCTAACTGCTGCCGCGAGTCTCACCATGAAGTACCTACACGTACACACAGCGTGGTGACAGCTTGTGCATCGAAAATACTCAGCATGAACAGTTAAGACGCCATTAATCTCAATATCCCATGGGAACTGAACTATGCAGCTTCACTGTCAAAGGGTGGAGAACGAAAGGAAATAAATATAAACAAACTGGAAGAAAACATTTATCTTTATTACAATCATATTGAACAAATAAATACTCAAGTAGCTTAGAAAAACAGGACTATTAACTGTCTATCACACTGCACAGGGTGAAAAGATTTTCAATAACTCTGCCTGTTCCACACAGCTGAACCAGACATTCCAACACACAAGGGGGAACTTCCTGATTTTGCGCTGAATGACGGGGACGTTTGACTGTCGATAATGTTCACTCAGAATGTTGCCCCATTACACCACATTGGGGTGGTCTGGATTATGATTAGATGGTTTTCATCCATTAGAATTAATGCTTCTGATGGAGCAAAGTTTGGCTCCAAGTCACTGCATCTTTCAGTGAAGACTTGCGGTATCATAAAAACAGTAATTATGTCCAGTTTAAAGGAAGTCTGTTGTCTTTCCTGATGGATTTCACGGATCAATCACCATATGGTGCAGTACAAAGCCCAGGAGATCAGAAGATCACCAGGTTCGGTTACTGGTCTGTGCCGAGTTAGCTGACCTCAGTCGAAACAATAGTTAGGGCATGACAGTTAATCTCAGCACCTCAGGCTAGCAAAGGAAAAAGAAAAATCAGCCAAGTTTCCCACTCTTGATTGCTATCTGTGGGGACATCAGGTGAAGAAAGATCAACTCCAGGACTGTAGTAGCCTGCTGACATTAATTGTGTAGGCTCACACTTCAAGAAAGATCACTTGAGTGAGTGACTGGAACGATGCTAGCACTTGTGGAATCACAGCCCAGCAAGAGTTATTGCCATCAGGAAAGGAGAGGCAAGAAAATGAAGAGAAGTAAAGTACATCTTGTTGCAGGGTATTATCATCCACAACGCTAATCTTCAACTTATCATGATATAGTTGGTCTACATCATCCAGATTAAAAAGCCGTCACTCAGGAAAGGAAGCAAATACTGTTATATCATGTTTGACTGTAATCGAGGCGGGAGAATAAAAAAGCTAAACTGCAAAATTAGATGATGAGAAAAAAAAGCATTAAATAGAAAGCAAAAACCACCACAACCAAGAGAATTACAGACAAAGATAGCAATTTAAACAAAAGCTGTGATTCATAATGATAGAACCGGTCACACAAGGAGGGCCAGTGAACATAGCAACATCAGGACTGGTAACAAAACTCCAAATCAACAAATTCCATTTATAACCCACCGAAAAGCCAAATCATCAATAATGAAAGTCAATATATCTGGAGACAATCAAGATTTTAACTTCAAATTACAAGTGATACAGGTGAGGCTTAAGAAGATAAAATGTTGACCTTTAGTCTTCCGATTTGCTGGACATACTAAAACTGACCACAGCTAATTAAGGCAAGTGATCAAGTGTCTCAGGATGGCCAGCATTTGTATCACCCCGTTGTGTTCTCGAAACCGATTCAGTCCAGTCAACTGAAGGTAGTTCAGCGCTCCTGAGTACCTTTATTGTTAGAATCATAGAATGGTTACAGCACAGAAGGCGGCCATTCAGCCCGTCGAGACCGTGCCAGCTCTCTGCAAGAGCAATCCAGCTCGTCCCACTCCCCCACCCTTTCTCCGTCGCCCTGCAAATCTTTTTCCCTTATCCAATTTCCTTTTGAAAGCTACGATTGAATCTGCTTCCGCCACCCTTTCAGGCAATCATTCCAGATCATGACCACTTGCTGCGTAAAAAAGTTTTTCCTCCAGTCGCCTGATTCACCAAACAAAATACACTTACTTCAAACTTGTCACATATCGATGGAACCTTCGATTGAGGCCTTCTGCGACCAGTGGCTACCACAGTGTGTCGTGGGTGTCCAGAACCATGTTATTATTTAGTTTGACAAGTTTTTTTATTAGTTAAAAAGGAGGCACATTTATTTGTTTTTTAGTTGATGACATTGGGTGTCTCCTTATTAGAAAAGTCACAACCGATGAGACCCATTTCTTTCTCTCTCTGGATAGTAAACCCCTGATCCAAAACCTTTGGTTTCTTTCATCCCCTTGGTCGGTTTGTTTAATCAGGGACACCTGTGACCAATTATTTGGAGCCCAAAAGTCTGCCACCATCCACTCCCCATGGTCCTAGTGCCCTGTAGATTTGAGGGTGGATGTGCACTTCATCACATACTATGATTACCAAGAAAAGCTTTGCAATCCTAAGCGCATAAGCCCAAATAATAATCATTTGTTACTAACAATACATAGAATGGTTAATTTTTTTAGCAACTTACGTGTATTATGCAGATATCATTCATTGGGCGAAAGGTACCAATTAACTTGTACCTCATAATCTTTATGTCTGAGTGCCAACTCTTGTATGCGTGTGTGTAAAATACAACAGTTACATGTTGAGCATAGCAGAGCTGCTGATATTCAACTAAGAGATGAGCTGTGTTAATGGTGGAGCGTCCTGCAATCATTTTGTCCAGCAGCTGAAGGAGGAAGAGCAGTCGACAGCTAAAACGCCCATAGATACAGATATGTCTCCTGTACAAGTGGCAGCATCTCCCAGATGACGTATGGGTGATATTTCTATGATACATGTGCAGTGTCAGCGATAAGACAGCATGATGTATAGGTAAAAATGTATTTCACAATGTCGCTGTGTCAATTGCTCATGCATTTGTCACCAGAAAAGTTTGACATGAGTGATCCTCCCTTGCAATTCCTTAAGGCGAGTAAACAGGGACAAATATTATCTTGGTCCATCACGAATTAACAACAACATCTTGTATTTATATAAAGCCTTTAACAAAGTCAAACGTCTCAAGATGCTTCACAGAAGCATAACCAGATAAAAGTTGACACCAAGCCAAAGAAGGAGTCAATAGAACAGAAGACCAAAAGCTTGGTCAATGAGGTAGGTTTTAAAGAGTGTCTTAAAGGAGGAAGAGAAATGTAGAGAGGCGGAAAGGTTTAGGAAGGGAATTCCAGAGCTTAGGGCTTCGAAGGCTCAAGGCACGGCCACCAATGGTGGGGCGAAGGAAATCGGGGCTGGACAAGAGGCAAGAATTGGAGGAACACTGAGTTCTCAGAGGTTTGTAGGGCTGGAGGAGGTTACAGAGATTGGGCGGGGCAAGGCATTGGAAGGATTTGAACACGAGGATGAGAATTTTAAATTTGAGGCATTGGTGGATGGAGAGCCAATGTAGGTCAGCGAGCACAGGGATGATGGATGAATGGGACTTGGTGCAAGTTGGGAGATAGGCAGCAGAGTTTTGAATGAGCTCAAGCTTATGGAGGGTGGAAGGCAGAATGTTGGCCAGGAGTTAAAACAGACAGAGGCACTGAAACCATGAATGATTAATAAACTGTTAGTTCATAAAATAAAATGTTTCACTGTATTTGTGACACGGGGGACATTTTCACTCGGGCCGCTTGGCAGAAATGGTGGTGAAAGGAATACTGCCCCATTCCTTTGCCCGATCTGGCTGATGCCATCTTCCGAAGGGCCCACCAATTGGCGGCTGGAGCGCCCGCCTGATACAGCCGATGAGCCCTTTTACGATACAAATCGGGGCCCCTTGGTGGACCTAGGACCCCAATTGCCATTTTTGGACGCAACTAGGTAGAGAGTACGTCAAATACACTCCACCCAGTTTCACCTGGCGGTCCAGTTGAAGTGGAGCCAAAAAGTTTTTACCTATTCTTGCGGGGCCAGGAGGGGTAGGCCTCTCTCAGCCTCCACAAAAATAATGCGAGGTGCTGCCACAACGGGTTCCACCTCCACCCCCCCACCCTGCCACCCTCCATGAACAGCCCCCTCCCAGACCTGTCTAGATACCGGCCAGCTGGGTCTGTCTCTGGCAGCCTGACACTGCTGGCGAGCTGTGGCGGGGTTGCCCATTTGGCACCCGCCGGCAGTATGGTAATGCGGCCCAGCCCTCAAAGTGGACCAGGCCTCCCATCTGCGTTATCGAGCGATTGGCGGGTTGGCAGCCTGATAGTTAAAATCCACCCCATTGATCAGTTTTGACCCAGATATTTCAATACAAGCCTGATAATTTCAATGGAGTAAAACCCACTTATATATAATTCAAATGTTAACACACTCCTGAATCCTTACTGACACAGTGATCATAGGCACAGTATTCCTTATGGTCCGGTTACAGGGATTTGTTTCCTTCATCTTGATCCACTATATATAACCGCCCTTGTAACACGTTCATTTACAACAGGAGCTATAGGAAATTTAAATAGGGTCAGTTTTCTCACAAACTGATTGCTGCTGTGATCATGGAAAGATTTGGAGGAATTGTACTGAGGGCAAATGACAGATCTCTTACTGTCTAACACAAATCACTAAAAGTAACAATGCAGGTTAGTAAGGCCATAAAAAAGGCAAATCAAGCTCTAGGGTTCATTTCTAGAGGGATAGAACTGAAAAGCAAAGAAGATATGTTAAACCTGGAAAGAACCTTGGTTAGACCACATTTTGTGTATTGTGCACAGTTCTGGTTTCTGTATTATAAAAAGGATATAGAGCCATTGGAGAGGGTGCAAAAAATTCACAAGGATGATACCGGAACTGAAAGGATATCCTTACCAGGAAAGGCTGAACAGGCTGGGATTCTTTTCTCTAGAAAAGAGAAGGCTGAGGGGTGACCTGATCGAAGTCTTTAAGATAATGTTAGGGTTTGATAGGGTAGACGTAGAGAAAATGTTTTCACTTGTGGGGGAGTCCAAAATTAGAGGTCATAAATATAAAATAGTCACTAATAAATCCAATAGTGAATTCAGGAGAAACTTCCTTACCCAAAGAGTGGTAAGAATGTGGAACATGCTACCACAAGGGGTAGTTGAGGCAAATAGCATAGATGCATTTAAGGAGAAACTAGATAAGCACATGAGGGAGAAAGGAATAGAAAAATATGCTGATAGGGTTGGATAAAGTAGGGAGGGAGGAGGCTCGTGTGGCGCATAAACACCAGTCTGAACCAGTTGGGCCGAATGGCCTGTTTCCGTGCTGCAGTTTGGATGTAACTCGATGTAATGACTGCTCCAGCCACCTTAATTCCAACTGATTTAATTGTACTTAATTGAAGGAAAAATGCACAAAAATTACCGAACTCCCAGCAACCCATTATAAAAGGAATAAAACATATTCATTTTTACCCTGGTATTTCCAATCTCACAGATACACTTCCTGGAGATGATCTCATTTCATTTGATACCAGGTCATTAAGAATGCTCCACTGATGCATGTTAACGGCTGCCAATAAGAACAGGTCCATTGGGGGTTTTGTCTCTCCCATATATTGGTTACCACTCGCTCCTCTTCAGTCAACTGTACTGCACGTAATTACAAAAAAGAAACCTCAAAGGCATCTGGAATTTTGACACCAACTTTATAATCACCAAATCAATAAGGGTGTGCAGCTCAGCAAACAATAATTACAGCCTTTGCATCTTATTTTCATACTTGTAACCCCAAGCGCTTCGATTTTAATTTCACAGGGACTTTGTAATAAGAATCAGCAAAAAAAACAATCTAATGCTTTTAGAAAGTGACATGGTAAACACTTTTTGAATTTCAAAACAGCCATTTATTAACAGTGCCAAAATTGTCAGTTTGATTTCAAGTTCAAAATAAGACACATTGGCACCTAAACAAGATTGAGAAAAGCTCTATTGATGGCGCGAGGTCTGCTGAGACATTATATCAGATTTAATTCTGTGTGTCCATCTGTCTGCTCCATTTTTCAACAGTTTAAGACGCAGCGTGATGAAAGTTATTTGGATGCAAGAACCCTGAAAGTAGTGTTGGTCAGCAGTAAGGACATTTAAATATTTTAATCGCACTTTAACAAATGGATTTCTGAATCACAAGGTAGTAAGTGGCCTGTCAGGGTAAATAGGCTTCAAGGAGTTGCTATTTATACTGCAGCCCTATTTCGGAAATAGTGCGAACTCTCATCTTGGTACTAATGTGTAGGAAACATAGGCAGGCACCACAGAAAAATTCACCCCGAAATTCAGATTTAGACAGCATGGGGGTGAATTTACTGAAGGCTTCTCCCGATGCAAGGCCACAACTCCAGCGGAAACTCAATTTAGGCAAGCGAACTGGGTTTCTGCCAAACCTCCGCCGACTTTAAGGCAGCGGAGCGGGAGAAGCTCCAAGGAAATTCACCCCGATAGTTCACCACCTCCCACCGCCTTGCCCACAAAGCCACACAGACCAGAAGATCGCGGGTTCAGTTTCCATTCTGTGCAGAGTTTTCTGATCTCAGGGCAGCATGAGCTCTAGGCTTGTAAAGGGAAAGTGAGTCAGTATTCCTGTTTTTGATTCCTAACCAGGAATTTGGTCTAGAAAGTGTGAGCATGTGAAGGTAGGGGGAGGGTGAGGAACTATTTGATTTTTTTCAAAATTCTGAAACTGTGCTCGAGAGCAGAATGCTCCATGTAAGGTGACATTTAATTATTTAATTGTTAAAGTATGAGAATGTTCATAGGCAAAATCTTTAATTTAAGTGTTGGAAACTTCCAACAGCAACAATGGTCCCGTTGATGTGAATTGATCAAAGTCATCTAATCTGTCACCATATGCTGAATAGATTCTCTCATCACAACAACTTACTTAAGCTCCATCATTTATGTGGGAGATTGATAGGATGCAAGTCTCCTCTCTGTCAGCGGGAATGCATGAATTAGCCTAAACAGCTGTAATCTAGTTCCTCAGGGAAATGGCTCACAGTTTAAAAATGGTCACAAATTCAAGATAATTAGGAAGTAAAACAGCAGTCACATTTTGATCGGTGATAAATCTTTATCTGAAATATTGACCAGCACTGAAAAAGAAAACACATTGCTTGCGTGTATAACTTTAAACTTTTCCAAATAGCTTATGTGCTATTGTTACTTGAAGAACCCAAATCTGGTACTTTGGTGTGTTCTGTTGGTGTGGCCGTAGATATATTCAGTAATTGTTAAATATGGAAATGGTGCTGGCTAATGACGTCGCTTAAAATATACAAAAAGACTTAACTTGACAGACTTGGTTTTAAGAGGAAGATACTGTAGTAAAAACAGAAGATGTTGGAAGTACACAATAACTAATTCAGCATCTAAAAAGACAAAAGGCACGTTTGGCCCGATGTTAGCAGGGCTGAGGGTTCTCGGCGGGGGGGCTATCGGGCGCGTGGGTAACGCGCCCGGTGAAATTAGTCTGCTTCCCGCGCGATCGTAGCAGACAAACCACTAATTGGATCCACTTACCTGTTCCTCCGGCTTCCCCACTGCTGATCTGCGCGTCAGGCGGGCTGCGCATGCGCAGTAAGATCTGTCAGCTGGAGGCGCTCTATTTAAAGGGGCAGTCCTCCACTGACAGATGCTGCAACAAATAGCAAAAATTACAGCATGGAGCAGCCCAGGGGGAAGGCTGCTCCCAGTGTAATGATGCCTCACTCCAGGTATCAATACATGGGGTGAGGAGGAGGGCGAGGACAGAGATCTTCCTCCCGGCGGGCGGGAGGAAGCGGCCTGCCTCTGCCACCAGGAAGGCCTGGCTCGAGGTGGCAGAGGAGGTCACCAGCGCAACCAACATATCGCCCACCTGCATACAGTGCAGGAGGCGCTCCTATGACCTCAGTAGGTCAGCCAAAGTGAGTTCACGTAGTCCTTCCCCTACGCTCCTTCTGCCACATCACCGCCCCCACCACACATCTCCATCAGCACTGCCAACACTACTCTGTCACATCACCCCTCATACCCACTCAAACCTCATCCTCATCTTACCTGCACCTACTCACCTCGCCAGTACTCATCCCGCCACTACCACTCAACCCAATCCTCATTCAATCTCATGGCTCTCTCTCATACTCACCCTCTCGTGCATCTCTTTCACGGCCAGCCTCACTCAACCTGCCACTACCTGTGCTGCAGCCACAGGGCATGCATCACATATGTGCAGTAGGCAGCGTAAGGCAAACGTGTCGTGAGCATGAAGGGGATGCACAAGGGTGTTTGAGGATTTGTCATGGGTGTTACTTACATTGAATTTCTGAACAACCCACATTACATATTATATTGGCACCACTACTGCCATGTCTTCGCGAATCCTGTCTGGTTTGTGCAATAATGCCCGCTCCTGAGGATCACTATGAGGACCCACAACTGATGCCACCCATTGTGTCACTGCAGAGTGGGTATAGGTGTATTTGCAGGGCTCTTCTGCGCAGACGACTGAGAGACATCGGCGATGTCCCCGGTTGCACCCTGGAAGGATGCGGAGGAGAAGTTGTTGAGGGCAGTGGTGACTTTGACAGCGACAGGTAAGAAGATGGTGCTCGGGCCAGCCAGGAGCAGCTCGGCATGAAAGAGGCTGCAGATGTCCACGACTACATGTCGAGTGACTCTGAGCTTCCGTGTGCACTGCTGCTCAGATAGGTCCAGGAGGCTGAGCCTCGGTCTGTGGACCCTGTGGCGAGGGTAGTGCCCTCTGCGACGCATCTCTCTCTGCGGTTGCCCTCCCTCCTGCTGTACAGGTGGATGTGTCACAGCACTCTGTTGTGGAGCTCCACGTGTCAGAGGTGGACGGCGTGGATGGTGAGGCTGGTGAGGCTGGTGATGCTGTTCGCCCTCCGAGGGGGCCATGACTGCAGCTACGGTGGCCCCCATCCGCAAGACGTACATCTGAGGGTGTCCGCAAGTTAGGTACATGTCTCTGGACCCCGGGGTAAGTGTGCAGGTTGGTGACTTTGACTACAAGAGGAGGGTGGTGGAGGCCAAACTTTGTCACATGTGACAGAGTGGCCTCCTGCAATGAGTGAGGGTCTCCCCCCCACCCACCTGTCAAATGGACCTTTGCAGCTGCCACAGGCTGACAGCTGCAACACGTCCATTTGACCTGGGAGTGTTTCCTCCATTGTGGGAAACAGTCCCAGTTTGCTCTGAAATCCCACATAATCGCTTAATCAGGTCAGTTAATGACCTGAAATACCTAAATAAATACTGTCAAGTGGCATCCCGCTGGCTTTAATTGCCTGCGGGATTCCCACCAGCGGAGGCTGCGCGCGCACGCTGGCGCGTCAGCGGGGAACCCGGAAGTGCGCGGGTTCGGGGTGGGCTCCGGTCCAGCTCCAGGATTCTCCG
Organism: Heptranchias perlo; assembly: GCF_035084215.1. NCBI lineage: Eukaryota > Metazoa > Chordata > Chondrichthyes > Hexanchiformes > Hexanchidae > Heptranchias > Heptranchias perlo. The sequence continues at coordinate 10,406,149 of NC_090355.1, read as the reverse complement.
ATTTTCGGAGCCCCCCCGCCAGGAACGCACCTGATAGCGGGTGCTAAAATAGAGCCCATTGTTTCAGACAGAGACCTAGCATGGTGTGTCACTCAAAACGGTCCATCACAGTACATGCTTGCGATTCCCGAGTGAGTTCCCAATCTCAGCTTCATTATCAGGAAAGACACTAACCCAAAAGCTATCTGCTTCCACTCACAAGCTGAAGGGGAACTTGGAGATGAGGAAAATCACCAAAGGGCACGAAAGTTGGTTCCAATCTGACACATGTAGGCTGTTCCCCCAACTCCCAGCCTTTCAATTAGACAATGGGAGTAAGATATAAGGAGAAATAAAGAGTTCAATGTCCATACATGTCAGAATTCAACTGGGTAACGGAAGGAGCCGAGGGCCAGAGTTGCAGGAGGTGAAGGAGGAAAACTCCACAGTCATGTCTGGACATTTAAAATATTCATTTGAAATTCCTCACTCCACTATAGTGGAGGCATTTGTCGAATTATTTTGGATTGAGTGAATACCTCTCCAAGAGTAGCAGAAAGAGGAATTTCAGACAAGTGCGCTAAGAGAGTATCCCATGGTGTCATTCCAGGGTCAAAGTGATATTTTTACAGTGGAATAACCCGGAGGGTGATGATTATCGAAGATAAAAGTTGGAAAAGTTACACTGACCCTGAAAATCTGCAGGTTGCGAACTCAGTGTCACCCCTTGGATTGTGCCCACCAGTGCCTTATAGCACTACCTCAGCTGAAGTTTGGAGGGTCAGTGGGAAAGCACCTCACTTGCATGGGGCCACATCCACACATCACTATGGGCACATCTCCGGCATTCGCCTGCCCTATTCAGCCCTAAAGTCAGATGACTGCCATTGGGGAGGCCCTGGGCTCACCACTCCTGAAATGCCACTCAGATCCCCTCAGCTTCCTGTACAAAGGGACCCATCCAAAATGTTTTCTTTTTTGGGGATCCAGGCTGCTTCTGACTCCCTTGGGCCCATTTGTGCCCATTTGAAGGCTAATATATCTTACTTCTCTTGCCCTGCCAGCCTCCAATAATATGCCGTCTCTTCTGAGCCGAGGAAGTGAGAACTCCCAGAGTTGGAGGTCCCTGCCCCTAGCTCCGGCCCCTTGGCATCATTGGCCTTCTAAGGAGCAGGCGGAGGCTCCACCCCTTACAAGGGCAACCAGAAACGCCCGGAAATGGCGTAACTGGGCCCTTTCTATCTTCTGGTGGCTTCCATTGGACTAATGGTGGGTGTCTGATGGAACCCTCGAGGGAAATTAGGACCAATTGCTCTATTCATCCTCCAAAAGGAAACAGAGGAAAAATTTGTTAGCGTCCGACTATCGGCGCAAAACAGACGGCGTGACTACAACATGCATCTCGACTACAGCATGTGTCCAAAGAGGTCGGCCCAAGAATCAGCCAAAATTACCATGAAACAGGCGAATTGTGGGCACAACTCTTTCAATGACGAACATTGGGGCATTTTGGTCATTATAGTTTTCAATTTATTTTACTCTCCTGGGTCAGCTTTGAATTTAGGCAATAAATCTCTTCAAAGATAATTTTGAGCTGTGAGCTTCAATGTGTATGCTGGCTAATTCATTGGCTGGGAGGTGCTTTGAGATGACCTGAGGTAAGGAGCTATATAAAGGCAAGTTCCTTCTTTTTGTTATCTGCCATTTTGAAATATTTGTTCTGTCGGAAGATATCAAAATAAAGCACAAGAGCAATTTTCATTTTGATCCATCGTCAATAGGGCAGGAGAGAGAGAGAAGCAATCAAAACACGCACAAGTGATTTGGCTACATTTTCTTCATCCCTAGCTTCCAGTAAGCACTGATTACTGCGAAGTAAACTAACTAGGAAGTATCGCTCTGTTGGAAACGAGCTTATAAAGGGTATGGTTGTGGGAATTGTTTTTAGTTTCCATTAACTCAACGGGAGTCTGGAAAACTCCAGCTGCTGCCTCTGACATTCTGGTTCTCCACAATTTATGTCAGGTTTTACTTTCAATATATCTTTGATGTATCCCACAATCCTCAATACCGTGTCAGCGATCTCGAGGATAGCAAATCCTTGTCACCTCTGCCCACCTTCTCCCATATTACTTTTTCTTTGCACAATTGTCTCTATCGATTTCCTCCTCCACCATGCCATGCAAATGAGATAAGCATAATGCTCAGGCAATCCGAGATAATACAGGTATAATGATTCGGACTGCTGTACGTAGATGTAATATAAAAACTGCCGCAAACACATACTAAGCTCCGCCAACTTAAGAGCTGCTAACAGTCCATGCAGCAAGCACATATCTTTACACTTTACACCATATACTTCCACCTCATGAACTTAGTTGTCACACCCTCTACAGTTTGGGGCTGGTTTGCTTGGGTTTATTTTTTGCGGAGTAACCAAAACAAAAGCTTGCTCAGTTATCCAGGAACCCAGATTAGAATTAGTCCCTGTTCCAACGGAGGAAGTAAGTGGGCCAATGTCCTCTTAATGCTTTTGCTTGCCGCAGCCCCACAATGCCCACCTGATCTCTTAGGACCACGTCGCTGTGTCTGACCTGTGACCTTTAACAGTGAGATATTAACCCTAACAATGAGAAGAGAAGACCTGAACTTGTCAGCTTCAGTGGCTCACTATTGTCTTACGGTTGGAAATTTCTCTGGTCTTTTCTGCCTCAGAATTAGACTCAGGAGGAAGTATCCTGTGACAAGAATGAAGAGTTTCTCTTTGTCTGTTTTTAACTTGACGTTGGTTCCTTTAATTCAGTCACAGTACATAAGAGAAATTAAAAAAAACAGCTGCACTCGCAGGAACCTTGTCCCTGCCTATATCGATACCAACGTTGCAACAATTGTTTGACTGCCTCCAGGCAATATGCTTGACTGAGGAACCAAGGCATACAATTTAAATGTAATTATACTATGTGATTGGTTTAGATAGTGTCTGGTTGATCGCTCCTTTTGAATTTGAAGACAGTTAAAACAAATTGCAAGAAGTTTCAGTAACTGTTGACAGGGGTCAGCTAATCAAATGCTGATGCAGTTAGTCAGAATATGTATAAAAAAGTCAACAAAATATATTTCAGTGTGAAAATCATTTATTATTTTTCTTACGAACAATTAAGAAAGTCTGAATTCAACTGTAAATATCGACAATATATTAGCATTACTGTTATTTATTTACTCAGTAATTGCTCAATGAATTTAGTTGGCAATTAAAGCCAATGAAAGTCTAGTGTTGTATCATTCTGTCCTTTTCAAAGGAGGCATAGGATAGAACCAGTAGTGAAAGCAAATCTAAAGAATGGTTTTCTATTTGTTATCATGGGCATGCTATCAAACTTAGACAAATAGCAAGAGGCCAGAGGAAGGACTTACTTACGACAGAAAAAAATATATCTAAAGAAGGGCAAAAACGACCCAAAAACATAATGGTGACCTGTGCTGAAGTGCAGTTCCACCAGCACAGGCTGCCATCCAGTACCTTGCCTCAGGGATCATTCTTCAGATGTGAGCCCTCAGGAGTTCACCTAAAGAACCCACTCAATTTTTGAGGGCATCACAGCTCAGTCCAAATCTGGTGCTCACAAACGTGCACTTTCCAAAAGCTGCTGGATAATGATTATGACCAGGAAGATTGGCCATTTTTTCCCTTCCTTTGTCCAGGAGTGCAAAGGTCAATTGTAGCCCTGTTGAGATCAACTAACCAGACCAAAATGTAACATAGAAACATAGAAAATAGGAACAAGAGTAGGCCATTCGGCCCTTCGGGCCTGCTCCGCCATTCAAAATGATCATGGCTGATTGTCTAACTCAGTACCCTGTTCCCGCTTTTTCCCCATATCCCTTGATCCCTTTAGCATTAAGAAATATATCTATCTCCTTCTTGAATACATCTAATGAATTGGCCACCACTGCCATCTGTGGTAGAGAATTCCACAGGTTCACCTCCCTCTGAGTGAAGAAATTTCTCCTCATCTCGATTCTAAATGGCATACCCTGTATCCTGAGACTGTGACCCCTGGTTCTGGACTCCCTAGCCATCGGGAACATCCTCTCTGCTTCTAGTCTGTCCATTCCTGTTAGAATTTTATATGTTTCGATGAGATCACCTCTCATTCTTCTAAACTCGAGTGAATAAAGGCCTAGCCGACCCAATCTCTCCTCATACGTCAGACCTGCCATCCCAGGAATCAGTCTGGTAAACCTTCGTTGAACTCCCTCCATGGCAAGGACATCCTTCCTCAGATAAGGAGACCAAAACTGCACACAATACTCCAGATGTGGTCTCACCAAGGCTCTGTATAACTGCAGTAAGACATCCCTGCTCCTGTATTCAAATCCTCTTGCAATAAAATTGACAATGTAACAATAAAATTAAGATGCTTCTTAAATCAGACCAAAATGTAACAATAAAATTAAACTGTTTCTTAACTCTTCTTTTTTCAAATAATTTAAATGTTAAACAGCTTCCCCAGTGTTTAGCTACAACTAGTAAATTTCCCATGGCGTTGCTCAGTATATTTTTTTTAAATATACAAATTGGTGATGGAGTTAGAATTACTTCAGAAAGCTACTCCACAGAGCCAGCTTTGGGGTCAGAGCCTGCAACTACATTGTGACTGCTGAACATAATAAAACTGGATTGGCAATGTTAAGAAAGCCATTTACGACAGCAAATGTGTACACAAAAGTGGGACCAGAAATTGTGGACTGGAATTGCCTGTTGTATGCAAGATGTTTAATAGCATCGATAGACTGTTATAAGATATTGCCACCTAACTATATATTTCCTTATCAAGAAAGCATTTCATAATTTATAAGAGGTAACCAAGGTCAGGTATCAGGGGTCATTTGTAAAGCCTTCCTGTAATACTTTGCTTCACCACTCTCGCTTTACAACCTCGCTGAAATTCGTGCTCACCTTATCCAATGAATATAACAAACTAGTGCAAATGTGGTTGAAGTCAAGCATGTATCTAGTGGCTCCCAAATTAACTCCACAGACAAGCTCATGCTGAATGAAGCCAAACTAATCATTAGTTTCCAAAGCATTTTGCCGTAAATAAATTGCTTTTTTATTGCAGCAAATAGAGCTCAGAATTTGATCAATGTCTCCGTTGCAAAAAGTGATTGATTTATGGAGAGACCTGAATAATTCACTCGTAAACTAGACGTGCCAGTTGGTGTATTACTGAATCTGTAATAATATTAAGTACCTTTTGGAAGAAGCAAAAATCTGCTTGAAACTTTTTCAATACATAAAATGGGAAATAAAATATTAGTCTTGATTTTTGAATATTCACAATCGTTTCTAACAAAATTGAAGTGACCAGAAAAAGTTCAAATTTGACATAAATGACTATTCTCACAGAAAAGGGGACAGCTAGTGTTGTGGAATTATGATGATGGCATTAACGTTCATGTGTGTGTGTGACAGTGCTGGTTCAAAGTATATCGATTGCTGGGATAGATCGAGGAGAGAGACGAGGACAGAGCTCAAGGAGAACTCAATGAAGTTCGGTTTGTAAAGATTTGGAAACCCTAGGGATAAGTCAGGACTGCAAATAACCAAGCAGAACACATCAGATCATGGCATTACGCAATGTAAATAAATATTACAGAAAGATGGCAAAGATTATAATAGAATATAAGAGCTGGGAGGTTATGCTAGAACTGTATTGGTTAGGCCACAGCTTGAGTACTGCGTACAGTTCTGGTCACCACATTACAGGAAAGATATGATTGTACGAAAGAGGGTGCAGAGGAGATTCATGAGGATGTTCCCAGGTCTGGAGAATTTTAGCTATGAGAAAAGATTGGATAGGCTGGGGTTATTTTTTTTTCTCTTTGGAACAAAGGAGGCTGAGGGGAGATTTAATTGAGGTGTATAAAATTATGATGAGTATTTAAGGGGGCTGCTCCTCGAGTTCTGGCTGCACTTCAGTCCTACGCTCCTGATCTTTGGCCGCCCGGTGAGGAGGGGGGCGGGCAGGTCGGTGGACTTCCTCGTGGGCCTGCTCCTGGGCCTGTCCAAGGTGGCTATCCACAAGTCCAGGTTGGATGTGGCCCGTGGGGGCAGTCGCTCGGACTGTCTGCCTCTCTTCCGCAGAATTCTCCGCGCCCGGGTGGCCCTGGAGATTGAGCACGCGGTGTCTGCCGGTAAGCTTGAGGCTTTCCGTGACCGGTGGGCACCGCAGGGACTGGAGTGCATCCTGGACCAGAATAATAAAATTTTGATTTGACACTTGTTTTGGGTTTCTTGGTTTAAAAAAAAGAAAAAAAAAGAAAATTATGACGAGACTAGGTAGAATGGTTAGGGAGGACCTATTTCCCTTAGCAGAGGGGTCAGTGACCAAGGGGCATAGATTGAAAGTAAATTAGTAGAAGGATTAGAGGGGAGCTGAGGAGAAATTTTTTCACTCAGAGGGTGGTGGGGGTCCAGAACTCACTGCCTGAAAGGGTGATAGAGGCAGAAACCCTCAACTCATTTAAAAAGTACTTGGCTGTGCACTTGAGGTGCCATAATCTACAGGGCTATGGACCAAGTGCTGGAAAGTGGGATTAAGCTGGATAGTTCTTTATGAACCGCCACAGACACGATGGGCTGAATGGCCTCCTTCTGCGGCGTAACTTTCTATGCTTCTGTGATTCTATGATTAAACAAACCCATAGAGGCAAGCCTCACCAAAGACTTTTTCTTACCCAGCTCATTATTCCACCCCATCACCATGCCACTGTCATCACATTTGAGTCACAATGAAGGGCAGATGGGTCAGGAAGACTGTCCACATGTCACACAGTAGCTTTGACTCCAAACTGAAGAGAATTTTTACTCTTGAAGTTGCATTACAATTCTCCAAAAGTTTCTTGGAGCAATATAGATTTTAAAAAGTGCGAAATAAGTGTATTGCGGCCTATGTCATTATATAAATAGACACAAGAGCAGTGATATCAAAGTTTTGACAGCAAATTAGGGGGCATGGTAAACTATGAAGAACTCAAAAGTTCACCCAAGTTGAGGTCACCCACTTCCCAAGAATAAAAAAATATTTTATAAAATAAAAGGCAACTATATTTGAAAATAAACATACTGATTGTCACTTCAGACTTTTCACCAGACTTTCTCCAGCAGGTAGAACAGTCTCTTGAAATTAAACCTTCTCTTCAAATAAGACAGTAGCTTTCCTCAGGTCAGGAGTTTTACATAAAATATATGAAGCAAATGCTCTTGCTACTCTTTTTGAGTCTGAATCGACTCCAAACCATGGATCAGGCCCAAGAACACTTTGATCCATGTGGGGATTTCTTATCTTGTTTCTTTGGTTGCAGCTTTAGATATATTTAGATTAAAAAGCTCATTTTTAAAAATGTGTCTGTAAAAATGTTGGTTTGGGCTATGTAGCTTCTTTTAAACATTTGACTAAATCTGTGATTTGTTCATTTACATGAAATTCACTCAACGACAAAGTGATTTTCAGACAGACCCATTCTAAATCTAAATTATGTGATAATAGTTTTAGCCAAATTGATTCAAATTTCATAAATATGGATTAATCTGAATTTCTAATGGAGTTCCCTGTGGCTTGATCCTTAATCATAACTCCATACTTTACAGCCTGCACACAATCAGAAGTATTTTCAAATTTCAAGAATAATGGAAAAAATGATTGCTTGGGAATGAATGGTGCAGTGAGGTTCAGTTACATGAATAAACATTTCTTTAAGTGGGAATCCCATTGTATACAACAGTTCGACAACAGATGCCAATCTCTGGCTTATACTTAATACCGGGAGGCAGGGTTGGCAGATCAGAGCTTGACTGTTGTGCTTACATTGCTCTTTGCTCAACAAGACAACAGAGCTCTTGGAAAATATGTTTGCAAGGATGCTCAGAAGTCTGCTTCCTAACTTAGCATGCTGGTCAACTGTTAATGCACTGCCTGAGAACTACTGAAACTTGGTTTTGCACTGGACTGCAGATATACGGCAAACTGCTCTGAAACCCAAGTGGGCATGAGCTGACCGACTCAATGCAGCCTCACACCTCGTGCTTTTAATGTATCTGGCGCCCAAACTGACTCCTGAATGGTATTAATAATTTGGGGTCGCTAGGCATCTGAAATCACTTCACATTGACGCAAAGGAGACAGCATCTCGAGCCCATTCATCACCTCAGAATTTAATTTCCTTTGTGGGTGAACAACTGCATCAAATAGAACAGACAAATTCAACACAAATGCACCGACCACTGCGTCAAAATAATAGAGAGAGAGAGAGAAATTAAACCTGCTAATGAATTAGTGTAATGAGTAAGTGCAAACATCTTTATGTGGAATAATTAATGCAGGCACAGCTTGAACAAATATTTGTACAATACTTGCAAATACTGCAACAGATTAGCAAAAGGTAGCTTTAGAGATTTGTGTAATCCATCTCAAATATATCACCTTTCCATGCACCGTCATTGTTCAAACCACAGGATCTGGCACAAAACATGTCATCTTCGAGTATACGTTTACCTCCATCTCATTTAATTTGTGTTTGTACCTTAACGAGATTGGGTAAACTGCTTATGAAGTTTTGCAGGAATAGGATTATGCATTACACTTTATAGTGGCAACAACACAAGGGATTCCCATGGCCCCAAATCAAATGAGCCTCACCACTCATCATTAGTAATTTCTGATACTTTCTGGGCATGATTACATTTTAAGTATTAGCTCGTGGTGAAGTGAGATTTATGCTCATTTAACTGTCAGCATTTGCAGTAATCAAACAGAGTAGGATTGTTTACCCTGTAAAATTCCGTCAACAATAAACCTTAAAACAATTTAACGCGATGTGTGAAATTTAATTCAGGAAACATCCCAAATGGCATTTTAAACAGAGAATTAATTAAACACCTACAAACAATGGCCAGGAGTATATTGATATAAATGACAAGCTGTCACAAAGGGAGGCAGATTTATCTGTTCAGTGCCAAATTCAAATATTAATTGCACTTTACTTTAAGCTGCAGCTGATCTGAGTGCAGGTTAATTTCATGTAAAATTTAACCAACAAAATGGTCCAGCAAAGTTTTTGTAACCTGGTTTTCTGGACTCCGCCCACTGTGATCGGTGTGACTGGCTGAACAAAGCACACCTTCACAAAGCAATGATATGAAACTGCTCAGATCATGTGCAGTAAACTGGACTGTAACCAAACTGGGAAACCAGCGATGTTATCATAGGCTACTCCCCATTGCAAAGGTTATCATGTCATCAAAGCTTTTGCTCTGAATTTGCCATGGTTGTTATTACAGGGATAAGTAAGACTCAATATCATTTTAAATAAAGATATCATTTTCCTTACATCGAGCCTGCTTCTGAAGTCACATAATTTGAAACTCTCAGCACTGTTTACCTGAAATTCGTCCAATTTATCGCACATGGCAAAGATATTGTAGGATAGATTTTACAAATTAATGTTCCCAGCATAGATATATCTGGGAACACATATTGCGAATTCATCTGGAGAGGAGAACATGTCCACAAGATTTTCGATCCATTAAAATTAATGGATGGAAAATCCTGCAGGACACACTGACCTCCATGTCCAAATTCCCAATAAATGCTCTCAGTGTGCGAATCTGTAAAATCCATTCTTACGTCGCTTACCAATTAGAATTACATGCAAGTAAAGAGGTAGAGAGCCTCTACTCGATACAATAGCACCACAGATTATTAACTCGTTATGGGTGATCAATACTGCATCTGTGGCTGCTAATGTACACTTGGAGCAATCGAGTTTGCCAATGTTTTCATTTATGAACAAAACAACTTCCTGTTCATGAAAGTCCATCTTTTTTAGAACGTGGAAAGAGGGATTATTATAAATAAGTTGTGGTCAACTTCAGCTATGAATGAACTTTTCATAGCTAGTCCATCGTAATTTTAATATTAAGAATGCAAATTAATTTCAGTTTCAGTCTCAATCTCATTTTAAGTTATTTTGTTCTGTAGCTGTGTTTCTATTCCATTCAGATATCGTTTATTATGGTTTCTCATTTTCAATTGCTTTGAACTGACTAAGCACCAACAGACGCAATTGAATTTAGGCGTTTACCAGTATGGAATGGCCACGGGTGAATTTTCTGGTAGAGATCTGATTTTACAGTAGGAACAAGAGCTACTACAGTTGAAAAGGAAAGATAAGAAGGCAGCACTTTATCCCATCAAGTCCACTTCTTTAACATGTACAATCTGCCCAATCATGATCTCTATCCCACTCATTTAATCTCCTCATGGAAAGTTCTGCATAAAATACTCTGATCCCCAAATGTGATTAAGGAAGACTCCAGAATATTTGTCCTTTCCCACATCTGCACTGTTGAAATTTGTTCTGCTCCTCCAACAAAGAACAAGTTCCCCTTGCATGCACCACTTGTAGCTTCAGCCTCAGCCCCCCACCCCAATGAGATGGGAATCATTAATGCCTGTCAAGTATATGATCATCTCAGTCCACATTTATCTGCACAATATTGAATTTCAATCAGATCATTAGAGTCTGCTCCATAGATAGGAAGAAATAATTTTTCTTTGTGCTTCAACTGAGGCTTTGAAATGTTGAACCAATGTCATCCAGGTGTGTGCTCACATCAAGAAGCTTGCTTAACTCAGGATTTTGAAAGCCTGGATCATGCCTCCCTCAATCTTCTTTGCTCCAAAAATGAAACAATTTAAATTCATAACTTTGAACCCAAAATTATCCTTATAAGAGCAGGTTAATATATGTCGATGGTCTAACACCCGAATGTATCGGCTTTGGACTCACTGAATCAAATTAATGGATGTCCTGACATTAACATCTGAGGACAGTTATACAGCAGCAAAAGGCTGCAATCTTGAAACTTGTTTTCACGTGCAGATTAAGTTGTATTAATTAACGCTGGGAGATCGTTAATGACAATATTAAGCACCATGTTGTTAGTTGGTAGGAAATCCCTCTCTCAACTTTAGTCTCAAATCTCTTTCTTTCACTACTTTTCTTGTCTTTTTTCTGAACTTTGCTCCTAAGCTCCAGATATTGCATCCTTACACGTTAGTCCTCCTCCTTTGTTTCAACAGGTTGAAGACACCAGACTCATCATGCTGTCTCTACTTGAAATCATTCTTTTTTAGTACGGTACCTCAAAACTGTAAAACTTATCTGCCTGTCTGTCCCTTTATTGTAAAATCTGCAGGATTTAAAAACCTAGACCCTGCACTTAATCTGTGGGATTGGAAAGTATGACCACTGAGCGTGTCTCAATTCCTTTCTCTACGATTTCAGTGGAGGTATTAACCCATTTATTTTAACTTGGTTGATGCCTCTTCTAAAGTAGCAGAGAGCGGAATTTCAGACAAACCATATCAGGTGTTCATAGGCTTGGATTCCACGGTGAAATTTCAGGGCCCTAAGCTTGACATAGGAACATAGGACCATAGGAACAGGAGTAGGCCATTCAGCCCCTCGTGCCTGCTCCGCCATTTGATAAGATCATGGCTGTTCTGTGATCTAACTCCATATACCTGCCTTTGGCCCATATCCCTTAATACCTTTGGTTGCCAAAAAGCTATCTATCTCAAATGTAAATTTAGCAATTGAGCTAGTATCAATTGCCGTTTGCGGAAGAGAGTTCCAAACTTCTACCACCCTTTGTGTGTAGAAATGTTTTCTAATCTCACTCCTGAAAGGTCTGGCTCTAATTTTTAGACTTTGCCCCCTACTCCTAGAATTCCCAACCAGCGGAAATAGTTTCTCTCTATCCACCCTATCTGTTCCCCTTAATATCTTATAAACTTCGATCAGATCACCCCTTAACCTTCGAAACTCAAGAGAATACAACCTCAATTTGTGTAATCTCTCCTCGTAACTTAACCCTTGAAGTCCGGGTATCATTCTAGTAAACCTACGTTGCATTCTCTCCAAGACCAATATGTCCTTCCGAAGGTGCGGTGCCCAGAACTGCTCACAGTACTCCAGGTGCGGTCTAACCAGGGTTTTGTACAGCTGCAGCATAACTTCTGCCCCCTTGTACTCCAGTCCTCTAGATATAAAGGCCAGCATTCCATTAGCCTTATTGATTATTTACTGCACCTGTTCATGACACTTCAATGATCTATGTACCTGCACCCCTAAGTCCCTTTGGACATCCACTGTTTTTAACTTTTTACCATGACCTAACCACAACTTTTGAATCATCACTAACTCTTTTTCACCTTGATAGTGCCCGGTAGCTTTGACTCTTCACTTGGGTTCCTCAATTTAAAAAAAGTCCCATGTGGCAAAGTAGCTTTGGTTATTTTATCAATCACTGAAAGAACTCCCCGTCATTATAACCTGTAATACATTCACTTGACAGTGAAACAACTCCCTTTCAGATAATCAGGTTTTTAATTCACTTTAAGCAGAGAACTGGCTTGAAAATGCACCTTAAAAGAATGATGCTGGTATTGACTTTTTCAGTTCTCAGATAATGTAGTTAAAGCTGAAGGAAGATCTGAGGGAATGAAACTTCACGGAGCTTTAGCACCATTTTCCTGCTCTAACTTTCTGTTATAGGCAGATCAAGATATACAGCTTGGCATAGCTGAGACAATGACACACACAATCCTCAACAAAATTGGTACCCCCACAAAATGTGGCCCTACCTCACTCACATGCAAGCTCGGAGGAGTGAACCCTTGACACACATATCTGATTCTTAGCCGCATGTTAGATGGAAGCAGGAGGGGCAGGAACTAATTAAAAATCTGCAATCCCCAGTATGTGTCAAGAAATCCCAAAAGATGTGAAAAATTTCTTACAAATACTTGTCAAGTGCAGATCAAAGACAGCACAATTCATTTTATGACGATATATTTGCTAGCCCAATCAGAAATATTAACTGATACACAGACAATCTTAAATGTTATCTTGAAGAAATTCACCCTTGATCCACTCCACACCTTTGCTGCTTGCAGTAGCAGCAAATACAACACAATAGCAAAGTTTAGAACTATATAAATGGTACTGAATGTATGGAGTGACTGTCAACAAGTAAAAGAGCAAAAGTAGCTGGTACAGGGTCAAAATGAGAGCAGGAAAGCCATTAATTTGATTTAGTGAGTCCAAAGCCTATACATTAGGGTGTTAGACCATCTACATATATTAACTTGATTAAACAAATCAATATTCTAAAATAGACAGATATCTGCTCCAATATCTTTCCAAAATCCTTGAATGTGTTGTCGGCTCCCAAATCCAAATGCGCATTTTTCCAAAAATCCCATGTATGAATCTCTCAATTAGCTTTTCATCTCTGCAACAGAAGCAAAGCGGTCCTAGTCAAAGTCACAAATAACATCCTCTATGACAGTGACCCTGGTACATTACCCCTTCTCATTCTCCTTGACCTTTATGCAACATTTGACATGGTTGACCAGACCATCCTCTTCCAATGTCTCTCCCCCATTGTCCAGCTCATTAGGAATGCCATCGCTTGGTCCCAATCTTACCTCTCCGATCATTTCTGGAACATCTCCAGAAATGGCTTACTTTCCAACTCCCACACCATTACCTCCAGTGTCCAACAAAGATCTATCCTTGGCCCCTTCCTCATCTACATGCTGCTGCTTGGCAACATCATCTGCAGACATGGGGTCACATGTACACGAAAGACACACAACTCTACCTCTCTACTATCTTTCGACCCCTCCACTGCCTTTGTGTTTTCAGACTACTTGTCTGACGTCCAGTCTTGGATTGATCCTCCAATTAAATATTGAGAAGACTGAAGCCACTGTCTTTGGCCCCCTACCACAAACTCTGTGCAAACATTTAAAAATAGATTAAATAGATGGTTGAAGGCAAGGGGACTGAAGGGAGATGGGAACAGAGCAGGTACATGGGATTAGGACTACTGCTCATGTGGAGGATAAACACCAACACGGATAATTGGGCCAAATGGCCTGTGTAGTAATTTTTATAAAACACTATGTGAAACATACTCTTCTACATGATGCACACTGGCCACACAATTCTTTGTTTATAATCTAGACTTCTTTTTGAAGTGGGATGGAGTCATTGCTGGCAAATAAATTTAACTAACATTCCACTTCAGCACATGTGGTGAGACATGCCATCTGGTTGGTGCAGTAATTCTATTAGATTGAAAAGGACAAGTCAGGCCAAAGTAGAGAAATTAAAAGTGTAAACAGAAGGACAAGTAGCAATGGTGGAGAAATAAACATGCAAGGAGTAAAGACTGACAAAAAATGGAGAGAAAGAGGGAATGAAAGACTGCTATAGTAGCTTGTTGAGTGGTGGATTGCAAGGACCCCATCTCCTTAATCTGCATGGTTTTATTTAATCTGTAAACGCACAAATGTTATGACCATTAGTAATTCCTTGCCAACTTGAGTGCATTTTTTGGATGTCAGTTTGGACCCATGCTCTTCTGCTTCCCTGTCTGCCACCTCTCTAACCTGCTTAGTTCATGCTCATCCTGATCTTCTTGGTCTTTGTCAAACATACCCCTTCTCCTCCTGTCTAACTCATAGTTTCCTGTCCTCCATCTTCCATTGATAATCACTCGCTCAACTTATACTTGTCATAACCCAGTCTCTTGTATCTCCTTGACAGGCTGAATCCTTGGTTTCCGCTTAGTCTTCATCTGCATGCTACCTTTCTGTGACATCATTCGCAGCCATTGTCTACGTGTACGTCAATAACACTGAACTCTACTCCTCCACCATTGACTCCAAGATTGTTTCTGTGCCATCCAACTACCTGTCTGACATCAAAAGAAATGTTCTTTAGCTCAATCCAAACATAGCTGAAGCAATCCTGTTTGGTTCTTGCTAGCACTTTGATGCATGTGCCACTGTGGGCATAAAACTTGCTGGCTGCTCACTCAGATTGATGTTCTGTTAGACCCTAAACTGACATTTCAACTCCATGTCTGGTCCATCATTAAGACTGTTCTCTTCCGCCGATAAAACATTGATCACTTTCGCTGCCACCTCACCCCCTCTGATGCTCCAACATCACTTTGAGGACCGAATTCTCAATTCTTCTCTTGGCCAACGTTCACAAACTTCACCTAATATAGCAGTCAGTGTCATGAATTGCTTTTGCACAGAAACCCCTGCATACCAATGACCTACGTCCTTGCCCAGCTCTGCAAACTCGCTGTGCCCCACTGAATTGACTTCAAGGCCCTCATTGCCCTATTGATTCACAGCCTTGCGTCACCCTACGGGGGAAATTTCCCATATCTGCCATCCTGCACCCTCAGTTCCTCGGACAAGATCAATAGTTTGTTCCTCCCCCACCCCACTCCACAATCACTGGCCAATCTTCAGTCACTTGGACTCCTGCCATATGGAATTCTTTTCGAAAACTACTTTGCCTTTCTACCTCTCTCCCCACTTGCAAAATGGATCCCTCACCTCCCCAACCAAAGTCCTTTACTTCCTGCTGAGGTCTACCTCTCCCGCTTGTAAAGTAATTGAGAAGTTCCTTGATACAAGAAATGCTATATAAAAAGAAATTATTTTTATATTAATTATTTCAACATCACAGTGCTCTAGCTGAAAACAAGCAAAACCAGTTTGGCCAAGGAGATGCTAGTCTGTTTTTGAGTTAAACATTAAAACATAAATTGAAAGAGAAAATGGCAATGGAAAAAAAGATTTAAAAAGATCAGGTGGGGAAGAGGAAGAGAGAGAGAAAGATAAATAGAGAGAGAGAGAAAGAGATAGAAAGAGAAGGAGAAAGAGAAAGAGAGAAATAGAGAGAGGTAAAGTGAGAGAAACGGAGAGAAAGAGAGAAATAGAGAAACAAAGAGAGAGGAAGAGAAAAAGAGAGGAAGAGAAAAAGAGAGGAAGAGAGAAAGAGAGGATGAGAGAACGAGAGGGGAGAGAGCGAGAGAACGAGAAAACGAGAGGGAGAGTGGAGGAGAGAGTGTGAGGGAGAGGGGAAGAGAGAGGAAATGTACAGGTAGAAAAGGAAAGCAAATATGACAGAAAGATCTCACCCAGGAATGGCACCAGTCCCACTTGGGTACGATTTTAATTGTAACAGCAAGCAAATAATGAAAATTACATGTGGGAAAAATTGCTAAAATGATCGTCAAAGAACGAATGAGCCATAATAATAAAGTCCTTTTTTGTAAATAAAATGTAATTAACTCGCTGTGGGAACATAAATTTCATAACATTACAGACACATGCAAATAGGAATAAACTTCATTGTGCCAGTGTGTCATCTCCTATTACACACTTCTGTTTTCTTTTACAGCACCAAATATTAATTTTAAATAACCTGTTTAATGTCTTTGCAATGCGTGGTGCGCATCTTTTCTTTGGAGAAAGATGCATCACTAATGGACACATTATTGAAGTATTTCAATAAACTGGCTGTTCGTCGAATGTTATCGCCATTGATCAGGAGAGAAATGTACCCAGGTGTCAAGTACTTTGCTGGCTTGAGCAAAATAGGGACCTGTGGTATCCAGTGCCGTTCGTGATAGTTGCTGAAGTTTGTCACCGGAGGACCCTTGACAGTCCCTATGAAGTGGACCTCAGTGGCCCTGGTGACACAAGCACTGTATTAGTTTTATAATACAGCTGCCTCTGGAGGCAATGCTGTAAAATATATGCAACAGTACCCTCCTTATCCGCAGTTAATCTTTCCAGCTTGTACAGGTATAACTGTTTGAAATTCATGATTGGAAATGTCAAAAGCAGAGTTTCGAAATAACCCATGACAAAAAACACTCGCTCATTCAGAGAATTGCAAGCTCCTTCAGCGCTGAAAGGGTTTAAACATGCAACTACTTTTCAATTTTTAATTTATTGCAGAATCTTTAAAACAAGTGAAGCTTCAAATACTGTCAACAGCCAAATAATTAGGCTACAGCTGAACATGTGTTCCCCAGCCTCATAATTATGAAAAATAATGTTGACAGTAAGGACAATTAATATTTATACACAGATATTGTTGAACACAATTGGTTGTCAAGTTATGGCACGACCGACACCAGACAAGAGAATGAGAATCAGCAATACACAAAACATGCAATAAATCGTATGCATCATGTATAATTGAATGTGCTGTTAATATTCACCTTTTTTGTTATTTATTCATCATTTATGTCATCCATTTTATTAGTTATTAGAAAATAATTCTATTTTGTATAATGTCCAACCAGCCTCATATCTTTATCCTACCATCTTATTTTCTTACTACTTAGGCAGTTGAAGGGATTCGTACAGTCAAAATGTAAGACATGCCATTTTCGACCAAAAATAAATAAAATCGATGTCAGTACAAAAGGAATACAATCCAATTCCTTTTCAATAATCCATAGAACATACCACAGCAGTATGTTTATTTTCTGAGTGTCAAAGATCCATAATTCATGAGCATCATGACACTTCTCATTGGAATGCAATATTATATTCAGTCCATGGATTTTAAAGATGAACAATACTCTTGGGGCAGTGCTATATGTACAAAGAACTCGCCTTCATAAGCAATCTAAAAATAGCATTGTTCTTGTGTCCTTGAGAAAAAGCAGTAGAATTGACACTTCGGATAGGAGTTGGGATAAAGATAGGAACATTGTTTGAGGTTTGAGGTTTTCTTTGCTTCTGAGGAAGATTCATTGAAAACTTTACTCATTAATGCCACTGCATCATGAAATCGAAGGGAAAGAATGACTAATTTTAAAACTGAGACTTCTTTTCCATTTTAGAAATTTCCAGACGACCGACTCAAAAAAAAAACTGGCCAGGTGGCCTTATGCCAAATCCAATCTCTGCTGTTTGTGTGACAAATGTCTCAAGTATGAAAACGGGAGTAAAATGAGAAACAAGGAGATGGTAGGAAGGAAGTTACAAAGGACAAGGGATTATGGAGGCTTGTGAGTGAAGCAGAGGAAGAAACAGATTCAGGGGCGGGAGGGTAATCTCAGAAACATAAAGCAGCTTGGAAGAGCTCAGTCACAGCAAGGTCAGGGAGATGTGAGGGGAATGAGACCAGTGGGTGGAAGGGTTGTGTGTGTGTCTTCCCACAGAAACATATTAATAAACTTCACAGGCTGCAGGTAGTGAAGGTTTGATCTTTTGTTCTTTGACTTTCACTGTACAACCACTGTTTGATCCTATTCTGCCTGGTGCTGTCTCTAAGTAAAGCTTGTAGATTATTAATTTAAAAAGCAGACAGGATGCCATGTTCCAAATCCTGGTGTTATAAAGCTATTAAAAATGTCAGTACTGGGGAGGCCGAAATTTCTGTTCCACACAAGGCTCCAGTAACTACAGGAAGAAGGCATACCACACTAATTTTATTTATATCATTTGTGGAAGCAGTACTTCAGATTAAAACTACGCCAGATTGAAACCACTTCCAATTGAAACTATCTCACGGTCTACTGCTGCAGACCATTGTCATCCTTTAAAAGTGAAGAAAATATATTTTAAAAAAATTCTTAAACTTTGACAGGTTTAGGGCTCTCCTCGTGGCCCAATGAATTTATCCAGCAGGTAGCTCTGCTATACAAACCAGCAAGATATTAGGTTCTATCTCTGCTCTGTTTTGGAGTTCACTTTGCACTGGGGCGGCAGTTGAGGTGCTGCAATTTGCCTCAGTGTCTGAGGTCCAGGAAGGTGAAAATCGGTCAGGGTTCCCTTCCCTGAATTCTATCCAGTTGACCATCTGCTTGAAATATATATGTGTAGGTCAGAGGTGAATACTGGATATGCCACAACTGTAATACCCCCTGTGATGCCCCCGCTGAACAAATAAGCCACCAGTACTCAAGTGTGAAGGCCACTTGAGTGAGTTGCTGGTTTATTTCAAATTCCCAGAAAAGCTCATCTGGTAAATAAAGAGTTTTGTAAATAATTGGACAAATCCAGATTGTAAAATCCAATCATAGCCACAACAGTCCGAGAGTCAGAGTCCACTGTCCTGGGCCGTACGTCCTCCGAAACATTAAATTCTCCCCTCCCCAGTGCTAACACAGGGGATGTGACAGCTCAGCTCACTTGGTGCTCAGGTATCTCTTCTTCTTGGCGGTGAGCGTGTATGGATGCGGGCGCCATTCCGTGTCGGAGGTGTCCAGGAAGAATTCAATGCCTTGATGAGAGGAGAGAGATGAGCAGAGTGTGGGGAGAGGAAAGGAGAGGATAAAACTGATGAGGAAAATAACAAAATGACATTTGACCCCAGAAAGCTGAAGTTAATATTTCACATGGGCAATATGGCATGAGAATCTTCATTCTGACTAGTTGGCAATTGTTCCCTGGGTCTCCTGGATGTTATAATAGGGAGGAATTCCCTCATCACCAAGGCAAAAATGTAATGATTACATAGTAACAACAACTGCACAGTGTTCCCTATCAACAAGATGCAAGAAAGTGCAACCATCCCCACAACGGAACAGCTGTGAGAGAGCAGCTATGAGACATATACCAATCTGACTAACTGATGCTTGACTTCTGCCTACTACTGGGTTGCTGTTAGATAAGCTGTAACACCTTTCTGAAACCTTAAACAACATAACCTCCCCCCCACCCACATCCTCAACACTCAAACTACTCTCAGGAGAACGATACAGGACAGTACAGGAGAAGGAAAGAAGTCAATAGTAGCAAACTAGCCAGAAAAAGGCAGTAACCCCAACGAAAAAGATTACTGGTTAACATAGCCTCTTATCTCTCCTCACCCAAACCAAACCTCAGGCAGCAAGATTGAATGAATTGCCTAAATCAGTAAACATGTATTGTTCCGTGGACATGCACAGGTGCGGCATTAATTCAGTGCATCTGCCGCCCACACCACCACCCCACTCCCTCCCCCAAGCACCATCTAATAAAAGTTGACAGTGGATTCACAAAATATATATATTAGTCTGCAAGCTTTTGAAGATCCAATGAAACAGAACAGCCTTTGGTGCAAAAACTATTTTATTTTCAGATGAATGCGTGGGCAATTAATTGGTTTCAGGTTGAATGCTGCCTTTAAATAAGCATGCCCATTAATATGACACCTGTAGCAAAATTTGAATTCCTCATTTCATTCCCATATGGACTAATACCTTGATTGAATTAGCAGTGTTGATCTTTTGATGGAAGGAACTAGTTTGTTCTGCTATGAAGATTTGTTTGTTCAACATCAATGCATGAAGTATTCATAGCTTCTATTTATGTCATCTGATTTCTATTGCTAATTGTTTGTGTGTATGAGGTATTGAGAATCTCTACATCAAGGGATATTGGTTTTGACACCTCACAGCTTAAAACAAGAAGCTGAAACAATACACATATATTTTTCATATACTGGTCTATGATCAAAATGTAAAAGCCATTCGTGTCTCCTGCTGGAAGGAGAAACACCAAGAGAATATTTGCGAGAGGAGAAAACAGGCCAAATTTGCCCTGCTGAAGCATAACTTTGCTCATTAAATTTATCTACATTCTGAAACTCAATTGTAAGTCATTGTTAAGAAGAGTAATCGGCCCATTACAGATTTTCTCAATGTATGTGTTATGCTTCTTCTTATGTTTTTTAAAGATACGAGTCAGTTTCCCATGTGTGTTGCACATGGGGACTTAAAACCAAGTGTAGTCTTCAGGTGAAGTGAGATTAGAGGGCAAGCAATAACTGGACCAGGGATGCAGATCTAATGTACTCCCTGTTTCCTCATTTTTCTATGTATACTATAAATTTCTATGTCCACATTTACATGGAAACTGTCTTTGCGCTCGGTGTGATCTGACTAGAGGACTATAAAGTGTGATCACGACCTCCTCCCACATAAATTCTACAGGTTTGGCTATGTAGTTCAACATCATATTGGCTTTGTCGATTGCTGCTCTGCATTGGGTAGATGTGTTCAGTGCCAAGTCCACGAAGACTCCTAGATCTCTTTCAACTTCATTCATGGTGTACGCAAGTCACCTATTTTTTTCTGCTCTGAACAGCGCTTTACGCTTGTCTGCATTAAATTTCATCTGTTGTTATTTCAACCCACTTACATATCTTGTCCAATGAAGGACTTAATTGCTGTGGAGAGAGTGCAGAGAAGATTTACAAGAATGTTGCCAGGGCTTGAAAATTGCAGCTACGAGGAGAGATTGGATAGGCTGGGGTTGTTTTCCTTGGAGCAGAGGAGGTTGAGGGGAGACTTGATTGAGGTGTACAAAATTATGAGGGGCCTAGATAGCGTAGACAGGAAGTACCTGTTTCCCCTAGCGGAGAGTTCAAGAACTAAAGCACATAGATTTAAGCTGATTGGCAGAAGGATTAGAGGGGACATGAGGAAAAACTTTTTTCCCCAGAGGGTGGTGGGTGTATGGAATTTGCTGCCCGAATTGGTGGTAGAGGCAAGGACCTTCAACTCTTTTAAAAAGTACCTGGACCGACAGCTAACGTGCGGTTAACTGCAGGGCTACGGACCGGGTGCTGGAAGGTGGGATTAGAATGGGCACCTGGTTGTTCTTCGAGCCGGTGCGGACACGATGGCCAAATGGCCCCCTTCTGTGCTGTATCTTTTCTATGGTTCTGTGGTTCTAACTCATATTGCAATTTCTGAGTTGCCTCTTCTGATTCCATGGCTCCTCTTGGATTAGTATCATCTGCCCAAATCCGACCACTTTACGTGCTGTTTCTCGCTCCACGTCATTTATGTAATATAACAACAGTAGTGATTCCACAGTAATGAGCTTTGAGGTACCTCACTCAGTATTTTCCCTTACTCTAATGCAGTACTTGCTGTTTCCTATCCATCAATCAGTTTCTGATCAATTTCCTGGGTTTATCCGGAATCCCCACAGCTTTAAGTTTAATTAATAGCCTTTTGTGTGGTACTTTGTCAAAAACCTTTTGGAACTTGAAGCCCACCATGTCATAGAGCTTCCTACGTGTCCACTTGGGTTGTCACTTCCTCAGAGAAGTCAAGAAGATTCGTTAGGTTGGGATCTTCCCCTTCTAGTGCCATACTGACTGCTGTTAAATAGGTTATTGTTGTACTGATGATTCTCAAGGTGACTCCTGATAATCAACTCCATTATTTTACATGGAATGGAAGACTAAAGGGTCTGTATTTGCCTGTGTCTGTTTTGTCACACTTTTTGAATATAGGCATTGCATTAGCTTGCTCCGCAGTATCCAATGACTCCCTTATAATGATTATCAGTGCCTCACAAAACTCTTTTCTAGTCCTATTAACAAACGAGAGGTGAGATAAAAGATTACAAAGTGAAACAGGGGCTCTAAAAATGAAAACAAAAAGCAAGTAGGATTAAAGAAAATACTGATATGTGCCAAAGACCTGCAAATGACTGTGATTATCAGGAATTTGGCAAAGTAAAAAAATTCTCCAGCTGTATGCCAGTAAAAACAGGTGTCACTTTGTGTAACCCATGCATATTAAAACAGAGTTATAATGCCAATGTTATGCTGTTTTTACTGTCAGCAAGTCATTATTTTTAATGCAGACACATTTCATCCAAGAACTGTTAGCAAAATTATTACTAAACTGCACACCATCCGAATGATTAGTTTTAAAACTCTGAGAAGGAAAATTACAGTGTAGCTGGCCATCATCTTTTCTACAAGGAGACATTTTTGGCACCAAAATTTCTCTCTCCCCAGTTACTCCATTCAAGGGATGCAAACCTAGGCCCATCAACTCCCAGTATTAGGTGGGAAAGTCACAGTTGTGATTGTAACCTCCTGCCTCAGGATTGCTGTCACGTGTGTGTATGCATTGTGCATTAAATCGCAAAAAGAAACAACATTTGCAAGTCTCACAGCTAGGATTATGGTGAGAAAAAAAGGAACAGAAGGAGAAAAAAAAGTAGCAATATTAATGGACGGAGTTGCTGCTTCTAACCATATGCACAGTGTGAATTGACCCTTCTGGTAAATTGTGATACATCTCACATTTTACATCTTGGAGCTGTCCAATGTTGACAGCTTTATACCAAACTGCAGTCATGAAGTCACTTGTGTTTACTTTCCCTCATTCTAATTTGTGTGCATATTATTAAGTTGTTTCTTATTTTTCTGGCTGGACATGTCAGAGCCCTTTATTATACTATCTGATTTGCCAACACAATGCATCATTCCAAAGAATTATCTGCAAATGCCAATTGAGAACTTCATGTTCCTCTGTGAAGCCTGCCCATCAGTTACATCTGAAGCCCAAATGAAAATCATGTCATAGGTGTGGGACTCAGTACAAATCCCCAAGTGATATAAAAGTGGCCCAAATTAGTGTGCAAAGAGTATGCTAACTAGACAAAAAAGGGAAAACTGGAGAAATCCAAATAAAAACAGATAATGCTAGAAATACAGTAAATCAGTCAGTGTCTATAATGAGAAAAGACAGGCTATGATGTTTAGGTGTGTAACCATTCATCCATGGAGACGTCAACTGTATGCAAATTTATAACTGGAAACCAAATAAGTTAATGGGCATGTCATGAATGTCTATTTTCACCTCTCTCAATGTCTTTGATCCCGATAAGAAATACTTCAGCTTAGCACAGTACACGTACAGAACATAGCAGTCCACAAGCCAATTTCCAGTTTCGTAATACGACACAAGATCTGCTCATTAAAAAAAACGTTTCCTCTCAACGGCAGTGGTAAATCCTCGTTGATTTCAAGACGAATTGAAACATCTGCTCAATCCTAGCACAGTGTGGTTCACACAAACTTGAAGTTGGTGCAATAGGAATTACCCAGGAAAAACTGCTCGAGTGGAGAGTAAAAAATAAATTACATTTTTCCGAGTGAGTCTGGGAGAGGTGAAAAATCAAAAAAAAACAAATTAGTGGCATGCTGCTAAATAGTAACAAATGGGATTTCTCCATCGTCAGTCAGTTCTGGCTAAGGGGAGGGTGAGGCTGCAGCATACTTGGTTCAGAGGTAAGATCAGTAAAATGAAAGGAGACCGCGATGAGGTTCAAGTGCCTTTCCCAACATTGAGGAGACTAAGCCAGTGCCTGTGACACGGCCATTTCTTGAGACAAGTTGTTTTTTCGCTGCCAACCCGAGTTCCAGGATTAATAAGCAAACTTGCAGAAAGTCTGCCAAACAAGCTGCCTTTTCTAGATCCCACTAATTTTGTGTTGGGAGATTTGGTTTTAAGATTGACCATTTTTGTGTCTTTCTGAGGTAACCCTCAAACAAAAGGAAAGCACAGATGAATGAGTGATTAAGTAAAAATGTGCTTGTACCAAGGAGAAAGTAGCCGATTGGCCGCATATCGCAGTCTAGGGGTAGTTTTAATCAATATATTGTGTTAAATGTGATTAATTTATTTTCAAAATTAAGTCAGCCTTGCACTGTAAGAGAAACATGCACAGTGATTACATTGATGGAAGATTTTTAAGGGAATGAAATGGGTGATTTCATCAACGGAATTTAGTTGCCCTTTTGTAAAGGTCCATTGGCAGTGTGCCTTAAGAGCTTGTATTTACTAAGAACTTAATTAAAGCATTATCCACATCCTAATCTTTGCCACACTTTGCTCTTGGGCTTATGTTTTTGGCTCTCGTATTTACAAAGTTAATCACAAATAAATAAATAAATAGCTTATGTAAATAAAGGTTCAGATAATCAGGTAGTAACACCACAGGAGATAACAGGCTTTAAACCTGTAAACCTATATTTATGAATCCTCATTCAGTGGCTCAGTTGGTTAATATACTCCCTCAGCGTACAAGCCTTGGCTCAGTGGCAGCACTCTTGCCTCTGAGTCAGAAAATGCTGTGTTGAAGCCATGCACCATGTCCCCCTCCCCTCACTCCCTCCCCTTGCAGGGCTCTAGGACACAATTAAGGCTGACATTCCAGTGCAGTACTGAGGGAGTGCTGCACTGTTGGTATGGAGGTACTGCCTTTCACTTCAGCTGTTAAATCATGGCACTGCCCACCTTTTAAGGTGGGTGCAAAAGACCCCGTGCTATAATCTGAAAACAGAGCAGAAGACTTGTCCTGGTGCCCTGGCCAATATTTGCCCCTCAAATAACATCACCAAAACTTATTAACTAGTCCTTTAATTAACTGCTGGTTCTTAGACTTTGATGTGCACAATTTGCCTAAGTAACAAGAGTGACTACACTTGAAAAGTAATTCATGGGCTGTGAAGAACTTTGGAATGTCTTGAGGACGTAAACAGTGCTATGTAAATGCAGGTTCTTTCTTGCTTTGCTATTCTATGTAACACTGAGCCACATAGAACAGGAAGATTTTACATTTGATTCTCAATCTGTGCTGCACAAGCTAAGTTCAGCCAGACTGCACTGCCCTGCAATTGACCGCAGCTGCTATTGGCTAATGAAGGAACAGATGAACCAGTGTTGCACCTCTCATTATTACTTCGTAACCCTTGATGGAAAATGCATAGTCGTGGACATCAGTGAAGACCAGATCAGGCTCAGTTGTGATGTCCCTGTGTTTGAACATCTTGCTAATTTATACTGCATCAGCTTGTACATAAAGAATAGACGCCTGGGTGAGGTTGCAAAGCACTACCAGCACATAAAGAACCATAACCCGGCGTGAGTCAACACCTTCAGGAGGAGGCAAATGACATTTAAAAACACATGTATTTTCAGTCAGAAATTTAGTTCAGTGACAACTACATGAGGACTGTCAAAACTGAACTGGATTCGGACTGTTGAGATCATGATTCTCTTTTGAAACTTGAAAGCATCAAATGGTAACCCAAGTTTGAGAAGGCTCAGTTCCGTGGCCAACCCGAATCAAAGCCACACAAACAATCCATGTGATTTACTGCACTGAATAAAGTAAGGGTGCCTTTTCAATATCTGAAAATTAATGTGATGTTACATGTACTAACATTGCTTCTTGCCAGTTTTCACCACTCCTCTCCTGAAGGTGATGGGGTTCAGTTCCACAGGTGATGGGATACAATTCCAGAGGTGATGGGGATCAGTACCACAGGTAATGTGATACAGTTCCACAGATGACAGGATACAGTTCCACAGTTGATGGGGTCCAGTTCCACAGGTGATGGGGTCCAGTTCCACAGGTGATGGGGATCAGTACCACAGGTAATGGGATACAGTTCCACAGTTGATGGGGTACAGTTCCACAGATGACAGGATACAGTTCCACAGGTGATGGGGTCCAGTTCCACAGTTGATGGGGTACAGTTCCACAGGTGACGGGGTTCATTTCTGCAGGTGATGGGGTACAGTTCCACATTTGATGGGGTTTAGTTCCACAGGTGCAGGGGTACAGTGCCACAGTTGATGGGGTTTAATTCCACAGGTGCAGGGGTACAGTGCTACAGGTGCAGGGGTACAGTTCCACAGGTGATGGGGTACGGTCCCACAGATGATGGGGTACGGTCCCATAGGTGATGGGGTACAGTTCCACATTTGATGGGGTTTAGTTCCACAGGTGCAGGGGTACAGTGCCACAGTTGATGGGGTTTAGTTCCACAGGTGCAGGGGTACAGTGCCACAGTTGATGGGGTTTAATTCCACAGGTGCAGGGGTA
Organism: Heptranchias perlo; assembly: GCF_035084215.1. Lineage (NCBI taxonomy): Eukaryota > Metazoa > Chordata > Chondrichthyes > Hexanchiformes > Hexanchidae > Heptranchias > Heptranchias perlo. The sequence goes on along the minus strand of NC_090355.1, from coordinate 10,379,579 downwards.
CAGTGCCACAGGTGCAGGGGTACATTTCCACAGGTGATGGGGTATGGTCCCACAGATGATGGGGTATGGTCCCACAGGTGATGGGGTACAGTTCCACAGGTGATGGGATACAGTTCCACAGATGTTTCATCACCTTGTCCAAGTGGGTGGCCTTCATGTTTGAGCCTTAGTGAAAAATCAATTATTCCCCATGAAGGGCATGGGAAATGAGTCTGATCCTGTTCTCACCTGACATCCATATATCAAATCATATAGAAATATAGAAATTTACAGCAAAGAAGGAGGTCATCTGGCCTATCCTACCTGTGCCGGCTCTTTGAAAGTTTTATCCAATTAGTCCAACTCCCCTGCTCTTTCCCCATAGGCCTGCAATTTTCTCCCCATCAAGTATTTATCCAATTCCCTTTTGAAAATTAATATTGAATCTGCTTCCAGCACCCTTTCAGCCACTGCATTCCAGATCACAACAACTCACTGCTTCAAAAGAATTCTCCTCATTTCACCTCTGGCTCTTTTGCCAATTACCTCAAATCTGTGTCCTTTGGTTATCGATCCTTCTTTCAGTGGAAACAGTTTCTCCTTATTTACTCTATCAAAACCCGACATAATTTTCTGAGCTTTTTCCACCAGAGTTCACCTGAGAATCCATATGTGATTTCTTCAGGCTGTTGGTCAGCTATCCAAAACTATTACTGTGCAAAAAAAGACAACTGAGGTAATGCATCAAATACGTGTCCAAGTCCGGTGGCTTGGGATTCAGAGCTTTATTCTTCTGTAGTTATTTTGTTGGTTGATGAAAAGCCTGATCTCCAACTTTGCTTACATTGAACAAATCAAATTTGACTACCCTTGTGGGATCAGTAAATGAACATATCTGCTGGCATTAGAGAATAGAAGAAAAAAATAAAGCTGCACATCAGCATTCACAGCAGGATAAATCAATCCAACCTGAGTCTAGTGATCTGATAGATTGAATTACACTCAAATGTAATATGAGACTAAATGTGCTGAAACATGGTGCTCAAACAAAGGGAAGTATATTTGTATGCTTGCAGTTGATCCATCCTTTGTTCATACTTGAACAGAGAGATGGGGAGTTTAGAGTTCAAACTTTCTTCAGATACAGTGAATGATTAAGTTTGAACACAAATCAGCTTGATCGGTCACTTAGCTAAATTCATCTAGCCCCCATTTTTAATTTATATTTCTTTCTGCTCTTTCTGTGAGCATTCTCTAGCCAGGATGGTAAGTAAAGCAACCTGCCTGTAGGCCTGTCCCAACATCATTCTGTAATCAAACTCCAGCAGCTGGGCCTATGATGATTCACACAGAATTTCCATCCTGACGATAGGAAATGCCAAATACCAGCTTGCTGTTTTTCTTTGTGGCCAAATCAAGATGAGGGATTTGTAATGTAGGGGACTGCAGTTCCAATCCTGCATCCTGCTACTGAGTGGCACCAAACTACTTTGTCAATGTGCCAACTGATCAATTTTTACCTTAAATTCTGAATAAACTGATCTTTATCTATCCAATTTAAGAAGTGTTATTAAGAAAGATATCAATAATACCAGAATATGTAGTGGTTACGTGACTGGACGAGTAATCCAGAGGCCTAGACTAATAATTCAGAGAACACGAGTTCAAATCTCACCATGGCAGTTTGAGAATTTGAATTCAGTTTTTAAAAATTTGGAAATAAAAAGATGGTACCAGTAAAAGTGACCATGAAGCAAATTGTTCTAAAAACCCAACTGGTTTACTAATGTCCTTAAGGGAAGGAAACCAGCCGTCCTTACCTGGTCTGGCCTATATGTGACCCCAGTCCCACACCAACATGGTTCACTTTTAATTGCCCTCTGAAGTGGTCTAGCAAGCCAGTCAGTTGTATCAAACTGCGACAAAGAATGCGGACTGCAGCAGTTCAAGCAGAAGGCCTACTTGCATCAAATGAAGGGCAAGTGAGGATGGGGAATAAATGCCGTTCTTGCCAGCAAAGCCCACATCCTGTGAATAGTTAAAAAGATTCCTTGATAGTGTTCAAAAAGTAAGTACATTCCTAATCAGCCACTCAGCAACAATTCAGTCAATTTGACTTCAAAGAATGAAAAGAAAAAGAACAAATCTGCATTATATTGCACCTTATCACACCTCTCAGAAGTATCCCAGAGAGCTTCATATACAAATGAATTCATTTTTGAAGTGCAGTAACTGCTGTTATATCGGTAAATGTTGTCAGTCACTATGCACACATGAATGACCAATTAATGGTGGTGTAGGTTGAGAGAAGAATGTTGGCCTGGACACTAGGAGAACTCCTTGCTTCTCTTGGTGCCATGTGATCTTGAGCCCACCTGAACTAGGTGTTAGGATTAGGATTTTAGTTCAGCAACTCTTCCGCAAGACAGCACCTTAAATAATGCACTTTCAGGACTTCATTCAAACATCAGCACAACTAAAAATAATTCAGTTAAATAAACAGAAATTAAAAATCCCAAACTGTTTTCTTTTAAAGAATAATTTTTGCTAGAATCGTTCCCTAAATTATACTTCTTAGCTTGTTAACAGTGAGAGTTATAGAGAATCCCTTTCTGTAAAAGGTGATAAAGTACTCCAGGTTCTAATAATCCTCCACATGAAAAAATTCTTCCAAGTCTCCCCTTCATTTTTCTGGGGATTGTCCTGAGTCAATGCCCCCTTGTTAAAAATTGGCCAACTAGTGGAAATAATCTTTCAAAACTTTGCCGAATTTTGTCAGTCTCTATTAGATCCCCTTTTAACCTTCTTTGCTCCAGTGAAAAAAGCTCATATTTTTTGAGCATTTTTTCATAACTGTAATCTCTCATTCCTCGGATCATTTTAGTCAATCATCATTGTGCCCATTCCATGGCTGTAATGTTGTTTAGGGAAACTCAGAGAAGTGCATGCAAGATTTGGTTAAGCCAATTTCTTGGAAAGTGGTTGTTTTTGAACTAACTAGTGTTAAGTTGCAAGGCGTTTTGCCCTGCTTAGCTTAAAATGGAGGACTGTTATTGGGAATCTTTAAGATGCAGCCCAGTGTCTTGTATTTGCAGATGAATGTGATCTAGAGAGGGGCGTATAACATTAACTTTAAAGATCGTCTTGTTTCCATGACATGTTATAATATAATCCAGAAATAAAGAATAGTTAATATGGTTATCCAACCTGACTAAAATAATTCTGACCACAGCTCAGCATATTCTGCTGATAAATACATGCAAATCTCATCAGAACTGAAAAATGCAGCAGAATATTTTTCCAAATGTCATTGCATGAATAGTTTAAAATTCAGTTAACTCGGTTTCTATGCCATCCAATCTCTATTTCAAGATGTTTCATTTCCCACATCTAGGATCTGCTAAACCAATATGTCACACTCACATTGGATCAAGTTCCCTGATGACGTTTTGGGTAATTGCTGCAAGAGAGATAGTGTCCAGCTATGCAGGAAAGTAGGTCCCAGGTTCATTTCCTGGTCTGTGCTATGTTAGCTGATCTCAGCTGGGATGGAAGTTATACTGCTACAATTGACCTCTGTGCCCCTGTGCCAGGAAAAGGAAATAAATCACCTGGGTTCCCATTCCTATTGGGAAGTGTGCTTGTGTGGACAGCAACTAAGTCCACTATCAGGCTTGGTTGTGATGCATTCCTGAGGAGTGGTGGCTTAAGGGAGCTGCCAGCCCCTGTACAGTCAATACCCAGCAGGGATTAGTGCGTTTTGAAGAAGAGAGGCCATTAGAGGTGTAAGGATGAAGAGCTTGGCACAAACAAACTGGAAAATTCCTGAGATTGACCTTCACTGTTAAGTCTTGCATACCTCCAAGGAGGTTGAAATGAAAAAAGCACACTGTGTAGCACTTAGCTAATGCTTCATTTTAGAACAAAACATTTTCTAATCACTACAGAGTGGTTCCAATCTTGTGTCAGAAAAGGCAAAAGGAAATGATATCCTTGCTTAAGATCAAATACTTCAAGCTGCAAGTCCTTGTGTTAGTCTACAAAATTTGATGGCTTATTTATTAGCCAGTCAGATGAACCAACCCAGTTCCTCCTCCTGATCACAACCTGAAACTATGCTTTTGAGTCAAAGTTGATTTCTGTCTCATTTCTACCATCAGCCTGTCCTTGCTCCCAGCCATTCTCTTCCTCACCTCAACCACATTCTCTCAGTCCCACTTCATCTGTGGCGCACTGCCAACCTGACCTGAGTTTCAATTGCTCCGTCCTCTGACCATCTGCTTGCATTCCCAGTCCGTCTACCACTCATGTTTTTAAAGGCTGTCGGTCCCAGTAAGTCTGTTCTTCATGCCAGTTAGTTTATGGCTTGGTGTTGACAGGATATCATTCCCAGTCAGTTTGTTTGCCCACTGTCAGCATGGTCTCAGTTCTAAGCGGTCTCTCATCAACAATGTGATCTCAAACCTAGCCATTCTGTTCTCTTGCTTTCAATATGTCTTCAGTCCTAATCTCAAACAATCTGTCACTCGTTTTGTTTTCAGACGATCAGTCCCAGTTAGTCTGTTCTCCACACCCCAACACGGTTTCTGTCCCAGTCAGCTTATCTCTCACATCATCAACATACTTTCGGTTCCAACCAATTTGTTCTGACCATGTTCAGAGCTCTCAGATGCAGTCAGTTCATCACACTGCTCTCAGCTCCAACCAATCTGCTCCTCACAATCCCCTTTATCAGCTCAAGTCTCATCCAGTATTGGAGCCATTGCTTGTTTGATTGAAATTGCTCAAAGAGCAAGAAAGATGCGTAAAAATCGTACAAAATTTAGGGGCCAGAACTTGTGCAGACTGTTATGGCAACACTCGCAGCAGCTCCTGTGAATTAAATTAATGAATATACTTGCTGCGGGCTCTGTGGCGTCGACTTGCTTGATTTTGAACTTTAAAAAAATTGTGCTATATCAACTCAGCCTGCGAGCAGCGTGAGTTGATGTGCTTGGAACAAGAGATTAGAAGACACGCCCAAAAAATTTGTCAGGAAGAGAAGTCATGCCCACAAGCAGGCAAACAGACATCATTCATTTAAAGTTAGTATTCTGGAAGTCATTGTAAATAAAAATTTTAATCTTTTTAAATAAAAAGCCAAAGAAATAATTGAATTAAATTAAAGAGACAGAAGGGAAAAGTATAAAAAAAGGTCAATTTTTTTTATTTTAATTTTTTTTTAATGACCAAGAACTATTAAAATAAGGAGTAATATGAGACGCCACATTTTTAAAATGTAATTTTTGGTTGTTTGGCAGTCAGGAAGACTAACTGCACTTTTAAAACTTAGTTTAGACCTGGTATTTTTAAGCGTACCTTTTTTGGTGGCGTAATTAGTTACTTTCCAGCTGGGCAAATGAGCTAGTTTGCGTTTTTTTCAGTGATTTCAATGATTGCAGCGTGCGATGGCCCTTTAATTCGAAGCTGTCAAATCGCCGTCAAACCAATAGGAGCAAGAGGGCAGATATATGATAAATGAAATTTAACACTGATAAATGTTAAGCATTGCACACAGGTCAAAAGAATATAGGGCATAATCATACCATGAATGGAACTGAATTAGCAATGGGAGACTTACAAAGCAACCTGGAAGAAATATTAGGCATGTCAATTTCAGTGTCTTAACAATACGATCAAACAATCGTAAAAGCTAATAGAATACTCGGATGCATAGAATTTAAGTTTTCAATATAATTCAATGACAATGGGGGAATAAATTTACTGGATAGATGATCCTGAATGACTTGAATGGCCTTTTCGCATCGCTAACACTTCAGCTACTTTTATGTTTCAGTCAACTAAAAGAGGGCACATTATTGAGCAATTGTTTGAGAACTGACAGTTTAGCAAACACTGTATAATGGTCTCCCTGCATACAGCCCAATATATGGTACAACAGTTTACAGTAACGCGCTGTCCATTTCAGCACTAAAACAAAAGTCTTTGCAAGCCTTTTACTCCAGTCTTCCACCTACATCTCTGCTCAGAATTTAAAATACAGAAGCAAAAGAGTACAGGGGCAAGAGAGGACTATTTTTCATGTACGGCTGACGATCCAATCTGACAATTTCACCTTTTTCCTACTGTCAAACTCACGTCCGTCGGCAGTCGGCTCAATCAGAAATTGATTGAATTCCCCTTTGAAAGCTTCAAATGAACCATTAGTTACTCCATTTGATGACAGCCCATTACAGAAGCTGACAACTTATAGTGCGTGGTTATTTGCCAAGTTAAGTTTGGCTCCTGGCTTTTTACGCTTATAATCATGTCCTCTGGATCTACCATCCACTTTTGCTTAAATGACTTCTCCACATCCAGTTTATTGATTCCCTTCAATATTGCAAATAATTAGATCATATTGTCTCTTTCTCTATTAAGAGCAAGAGTTAGCTTCTGCAGCTTTTCTTCAAATTTAGAAGCTAAAAATGTGGAATCATCTCATTTTCCCTTCTCTGATTTCTTTCTACTGACTCTGTACCTTCCACAAGCACACCGATGGCATTTGGTTTCAATATTTCATGAAATAAACTCCCCACACCCCCCCTCCCACAATTCTTCCCCCCTCGGCTTCCTGTTCTCCTTCATCTGTAGGCTTTTTTTTATTCGTTCATGGGATGTGGGCGTCGCTGGCAAGGCCAGCATTTATTGCCCATCCCTAATTGCCCTTGAGAAGGTGGTGGTGAGCTGCCTTTTTGAACCGCTGCAGTCCGTGTGGTGATGGTTCTCCCACATCCTGGAAGGGAGTTCCAGGATTTTGACCCAGCGATGATGAAGGAACAGCGATTTTTTCCAAGTTGGGATAGTGTGTGACTTGGAGGGGAACGTGCAGGTGGTGTTGTTCCCATGCGCCTGCTGCTCTTGTCCTTCTAGGTGGTAGAGATCACGGGTTTGGGCTGTCGAAGAAGCCTTGGCGAGTTGCTGCAGTGCATTCTGTGGATGGTACACACTGCAGCCACCGTGCGCCGGTGGTGAAGGGAGTGAATGTTCAGGGTGGTGGATGGGGTGCCAATCAAGCGGGCTACTTTGTCCTGGATGGCATCGAGCTTCTTGAGTGTTGTTGGAGCTGCACTCATCCAGGCAAGTGGAGAGAATTCCATCACACTCCTGACTTGTGCCTTGTAGATGGTGGAAAGGCTTTGGGGAGTCAGGAGGTGAGTCACTCGCCGCAGAATACCCAGCCTCTGACCTGCTCTTGTAGCCACAGTATTTATGTGGCTGATCCAGTTAAGTTTCTGGTCAATGGTGACCCCCAGGATGTTGATGGTGGGGGATTCGGCGATCGTAGTGTCGTTGAATGTTAAGGGGAGGTGGTTAGACTCTCTCTTGTTGGAGATGGTCATTGCCTGGCACTTGTCTGGCACGAATGCTACTTGCCACTTATGAGCCCAAGCCTGGATGTTGTCCAGGTCTTGCTGCATGCGGGCTCGGACTGCTTCATTATTTGAGGGGTTGCGAATGGAACTGAACACTGTGCAATCATCAGCAAACATCCCCATTTCTGACCTTATGATGGAGGGAAGGTCATTGATGAAGCAGCTGAAGATGGTTGGGCCTAGGACACTGCCCTGAGGAACTCCTGCAGCAATGTCCTGGGGTTGAGATGATTGGCCTCCAACAACCACTACCATCTTCCTTTGTGCTTGGTATGACTCCAGCCACTGAAGAGTTTTCCCTCTGATTCCCATTGACTTCAATTTTACCAGGGCTCCTTGGTGCCACACTCGTTCAAATGCTGCTTGATGTCAAGGGCAGTCACTCTCACCTCATCTCTGGAACTCAGGTCTTTTGTCCATATTTGGACCAAGGCTGCAATGAGGTCTGGAGCCGAGGGTCCTGGTGGAACCCTAACTGAACATTGGTGAGCAGGTTATTGGTGAGTAAGTGCCGCTTGATAGCACTGTCGACGACACCTTCCATCACTTTGCTGATGATTGAGAGTAGACTGATGGGTGTTATCTAATCAATATTTCCTGATTTAATTCATCATCTCTCCCACTCTTAACAACTTTGATGGTACGCTGCAAAATGGGCCTTGCCTTTCACCTCAGTTTCTCAGCTTACATACATATATTACATTTGAGTTCTTTTCCTGACTCATCTTACTTACTGATAAGGGTGGATCAATCATGGAGTTAATGTAAGTTGGATGATGCACTGTCTTGTGATGACATCAGCACACCATATATTACTTTTCAGCTAAAATGGAGATGCATCTAAATGGCCTGCAGTTTAAGGCCACAAAATCTAATTGATGAGGTCTTTCCTGGGGTCAGTTCGACATTAGTTATCAGTGAGAGAAGTTTGCAGATTGGGAGGTCAGGTGAAACCAGCAGAAAATGACGATTTCTTTTCTCTCCGTTTTATACTTTGAACACTCTAAATATGTTATCAATGTGCACCAGATGCAAAATATAGTCCTGCACGCAGCAAGAACTTCCTGTAAATATCACACTTATTTCCTGTCACACTTCAAATATCACACTTTTGCATATCATCTGACTCGTGCCATGAGAGATCAGCTTTTATATTTATTTCTCACACAAATATACCTAATTTCGAAATCAAGACATATTACATCATACAAATACATGGTCCAACTTACAACTTACCTGCTCCTAATTGATTCTTCTAAAGGGAATTGCAAGGCAACGCACACGGACAACAGAATCGCCTGCTGTGCATTGCTATCAATTTAACTCTAGGATACAATTCCACGGATGTTGACAGTCCTTTGGTGCCTCACCAAAATGATCTGTCATGTGTGCGAACCTGGGCAGTGAGTGTTGGCAGCCTATTTGACCACAGAGAGCATAACACTCGAGACAGATGCTGTACTCATCCTATCCAACCTCCGCACATGTGAACTTTTCAACAAAAATCATTGGATAGCATCAGGAGAGAGAACCCTGAGTTATTTTTTCCATTCCAAATCCGAGGGTCATGGGGTCAACTTCAGTGCCCTATCAGAGGCCACGGGCAAGATAAACTACCTCAGCATATACTCAGAATCAAACTTGTGCTCCACCTGATCTTACTGTTCAGCTCCAAACCACAAGGTGCATTTACCCACAGAGCAAGTGAGGGAGCATTTCATTGCCTTCGGAATATCATGAGAGCGAACTTTCACCACATTGCCAATTTTATTTCACTGTCAACAAATTCCAATCAATGACTCATTTCCCAAAAAGCTTTCCATAAAAAAACAAGACTGTCCCTGAAGCAATACCCAACCTGGTCAGCGATAAGCTGGGAATTGCTAGGCAACGCACACGGACAACAGAATCGCCTCCTGTGCATTGCTGTCAATTTAACGACCATTGAACCTGACTTGCTTTCAATCCCGTTCAGTCCCACAGTGCACTATATTATAGGATGTGGCGCCAAAACGTCTACAATGTAGCTTCTGAGACAGAGAAATAGTGCATTCCATTCTGCCCACGGTTAGGCTAAACACAAAGGCATCAAACCTTTCACTTCTAATTGCAGGGCGAAGAACAACACACTTGACAATGACTTTTGCCCTGATCGACTCATCATTAATAAGGAATGAGATTAATTTCAGACAACAGATAGACCATCGGCATTTCCTTGAAGCCTGAAATCTTTAAGGTCAGTAAAAGCATAATGCTGGATGAGTTCACCGTTGGAATTAAGAACTGCATGACACAGCTGACAATCTTGGGCTCTGCTTAAATAATTTATGGGACAAGACATGTCTAAGGCATATTGCTTTTCCATGATGGTTCTTCAAAAGAGAAAAGACTACGTTAGAGAGGTGAAGTGCTGTGGGGCATCTCAGCACAAATGTGGTACCTGACTGAATGTGGGGGGGGAAACCGAGTTTCGATTCAGCACTGCGCTGATTTGCTGATCTTGGCCTCATTGTGTTGGGGACATGCTGAGCAGTGTCCAAGCGTTTCCCTGCCAGGGAAGGGGGGGGAGGGGATTTGGAATCCAATTCATTGCTGGGACTCTCTCCCAGATGTTCCTGGGAATCTTGGAGAAGGTTGCTTGCCCATCTTCACCAACCACAATTGGTGCTTTTAATTGACCAGAACAAGGGGAGGGAAAGAAATGGTTTAAAATAACATGCTTAAAATAAATGAGACGTGGTTTTCATTCTTTGAAACTTTTGGATCCTTCTTCCATTCTTTCATGACAATAGTTTGATTCCCAGTTTTTTCTGACCAATGGAAATAATAACAGAAGATCAAAAGTTGGCTCATTGTTACCATATGTTCATATTTTGAGGATAGAAGTTAAAACTGAAGTCTTATAGCAACATACAACAAACTGAAAACATGCATTTTAGGATTTAAGAAATAGGATATTTCACAATGGATATTTTTGTCAAGTGCTCAAATTTGTCAACGGCTTCCCCAAAGAAGTGCAAAATGACTGTTGAATGTACAGCGAGAGGACAGGTCTCCTCTCATAGGTCCAGGTCAATGCTGCAGGGTCAGCAAATGCTGTTGAGAGGAACTCCAGTAGTCCCAGTTCAAAGACTTGAGTACAAAATCTAGGCTGACACTCCAGTGCAGTACTGAAGAAGTGATGCATTGTCAGAGGTGCCGTCTTTCTGATCAGAAATTACACTGAGGCTCCATCTGCCCTTTCAGGTGGACCTAAAAGATCCCATGGCACTATTTCGAAGAAGAGCAGGGGAGTTCTCCCCGATGTCCTGGCCAATATTTATCCCTCAACCAACATCACCAATGCCGATTACTTGGTCATTATCACATTTCTGTTTGTGGGACCTTACAGTATGCAAATTGGAAACAGTGACTACACTTCAAAAGTACTTAATTGGCTGTAAAGCGCTTTGGGACGTCCTGAGGTTGTGAAAGGCACTATATAAATGCTAGTTTTTCTTTTTCTTTCTTTTTAGATTTAGGTTTTGGAGTGAAGAGTGTTGACACAACACCTCTGGCATCATTGTACTTGTACTTGTTGCCCCCGATGAAACTGCCCTCCACATCTAACTAACGCATCAAAGAAATTCCCATTAGATCGTCTTTGTCTGATGCTATTTGAATTGCAGCAGCAACTAGGAATACTGTAGGATAGCACTGACACAAAACAAGATTAAAAGAAGAGGAAAAACACACATCCGAGAAACAAAAACTTATGCATCGAGCAAAGTGCAAACATATATTTCTGCTAACTGAAAGAAAATCAGTTTGCGAAAAGTTCTCGCAACAATAACCTCCCTTTAAAAATCCTCCTTCAATAAACCAGGTCACGGAATGTGCCTGTTCTTTCGGTAAGCCCAGCACCAGGAGATGAGCTGGCTGAAATTCGGAGAGAGACCCTTTGCATAGTTCTTGTGTGTCTAATGAAGCTACCACAACTCAAAATTTCTTCAGCCATGAAATGGAGCACATAGTATCTCGGTCACAGTACTGACAGCCCGATTTTGTGATGTCTTCTTGCCCCGAATGAGACTTTGGTCAAAGATAAAGTAACAAAAGATGTGAGAATGTAAATGTGACATATTTGGATTTTAGTCAGACTTTTGATAAGATATCTCATAGATAATTAGCTCACAACATTAGCAGGCGTGGTATTGGCAGCAGTGTGCTGAGGTGGATTGAAGGTTGTCTTTGCAATAGGAGACAGAGGGTTTCAATGACAGCAAAGTATTCTGGATGGAGGGGTGTGATGAGTTAAGTCCCACAAGGCTTACTGCTGAGACTGGCAGTCTTCAACGTTTCCAAAAATGGTCTGGAAGATGGTACCAGTAGCTTCATTTCAAAGTTCATGCTAACACCAATACAGCAGGAGTGGCTAATATGGTGGAGGAAGTGAAAAATTGCAGGAGGACATGAACCATTTAGGGAGGTGGGCCAACAATTTCCAGCAGCAGTTTAATGTGGATTCATATAAAGATATGGCCATAGGGAGGGCTGACGGGCAGAGGGATTACAGGATTAGTGGGAAAATATTGAAGTTGAAGTGGATAGCTCCCTCAAGACATCAAGCCAATGTCTGGCTGCCATCAAAAAGCCCATAGAATGTTAGGCTGCTTGGAAATGAGTAATGACGTCTAGATCAGATTGCACCATCATATAGAGCAATCGTCAGGCCCCACCAAAAATACTGTGTGCAGTTTTGGAACCCATATTACAGAAAGGATGTGGTTGAGCTGGAAAAAAGTACAGAGATCTTCTTTTAAGATAATAAAGGGGCTGGAGAATAAAACATCTAATGATAGATTCAAGGAACTGGGACAGTTCTCATTGGAAAGAAGACTCAAGAGGTTTATGATTGAGATATTTAAATTAAAGTGGCTTAGAGATATAGAAGATAAGCAGAAGCTATTTGTATTGGCACAAGACAACAGATTGAACAGACATGAGTTGAAGCTGAGAAGAGGTCGTTTCAAGCAGGAGATCAGGAAACATTACTGAGAGGGTGGTTGGTTGTCTCATCTTTCCAGAATACGAACCCATACATCAAGATTCCAGCCACAGCAAAGAAAGAGAAAGAAAGTAAATACCAGTGTTTAATACATCACAAAGAATGGTCCAAATGTTGGACCAAATGTCTGCCAGGGCAGAAAGCAAAACATGAAAAGGAATACCAATTGCAATATCCTCTGAACAAAGCACCAACTGCAAGGAAAAACACAGGGTGAAAAATTTATAACTAAGGCTACAGCGATTAAACAAGACAAGTCAGCGCAGAAATTAACACCTCCACCTGTCAATTAAGGAATTCATAAGCACCTCACAGCAGAAGTGCATCTGTGCAACAGAAGGGAAGCAGAAACCAAGCCCAATGTTATGAATGTCATGACATGGATTAGTTCAAGAAAACAGAACAGATGCCTCAAAATAATTATACTTCAATGATGAAAATAAGCGATCTTTTTGCACCTAGCAAATTTATTATCCGGACAATTATGTTTTAATTAATAAATGACAAATGTTCGCTTATACCAATGTCCGTTGCATTACTAAGTCCATGAGGTAGTGTTTACTATGAATAATTGGCACAGAATTAGTTTTATTCCACATGTGGACATAATCGAATGTGATGAATACAACACAAGAATGATTGAAATTGAATCTGTCATCTCTGGCCAAAATGGCAGTGAAGAGTTAGTGCAGGAGATGTAATTGCTTTTCTGTAAATTGCTATGACTGCACAAGGCTGCAGTTTATGTTAGTTGTAAATACATTTTACCTCAGCTGTGAAGGTCAAACCGCTTGAAAGATTAACAAGGTAGAATTGTGAAGCTTCTTCATATCAGCACTCAGTCCCAGTAGTTGGGTTTCCATTACCTTTCCTGACTCTCTCTGATGCTGTTTTTTGCTTAACTGTATTCTGATCTCAGAAATTTGCGAACTTACTCACATAACAGAGAGAAACAACTTAAATCTTTCTTCTCACTTGTCTGAGATGACTGCATCTTGAAACCTGTCACATCACCATTTTGTTCATTCCTGATGTGCCCGCCTCGCTCATCCTCCCTACCTAATGAAGCAAAACGGGTTATATTCATATTCCTTTCTATTTTTACTCATGGTCTGAGTTCTTCTTAGATTCACAAGACCACAGATGAGGGAAGGCAATTGGTTCCTCTTCGATCCTCCATGCAAAAAAACTTACAGGAACCCCCACCAGTTGGACCCTGAACAATCTCAAGTTTTCTGTACCCCTAATACTCTTCCTGGATAACCATTCCAGATGTTGATTCCTCTTCACAGGAAGAATTCCTTTCCAACTTCAGTCTTTCACTGGCCTCTCATTAACTTTATCCTCTGTCCCCCTGTTCTGCTAATATGGTTTACCTTGGAATAGTTTTCTACATGATTTAATATGAATATCTTATACACCTGAAAACTTATTCTGTTGTGTACCTGAACCTGGGGTTGAATCATATTGACCAGAAGTCCCTCCTTTTCTAAGATCAATGTATCTGTGTCTTCATTCAGCAGTGGTGTTATAACTTGTGCATTCTCTACATTACAACCAGCAACTTACCAAGTGAACAATAGCATTACCTCCAAGAGTGGCGTCTCTCTGCTGAACACATATGGAACAAAAAAAGGTTTACGACGAATGTAAGGTTCATAATACAGTAGAGATCCAGGCTGATTACGGAAAGTAAGCTGAGATCTAAAAAAGGGAATAAAGGGGCAAAGAGAGAGTATGAGAACAGATTAGCGGCTAACATAAAAGGGAACCCAAAAGTCTTTTATAAACATATAAATAGTAAAAGGATAGTCAAAGGAAGAGTGGGACCGATTAGGGACAAAAAAGGAGATCTTCTTGTGGAGGCAGAGGGCATTGCTGAGGCACTAAATGAATACTTCGCATCCATCTTCACTAGAGAATGGGATGCTGTCATTGTAACAGTAAAGGAGGAGATAGTCGCGATATTGGATAGGATAAAACTAGATAAGGAGGAAGTACTTAAAAGATTGGCAGTACTCAAAGTAGATCTCATTCAAACATACAAGATTCTGAGGGGGCTTGACAGGGTAGATGCTGAGAGGGTGTTTCCCATGGCTGGAGAGTCCAGAACTAAGAGGCATCATCTCAGGATAAGGGGTCGGCCATTTAAGACTGAGATTAGGAGGAATTTCTTCACACAGAGGGCTGTGAATCTTTGGCATTCTCTACCCCAGAGGGCTGTGGATGCTGAGTCGTTGAGTATATTCAAGTCTGAGATAGATAGATTTTTGGACTCAAGGAGAATCAAGGGATGTGGGGATCGGGCAGGAAAGTGGTGTTGAGGTTGAAGATCAGCCATGATCTTATTGAATGGCTGAGCAGGCTCGATGGGCTGTATGACCTACTCCTGCTCTTATTTCTTATGTTCTTAAAAGTTACCCAGTCCAGATGGGATGCATCCTAGATTACTGAGGGAAGTAAGGGTGGAAATTACGGAAGCTCTGGCCACAATCTTCCAATCCTCCTTAGATATGGGGATGGTGCTGGAGGACTGGAGGATTGCAAATGTTACACCCCTGTTCAAAAAAGGGGAGGGTTAAATCCAGCAATTACAGGCCAGTCAGCCTAACATCGGTGTGGGAAACTTTTAGAAACAATAATCCAGGACAAAATAAATTGGCACTTGGAAAAGTATGGGCTAATAAATGAAAGTCAGCATGAATTTGTTAAAGGAAAATCATGTTTGATTAAATTGATTGAGTTCTTTGATGTAGTAACAGACAGGTTTGATGAGGGTAGTGCGGTTGATGTTGTGGATATGAACTTTCAAAAGGCATTTTATAAAGTATCACATAATATACTTGTTAGCAAAATTAAAGCCCGTGGGATTAAAGGGTCAGTGGCAGCATGGATACAAAATTGTAGAGAGTAGTGGTGAATGGTTGTTTTTCAGACTGGAGAGATGTATACAGTGGTGTTCACCAGGGGTCAGTATTAGGACCACTGCTCTTTTTGATCTACATTAATGACCTGGACTTGGGCATAGAGGGTATAATTTCAAAGTGTGCAGATGACACGAAACTCGGAAATGTAGTAAACAATGTGGAGGATAGTAACAGACTTCAGGAGGACATCGGCGGACTGGTGAAATGGGCAGACACACGGCAGATGAAATTTAATGCAGAGACGTGTGAAGTAATGCATTTAGGTGGGAAGAATGAAGAGTGGCAATGTAAACTAAATGGTACAATTTTAAAGGGGGGGCAGGAACAGAGAGACCTGGGGGTGTATGTACACAAATCTTTGATGGAGGCAGGACAAGTTGAGGAGGCTGTTAAAAAAGCATATGAGACCCTGGACTTTATTAATAGAGGCATAGAGTACAAAAGCAAGGAAGTTATGCTGAACCTTTATAAAACACTGGTTAGGCCTCAGCTGGAGTATGATGTTCAATTCTAGGCACCACACTTTAAGATGGATGTCAAGGCCTTAGAGAGGGTGGAGAGTAGATTTACTAGAATGGTACCAGGGATGAGGGACTTCATTTATGGAGAGATACTGGAGAAGCTGGGATTGTTCTCCTTAGAACAGAGAAGGTTAAGAGGAGATTTGATCAACATGTTCAAAACCATGAACGGCTTTGACAGAGTAGATAAGGAGAAACTGTTTCCAATGTCAGAAGGGTCGGCAACCTAAGGACACAGATTTAACATGATTGGCAAAAGAGCCAGAGACGACATGAAGAAACATTTTTTTATGCAGTGAGTTGTAATGATCTGGAATGCAATGCCTGAAAGGGTGGTGGAAGCCGATTCAATAATAACTTTCAAAAGGGAATTGGATAAATACTTGAAGTGAAAAAATTGATAGGGCTTTAGGGAATGAGCAGGAGGATGAAACTAATTGGATAGCTCTTTTAAAAAGCCGGTACAGCCACGATGGGCCGAATGGCCTCTGCCTGTGCTGCAACTACTATGATACAATGATAATAACATAGTCTTAAAACACTGCAATCAACCTCAAACATATTACAAAACAACTTGCATTTATATAGCTCCTTATCACATCTCTCAGAAATATCTCAAAGCGCTTCACAATGTACTATTTTGTACTGTAATGAATGTTATGTAGGCATGACAGTTAAGTGAAAAATAATTTTTTGCTCAAAAGATCTATGTCCCCACAAACATAATACTAATTTTCTTTAAAAAGTAAGGGGAGCCCTGTCAGTCATTTTTTAAAATAAATATTTAAGATGATTAAAGGAATTGTTAAGGTCGATAGAAACTATCTCCTCTGGTGGGGAGTCGAGAACAAGGGGGTGATGTCAGAAAACATAGAAAGTAGGAGTAAGAGTAGGCCATTCGGCCCTTCGGGGCTGCTCCGCCATTCAAAATGATCATGGCTGATCGTCTAACTCAGTACCCTGTTCCCGCTTTTTCCCCATATTCCTTGATCCCTTTAGCATTAAGAAATATACCTATCTCCTTCTTGAATACATCTAATGACTTGGCCTTCACTGTCTTCTGTGGTAGAGAATTCCACAGGTTCACCACCCTCTGAATGAAGAAATTTCTCCTCATCTCGGTTCTAAATGGCATACCCGAGACTGTGACCCTTGGTTCTGGACTCCCCAGCCATCGGGAACATCCTCCCTGCATCTAGTCTGTCGAGTCCTGTTAGAATTTTATGTATTTCGATGAGATCACCTCTCATTCTTCTAAACTCTAGTGAATATAGGCCTAGTCGACCCAATCTCTCCTCATACGTCAGTCCAGCCATCCCAGGGATCAGTCTGGTAAACCTTCGTTGCATTCCCTCCATGGCAAGGGACCTTCATTTGTTTTCACTAATCTTTTTCTCTTGCCGTATTTATAGAACTTTTACAGTCAATTTTTATGTTCCCTTCTAGTTTACACTCATACTCTATTTTTCCCCTCTTAATCAATCTCTTTGTCCTCCTTTGCTGAATTCCGAACTGCTCCCAATCCTCAGGCTTGAAGCTTTTTCTGGCAATTTTATACGTCTCCTTATTGGATCTAATACTATCCCTAATTTCTTTTGTAAGGCACGGTTGAGCCACCTTTCCTGTTTTATTTTTGCACCAGACAGGAATGAATAATTGTTGTAATTCCTGCACACATTCTTTAAATATTAGCCATTGCCTATCCACCGTCATCCCTTTTAGTAAAGTTCCGCGGTCTATCATAGCCAACTCGCACCTCATACTTTCATAATTTCCTTTATTTAGATTCAGGACCCTAGTTTCGGATTCAACTTCTTCACACTCCATCTTAATGAGGAATTCTATCATGTTATGGTCGCTCTTCGCTAAGGGACCCCGTACAACAAGATTGATAATTAATCCTTTCTCATTGCACAATACCCAGTCTAGGATCGCCTGTTCTCTAGTTGGTTCCTCAACGTATTGGTCCAGAAAACTATCATGTACACACTCCAGGAATTCCTCCTCCACAGTATTATTGCTAATTTGGTTTCACCAATCTATATGTAGATTAAAGTCACCCATGATTATAGTTGTACCCTTCTTGCATGTGTCTCTAATTTCCTGTTTAATGCCCTCCACTACATCTCCACTACTGTTTTGGGACCTATAGACAATCCCCACCAACATTTTCTGCCCCTTGGTGTTTCTTAGCTCCACCCATACAGATTCCACATCGTGATTTTCCGAGCAAACATCCTTCCTCACTATTGCATTGATTTCCTCCTTTACTAACAACGCTATCCCACCTCCTTTCCCTTTTTGCCTGTCTTTCCTAAATATTGAATACCCCTGGATGTTCAGTTCCCATCCTTGGTCACCCTGCGGCCATGTCTCCGTAATCGCAACTATATCATAACCGTTAATATCTTTCTGCGCTGTTAATTCATCTCGCTTATTGTGAATGCTCCGCGCATTAAGACACAATGCCTTTAGACTTGTCTTTTTAAGATTGCCAGTCATCTTCGTTTTATTTTGCACTATGGCCCCATTTGTTTCTCGCCCTTGTTTTCTCTGCCTTCCACTATTGCTTCTTCCCTTTCTGCATTTTGTTTCTATCCTTGTTTCCCCCTCCTCTGTCTCCCTGCTCAGGTTCCCATCCCCCTGCCATTCTAGTTTAAATCTTCCCCAACAGCACTAGCAAACACTCCCACGAGGACATCGGTCCCGGTCCTGCTCGGGTGTAACCCTTCCCGCTTGTACAGGTCCCACCTTCCCCAGAACCGGTCCCAATGTCTCAGGAATCTAAATCCCTTCCTCCTACACCATCTCTGCGGCCACGCATTCATCTGGTCTATTCTCCTGTTCCTATACTCACAAGCCCGTGGCACTGGTAGGAGATCACTGCCTTTGAGGTCCTGCTTTTCAATTTATCTCCTAACTCCTTAAATTCACCTTGCAGGACCTCATCCCTTTTTTTACCTATGTCGTTGGTACTGATATGGACCACGACTACTGGCTGTTCACCCTCCCCTTCCAGAATGCCCTGCAGCCGCTCCGTGACATCCTTGACCCTAGCACCAGGGAGGCAACATACTATCCTGGAGTCACGTTTGCGGCTGCAGAAACGCCTATCTGTTCCCCTTACAATTGAATCCCCGATTACTATAGCCCTGCCACTCTTATTCCTCCCCTCCTGTGCAACAGAGCCACCCGTGGTGCCACAAACCTGGCTCTTCTTCTCACAAATGGTAGTGGAAATCTGGAACTCTCTCCCCCAAAAAACTGGTGAGGCGGGGGGGTCAATTGAAATTTTCAAAACTGAGATTGATAGATTTTTGGGAAGGGTATTAAGGGTTATGGAACCAAGATGGGTCGATGGAGTTAAGATACTGATCAGCCATGATCTAATTGAACGGTGGAAAAAGCTGGAGGGGCTGAATGGCCTATTCCTGTTCCTATGTTCCAATATGCATGACCCAAAATCAAAATTAATTCTGAAAAGAACAGTACAACCTTTCTGATGCACACTTAACTGGAACAAGCTCAAGTGGTTTGCAATAACATGCTATGTGTAGTGACAGGAAGCAAAAATTATGATCTGAACTTAAGAACCACTTTTTAGTTATCCAGGAAATTGCATCTCTAAGTCAGCACATCATTTTACCATTAGTGCACATCTTTACATTTGTGTAGCGCTCATTAAAAAACAATTTCTTATCCTTCCGAGTAATTTGTCCATGACTTGGTGCCACTGCAGTCAATTATAACTGTCACCTGTTGTCAAGGAAACAGTGGACACTATTAAGCACGCATGTCAGAAAAGTCTCTATCTATCAGATGCTTTCTCATTATTGTTGGTGCATTTATAATATTGACTGCAGATATATTACTCTAAAGTGAATATAATCCCTTTAAAAACCCTAAGAAACAATAATATGATCAGTTTCATTATAATGGTAGACAGATAGGTTTGGGATTTATTTAAAAACGATATATAAATATCAGTTGAGACAATTCAGCCACTGCAATGCTGGGGCAGTTAACTCTCAAGCTAAGGCTACACTTACACTGCTCCACTGATCTGCTATGAGGAGCTGTAGGGAATGATCAACAGCCAGCTGCTCCTACTGCGGGCTGTCAACCTGAGCTCTTGCAACTGTGACAGAGCTCTGCTTTGCGGCTATGTGTGTGTGCAAAGTTCTGCTGTCAGCTGTATAATTTTAAATGCTTTTGAAAATGTCGCACTCTCACCTCTGAGTTAGAAGTTTCAAGCCCCACTCCAGTAAAATCTAGGCTGACCCTCCAGTGCAGTACTGAGGGAGTGCTGCACTGTCAGAGGTGCCGTCTGTCGGATGAGCAGTTAAACTGAGGCCCCATCTGCACTCTCAGGTTGACGTAAAAGATCCCATGGCATTATTTCGAAGAAGAGCAGGGGAGTTCTGTCCGATATCCTGGCCATTATTTATCTCTCGATCAACATCACAAAAAAAAACCAGATTATCTAATCATTATCACATTGCTGTTTGCTGTGTGCAAATTGGCTGCTGTGTTTCCTACATTACAAGAGTGACTATGCTTTCAAAGTACTTCATTGGCTGTGAAGAACTTTGGGCCATCCTGAGGTTGTGAAAGGCGCTACATAAATGCAAGTTCTTTATTTCTTTTGACTGTGCATCACTGCTCAGCTGAAACCATTTCACAACTGTTCAAATGTGACAGTGTAACTGCACCTTCGGAAACCTGAACCCAAGTTCTACATATATTTTGCACTGGTGCTTCCCACACAGTGGCCTAGAAATTCGATCATGCCCGAAGATGGGTGCACAGGGGATGGGTCACGCACTGCATGCGCCTGTTCACACTGTCCCTGGCAGCACCTTAAATTCATGTTGCATTAAAATGATTCAGGTGTGCAAGCAAGCAATACCCATTCTATTCATTGACTGCACGCCTAATTGAGGTGGAGGGGGTCAGAAATGGGGTATCTCCGATGCCACCTAAAGACAGCTAGCAGCTCTTAAAGGGGAGTTGCCCTCGAGTTGCAGGCGGGAGGAAACATTGTCAAAGGGCTAAAATGGCAACAAGATGTCCAGACATGGCATCTAGGTTCTCCAATGCTGCGTTGGAGACCCTGGCCCAGGCGATGAACAGGAGGAGGGAGATCCTATTCTCCCCAGGGGCCAGAAAGCCCGACAGGAAACACCTTCACCGCCAGTGGGAAGAGGCTGCAGGGGAGGTCAATGCCAGGAGCTTAGCTCCCAGGACTCCCAGACTGCGATGCCACACAAAGTTTAATGACCTCAGCAGAGTTGTCAAGCCACTTTCAACCTCACTACTCATAAGATTCCCCTCACCCACTTCCCTTCTCGTGCCTGCAGGAGACGGTCAGGCACAACACGAGACAGGAGGCTGCCATTGAAGGGGGCCGAGCCTGTCTGCAGATCCTCTCCCCATGGCAAAAAAACGTGCTGGCCATCAAGGACAGGGGGAGAGTCATGGCCGTGACGACTGGCAAAGCTGGAGGAGACTGTGCACAGAGTTTGTCCAAGTCTTATCCTCTTTGTCCCTTACTTCTATCTCACCCTATGCACTCTGCATGATAAAGTGCAGCTGCTTTCAGCAGCCACTTCTCTCTCTGCTCTCCCTTCACTCTAAAAGCTAACACTTGCTTTAATTTCAGGTGTTGAAAATGTGGAGATACCTTTGCCACTTCAGGAAGAGGAGGCCAGTCTTACAGAAGCTGCATCATCACTCGATCTGACCCTAGAAAGCACCAGCTCAGATACTGGCACCACACGTACTTTAGAGGTTGGGCCAGAGGACGGGTCTTGACAGGGTAAATCACCGGCCACAGGTGTGCAGGAGCTAGGGCAAGATTGAAGCTGCTACAGGTGCCAGCTCACTGGAGGGCGAGATTGCATACCAGCTCTCCTGCAGAGGACATAGATTCTGACTTTGAGGCTACTAAAGGCAGCTGATGGGCATACACCAGGAATTGCAAGGTGCATTGGGCAGCCTGCCAGCGAGCTTGCGCATAATGGCTCAGAGCATGGAGCGGTCGAGCTCCAACTTGTGTCGGGGCTTCGCACAGACCATGGACACCATTCTATCCAACATGGACCGATCACTCAGCTGCATGAACACAACAGTGGCGCCCACCATGGTGGAACCTTTGCTGACAGCTTTGACCACTTCCATGGCAGCCAACACTGTTGCCATGGAAGCGTTGTTTTATTCTGTTAAAGGCGCTCTTAAAATTCAAGTTGTTTTTGTTGTTAGTGCCACACAGCCATCTGAGCCAGACTGATCCGACCCATGCCGATATGCTCCTAAATGTCTGTAGCCGAGCCCTCAAGGCCCACAGTTGCTTGAGGTCACCCAACACAGCTCTCTCAAGTGCACTCAATGGAAGGTCAGCAGCCTGTTAATTGTACGATTTATATCAATTAGCGTTGATTGTATTCAGGTGATGGGTATCAATTGGGGACTCTCTTGTATCCTTTTGAAAGGAGAGCTTAGCTCGGGGGTGTGCGTGTAAGGGGAATCTCTGTGAATAAAGGTTGGAAGCAACTAAATACCAGGCTCCAGTATTGTATCCTTCACCACATGGCTATCCAATTTTAACACAGCCTTCCACGTCCCAAGCTGTAGCCACTGAGGAAACATCTCATAAGAGCACCAGGTTAAGTAAATGAACACAGAAGGCAGGCAGTAAGGACTTGCACAAGAGTGTTATATTTGTAGTGAAGTGAGGGCAACACCCATAAGGCTGGACTGATGGTGGTAGTAAGGATGGTGGTGATAAGGATTGCAGGACTGTTGGTATATTGGGGATGGGAGGGATGATTCAGGTGAAGCGTTCTCAGATGAGCAGCTCTCTGAGCTCTGGCAGCTAGAGGCACTGGTGGTCAATACTGCTCCTGTTCTTCCTTCTCTTCATGTGGCTTCTTCTCCTGCCGCACTTCTTGCTGCCCAGGTGATGGTAACGGCTGGTCCCTCTTGATGACAAAGTTGTAGAGCATGCAGCAGACAACCACAAATCTGGATAGCCACTCAGGGGTGTACTGCAGCACTCCTCCCAAACTGTCCAGGTGGCAGAAGGGTTGTTTGAACACGCCAACTGTCTGCTCGATGATGTTTCTGGCGACATCATAACTCTCATTGCAGGCCAGCTCTGGAGCTGTGCCCTGGTTCCTAACTGGAGTCATGAGCCAAGTGTGAAGGGGAGAGCCCTCGTCAACCAGTAGTCATTCCCATCTCCTCCCAGTTAGCCCCTCCTCCTCCCGCTCCTTGCAATCTCCATTGTGGCTGGACTTACTGCACTGCTGCAATGGCAGGAAGATGTAGTTACAACTGGGATACTCAGAGTGTAAAAGGCTTAGAGGGTACAAAATTCTGAACATCCAGGAGAGCTTTTTGAGCCAGCATGTAAAAAGTCCTACAAGAGAGGGGGCGGTACTGGAGCTAATTCTAGGGAATGTGGCCGGCCAAGTGGAAGAAGTGCTAGTAGGTGAGCACTTTGGTGACAGTGACCATAATTCAGTGAGATTTAAGGTGGTCATGGAAAAGGACAGGGAGGGGCCGGAAATAAAGGTTCTAAATTGGGGGAAGGCCGATTTTAATAGGATAAGGCAGGATCTGGCCAAAATGGACTGGGATCAGCTGCTTGTAGGAAAATCCGCATCGGAGCAATGGGAGTCTTTCAGAAGGGAGATTGAGACCATACAATGGCAACATGTTCCCGTAAAGGTCAAGGGTGGTTCCAAGAACTCCAGGGAACCTTGGATGTCAGGGGATATACGAGAATGGATTAGGAAAAAAAGGAGGGCTTTTGGCAGATACAAAAGGCTAAAGACGGAGGAAGCCCTGGAGGAGTACAAAAAGTGCAGGGGGATACTTAAAAAGGAAATTAGGAGATCAAGGAGGGGCCATGAAATAACACTGGCGAGCAAAATAAAGGAAAATCCTAAGATGTTTTATAAGTATATTAAGGGTAAGAGGATGACAAGGGAAAAAATAGGGCCCATTAGGGACAAAAATGGCAATCTGTGTGTGGAGCCGGCAGATGTAGGAGGGGTTCTAAATGAATTTTTTGCATCTGTTTTCACTATGGAGAAGGACGATGTAGACATAGAAATACGGCAGGGGGACTGTGATATACTCGAACATATTAACATCGAGCGGGAGGAGGTATTGGCGGTTTTAGCAGGCCTAAAAATGGATAAATCCCCAGGCCCGGACGAAATGTATCCCAGGCTACTGTGTGAGGCAAAGGAGGAGATTGCGGGGGCTCTGACACATATATTCAGAACCTCTCTGGCCACAGGGGATGTGCCAGAGGACTGGAGAACCGCTAATGTAATACCATTATTCAAGAAGGGGAGTAGGGAAAAACCGGGGAACTACAGGCCAGTGAGCCTAACATCAGTGGTAGGAAAATTATTGGAAAAAATTCTGAAGGACAAAATTAGTCTCCACTTGGAGAAGCAAGGATTAATCAGGGATAGTCAACATGGCTTTGTCAAGGGAAGATCATGTCTGACTAATTTGATTGCATTTTTTGAGGGGGTGACTAGGCGTGTGGATGAGGGTAACGCAGTGGATGTGGTATACATGGATTTCAGTAAGGCCTTCGATAAAGTCCCCCACAGGAGACTGGTCAAGAAGGTACGAGCCCATGGAATCCAGGGTGCCTTGGCACTTTGGATACAAAACTGGCTTAGTGGCAGAAGGCAGAGGGTGATGGTCGAAGGTTGTTTTTGTGACTGGAAGCCTGTGGCCAGTGGGGTACCACAGGGATCGGTGCTGGCTCCCTTGCTGTTTGTGGTCTGCATTAATGACTTGGATATGAATGTAAAAGGTATGATCAGTAAGTTCGCTGATGATACAAAGATTGGTAGGGTGGTAAATAGCGAGGAGGATAGCCTCAGTCTGCAGGACGATATAGATGGGTTGGTCAGATGGGCGGAACAGTGGCAAATGGAATTTAACCCGGAAAAGTGCGAGGTGATGCACTTTGGAGGGACTAACAAGGCAAGGGAATACACAATGAATGGGAGGACCCTAGGCAAGACAGAGGGTCAGAGGGATCTTGGTGTGCAAGTTCACAGATCCCTGAAGGCGGCGGAACAGGTAGATAAGGTGGTAAAGAAGGCATATGGGATACTTGCCTTTATTAGCCGAGGCATAGAATATAAGAGCAAGGAGGTTATGATGGAGCTGTATAAAACACTGGTTAGGCCACAGCTGGAGTACTGTGTGCAGTTCTGGTCGCCACACTACAGGAAGGATGTGATCGCTTTGGAGAGGATGCAGAGGAGATTCATCAGGATGTTACCAGGGCTGGAGCGCTTCAGCTATGAAGAGAGACTGGGAAGATTGGGTTTGTTTTCCTTGGAGCAGAGGAGGCTGAGGGGGGACATGATTGAGGTGTACAAAATTATGAGGGGCACAGATAGGATGGATACTAAGGAGCTTTTTCCCTTCGTTGAGGGTTCGACAACAAGGGGACATAGATTCAAGGTAAAAGGCGGGAGGTTTAGAGGGGATTTGAGAAAGAACTTTTTCACCCAGAGGGTGGTTGGAGTCTGGAACTCACTGCCTGAAAGGGTAGTGGAGGCAGGAACCCTCACAACATTCAAGAAGCATTTGGATGAGCACTTGAAATGCCATAGCATACAAGGCTACGGACCAAATGCTGGAATATGGGATTAGAGTAGACAGGGCTGATGGCCGGCGCGGACACGATGGGCCGAAGGGCCTCTATCCGTGCTGTATAACTCTATGACTCTATGACTCAGTGTGGCAAGTTTATGTAGGTATTTTCTGTTGTAAATATAGACAGTGATTTGAATGTAAAATACGGTCTGCATGCTCCTGTCCAATTATTCCTTCGTCATCTATCTCTGCTTCACCTGAAGACTACACTTGGTCTTAAATCCTCGTGGCCAACACCATGGGACATCGACCAATGTATTATTAAATTCGATATGTCCAGTCACATTCCATTGAAAAGTCCCATGAAACCCCTTACTGCAAGAGATTCTCAGGGTTGTTTCCTCAGCCCAACCATTTTCAGCTGCTTCATTAATGATCCTTACTTCATCATAAAGGCAGGATTCATAAATTCAGCTCCTTTCACAACCTCCAAGAGTGAAGCAGCCTACCACAGGGCCTGAAAATCAACCAGGCTTGGGCTGACAAATGACAGGCAATGTTCAATCCATGCAAGTACCCCTGGAAATGACCATCTCCAACAATGGATAGCCCAACAATTCCTCCCTGACCTTCAATGGTTTTACAATATCAACATTGTGGAGGGCTCACCATTGACCAGAAGTTGAACTGGACCAGTCAAAACAACATAAGAACATAAGAAATAGGAGCAGGAGTAGGCCAATCGGCCCCTCGAGCCTGCTCTGCCATTCAATAAGATCATGGCTGATCTGATCCTAATCTCAAATCTAAATTCATGTTCAATTTCCTGCCCGCTCCCCGTAACCCCTAATTCCCTTTACTTCTAGGAAACTGTCCATTTCTGTTTTAAATTTATTTAATGATGTAGCTTCCACAGCTTCCTGGGGCAGCAAATTCCACAGACCTACTACCCTCTGAGTGAAGTAGTTCTCTTCATCTCAGTTTTGAAAGAGCAGCCCCTTATTCTAAGATTATGCCCCCTAGTTCTAGTTTCACGCATCCTTGGGAACATCCTTACCGCATCCACCCGATCAAGCCCCTTCACAAGCTTATATGTTTCAATAAGATCACCTCTCATTCTTCTGAACTCCAATGAGTAGAGTCCCAATCTACTCAACCTCTCATATGTCCGCCCCCTCATCCCCGGGATTAACCGAGTGAACCTTCTTTGTACTGCCTCGAGAGCAAGTATGTCTTTTCTTAAGTATGGACACCAAAACTGTATGCAGTATTCCAGGTGCGGTCTCACCAATACCTTATATAACTGCAGCAATACCTCCCTGTTTTTATATTCTATCCCCCGAGCAATAAAAGCCAACATTCCGTTGGCCTTCTTGATCACCTGCTGCACCTGCATACTAACTTTTTGATCTTCTTGCACTCGGACTCCCAGATCCCTTTGTACTGCAGTACTTTCCAGTTTCTCGCCTTTAAGATAATAACTTGCTCTCTGATTTTTCCTGCCAAAGTGCATAACCTCACATTTTTCAGTATTGTATTGCATCTGCCAAATCTCCGCCCACTCACCCAGCCTGTCTATATCCCCCTGTAGGTTTTTTATGTCCTCCTCACTCTCCACTTTCCCTCCCATCTTTGTATCATCTGCAAACTTTGATATGTTACACTCGGTCCCCTCCTCCAAATCGTTAATATAGATTGTAAAGAGTTGGGGATCCAGCACCGACCCCTGCGGAACACCACTGGCCACTGGTTGCCAGTCCGAGAATTAACCATTTATCCCAACTCTCTGCTTCCTGTTAGATAACCAATCCTCCACCCATGCCAGAATATTACCCCCAATCCAGTGATTCTTTATCTTGAGCAATAATCTTTTATGTGGCACCTTGTCGAATGCCTTCTGGAAGTCTAAATACACTACGTCCACTGGTTCCCCTTTATCCACCCTGTACGTTATGTCCTCAAAGAACTCAAGCAAATTTGTCAGACATGACTTCCCCTTCGTAAAGCCATGCTGACTTTGTCCTATTAAATTATGTTTATCCAAATGTTCCGCTACTGTCTCCTTAATAATAGATTCCAAAATTTTACCCACCACAGTCTAACTGGTCTATAATTTCCAGCCTTCTGCCTACTACCCTTTTTAAATAAGGGTGTTACATTAGCAGTTTTCCAATCTGCCGGGACCTTTGCCGAGTCCAGAGAATTTGGGAAAATTATTACCAAAGCATCCACAGTACCGACTGCCACTTCCCTAAAGACCCTAGGATGTAAGCCATCAGGTCCAGGGGATTTATCAGCCTTGAGTCCCATTATTTTACTGAGTACCAATTTCTTAGTGATTTTAATCGTATTTAGCTCCTCCCCCCGTAGAGCCCCCTGTTTGTCCAGTGTTGGGATATTCTTAGTGTCCTCTACCGTAAAGACTGAAACAAAATATTTGTTCAGCATTTTTGCCATTTCCATGTTTCCCACCATTAATTTCCTGGTCTCATCCTCTAAGGGACCTACGTTTGCCTTAGCCACCCTTTTTCTTTTTCTATAACTGTAGAAACTCTTGCTATCTGTTTTTATATTTTTTGCTAATTTATTTTCATAATCTATCTTCCCTTTCTTAATCAATCCTTTTGTTACTTTTTGCTGTCTTTTGAAGACTTCCCAATCTTCTATCCTCCCACTAAGTTTGGCTACCTTACATGTCCTTGTTTTTAGTCGGATACTGTCCTTAATTTCTTTACTTAGCCACGGATGGCTGTCATTTCTTTTACACCCTTTTTTCCGCAGTGGAATATTTTTTTTTTGAAAGTTGTAAAATAACTCCTTGAATGAACACCATTGCTCATGTACCGTCTTACCCTTTAATCTATTTTCCCAGTCCACTTTAATCAATTCCGCTCTCATACCATCATAGTCTCCTTTATTCAAGCTCAGTACGCTTGTTTGAGAACCAACCTTCTCACCCTCTAATTGGATATGGAATGTAACCATGTTATGGTCACTCATTCCAAGGGGATCCTTAACTAGGACATTATTAATTAATCCTGGCTCATTACACAGGACCAGGTCCAAGGTTGCTTGCCCCCTTGTAGGATCAGTTGGCTTCAAGTGCAGGGCAGAGGCAAGGTATTCTGTAATGAGTCGCTCATCTCCTGACCCCTCAAAGCCTCTCCAATCACCTACAAGCCTCAAGTCTGAAATGAGATGGAATACTCACCACTCAACTGGGTAAGTGCAGCTGCAACAAGACTCGAGAGGCTCAACACCATCCAAGACAAAGCAATTTGATTCTTGCCATTGGATTCAATCTCCACTCCCTTCTCCACCAGTACACTGTAGCCGCAGTATGTACTATCTACAAGATGCATTGAAGCAACCCACAAACTTTACTTTAACATTATCTCCTAAGCCATGACCTCTATCATCTAAAATGACAAAAGCAGCAGTATCATAAGAACACCATCACTTCCAAGTCAATGACTTGGACATCTAACCCCATTCCTTCATCATTGCTGGGTCAAAATATTGGAATTCCCGAACCATCATCATTGTGAAAACACCATCAACACAAGGACTACAGCGATTCAACAAAACAGCCCACTATCAGATTCTCAGGACAACTTGGACTGGGCCATAAAAGTGCTCTCTCTTCAAAACCAAACCTACGGTCATTCCTCCTAATCTCTCCCTATCTGGCTCAACATCTCTTTTCCTTGACTCTAATTGTGAAGGGCCTTGGCACATTTCTTCATGGCAAAGGTGATAGTTGAATGGAAGTTGTTATTCATGTTGAAAGGGCTAGGCAACTGGGTGTTAGAATTTATATAAATTTTGAGACGACTCCATGTTAACTTCAAAAACCTCAATTCCCTGTTAAGTCCAGTTCTGTTGTATCACTCTAATTTATTCCAACAATATCATAATTGGAAGGTATTTGACCTTAGAGATAGGTTAGCAATTTAGAATATAATTAAGAAAAAACATGATTTACAAATTTTGTAACTACTTTTCTGTAATGGACCATTTATTTAAACAGAGCCTTAAACCCTTGCTAAAAGTTCATAACACAAATGTGACTCACACTTGCATTACAAAAGCTGTTAAAACTGTCATTGTCAATCACATCATATCAGATACAAATGCTGATTTACTGCAACAGCACAGTTTATGTTTATTTTTGCAGATGTGAAGAGTCCGAAATAGCTGACAAATATATGTATTCACAAGAGACTCCTCGAAGACAAGCAACGTCCTTTCAGCCCCACGACTTCAACACACACATCAGCAGCTTTGACTCAAACTGACAGAACTCAAAAAATGTGGAAATCTTGTTAAACAGTCAGTTCAGGTATGAACAACAAAGAATGCCATCTGCTTCCAAATTTGAACTGTTTTAATTTCATTAAAACTCAGTCAATGTCTGCTGACCAAAAGACCAAATAGGTTAACGATGTCATTAACAGTTACCTTTGATCTGAAGGAACTAGTTGTTTTTTTTATATGGACAACATACGAGGTGTAATCAAGTGGATGAATAATTTCTTTGGGGATATGCAAAACTGTGTTTTGAAACATCAGATTACTCACGGCCCATTGTAAATACTAATGGATTTCCTGTGGTGTTGCTTATGGATTTATATGATTGAAGCAGAGGGGTGTAACTGGCAATTTGAAATTTCTGTGCACAGCAGTTGACCCATTTGCCCTTCCCTGCTGCAATCCCCACTTCATCAAACTGGGGAGCCATTTATTGTGCATATTAATTAAAGAATAATTGATAATGAAAAATGCATTCAAAGTTTAAATAATGTATTAAGTATAGGGATCTAAATAAAGTGTTAGCTGAAGATTTTGGTTGGAATTTGAAACCAGTGTCAGGAAATATATGCCTTTATCTATCTATACACGACCAGGTATTGGGTGGCATTATTCACATTGAGTGAGAGATCATGTCATTGCGAGGGAAGTGCTGGGATGTGAAAGTAGTACACATCATCACTGAAGGAATGGGGCACCCATTATCAAAACCGCCCGATTTTCATTTCTCTTCAAATCAGTGGAAATGACAATCGGGCAGTTTCGATAACAAGTGGCTGATTCGCAAAGCCAGTTTTACACCCGGGTGGCAAGGTGAAAATCTACCCTTTTATTTTCCCACTGATAAATGTTCCGAGGAATGGCCGTTGACCCCTCACAGTGTTATTTATTGTATATGTGTTTTCTCCGCTGTGCTTTTATGATCTGCTGAATTTTGGTGTTGCATCTCATAATTTAATTGTAAATAATTGAATCAGTTGCTTCAGTCCATAAACAACCTGATCTGTGTTTAATATCCACCATTCTGAAGAGCGTGCAGTTGTGTAATGTGAGATTACATGAGATCCTATGGGCAGATTACTGCATGTTGTGTGTTTGTTAATCCACAGATACCCACCCATGCTAAAAGCAGATTATAAAGCATAAAAACAGATTCCAGATCACAAGGGACAAGATCCATGTATGGTAACCATGTTTTATGTTAAGGAAATCTTCACAACCCAGTGCAGTTCAGAGGAGCTGGCATTTAGATGTCTACCTTCTTCAGCCTCAGCCAAACACACCATTGCAACGGCTACAAGCAACAGCCGAGCAAAAATACAAGGTCCATGCACCCACCAGGATTATAATCAACATCCTTTCCGCCTTGAAGCAGTGCTTCAGATACCTTGGCAGATCACTGGGTGATGCACAATATTGCCCAATCAGGATTTCCAAAAGTATTATGGTCTGCTGCTTGCTACGCAACGTTGCCATCCAGAGGTCCCTAGTATTGGAGCGGGTAGAGGAGGAGGTCCACCTGCAATCAAGGGCAGGGACAAGGCTCTGAATCAGCCAAAAGGTAACCTTACTGTCACTGGAGCAATGTATGATTACACACTGTCCTCCAGTCAGTCGTTTCCTAATCCTTCTCTATCATTTGGTCAAGTTCACTCGTGCTCTGTGATTCACCTGGCATACCCTCCCAAAACCAGCTAAGTTCCCCAGAATAGAGATACTTGTGCTGGCACTCTCTATGAATGGAGGGCTTGGCGCAGGATGGAGTGACGTGGTTTGCTGACAAGCTGCGGCAGATCAGGCTGGTTCTTGGGAATTACTATAGAAATAGAAGAGAATATATGTTATAATGCTCATTGCAAGATACCCCAATGAAAGTCCTTGCACAGCGGGATTGCATGTCATGATAGCATTCCAATTGGATGCGACTGAATGAATGAGTGAATGAGCAAATGAGTGAATAGAGAAAGAGTATCTGTAAAAGGATTGCACTCACTCTCAGCTTCAGGGAAGCCTCCAGCTTCACCATGTTCCATGCCCTCACTGTTCTGCAGTTCCAGGATGCCCAGCATTTTCTGTTTGAAGGAACTTAAGCCTTGAAAATTACAAGGCCTTCCTCCCTTTCAGATTTGTTCCTGTCTGCTGTGCCACCTTGGGGGTGATTTTAACCCTACCAACCTGGCATAAAACAGGCAGGTGGGCAGTTAGAATCGCCCAGATACTGATCTACCCTGGAGCCACCAGGAGCTGACTTATGCGATTTTCACATGACAATGGCCAAAGCCCAAAGCCCGCAGGGTGCTTTTTAAGTTATACATATTGGGTCCCGAGGTCGTCACTGGGACTCGACTGCAATTTTTACTAGGCGGCTTCAGCAGGAAGAGGGCAGTAAATTTCCAGCAAGTCCAATCCAGTGAGGAAGTGGATTGGGGCCAGAAGAGGTCCAAAAAGGTAAGTTTGCATTTTTTCTTTACTTTCCTCGTGGGGCCAGGAGGAGGAGCAGGAGTGTTCCTCCAGGCCCCAAAAGGAAAGTTTCGGCCTCGCCTGCTGCGATCTTGCACCCCTCCTCCCCCCTCGCCCCCCACGCCCGTGCCACGATGATCACAAGGACCCTGGCGGGACGGCTCGCAGGCCATTCCACCACTTACCTGATCTCGGTGGGTGGCCTCCGGGCCCTGAGAATTTCAGATGCTTCCTGCCGACTTCCCACCTGGAACGAGTGAATCGACACCGAAACTCACCCGCTGGAAATTGGGCTTTAGTTAAAATTGGGGCCCTTGTCTTTCAAGCAGCAAAGCACTGTTTAGATGTTGGAAACACAAAGAGTGAGACTGAAGTTTTCACCCTGACACCCAGAATGAGAAAATAAACATACACTGTGAAGCGAGGTTATCTTGTGAACTTTGCCTGTCCAGATCGCAGTAAGAAGGTGAATCCTGTTGCAGTATAGGCCTGTGTGGGAAGCTTGCAAAGAGTTATTTTTTAAGCTCTTGGTATGCAACCATAAACATGACCATTCTGCGTGCATGTTGTGCATAGAGTATGATACTAACATTAGGAAATCCTGCGACAATGGACTACTGCTATATTGATGATGGCTAAACCTATCTGCTCTGGTGCTGAAGGATTGAGATCAGAAAATTTACCCAAGGAAGTCACACAAGGAAGTAGCTGTGTATGTCCAGGTTTGCATATCACATTTAAGAACATAAGAACATAAGAAATAGGAGCAGGAGAAGGCCAAATGGCCCCTCGAGCCTGCTCCGCCATTCAATAAGATCATGGCTGATCTGATCCTAGTCTCAAATCTAAATTCATGTCCAATTTCCTGCCCACTCCCCGTAACCCCTAATTCCCTTTACTTCTAGGAAACTGTCTATTTCTGTTTTAAATTTATTTAATGATGTAGCTTCCACAGCTTCCTGGGGCAGCAAATTCCACAGACCTACTACCCTCTGAGTGAAGAAGTTTCTCCTCATCTAAGTTTTGAAAGAGCAGCCCCTTATTCTAAGATTATGCCCCCTAGTTCTAGTTTCACCCATCCTTGGGAACATCCTTACCGCATCCACCCGATCAAGCCCCTTCACAATCTTATATGTTTCAATAAGATCACCTCTCATTCTTCTGAACTCCAATGAGTAGAGTCCCAATCTACTCAACCTCTCCTCATATGTCCACCCCCTCATCCCCGGGATTAACCGAGTGAACCTTCTTTGTACTGCCTCGAGAGCAAGTATGTCTTTTCTGAAGTATGGACACCAAAACTGTATGCAGTATTCCAGGTGCGGTCTCACCAATACCTTATATAACTGCAGCAATACCTCCCTGTTTTTATATTCTATCCCCCGAGCAATAAAAGCCAACATTCCGTTGGCCTTCTTGATCGCCTGCTGCACCTGCATACTAACTTTTTGATCTTCTTGCACTAGGACCCCCAGATCCCTTTGTACGGCAGTACTTTCCAGTTTCTCGCCTTTAAGATAATAACTTGCTCTCTGATTTTTCCTGCCAAAGTGCATAACCTCACATTTTCCAATAGTGTATTGCATCTGCCAAATCTCCGCCCACTCACCCAGCCTGTCTATATCCCCCTGTAGGTATTTTATGTCCTCCTCACTCTCCACTTTCCCTCCCATCTTTGTATCATCTGCGAACTTTGATACGTTACACTCGGTCCCCTCCGACAAATCGTTACTATAGATTGTAAAGAGTTGGGGACCCAGCACCGACCCCTGCGGACAGAGACGTAAGTGCATACTGTAAGATAACCTATTCTTATGTATGTAGGATTAGGATTTGGTTTAATCTTATATGATTAAGGATTTTGCTTTCTTTTTGTTTATAAATAGCTTGTAGACTTGTACAGTAGCTAGAAATAATAAAATGGTCAAGTTGCTCATTCCCAGAATTCTTCAGGGCATGGATGACATTTAGCAAGAAAAAGCTTTGTCAGTAAGGAGAGGTCTTTTGTTAGCAAGGAATGCTGAATAAAGGGTCAGTGGTCTCCCAGATAAGAGGGTGGACTATAACACAAACAAACAAGACAATGATCAACAGTTCTGTTGGGAAACAGAAAAAAAAACTCCTTTTAAGGGATAGCCGTGCCTAACTGGAGCCCTTTAAAGATCTTAAGCTTTCCTTCACAATTCCTGGAGACAAGAACGAAAGAGTCGACAAAGGTTACGTTCTCTATCCAGAGCGAAAATGGGGAATATTGTTTATTTCTCTGTATGACATTTGCTTAAGACATTGAGTGTGTCAAGACTCGGTCAAACTCAATGAAGATTATTTGCATCCAAATTGGTGTCAAGTCCAAGAAACTTATAGCAAGTGCACACGCACACACACACATACACACACATGCACACACACATTCATGCACACACACACGTGCACGCACGTAACAAGCCCTGCACATTGGGGATTTTGCAAGTTAGTACCTCAGCATCTCTGACACAGAATATCAACTGCACGATGCCAACGTTTTTCGACAGATGTGATATTTAGATTCTGAAACATCTTCACATAAAATGAAATGTTAATTTTCTAAGTCAGGTTTTAGTAATTTTTATTAATTCAGTAAAACCGCTCACTCACTTGCTAATTTATGTCTGCATTTTTGATCTGTTGATATTAAAACACTGCATTTCTGTGGATTAAATCAAAATCCTGTCATCACTAAAATCGTTCTTTTCAAGTGCAATTGCAGTAAATCTGAATGATTACAGTCTTCATATATTCATGAATTTGTTTATTAAATCAATATTTTATGTTCTGAGATAACAAAATGTTGACATGATTTATTGCATCCCAACTTCAACATTAAGACAGAGCAAATCCTGATATAATTATTCAAATTATAAAACCTTGACATTGCAATTATATCCTCATGAACATACATCATGACTTTATGGCATACTCACTGACGCCGAAGAGATGAGACAGAGCAAGAGGTGCAACTAGCTGGTTGTTGAACAGGGGTAAGAGTTTCTGGACAGAGGAGCTGTAAATACTATCTGGTAGACACTGATTATTTACACAAGTTGCAGAGGTGATACAAGCACACAACGATTATTTTCCACAATCCATCCTCATTTCGCAAAAAGACATTGAGTTCCAGCAGAAGGAATCAGAATTAATACATGCATTTACATAGCACTCAAAATGCAATGTACTGAGATCTGAAGTTCTTTTTTTATTCGTTCGTGGGATTTGGGCATCACTGGCAAGGCCAGCATTTATTGCCTCTCCCTAAATGCCCTTGAGAAGGTGATGGTGAGCCGCCTTCTTGAACCGTTGCAGTCCGTGTGGTGAAGGTTCTCCCACAGTGTTGTTAGGTAGGGAGTTCCAGGATTTTGACCCAGCGATGATGAAGGAATGGTGATGTATTTCCAAGTCAGGATGGTGTGTGACTTGGAGGGGAATGTGCAGGTGGTGTTGATCCCATGTGCCTGCTGCCCTTTTCCTTCGAGGTGGTAGAGGTCGCAGGTTTGGGAGGTGCTGTCGAAGAAGCCTTGGAGAATTGCTGCAGTGTATCCTGCAGATGGTACACACTGCAGCCACAGTGCGCTGTTGGTGAAGGGAGTGAATGTTTCGGGTGGTGGATGGGGTGCCAATCAATTGGGCTGCTTTATCCTGGATGGTGTTGAGCTTCTTGAGTGTTGTTGGAGCTGCACTCATCCAGGCAAGTGGAAATTATTCCATCTCACTTCTGACTTGTGCCTTGTAGATGGTGGAAAGACTTTGGGGAATCAGGAGGTGAGTCAAGAACAAATGAAGATTTATAAAGCCAAGTCGAAATATTTTATTAAGCGTAATCTACCACCATAGTTTAAGTGTGATATAATTTTGTCTTTCAAGAGACAGCTGATGCAGTGAGAACACAACTCAAATTTCAGTGGACGAAAGGACTTGCATTTATATAGCGCCTATCATGACCTGAGGATGTCCCAAAACGCTTTACAGCCAATTAAGTACTTTTAAGGTGTTGTCAGTGTTGTAATGTGGGAAAACCACAGTGTTACTGCAAAATAGAGCAATTGTTGGTCATTTCTCACATGGGGAGTCTGGTGAAATCATTGATAGAGAATCATTGTGTAAAATAATCTGAACTTTAAAGAAGAAAGTGTGTGAAGCAGGTTCGAGTTCGAATCATGTCAGCAACATTGTGAGAAGATCCAGACATTCAAATGTGACATCCATTGAAAAAAAAAAGATTTTGTTCTGAATAATATCTTTGCACTTGGTGCCCATATCATCTCACATAAAACATTTGAGCATCCTTTGCATTTATAATAACTCCAATTAAAATGAAATAAAAGTATAAAATGACCTGGATAGCAAACTGTTCTTTCATCTGTAAAACCTGTGTTGAATACAATCCAGACTGATTGAATGAATGTACCTTCTCTCCTGCCTTTAAAGGTGTAATGTGAAATGAGTTTGATAGACTCAACCAGTTCCTGCTCTGTGGCACAGAGCTGGAACTCGATATTCAACTCCAAATTGGCATTAATTTCGCAATCGCACAATGACTGTAAAGGTGGCCATTATGAAAATTGGAAATACCCTCGCAATGATGGAATGATTGTCCTTCTGATGATCAGTTGTTGGGGTGGAATGGAGGGAGGTTTTACTTTTCATTTAACCCTTGCAAAACCTGGCCCGGGAGAATGATGCTGAATTACTCCGACTGAAATCTGATTCACACAAGTCCTATGTTCAATGATGAGGGTTAAACTCGGGCTTTTATAAACATCAGTTCCCTTTCTATGGTTGAACTAGACACTTGAGTGAACAATGCTGCTTGGGAAGTAGGAAAATATATATTACTTGGCACAGCCCAAAATCAACAATGACCCTATTTTACAGTAACACCACATATTGGAATTTGAGTGTTATTCTCATTATATCATCTGTTTCTTGAAACACAAAATGGTATCACACTTAGGTCCCAACTTCTACAGGCTAAAACTAAGAACTACATTTATTTACACAAACAATTTACAGAGACGAACAATGTTGGTCAGTACTGTCGAGTACAAAGTAATGTTGTCACATCTATCGTGTAGAGAATACACTGAAAGTAGTCTCCAGTAGTCTACTGAAACAAGTATAATCAGCTCTACACAAGCAATGTTTTTGCAGTGTCCTTTGCCCAAATAACATCGTGTAGGCTTTTGTTATGGAGCTTTTGCCTCTGAGCATGCTCAGAATAAGAAAGGAAACTGCTGGACCAGTGGTACAGTCCTGTTTTAAGTATACTTTTACCTTTGAAGATAGAATTACACATCAAGCTTGATTATATTCCAAAAGTAACAATGCTGTTTTGCCCTTTTACCGATCTGATAGCATTTTGCTGAGAGTAAAATATATCGTTACTTCAGATGGTTGGAAGACCCCTAACCTTTTATACACAATGGTACAGCCAACAATAGAATTGTTAAGTGATGACACCTTCCATATTAAACACACTGCATTTACTGTAACTTATTCCTGGTCAAAAAGAATCTGCCTACTGTCATAGTCTGGCCATTTATGATCCCCTAGTTTAAACTTAGAGAATGAACAGCTTCCATTTAAATCGGCCTCTGTATTTCTTTTAAAATGTATTTAGAGAGAGCCAGGCCGACCAAGACAGAAATTTTATTTTGTGTCAAAATGAACTCCAAAGTTTTTGTTCCCGCAATTGCATCCTCCCCAGTTGTCCAAACTATCCTCCTGCATTGATCATCATTGATAAGTGCAAACATTGACCAAAACCATGAACAAGAACCACCTGAACATTAATAGGCAACTCAACTACGACAAACTTTACCAAAGGAGGAACTTTAGAACAATCATCTGCTTGATTACAACACAACTCTCAAATTTGAAACAATA
This sequence comes from Heptranchias perlo, assembly GCF_035084215.1. Classification (NCBI taxonomy): domain Eukaryota; kingdom Metazoa; phylum Chordata; class Chondrichthyes; order Hexanchiformes; family Hexanchidae; genus Heptranchias; species Heptranchias perlo. The sequence goes on along the minus strand of NC_090355.1, from coordinate 10,341,361 downwards.
TAGTTACATCCCATTAAGGAGCAAACGGTCTGACTCTTTCATCGACAGAAGCCAATAATGTACAAAGAAAAAATTTAAAGTTCATACTCAATCCTACGAACTAAAAGAAATCCATTGCTTCCATGCTTTCTTCTACAAGGTTCACAAAGATGCTGTTGTTTCTACAAATATCAACCACTGAGAGCTCCAATGGCCTATATACATCACTTGGTGTGACACTGAGCGAGAAGGACCAAGAAAATCCCACATTCATTCCTTGACCTTTGCTGAGTTGGATGACCTCAGTTGGATGGCAGTAGGTGCAGTACAATGGGTCACAACCCTACAGACTACAAAGGGGAACAACTGTCAGGGTCCCCAGTCCTGATGGCTATTCAATGAGCCCTGCACAAATAGAACTATGGAAATTTACAGCACAGGAGGAGGCCATTTTGGGGCATCACATCTGTGCCAGCTCTTTGTTCGAACAGGTGTGGGCGTTGGCTGAAGTCAGAATTCACCTTGGCTACAATACCCCCACAGGCGACTTAGCTTGTTGACAGCACCTATCAAAGCTCACAAACAAAGAATGGCCACTTGTATGAACAGGCATCTATGCGCACCTCTGCATGAGTCAATGCCTCCAGGCGGAAAGGGAAGAAATTTATTGGTTACCATCAATCCAGAGACAGATCTTAGTGGCATAGACAGTCATAAACATGATGAATGACAAGTACAACATCAAAAATCAATGGTTGACAATGTGAATGACCAAATGACCATCAAACTGGAGTTATACTGCACTCACCGCAAACTCAAACCAATGGGAAATGGCCTCCAGGGGGTGGGAAGGAAGGGGAGGCCCACACTTCACAATGGGTTCTGCAGCCTTCTGAAGTAATAGCTTCACTTTTCTGTTGACACATGTCCAAAACCACTTTGCATGAATAAAAAAAAAGACTAATAGCATAAACACATCCTAGCATACATACAATCAATGAAGTCTGAGTGGGAATTTTGAGTTTGTACATAAAGAACAATGTGATACTGTAGGCACATCTTGAGAACAAAAACAATGTTAGTGTCAATTCTACACGAAGCTAACACAACCAGCAATGCCTCTTTGCTGTGGGACATCTCAAAAGCCTGGCACTCAGCTCAATTATATATAGTGTGACTGACTTGAAACAAAAAAAATTAAAAACTGCAATGTCCACTGAGTAAACCTCCAAAGCAAATTAGCACTACAAGAGATCTAATCGATGTATGACTGTTGGAACAGTGAAGACAAGCATTAATCAGGAATCAAGCCAGTCTGCAGCAAATCCAACAGGAAGCCAAGAAAAAGGACAAGACTTGCCTCTGAGGCTGCAAGCGACGATTCCATCAGTTCCAGCAGGGGGCAGCGTTCATGGGGAGTTCAGCTTTGCAAATTGCAGGCCCGGAGCCCACGAATTTCCATCCATAAAATGAATACCTGTAACCCTACAACTTCCTGACCCCATCGCAAGCACCAGATTATAGAATCACCCAGGGATTCTTCTAAACTGATCAAATGCAGATAAATCTCAAACCCCACACAGTGATATAGAATTACAAGTGGAACTTGTGTAAGATCATCATAAAACTTAGAGACAAATAAGTATTTAGGTATTGGTCTCTGAAACTCCACAAGAAAAGAGTAGATTTTTGTCTTCACTGCCTGAGCAATTTTCATTCCATTGATTTCAACAGGTTCCAGGTGGGTTATGTAAGAACATAAGAAATAGGAGTAGGAGAAGGCCATCCGGCCTCTCGAGCCGGCTCCGCCATTCAAAAAGATCATGGCTGATCTTCGACCTCAACTCCACTTTCCCACCCAATCCCCATATCCCTTGATTCCTTTACAGTCCAAAAACCTATCGATCTCAGCCTTGAATATACTCAATAGCTGAGCATCCACAGCCCTCTGGGGTAGAAAATTCCAAAGATTCAAGATCCTCTGAGTGAAGAAATTCCTCCTCATCTCAGTCCTAAATGTCCGATCTCTTATCCTGAGACTACGACCCCCTAGTTCTAGATTCTCCAGCCAGGGGAAACATCCTCTCAGCATCTACCCTGTCAAGCCCTCTTAGAATCTTATATGTTTCAATGAGATCACCTCTCATCCTTCTGAACTCCATAGAATATGGGCCCATTCTATTCAATCTTTCCTCATAGGACAACCCTCTCATCTGAGGAATCAAGCTAGTGAACCTTCGTTGCACCGTCTCGAAGGCAAATATATCCTTCCTTAGATAAGGAGACCAAAACTGTACACAATACTCCAGGTATGGTCTCACCAAAGCCCTGTACAATTGCAGCAAGACTTCCTTACTTTTGTACTCCAACCCTCTTGAAATAAAGGCCAACATACTATTTGCCTTCCTAATTGCTTGCTGTACCTGCATGTTAATGTTTTGTGTTTCGTGTACAAGGACACCGAAATCCCTCTGAACACCAACATTTAATAGTTTCTCACCATTTAAAAAATATTCTATTTATCTATTTTTCCTAACAAAGTGAATAACCTCACATTTCCCCACATTCTACTCCATCTGCCACCTTCTTGACCATTCACTTAACCTGTCGATATCCCTTTGCAGGCTCTTTGCGTCCTCCTCACAGTTTCATTTCCCACCTAGCTTTGTATGGTCAGCGAACTTGGATACATTACACTCTAAGGTTCTCCAAGAGTCGAGCAACTGCCTCTCCAGATAATCCGACAAGCGGGGAAGGTGAAGATCTAATTCAATGAGGCCTGTTTTGAAAATTTTGGGCCCAATTTCTTTGGGCCGAGCAAATTCCCAAAGCACGAATCTTCCCCAATCATTGTCCCTTCTCTTCGAAAGAAAACACAACTGTTGGACAGAGGCACTTTGGGTCTCTAATTCTCTAAATATTGTCAAAAAATCACCACCCTACATAGATCGGAGGGAAATTGTGGGTTTGGGTGCCAAAGGGGAGCAATATGGGCAAGGCACTCACAGCGCCAACGCAACACCCAATGAGAGGCTTCGGTAGCATTTTGTCGGTTAGCTGTGGGCGCCAAATGGACACCCCGCTGTCACTTGCCGGTTTTCCGCAGCGAAAAATCGGCCGGCTGAAGCAGGCAGGTATGGCCTATCATTGGTGTTAGGGGGTGGAGGGGGGGCGGCGGGGATTTAATGCTGGGATTTGATGCTGGGTGGCGGAGGAACATTGAGATGCCAGTAGCTGGCCAGAAGATTTTTGTGGGGCCTGAAGAAATCCTCCTGCTCCTCCTGAGCCCAGAAAAATATTTAGAAAATACTCCAAAAATTTTACCTTTTTTGGAGAGGCCTCCTTAAACGCTTTTCAATATTAGACCGCTCAACGCCTGGAGAAATGAGACTGGCCTATTTCTCTTTGAAAGTTGCAATTGGGCGTAGGCGTAGGACCCTGATTTGAACAACTAAACAGTCTCCCACCTGTTTTGCGCGAGAGTGCCAGGCACCCATGAAAATTGATTCAGGCGGGCAAACGGGTGCATGAGGTCCCCACCAGACTTACGACTGCCGGTCGCCTATTTTTCAGGTGAGAAATGGGTGACCAGCAGTGGAAAGTCTCCCCTTCATCCCAGAGATTACATGAATGGAACATAACTAATTATATCTGGAAACTCTCTCAACTTGGCTTTTTTTTCAAGCACGCCAATGAAACTAGCCTCTGATATGGCAACAGCCCTGATGCAGTCTTCCGTTCTGCTTGTGAAACAGAATTCTGCAACTCATTCTTGATTTTTACAGGAAAGAAGTCACAGTAGAATTTGACACCTTGTTACACAGGAATCTAATGTGGAACAGGAGCCCACTGATTGAGCATCGGAACCTGGCAATTGCATTGGAACTTACTGAAAGACGGATACAGTGAGACAAGATGTCCTGCAACATTGCTAAAAAGAACTAGAGATAGAATGAGGCAGAAACCCAATTACTGTGCTCAATTCACTGTCAACATAAATGTATACTTCAGTATTTACAGGATTATTTGTAACTATGCCAATACCTTGAAAGCTATTGCTTATGTTTCACTTAACACTGTACATCAAAAATATGTGCATGTGAAAAATAGTCGTATGGACATCTGCAATCAGCGTCTAAACTATAGGATTCATGTTCAAAGTGAATTATAAATTGAACAGTTTACTAAGTGCTGCATTCTGACCACTCAAATTTTGTGCTGAGTTGTGATATTCAATTGATTCAATTTTCAGTCTGAGGCCTCGTCAGATTTGATTGTTTTGAAGTAATGTCAGTGGCGGGGGGCGGGGTGTTTCTTGGTGGAGTTTGAACTGTTGAACATCGACTCCTAAGCACATCAAGTAATGCTTTTATCCTTCCTTCGAAACTCACTGATCTTCCAGCTCACCAGCCCAATCAATCAGTTTTTCAATGCTCTGGACACAGCTTGTCTTCAAGTCGAAAAGACAGACCACCTGAAAAAAAATCCTGAAATGTTCCATAAATCAAAATGCTGTCAGAAGTCTAATGCAATAGTGGGCAAAAGTGTTGGATGAAAAATTGTATTTCATCAATCACTTCATTGATTTTTTTTTTATTTTCCTTCATAAAACAGCTCCGTGGGACTTCTAATAAACAAACACATGTGGAGCAGATTGGTAATTTAACGTTAGGGAACTCATATTAATAGCGAATTGTGGATAGGTTTAAGCCTTCTCTCCAAAGATTAATTATATTAAATACTTTCCTTGGTTACAAATACATTGTTTTATCATTAACAGCAAGCTCATTTTCAGGTCCTTAAAAGGGAAGGTATGAGCATTTGGGAACATCTGCGAGTATCATATTTTTCCCAAAACGAGCCTTTAAAACCTTTGACTCAACCCAATGAGCAAAGCCACTCAAATGATCAGAACTGCATGGGACCTTCAACCTGTGTATCTGTAAGTGCAGCCCACTCCATTCAATTTGCACCTGTCAAAAGCCAGAAAAATCAGCTCGTTGCCGGTTAAAAAAAGTCTGGACTGTAATTATTTTATCTTAGTCAGAAAGATCAACACTGCTATCTTTTGATGGAGCATAAGCAAGGCCACTGATTTGTCATTTTCAGACAAGAATATAAGACCATAAGACCATAAGAGATAGGAGCAGGAATAGGTCATTTGGCCCTTCGAGCCTGCTCTGCCATTTAATGAGATCATGGCTGATCTGATTTTTACCACAACCCGACTTTCCTGCCTTTTCTCCATATCCTTTGACTCCCCTTGCTGATCAAAAATTTGTCCAATTCAGCCTTGATTGTACTCAATGACTCAGCCTCCACAGCTTTTTGGGGTAAAGAATTCCAAAGATTCATATCCTCCTGGGAGAAGAAATACCTCCTCATTTCCATCTTAAACAGGTGACCTCTTATTCTGAGACTATACCCCCTAGGTTTAGATTCCCCCATGAGGGGTAACATCCTCTCAGGATCTACCCTATCGAGTCCCCTCAGAATCTTATATGCTTCAATAAGATCTACTCTCATTCTTCTAAACTCCATTGAGTATAGACCCAACCTGTTCAATCTTTCCTCATAAGACAACCCTTCCATACTCGGAATCAACCCAGTGAACCTCCTCTGAATTGCCTCCAATTCAAGTATATCCATTCTTAAATAAGGGCACCAGAACTGTACACAGTACTCCAGGTGTGATCTCACCAGCACCCTGTACAGTTGTAGCATGACTTCCCTGCTTTTAGACTCCATCCCCCTTGAAATAAAGGCCAATATTCCGTTTGCCTTCCGGATTACCTGCTGTACCTGTATGTTGACTTTTTGTGTTTCATGTACGAGGACACCCAAATCCCTCTGTACCGCAGCATTTTGTAGTATTTCTCCATTCAAATAATATTTTGCTTTTTTATTTTTCCTCCCAAACTGGATGATTTCACATTTTCCCACATTATACTCCATCTGCCAACTTTGTGCCCATTCACTTAACGTGTCAATATCTCTTTGCAGACACTTTGGGGCCAATTTTCGGATGGCTGAGCGGGTGCATTGGAGGCGGGGGCGGGGGGGTTCCGAAAATGGCGGAATCCCGGAGTGGGTTCGGAGCCCGGCTCCAACTCACTCACTTCTGGGTTCCCCAATGACACATTCGGGTGCGCACGCAGCTCCCGCATGTGGGACTCCCACCGGCAATTAAAGCCAGCTGGATGGTGATTTAGATACTTATTTAGGTAGTTGAGGTACTTGACAGACCTCATTAACTGGAGATTTCGGCAGGGGTGCAATTTTGAAGGATCCTCAGCGTGTTTCCCGTGCTGTGAGAAACACTCCCTGTTGGAGCAGACGTGTTTCAGCCAGCAGCCAGTGGGAGATACAAAGGACTTTTTGACAGTTGGGGGAATACCTCATTTATTGCAGCAGGGCACTCTGTCACTTCAGACAAAGTTTTGGCTGCAACACCTTTGTCTTTCCACTCAAAATTATTAATTTATACCTTAAACTCTGCTGTGCAAACACCTTTACCCACTTTGCGGACCCCCTCAAACTCACACCGTCAAGATGGGGGCTGCGTTCATCACTTCATCCGAGGACAAGCAACATCACCAGCCTCGCCAGGCACGCCGTCCACCTCCGCCACGTGGAGCTCCACAACACAATGCTGCACCACAGGCACCTGCACAACAGCACGGAGGGCAACAAGAGAGACAGCAGCATTGCAGGAGGCACTACCTTCGCCACAGGGTCTACAGATCGAGGCTCAGCTTCCTGGACCTCTCTGAGGAGCACTGCATATGGAGGCACAGAGTCAGTCGCCAGGTAGTCGCAGATATCTGCAGCCTCCTTCATGCCGAGCTCCCGGCTGACCCGAACAGCATCTCCTTACCTGTCACTGTCAAAGTCATCACTGCCCTCAACTTCTTCGCCTCCGGATCGTTCCAGGGTGCCCCCGGGGACATCGCCGGGGTCTTTCAGTCGTCCGCACACAAGTTCAAAAGGCAGGTCACCGACGGCTTGTTTCGCAGGGCCTCGCACCATATCAACTTCCCCATGGATGACCTCGGCCAGACGGAGAGGGCAGTAGGATTCTATGCTGTGGCTGGCTTCCCACGGGTGCAGGGTGCAATCGATTGCATCCATATAGCAATACGAGCACCTCCACACAAGCCAGGATTGTTCATCAAAAGGAAGGTCTATCAATCCATCAACACTCAGCTCACCTGTGACCACCACAAGAGATTCCTTCACGTGTGTGCCAGATACCCTTGCAACTGCCACGATTCCTTCATCCTCCGGGAGTCCAACAACCCGCCCCTCTTCCACGCACCGAACACCCGCAAGGGCTGGCTCTTTGGGGACAAGGGATACCCCTGCACACGTGGCTCATGATACCTCTGAGGAACCTCACCACCGAGCAACAGTGTCGATACAACGACAGCCACATCGCTACCAGGTCTACAATTGAGCGTGCTATAGGGCTGCTCAAGATATGTTTCAGGTGCCTTGATCGTTCTGGGGGAGCGCTTTAAAATGCACCAGACAGAGTGGGACGCAACACAGTCGTCTGATGTGCCCTGCACAACATGGCACAATAGAGAGGGGTGCCGCTGGAGGAGGCCCCATCCACATCTGCCACCCATATTAAGGAGGAGGACGAGAAGGAGGAGGACGAGGAGGAGGAGCAACCCATGGGCAGAACAGTGGGTCACCTGGCTGCTCGTGAGGCCAGGGAGCACTGATATGTGAACGGTTCTCCTAACATCAGTCAATGTGAAGAGTTCAGTCTTCACCATCTGGACAGAGGAGCGGCCACACCAGCCCCCTCCCCCACCCCCTGCACAAAATAATCATGCAACTACACATACATCCACTGTAGAGTGACCCAATGGGTGGCATCAGGGTGGGTGTTCATGGTGAATCTCATGAAAGGGACGTATTGCACAAGCCAATCAAGAATGGCCAAGACGTGGCAGTAGTGGTGATGTAATAGTTAATGTGAGTTGAACAAAAATCAAATATAAATAAAAAACATGACAAACTGTCAAATACCATTGTGCATCCCCTTTGTGCTCACAAAACCTTTGTTTTACGCTTCTGACTACTCCTACGTGGTGCTTCCCCTGTGGCTGCAGCAGAGGTCATGGCAGTTTGCTCTTGTTCATGCCCTGACCGATTAGATGCTTTGGGCCAACGGCCTCTGGGTTTTGGTGACCGTGAGGGCCCCTCCAAAGACTGCTCCACCTGCAGCTGTGCAGGGGCAGACTCGACCACCTGGAGAGGAGGCAGCATTGCGGGTACTGGTTGAGAGGGGGGCAACGGGTGAGACATGGAAGCGCTTTGAGTGGCGTCCCCACTTCCATGTCCCCTTTTGCCATCATTCCTCTCCTGGGCCAGGCCTATATCACTCCTACCACCCTGCTGGACAACAGTTTGGAGGACATGTGTGAAGCCTTGTAAGGCCAGTGCTAGTGTATCTGCCCGCCTGTTTAAGGCGGCAGAAAGTTGCTCACCCTGAGTCCGAAGGGCCATGTCAGGGCCTCAATGGACTCATTGGTGAGCCGCGCTTGAAGCTCGATGGAGGCTAGCCTTTCCTCCATCGCAGACATTCCCATACTTACCCACGATACTATCTCAGAGATGCCCTCACCTCCCTGTGACAGTATCTCGAAGATCCCCTCCTGTACCTGTGCCACCATTCCACTCATGCAAGAGTTGGACTCTTCCATCCGCTGCGCGATTGTGGAGAGTGCTCATGGCACCTGTTCCAGCACCTCGCAAATGTGCTGCTGCCCCTCGATCATTCTCCTTTCAAAGGATGGCCCCCAGGGTTCAGCATCTGTGTCCAGCTGAACAGAGCCTGGAGAAGAATGCTCCCACCGAGGCGGACTCTCCACAGCTGCCCCTGCCACCAGGGTCTGCTCGTGCTTACCTGTGTGGTGACTCACCATGTACAACCCCAATGAAGTGAGCACTATTTTTTAAATAATACTGGTTTCCTTCAGTTCCTCCCTCTCGCTAGACCCTTGGTTCCCGATCATTTCCGAGAGGTTATTTGTGACCTCCTTTGTGAAGACAGAACCAAAGTATGTGTTTCATTGTTCTGCCATTTCTTTGTTCCCCATTATAATGTCCCCCATTTCTGACTGTAAGGGACCTACATTTGTCTTCACTAATCTTTTTCTCTTGACATATTTATAGAAGCTTTTACAGTCAGTTTTTATGTTCCCTGCTAGTTTACTCTCATACTCTATTTTTCCGCTCTTAATCAATCTCTTTGTCCTCCATGCTGAATTCTAAACTGCTCCCAATCCTCAGGCTTGCCGCTTTTTCTGGCAATTATATATAATCTCCTCTTTGGATCTAATACTATCCTAATTTATTTTGTAAGCCACGGTTGAGCCACCTTTCCTGTTTTATTTTTGCACCAGACAGGAATGAATAATTGTTGTAATTCCTGCGCACGTTCTTTAAATATTAGCCATTGCCTATCCACCGTCATCCCTTTTAGTAAAATTCCCCAATCTATCAAAGCCAACTCGCACCTCATACTTTCGTAATTTCCTTTATTTCAGTTCAGGACCCTAGTTTCGGATTCAACTACTTCACTCTCCATCTTAATGAGGAATTCTATCATGTTATGGTCGCTCTTCCCTAAGGGACCCCGCACAACAAGAATGATAATTAATCCTTTCTCATTGCACAATACCCAGTCTAGGATCGCCTGTTCTCTAGTTGTTTCCTCAACGTATTGGTCTAGTAAACCATCACGTACACACTCCAGGAATTTCTCCCCCACAGTATTAGTGCTAATTTGGTTTCATTAATCTATATGTAGATTAAAGTCACCCATGATTATAGTTGTACCCTTCTTGCATGCATCTCTAATTTCCTGTTTAATGTCCTCCCCTACATCTCCACTACTGTTTGGGGCCTATAGACAACCCCCACCAACGTTTTCTGCCCCTTGGTGTTTCTTAGCTCCACCCATACAGATTCCACATCATAATTTTCCGAGCCAATATCCTTCCTCACTATTGATTTCCTCCTTTACTAACAACGCTACCCCACCTCCTTTTCCTTTTTGCCTGTCCTTCCTAAATATCAAATACCCATGGATGTACATTTCCCATCCTTGGTCACCCTGCAGCCATGTCTCCGTAATCGCAACTATATCATAACCGTTAATATCTATCTGCGCTGTTAATTCATCTAGCTTATTGCGAATGCTCTGCGCATTAAGACACAATGCCTATAGATTTGTCTTTTTAAGTTTGCTCGTCATCTTCGTTTTATTTTGCACTATGGCCCTATTTGTTTTTTGCCCCTGTTTTCTCTGCCTTCCACTATTGCTTCTTCCCTTTCTGTTTTGTACGCTCTGTCCCTTCCTGACAAGCTCAGTTTATCATTACCCCCATTGCTTTCCTGTACTACTTCCTTGTCTTTTCTCTTTATCAATCTAAACATCGCCCCACCTGAACCCTACCCCACTCTATTTAATTTAAAACTTTCTCTATCGTCCTAGTTATTCGGTTTGCCAGAACACTGGTCCCAGCATGTTTCAGGTAAAGCCCGTCCCAACAGAACAGCTCTCTCTTTCCCCAGTACTGGTTCCAGTGCCCCATGAATCGAAACCCACTTCTGCCACACCAATATGTTCCCTAAAGCTTTGGGAAAAATCCCAGAAAACCCTGTAATCTCACGTAATAAAAAAGCAATTGACTCAGTCAGTTACCATAAACCAGTAGATTTTATTATTGACGGGAAGAATTGTGGAATATGATCACCAAAACAATTTTAAATATCTGGGAATTGCACATGATTAAAATGGGATTGGACTCAGCCACCTCAACGTAAATTAAGGGAGTTTTGGTCAGGATTCCGTTTCCTCCAACCCACCACCCACCCTCGCTCAATACTGCTCAGATTATGAAAGCTGTCAGGAAAAGTGCAAGAGTTAGTCTGTCACAACTTGAAAGGAACACATTGCACCACATAATCTGTGGCCAGAGAAAGTCTGAAATTTCACATGATGCAATGAAAATTTGGAGACAAAGCTTTAACAAATCATCGCTTTGTTGAATGTAAAATAATAAAGGTTACTGGTGAAAAAAACTAATACATTTTTAAATTCTCAGTGTCTTATGCAATTATTTGGTGGTGCCCACTCTAACCAACACCATCAGGTATTTCATGCATCTTTAATTTGTGCAACCATTTTACGACATTAGTATTAACACTGTGAATTGGAAGACAAAGGAATAAACTGAAAAGTAATGTGAAAGGCAAGGATTGCCTGTCTAAAACATCCCCTACTGAATAGCCAATTAAGATGTCAGAGATTTTCTTTTTAAAGCCCATCATCTGCAATGAGTGGAAAAGTTGATCGTGCTTGCTCATTTCCACAAGATAATGGTCCTCGACTTGTTCGACTCCCAGATAATAATTCAGATCATTTCACAAATGGAAATGAATACTGTGAGGTCAGAGATGGGCCTATTTGTTTCACTTGTGTCAAGCCCAGGGACCTGGAGCTGTTACTGTGTCCACGGTGAGCAGTCATTTGTCCTGAAGGTTTGAAACCGAGCTCCAATTACCGATGTCATTTCCTTACAAAACGTTGTCAGCAACACAAGGCGGCAAGGTATCCTTTCACACAGCAGCAGAATTATTGCCTTTAAAGGGGGCAAGAAAAAGTCCTGTAATTAGTCTGAAACATGGACTTCATTATATGAGAGGCCCTCAGGTGATCTTGTCCATTTTGCGGATTCTGTGAGTTTGGGTTCAAGCTGATTCACGACACAAGTCTTAAAAGGTTGCCCAGATGAAAATACAAATTCACCATAACACAACGTGTTCAACGAGATCAGGCCTTTTCATTGACTTAAGTTTTAAATTAAATAACTTGAGGGGGGAAGAAATTCTTATCATTAGGAAAATCAAATCCACCCAGTCTGAAATCTGTCGCACAGTGATGATATTTCTATGATGTGGAGATGCCGGTGATGGACTGGGGTTGGCAAATGTAAAGAATCTTACAACACCAGGTTATAGTCCAACAAATTTATTTGAAAATCACAAGCTTTCGGAGGCTTTCTCCTTCGTCAGGTGAATGTGGAAATGAAATCCTTGAACGTTTCGCATTTATATTCAGAGAACAATACCTGGTGATTACAGATAATCTTTCCAACTGCCCGTTGTTAAGGCAATCAAAGTGTTTTGAATGTTGTAGGTTTGTTAGAAAGGACCTAGAGCTTCAGAAATAGCAACCTGTTTGTGTGGAATAGTTGTAAGAACTAACAATACAATCGTCCAATAAACTGTTGCTCACTGCATTTAAATTGTCACGATTGACTTTCTATTATCACATTTCCCTTTGGTCCATCTTCACACCATTTCAGACTGTTATCTGCAGTGTCTGCCAAATGCCGCAGTATTTCAAAAGTCTCATTACTCCGCTATGGGTAACATGTTGTGACAAACAGTCACTTTGGCAACATCCAGTAACAACCATTACTAAATGAATTGGATGTAGAAATAAATTCCAGCCCCGAAGAAGTTAAAGTTCCTTCTCACTAAAACCTAAAACCTTCCTCCCAATTCACGATAAAAGGAGATTGCTGTGGAATACATCTAAATGTGTAAAATCCGGTGAGAAAAAAAAAGTCTTGGTTTAATGTACAAGTACAACTTTCATTTGTATTATGTCCACAAATGCATCTCCATTGCTAATAAGATGCTCAGGGGTTCCCGTTTCAACTAATTAAAGTCCAAGTTCTCACGTGGATTGCAGTTTATCAGCACTCCAAACAGAAATCTGACAGAATACTTAAATAAAGCAATTCTAATTAAACTCCGACTATTCTGAATATCTACTTTATTTTGCCCCGAGTCTGTAATGATAATGGCTCCAGAAATTGCCGACAGACAGCAGTGTCTCTGGAATCTACTGACATCTTCTGATAGGATGACACAAGTTTCCTTCATTTAATTTGGATGTCATATCACTTCAGGTTAAGAAAACGACACTTTCTAAATGAAATGGCTGTCTTCTTGATTTTTAAACAGTTAAATCTAAGTCTTCATAGTAAACATATCTCAATGGATAAGGAACAAGAAGTATACCTTTACAGACTATCAAGGCTTAGACAAAAGCAACACCCATGGATCAGTGTCCTCGACAACCTTCAGCCTCCATTTTCTTCTTTTTTTTTGGAAATCTTCTCTGCTATGGAACCATTGACATTTAAAGCAAAGGAGACCATTTGACCTGTTGGGCTCGATTTTCCCTGGAAATTGAGGGTGCATTGGGGGGCGAGGGGGGCTCCGAAAATTGGAGAAATCCTGTTCGGATTCAGAAGCCGGCTCCAACCCGCCGACTTCCGAGTTCCCCACGGACGCACCTGTGTGCGTGCGGGCGTCCCGAATCCGGAAGTCCCGCCAGCAATTAAAGCCAGCAGGATGATAGTTATAGAGCCAAATGTACCTCATTGAGGTACTTAAGGCACTTTACTTGTGACATATTAGGTAGTTGGAACAATTTTTAACTTACCTGGGTGGCTTTCCCACACCTTCTGATTCAGGCCGGATCAGGCAAAAAGAAACAAAATAAATTAAATAAAAAACCATTGCACGAAGTTAAAACACAAAATCAACCTACCTTTCCACCCTGCTCCGATGTCCAATGTCTCCCTCTCCTCTCTCCCCCTCTTCACCCCCCGATCTCCCCCTCTTCACCCCCCTGATGTCCCCGGATCTCCCCCTCTTCACCCCCCTGATGTCCCCCGACCTCCCCCTCTTCACCCCGCCCAATGGCTCCCGGTCTTCCCCTTCCCCCCACCGATCTTCCCCCCCACTCACCCCGATCTTCCACTCCAGCATTGGACGATGTCTTGCTCTCTCTCTTTCTCTCTCTCCCCCCACTTTGCGTTGCAGCTCCCAATCAGGCTGGCTGCCGGGCGTGAAATCCGAAGAGCACGTTAATCACCATCAATTATGATGCGATCGCGTTGGAAATGGTAAGTTTTGTTTCTTCGGGTTTGCCACGTGCACCTTCACCCCCGACTCCGCTGCCAACCCGCCACCATTTCAAAATTGAGCCCGATCATGTCTGTGCTGGCTCTTTGCTGAAGTAACCCAAAACTAATCCCACTGCCTTGCTCTCTCTCCATAGCCCTACATCTCTATCTGCTTCAAGTATTTAGTTTCCCTTAAGGGAGACACCCAGTCCACTATGAGTGTCCAAAACTGCATGCAGTACTCTAATTGTAGCCTCGCTATTGTATAAATGTATTACCTGTTCATTCTTGGATTCTCTGCTTCATACATAAAATCCAAAATACTTACTGGTCTTTTTTGTGTGGTTTCATCTACCAACACTCACACTTTCTGTGGACTATCATGGAATCATAGAAAGTCACGGCACAGAAGGAGGCCATTCGGCCCATCATGTCTATGGCGGCCGAAAAAGAGCTATCCAGTTTAATCCCACTTTCCAGCACTTGGTCCATAGCCTTGCAGGTTACAGCATTTCAAGTCCACATCCAAGTACCTTTTAAATTAGTTGAGAGTTTCTGCCTCTATCACCCTTTCAGGCAATGAGTTCCAGACTCCCACCACCCTCTGGCTAAAGAAAATTCTCCTCAGCTCCCCTCTAATCCTTCTACCAATTACTTTAAATCTATGCCCCCTGGTCACTGACTCCTGTGTTAAGGGAAATAGGTCCTTCCTATCCACTCTATCTAGTCCCATCGTAATTTTATATACCTCAATTAAATTTCCCCTCAGCCTCCTTTGTTCCAAAGATTACAACCCCAGCCTATCTGATCTTTTCTCATAGCTAAAATTCTCCAGCCCTGATATCCTCGTAAATCTCCACTGTGCCCTCTCTCGTGCAATCACATCTTTCCTGTAATGTGGTGACCAGAACTGTACACAGTACTCAAGCTGTGACCTAACCAATATTTTATACAGTACTAGCATAACCTCCCTGCTCTTATATTCTATGCCTCAGCTAATAAAGGAAAGTCTCCTGTATGCCTTTTTAACCACCTTATCTAGCTGTCCTGCTACCTTCAGAGATCTGTGGACATGTACTCCAAGGTCCCTTTGTTCTTCTACACCTCTCAGTATCCTCCCATTTACTCTCTTGCCTTATTTGCCCTCCCCAAATGCATTACCTCACACTTCTCTGGATTGAATTCCATTTGCCACTTTTCTGCCCACCTGACCAGTCCATTGATAGCTTCCTGCAGACTACAGCTTTCCTCCTCACTATCAACCATATGGTCAACTTTTGTATCGTCTGTAAACTTCTTGATCAAGCCGCCCACATTCAAGTACAAATCATTTATAAAAACCACAAAAAGCAAAGGACCTAATACTGAGCCTTGTGGGACCCCACTGGAAACAGCCTTCCAGTCACAAAAACACCCATCAACCATTACCCTTTGCTTCCTGCCACTGAGCTAATTTTGGATCCAACTAGCCACTTTCCCTTGGATCCCATGACTTTTACTTTTTTAACCAGTCTGCCATGTGGGACCTTGTCAAAAGCCTTTCTAAAATCCATGTACACTATGTACTTGAACCCCTCTGTCTCTCTGTTTACCCAGACCTTTCCATGTATATTCATGATCCCCATTTTTCATTCTGGAATGCATTCCCTCATAATTCTCCAAAATAAAATTGAATCTGACACTTGGTCTATCAGCTAATCTGTTTACGTTTTAAAGAAGTCTTTTGCAGTCCTCCTCGTTGTTAGCCAGACCCCCTACCTCTGTGTCATCATCAATTTTGATATTGTGCTCTCCACATCCAACTTCAAATCTTCTATTTATATTAAGAACAAAAGTGGACCCAGCACTGACCTCTGGGGTACATCACTCCTGGTCCTTCTCAAATCTGACAACACCCATTTACCCAAAGTCTTTGCTTCCTGTCCGTCAACCAATTTTCCATCCGTGTTTTTACCTTTGCTCAAACACCATACGCTTGAATTGTTCTAACAAGCTTATTGCGAGACACCTTATCAAACACTTTCAGAAAATCTATATGTAGCACATCCACAGCATTCCCTTTGTCTATAGAATCAGTGACTTCCTCATAAAATAAAACTCACCTTAAGTTGTTGACTACGTGTTGGGGTTTGGCTCCGTGGACACCAGTTGCCTTCTGGGACCTTGCCCGAATGATGATTATTCACATGCTGAACCGGTCAGTGATTGGCTGCAGGCTGTTGCAGATGTGTAAAGCCAATCCTGTCCTGACCTGACCTGTGGGCATGTTCACCCTCCAGTAGGGGTGGTTGCATAGCAATCAGGTTTGGAGATTTTCTCCTCTCCAGTCCCAAGGTTCTGGGCGGCAGCTGTAGCACCCCTATCAATCTGGCTCAGGTTAACCAATTTAACATAGAATGGGGATTGAACGTGGGACCAAACCTGGGACGATCCAGATGCATAAGGGTTAGGTACTCACTAGTTAAGTTTGTTGAGCCAGAGTAAACTTTGCCCTTCCTTGCACCCCCCAGCACCCCCACTCCACTATTTCAACTGAACTTTAATCCAAAAAGGATTTTTATTTCCAAAAGGGATAAAAATGACAGTTTTTAGTTTATCCAAGAAGTAATGAACACCCTTTAATGGATATAAAAGACGTTTCATTTACTTCAACATAGGTAAGCATTTTTCTGAGTATTTTTCATCTTATTGCTTGAGTCTGTTTCTTTATCTCATATTTCACTGACTGAAAACCCATCACATCCATTTTTCTCCCCAAGCTTAAATATTAATCATACTGTGCAAAGGCAGAACTTCCTGACCTATCTCCCCTCACTCCCCCCTCTGTAATATGACCAGAAGGGAAACACTTATTCTGTAATCTCTTTACTCCGCATTTAACATGCTTGCCGCAATCCTCCCAGTGGGGGAGTTCGACATTCCCAGCACTCTGCAAGCTGACATCGGCTTAGACCAAATTAATCGACAAAGTTTTCTGCAATAATATTCAGTTTTTCTCCCCCCACATTTTCACATTCATCCTGGCTACAAGGCATATCTCCACTTTGCAACAGACAAATGTTGCCCAAATGGAATCTCAATTACCATGAACATGAAGCATTGCCACATGCAGCTTACCTCAGAAGCCCATTACATTTTAATGGGCTTCTGAGCGCCATCAATTAAAACTACACAACTTATCAACAACCAACCAGCACAAATCTCAATTTTCTGACAAAATACCAAACTTTTGTTTTTTGTACCAAAGCAAATTAAATTGGACTGCAGATTAGGAATGAACTATATTTTCAAGTACAGATGGAAATGGAAAACAGAATTATTTTCTTATCATGTTGTTTTGGGGCAGTTAGCCCACTACTCCTTCATCAACATGAAGCTGTTCCTGACTTGCTTTGATCCAAAACCAGTGATAAAGCTCAGGATTCAGGCCAGCAGTCCGGCTGTGGACCGTCCAAAAGAAGAGGTTTCAGTCCACTTCCGGGAAGTAGTCTCTCATCACTTGGGTTTCACACTTGCTGCAGTATAATTGCAGTTCAGTGTGAAATCAAGTTTTAAAAGATCACAGGCAGTTCCATTGGCCTGCTTGGTAGTTTCCTTACAACCTAATTTTGAATCCATTTTAATGTCAGAAAAGAACTGACAGTCCAATCAGCAACTCACTCCAGCACAAATATTTAACTGGCATTCAGAAGTTGGTAAGCAGAGCTCGGCAGGGCAAGAATGACATGGGAGGTGACACCACAGGCTGTTTCTTCCAGCTCCAAAACAAATCGTGTGGGTACCAGTCTGAGACAGGTACCTGTTGTGTGACTGACCCATCAAACAATTGCTAAGAATTTGCATTGGTGCACATTTCTGGAATATTTGTGGAATATTCTGGGCTGCACAAAACCTGCCTTTTTAAATTAACATCACAGTTAGCATTGCTCAGCTCTTGGTGTAACTGGGCCAATCAGAACAAAATCAAATGGGAATTCATTCAGCATTATCACAACACTGTGCAGTGCTTAAATCTTTTAACTGCATTTCCATTATGGGTATTGTTGATAATTGTTATGTATGCTAAACTTCTTATTGACGAGAATAGTGATAGCTTGGCATTCCAAGGTCGTGATATCGTACAATTAATCACTTTTCACAGGTGAAGGAATCACTTGATTTTGTTACCACTTCAGTCCTTGGACCCACAAAAATGTCAAATCGCATCACGACTCACTGAAACTGTTTGCAACTGACACCACTATATCATTGTGAAGCGAATAAGGTGGGAAGGACTGAATGGCTCACACCATGTTAGTCAGAGGTACTTGCTTCCTGGGCACTGGGTGGTGCAGTGGATTTGCCCTGTTATGTAGTTGCGGATAAGAAGATCACATTTATGATAGTTCTAGTCCATGTTTTTTGACCGATGCAGCCAACCATAAGAACATAAGAAATAGGAGCAAGAGTAGGCCATACGGCCCCTCACGCCTGATCCGCCATTAAATAAGATCATGGCTGATCTTCCACCTCAACTGCATTTTCCTGCCCGATCTCCATATCCCTTGATTCCTTTAGTGTCTAAATAGCCATCAATCTCAGTCTTGAATATACTCCACGACTGAGCATCCACAGCCCTCTGGGGTAGAGAATTCCAAAGATTCACAAACCTCTGAGTGAAGAAATTTTTCCTCATCTCGGCCCTAAATGGCCTAGTTCTAGACTCTCCAGCCAGAGGAAACAGCCTCTCAGCATCTATACGATCAACGACGTGATTGACACAGTGGAATGTCAATTCATTGTCAATTTGTGCTGAATCGGATCCCAGGACATGGTTGAGAAAGATGATTTAATGAACCTCATGCACAATATAGTTGAGATTTTTAAACTAGAGCAACCCTTTAATTCACAATGAACACAATGCCCTTTCACTTCTGACACCTAAGCCATGATTTCAACCCCACGCGCCTGGAACAAATGGGGCAGTGTAAGGGGTTTCTTTTTTACTGTTTCTCGGGCTTATAATAGATCAGCCAGTTATGTTTTCCTGAGCTGCCCTGCCCGCAGTGCGGTTGTGAATCGCTTACCCCTTCCTGATTCTGAGCTGAGGACTTATCGAGTGGTAACAAAGACAGACAAACAGACCAGTGGATTGGTACAAGGAAAACCAATGTTTATTAATAAGAAAACTAAAACTACAAGGTAAACAGTATAATACAGAAGATAAAGAAATCGCTATGGATGTAATACAGTCTTACACTTATCGGGTTGAAAGAAACGGACACATCGAGGGAAAATTCTAAAATCACAAGTTTAGCAATATCCCTTAACCCCCTACCTTACACTTATGCTAGGTTGTCTTGTGGCGGCCAGAAAATTAATGCTCACCGGTGAAACAGATGAAAAAGGCCTGGCCTCCTGCTGCGTTTGCGAGGTTTTTCTGGATGGCCTTCCTTCTCAAGTCTGAGCTAGTGAGCAGCAGGACCCCGGCCACCAGGCGAAGAGAGCAGCACAAGAGAGAGATACTGGGCAGCCCCAGTTATACCCTCTTGGTAACAGGTTTTTTTCATACCTCATCATCTTGCTTCATTGTTTGATTTAAGCACGAAACGTAAGACAAAGGACCCCATCTCTGGCCCATTTACATTAATGGCCAATTCCTGTATTTCTGAGTTCGCTAACTACTTTACCATTGTTCCGAATGTACCTTGATGGTTCACCTTTTGTCCTGCGATCACTTCCTGCTCGAATTTTGATGTGTTGGCCGGCCATGTTGACAGCTTGCCTCAGGGCTAGAATGCAGCTGCATTGTTTAAAGAAACCTGTCTGAAACACGAAGCCTGCCGAGTTGTTGAGAATGCAATTTCAAATCTGCCGGTCCTCGGCCATGTGTCTGACTGCAGCCATTTTGAGAGACCTTGGATTTTTTAAAACAGTCACACCAGGGTTTCTTTAATAACTCCAATAAATCTTCGGGGTGGGGGGAACATGTGAAATTTTGCGAATCCCTTCAGCAGATAGGTAGTTGAAATGGCGGTCGGTGGAGAGGGATTCCTTCCCATAACTCCCGTGTTTTGGGAATCGTGGAGGCAGGCAGTGGTCCAATAAATATTGAAATTTCAGGGTCCAATGATGTAATTCAGACCCTGACATAATTTTAACATTCAAGATCGTGAATTGTGCACAGTCTTGGAACTGGCAGCAGTACCCCTCCTGATTCAACAAAGAAACATTGGACCTCTTCTCCGCAGGCTTCCCCCCCCCCGCAATCTCCTCCAGCGATCGGCCCGGACCACCACTGCTGCTTGACTTACTTTGCCAGGACTGCTTCCTTTGGTTCCCAGGCAGTGTCTGGCTTCTGCCTGCCGGCAATGACGTTACTCCCACTGGTTTAAGGCGGTAGACGGAGTTCATTTTGATGAGGCCCGGGAGTTAAAATATCGCCCCCACTGAGGAGCCGGTGACGGTTTCTCTCCCGTCCTGCAGCCCGCCTCCCCAAACACACCCTGAGTTAAAAGTGGGGTCAATGTCATCTCTCTGTTTGCAGTATATATGCAAATTGTGGTAGTTTGGAAATTCCCTACCACGTCCCTTGGGGGCTTGGAAGTACAGCACAAAATTGCCAACAAATTAATACAAAATTTAACCAAATTGACCATCTCACACAGAAAAGTCAGAAGGATGACTCGTGTGGGAACAGAAAGACTTGCATTTATTTAGCACCTCAGGATGTCCCAAAATGCGTTACAGCCAATGAAATACTTTTGAAGTGTAGTCACTTGTAATGTAGAAAACGTGGCAGCCAAATTTGTGCACGGTAAGATCCCACATACAGCAATGTGATAATCATCAGATAATCTGATTTAGTCATGAAGGTTGAGGGATTGGCCAGGAGACCAGAAGACTCCCTTACTCTTCTTCGAATAGTCCGTGGGATCTTTTACATCCATTTGAGAGGGCAGATGGAGCCTCGGTTAAACAAGTTAACAAGAGGTATACACTTCCATTTCTCGATTGATTCCTAACCCTATTCTTTGGACACTGAGACTGTGGCGCCTATGTCTATGTCCCAGACATAGCCACATGGTTGCAAAATAGTGCTAAATACTTCTAAGCGACATCGTAACTGATTTTCTTATATTTTGGGGTATTAAGAAAGGCAGATAATTAAAATTAATGGATGCGTCCCAATCTCCAGCAGCAAAAACTGAGAGGTCCATGCTGGAGATGGGAAGCTGGCCGAAAGGTACAATATGCTCCGAGTGTAAAAGTGTGCATTTCAGCCAGCTCCTTATGCTGTGGCGAGTGTACAAGAACATTCATTGCTGCAAATGCTGATTTGTCAGGACTGCCGTAATGATAAATAAATTTCGATATGCTGCATTAAGAAGACAGCAAGTCACCAGACTGATTGACACAGCAGGAACTGCACACATTGCTGAAATAACACGTACACAAACACCACATAATAAGGCAGAGCAATTGAAACAGAAATAGAAACAGAAGGCTTTAAGTTTGAGCAATTACGCCTTAAACAAGCCGTATATTAAAGCCAGAAATCTCGATTAAAAAAAAGCTTAGCAGTTATAATAGTTCTTAAAACACAAATATTCCATTTGTGCTCTAATAATTGGACTGCACCACTCACAAGCCAGGGGGTCTGTGATCCAATACTTAATTAGCATAATTCTTGCCCCTCACATTCTTAATAAATGCACAATTAACCCCTTCCCACCCAGTGATTTTGCTTACTTGCTATCTGCCCAGGATGACCAACATGTTCAGTACAATTTAAATCACCAGCATTATGTAAAGAACAACTCCTGATTTCAATGCTCAGTTTTATCATGTTAAATGGAAACTATTCTACAATTGTTGTTTATAAGAAAACGGTAATTAAGAGAGAAAATAAACTATGATTACTGGAAGCGAGCGACTTGCACAAACATTGTGTAATTGCTACTTTCAATTTGAGTGAGAGAAGTTTTGAAATGGAACGATAGTTTTATCATTTAATTGTAAACTTTGAACTACTCAATTAAATCTTTAGTCCTGTTTTTCAACAGTTTGTGATACAACTTTTCTCTTCAGGTTTTATGCTGTTAATTGTTTTCCATACGACACAACTAACCAACAATATGGTCACTATGTTTTTCTAACCCTGAAATATTGTCAATGCCACATGACTTCAGATTAAGTGAGGTAGTTTCCTTTAAATCTGCACTTATTTTTCTCAAGACGAATTTAAATGATTGAATCTACAATAATGTTTTAAATTTTGGTTTAAAATAATGCGAGCCGATATGGGGAAATGCAGTTAAATCAGCTCAATGTATTAGGTTGTGGTTCATTCTGATTAAGATCCTACAGGGTGTGTCTGACGCTCAATAAGCTGTTATAAATAGGCCCTAAAGCTAATTTGTTGGGCAGAATTAAAATCATTCTGGTAAGGGCAAGGAGCACTGAGACAAGGTCCTTTCTGATATAACTGGAAACTATTGTCCTTAAGCCACCGATGTGTAAACTTGGAATCCTGGCTCCTGACAATCAGAAACAGTGAAAACATATTACTTTCAAATGTTATAAGTAGCTTAAAGGCCAATTTTATTGGTGTGAAAATGAAATGTTCTGCTATTGAGAGCCCAGTGGGAGAAGACACTCATGGATAACAAGAATCTGGAAAGGCAGGCGTATAATAATGCAGGGAAGTTTCAGGTATCTGGGGAAATTGTGGAAGAGTACAGGAAATATTTAGAGGTTAAGGAGGACAGAATGGGATATGTTCTAACAGTTCCCTCAAGAATGTGCAGGTGATGGAGAACCCAGCTGAGGTCAGTTATAAGCTTGTTCCAGCTGCTACTAATTCTTTCTTAGGTTCTCCTGATGACAATAATTCTCAACACACTGGAATTTTTCACCATATGTATAGTGTACCAAGAGACGTGGGGTCCAAACTATGACCTCTGACAATCTTGCCCTTAATGCCAAGCCGACTGAGTTCTATTCGGGCTTACATTTCTTATTTGTTGTCCTGTTGGAATTCTGTGTATGTGGAGGTATGCCTCGCAAATTGAGAAATCCAAAATAAAAAATCTCAAATCCACTAGCACCAGTAACATAAGATGTGTGCCAATTAATGGGAATATTGACTTTAACTTCATACATGGCCTGGGTGTCAATGGTTTACCCATATGTTGCCCACAAGGACACAGAACTTGGACTCCCCTGATCT
The DNA here is from genome assembly GCF_035084215.1 of Heptranchias perlo. Classification (NCBI taxonomy): domain Eukaryota; kingdom Metazoa; phylum Chordata; class Chondrichthyes; order Hexanchiformes; family Hexanchidae; genus Heptranchias; species Heptranchias perlo. The sequence continues at coordinate 10,318,165 of NC_090355.1, read as the reverse complement.
ACAGCCGCATCACAGTGTTTTAAAGCATGATGATGAATGGAAGCAACACGTTTGGTTTGACACACAAATAGCCCCATTTCACATTATAAACAAACCACAAAGCAATACTGATATCTTACCACTGAAGTAGATTTTAGTGCAATTTGTTTTTTTTACACCCTCTCCGATATTCCTCTCACCCCAACGTGACTACTACTGTTGGGCTATAGTTCCATAGGTGACAGTTTCCCCTCTGGTACATTGCCCTTGAAAAAGTAATCCGTTGTATGCAAAGAACTTAGGGATACATCTGAGTGGTCACTTAAGTTGCTTTATAAGTGCAAGTCTTCCTGCTGCATTGGCTAAGATCAGCTAACTCAGCACCAAGTGGAGATTGAATGTGGAACTCTCCCCTACTCTGGCTAACACCTCAACTCTGGATGATGCATCTTCCAACTGAGGCATCAAAGGTTGAGATGGATTTTAATTTGTTTTCAACTTGTTTGGCTCTTGTCTTCGATTTTTTTTCCAATTCTGCAATCTTGACTACCCAACTGAAGCCCCATTTATCCAGGACATTAATTTCACTCCAGAATGTTTTCATCCATCCATTAGTCTGCGTTTCACAGCAACTGAAAACAACAGAAAAATCCTCAGATTTATGATAGTTTTTAATAGCCTCTGGTGAAGATGCCAAGCCATATTTCAATTACATTAAAAGCCCTGACTGAATGTTAAAGCACTTCCTTCATGTCAATAGAGAATGAAAAAAAATAGATCAGTTGATGACTCCAGATGGTTTTACAGGTGCAGGTCTGGTGTTTTATCTTCCTGTTGACAATTCACATAAGCTACATTGATTGTCCACACACTTTGGGGATAGTGGAATTTTCCTTACTCCCTCATGGTGAGATTTGTCCATAGATCTCCAATAGTCAACCTCAACCCTACCCATCCCCCTCCCCCCCACCGCCCTCGGCCACCAATTTTCACCTCTCCATGGGGCACGGAGTCTTGCTGAGAATTTTTACCCAACCTCCTGGGGGAACCATGTAAATGACCATTTATGCCTTGATGCAGGGTTTCTGCCTAAGTTATAGTGGGAGATAGAGAAAGCTCCACAGAAATTCGGCCCCAAATAGTTTACCTGACCAGCTCTGGATATCAGAGAGTGGGCAGGTAGACCTCTCCCTCAGAAGTAAAGCAGTTATGGTAGAATCCCTAATAGGATCCAATGCTCGCCATCTGCAGAAGGAATTGCTTGACATTTGCTTGATGTGCTGGACAGCTCTTTTCTCCTTTTTTAAATTCTTATTTGCCAATCTGCCAATTTCAGTTGCAGCAGATATTCCTAACAGACTCCATAGCACCTAAAATTTAGGAGTAGCAGCTTGAAAGAGTGGAAACATCACAATCATAAAATCCCTCTGTCCATATATAAGATAGCCATTCTCCCAGATTAATTGTCCACAGCACTGGCTGCACAATTTACAGAGACACTCAATGTGGCAGCCACTATTTTACTAATATCATGGGCACCAGACAAGCAGCTCCCTGTGGTACTAACATATGTTGCAATAAAGTAATGGAGAATGCAGCAGGCAATGGAATTTTGAACTTCACTGTTGGAGTCCAGCTTGGTGTGGGCCCAGAATAATGCAGAGCATCCTAACTGGGAAAAAACAAGTCTGAGGAGGGCAGGCAAAGTAACATTACTTATTGTAGATCAAAGTCCAGTCCCTAAAAAGCATCAGGTTGACTTTGCTGTGAATAGGATTGTATACGATGCCAAGTTGATCAGATGAGGAAAAACTTTTTTACGCAGTGAGTGGTTATGATCTGGATTGCACTGCCTGACTTCAGTTACGTGGATAGACTGGAGAAGCTGGGTTTGTCCTCCTTAGAGCAGAGAAGGTTGAGAGGAGATTTGATAGAGGTGTTCAAAATCAAGAGGGGTCTAGACAGAGTAGATAGAGAGAAGCTGTTCCCATTGGCAGAAGGGTTGAGAACCAGAGGACACAGATTTAAGGTAATGGGCAAAACAACCAAAGATGACATGAGGAAAAACTTTTTTACACAGCGAGTGGTTATGATCTGGAATGCACTGCCTGAAAGGGTGGTGGAGGCAGATTCAATCGTGGCTTTCAAAAGGGAATTGGATAAGTACTTGAAGGGAAAACATTTGCAGGGCTATGGGGAACGGGTGGGTGAGTGAGACTAGCTAGATTGCTCTTGCAGAGAGCCAGCATGGGCTCGATGGGCCAAATGGCCTCCTTCTGTGCCAGTCTATGATTCTATGGAAGGGTTTACATTAAGGGTTACATTCACACCTTACTGTATTAATAAGCTACCTCCAGAGACATAGTGCTAGTGGCAGCAAAGATGAATAGCTGCTACTGTTTGTTGTCCAGATCTGCCATTTAATTCTGGTTATGGGATAGCTGAGCTCTCAGCCTCTCTGTACAATTTGACAATGTGATTTTCACATCGCTGGCCTTTGTGGACCTTACCTTGCCATCAGGAAATGCCAACAGCCAGAATGTTAACATTACAATTACCGCTTGGCACAAATGGTGAGCGTACAAGATTGTAAACGCAATTATTTGTTGTCAGAATGGGCCCTGTAATATAACCCGCCCAAATTTGGCAGCGCAGGAAATCGACCACATTACAGCATACAAATAATAAAGAAAGAAAAGAAGTAACTGGCATTTATATAGCACCTTTTCCAACGTCAGGACATTACAAACTGCTTCATGACTAATTGAGTATTTTTGAAGTAATGAAGGGAAATGCGGCAGTCAATTTGCTCAAAGAAGGTCCTACAAAGAACAATGAGATAATAAACCGAGACCCTGTCTGACCTCTCAGGTGGACTTAAAAGATCCCATGGCACTATTGAAAGAGGAGAACGGGAATGTCTAGGTCAATATTTATCTCTCAACCAACATCACTAAAACAGATTATCTGGTCATGTATGTTTGTAGGACTGTGGTGTGCGCAAATTGACTGCCCATTTCCCTTCATTACAACAATGACTGCACTTCAAAAGTACTTTATTGGCTGTAAAGCACTTAGGGACATCTGACGTTCATCAAAGGCCCGATATAAAAGTCCTTTCTTTCTTATCCATTTCACACACCACTATGTCTTACATGCAACTTAAAAGCGTAAACACGGCTGTTAACATTTCTTACTCTTAATCAAATGACGAATAAAGAATTCTATTTATGTGAGGTCCTATATAAAGTCTACAGATACCCGGTTAAAGTTCAAAATCTTTATGATATAAAAATAAAATAGTCATTTTTGTTCATTATACATGGTTGAGCCTAACTCCTTAGTGTTTGAATACTGTGTAATCAGCAATCAGACAAGAGCTGACAAGACTCATCACACTACCTCCTCCTCACAATTAGCAGATAAATTATAATTACTGACCACACAAAGTATGACTATAATTACTTGCAGTTATCTAAATGTGTGTGTCAGAAATAAATTGAACTGTGAATTAAGCTTCCATTGATTTTAGAACCTTATTGTCCAGTGTGCTGTTTGCAGATCACCATATGCATTTTAAACACCGCATTCTTATAAGTGACACTGAGGAGCTCAAAATTGACGACCAAAAACAGGATGTCTATTGCAGCAGGATCCAGGGCCTTGAATGGTTCCAAACTTGTAAATAGACTACATTTGATAAAATCAGAAACTTTTATAGCACAGAAAGAGGTCATTCAGCCCATCATGTATGTGCCAGCTCTCTGAAAGAGCTATTCACTTAGTCCCATTTTCCCTGCCCTTTTCTCCATAACTTTTCAATTGTTCTTTTTCAAATATTCATTCACTTCCCTTTTAAAAGCAATTATCCATTCTGCTCCCACCACTGTTTCTGGGAGGGCATTCCGTGTCCTAATAACCATCTGTGTAAAATAAAGCTCTCCTAGGCTTGCTCTTTGTTCTTTTGTTGCTGATGTTAAACCTATGCTTTATAATTACCAACACATCAACCAGTGGGAATAGTTCTACCCTATTCACCTTATGAAAACCCTTCATAATCTTGAACACTTCTAACTAATCTCCTCTTAGCCTTCTCACTTCTAATTACAAGAGGCTCGGTTTCTCTGGTCTCTCTTTATAACAAAAGCCTCTCATCGCTGGGATCATATTAGTAAATCTCTTCTGCACTCATGGCTTTGACATGCTTCCGTAATAAGGTGCCCAAAATTGAACACAATATTCTAACTGCTGCCTTAACAATAATTCATATAGTTAGCTTTATCTCTGCTTTTGTACTCTATGTCCCTATATTAAACCTAGGATATCATATGCAACAACACTCAAGAATTTCAACACCATCCAGGGCAAAGCAGTCCACTTAATCACCAGTCCATCCATCACCTTAAACATCCATTCCCTCCATCACCAGTGCACTGTGGCTGCAGTGTGTACTATTTACAGGGTGCACTGCAGCAATTCACAAAGGCTTCTTCGACTACACCTCCCAAACCTGCAACCTCCACCACCTAGAAGGACAAGAGCAGCAGGTGCATGGGAACACATTCACTTTCAAGTGCCCCTCCAAGTCACACACCATCCCGACTTGGAAATATATCGCCGTTCCTTCATCGTCGCTGGGTCAAAATCCTGGAACTCCATACCTAACCGCACTGTGGGAAAACCTTCACCACACGGACTGCAGCGGTTCAAGGCGGCGGCTCATCACCACCTTCTCAAGGGCAATTATGGATGAGCAATAAATGCCGGCCTTGCGAGCGATGCCCATATCCCAAGAATTATTTTTTTTAAACGCTTTTTTTTTGGAAAAACAACATATCAACTCTTCTTCCTACTCTTAAGGATTTGCATGCCTGAATCCCTTTGCTCCTGTACTTCTTTCAAAGTTTTACCACTTAGTGAGTGTGTCCTCTTATTATTCCTCACAATTCCCTCCACTAAATTTCATCTGTCATCTATCCGTCGAGTCTAATAATCTGTCTACTTTTGTGTTGTCTGCAAATTTTGGTAATGTGTCCAGATCATTTAATATATTGTAAGAGCAGTGGTCTCAACACTTTACCTGGTCATTCAGATTATCTGCTTGTACACCTCATTGTGGGACTATGCATGTGCAAATTGGCTGCTGTGTTTGCCTACACAACAACAGTGACGACACCTCAAAAGTAATTAACTGTCTGTAATGAACTTTGGGATGTACTGAGGCTGTGAAAGGCATTAAATAATCACAAGTTCTTTTGTCTACACATAGACTGGTGGTTATTAAAATGGACTATCACTCCAGAGGTCATGAATTCAAATCCCATCACTCCAGAGGTCATGAGTTCAAATCTCACCATAACAAGTTGTAATAAATCTGGTAATTTGTAACTGACTGTGGAAAATGACGATGAAATAACACAGCACATATTTACCTCCGTGATCAAAGTGCTGAGCCGAGAGGAATGGATGACCAGATCGTCCCAAATTGCTTTCTGATTGGTTCACGCTAATCATGTTGTATTATCAAATCATGTGGTTAGCAGGCACCAATTAAATCCGAAAGTCACAGCACACCACAAACACAGAAACCAATCATTACAGTTCCAAGATAAAAAACAAAAATTAGACAAGTTAAAATAACACCATGTACAAATAACATAAGTTGCAATTGGAAGTTTAACTCCTTTAACGTATTCAAACTGAAAGTTCAAGTGATTGAAAACTTGGGCTTGGTCAAACTTAAGACTCCTCGATAACCCATGAATATAAGTAAGCCCACAATCAGCAATTGAGACCTACCCGAGCCAATTCCACTTAATTCCAAAAATTGTTCATGTTGTCAGACACTACAACAAAACCTGAAGGTTCACGCCATATTCATGAACCATGCAATTTTTACTTGGATGGTTTCTCATATTAACTGATATTCCCATAATTATCTTACAGGCATGCAGTTCTTTTTCTGGCTGTTTGCTGTTCAATATTTATCTGACTTTAGGTACAATACTTCATTAAGTTCCCCATACAACAAGCTGTAAGTACCACCCCAAAGCTTCCACTCCTCCCACACCAGTTTACTCCCCATACCATGCTTCCTCCACTCTACCATCATTGATTGCTCTTTCATCTGCTTCATCCCTGCCCTGTGAAACTTCCTCCCTCCCTAAATCCCACTGACTTGCCATAACCCACTTTCAAAAGCCCCCTATAAGAATTTCCTGTCATCGGTACAATCAACTCTCCTCCAACTTGCTTTCTCCTTTTCCCTCCTGAGTCATATTCCTCTGCAGATTCATGTGCACCGAGACCTCCTTCTGTATGAGAGAACACCATCAAAATACAAGTTGTTATTTTAGCTGATGTAGAGCCTTTGAAATATTCACCATGAGTTTATTTGTGTTGTTGCATTTTTTTTTGAGGGGGCAGTAGAGGTACCAAAAAATAGTTTAAAATATGAACCCATCATTGCAATACAACCTGAGCAGATAGACTGACCCACTTGCGTTAACCACAAGAGGGAGACATGCCACGCATTAGAAAGTCTGTTCCCTTCAGATTTCACAGCCTTTCATGGAAGAACCGTTAAGTATATGATGGTATATACTAGCATTCATTTTAAAAATATTTCTGTTTGGAATTAAACCCTCAAAATCATTTTCAATCCCGATCTACTGAATTTGAAGAGGGGCAAATGTCGTAAATTTGAAATAAAAACAGACAATGCTGGAAATAGACATCAGTCAGCATTTGAAAAATAAAGGGAGATGTTCACATCATCTTTTTTCCTTCAGATCCTGGCAGACCTGCAGTGGATTGCCAGCATTTTCCCTGTTTATTATAGCTGTGCAGCCCATCAAGTTAATATTTCTGATGGCTGAAAACACTAGTAGAAATCAACTGATTCATTTTGTTTAACCCACAGTAAAGAGACGCAGCAAGTCAACCAGAAACATACAGGACGTAGCAATTTAAAGTCGGAAAATTCATGGAAATAGCCTCATCTCCGGATACAGGCAACTGAAACTGATGTCATTATAATTAGCAGATGCCACTCTACAGTTTAAAATTGTTGAGTTAAGCATCAGTTAGTCGGAAGAGATAACTGAACGGAGCTTTTTTGGGCCAAGACAGGCGGCAAAAGATTCTTAAGATAATTGGCCAAAGAACCAGAAGGGAGACAGGAGAATTTTTTTTTAACGTAGCGAGTTATGATGATCTGAAAGAGTGGTGGGAGCCGATTCAATGGTAACTTTCAAAAAGGGATTGGATATGTACTTGAAAAGGAAAATTTTACAGGGCTATAAGTAAAGGGCTGCGGGACTAATTGGATAGCTCTTTCAAAGAGCCAGCATGGCAAGATGGGCTGAAAGGCCTCCTGTTGTGCCATATAATTCTATGAAAAATTTTCATCATCTCTCAGAGTCCAGTAGCTGTGGACATTTGTACTGTGAGGTCGAACAAACAACCATCACTGACTGATAATGAACATTGACGTGCTGCACAAATGGGGTGGCCACCTCATCACTTATTTTAACACCACACATACAACAGCAACAACTTGCATTTATATAGCACCTTTAAAGTCGTAAAACGTCCAAGGAGCGATTTTCAAACAAAGTTTGACAACACATAAGGAGATATTAGGATAGGTGACAAAAAGCTTGGTCAAAGAAGTAGGTTTTAAGGAGCGTCTTAAAGGAGGAGAGGTAGAGAGGTGGAGAGGTTTAGGGCAGGATTTCCAGATCTTAGGCCCAAGGCAGCTGAAGGCACAGCCACCAATGTGGAACGATTAAAATCGGGGATAAGCAAGAGGCAATAATTGGCGAAGCGCAGAGATCTCAGATGGTTGTAGGGCTGGAGGAGGTTACAGAGATCAGGGGGCAAGGCCATGGAGGGATTTGAAAACAAGGATGAGAATTTTTAAATCGAGTCGTTCCCAGACTGGGTGTCAGCAAGCACAGGGGTGATGGGTGAACGGCACATAATGTGAGTTAGGATATGGGCTTTAGAGTTTTGGATGAGCTCTCAAGTTTATGGAAGGTGGAAGAGGGAGGCCAGCCAGAGGAGCATTGGAATAGTCAAGTCTAGAGGTAACAAAGGCATGGGTGAAGGTTTCAGCAGCAGGTGAGCTGAGGTGGGGATGCAGACGGGCGATGTTATGGAGGTGGAAGTAGGAGGTCTTGGTGATGGAATGGATATGTGGTCGGAAGCTCATCTCTGGGTCAAATAGGATGCAACGATTGCGAACGGTCTGGTTCAGCCTCAGGCAGTGGCCTGGAAGAGGGATGGACTCGGTGGCTAGGGAATGGAGTTTGTGAAGGGGACCAAAGACAATGACTTCGGTCTCCCCGATATTTAGTTGGAGAAAATTAAATACTTCTGCTTAGAGCTCAAATATTGTTCCATTGCAATGTCTATTGATGCAACAGGGAAGTAAGAAATTACACATGGATGTAAATTAAAAAGTGTATATTTTCTGTAGTTATAAAGCTCACTCCCTGTGACGCTCCATCACGCCTAAACTTATCTATTTATTATACATCTCACAGACTGAATTCTTCAGTTTTGCCTCGATGACATTCCCTCCTGCCACTTTTTCCCATTCATTCCTGCAGCCTCCCTAATTATTCGAAGTGCATTGTGTGCACTAAGTAATTCATGTGCACTCAATAACTAAAAGAGGTGTCTCAGCTGGGCTGGGAAAGTATAGTTATAAAACTTTGAAGAGGCGAGGCAGAATTTATGAAAATTTATAGGGGTAATTTTGACTTTGTGCGATAGTGTAAAACAGGTGAGAGTGAATCAGCAGCCTATTTCACATCTCTCCTGATTTTTATTTCCAGTGACAACACAGAAATAACAGATCAGCCGGCCACCCATCTCATTGTTGTATACAAAATGGTTGCTGCTGCATTTGTCTACATAATGACAGTAACTGCACTTCAAAAAAGAAATTGGTTTTCTGTGAAATTGATGCTATATGAATACAATTTCCTTTATAGAGCTTGAACAGAAGATTCTTCAACATTGCTTAATTCAAGATATTCAAACTCCACAATTGGAATACTTGGTAGAACAGATTTAATGTTCAGACTGTGACAATAATTTCCTCGATGCACATTTTTAGTCTCTGCATTTTCCTGTTTTTTCTTCATAATTTTCTCTTCTGAATGATGGAGAAAAAATGCAATCAGGAAAGTAGGGAGATAAACAAAACCAGGTTATCACTTGCAGCCCAGGTCACTTGGAGGATGCAGACCATCGAGACAGACAAAGCTGGACAACATCTCAACTGTTTACTTGATTCACACTTCAATTTGGATCAAGTAACTTTCAGTTTTATACACTGACACATCTCAAATTGTAAGCAGTCGTGCTGCTTGTGACAGAAATGAGACAACGCTGAACCTCGTCTCAATATTGAGCTAGAAACAAAGAAAGAAGGAGGTGAGAAATTAAAGAGAAGGGGAGAGAAAGAAAAAAGAGTGCATCAGGCCAGAGTCTTTTGAGCACGTCTGCTGAGTATTCCAAATACAAGTACCAAACGTGGCATTCATCCTAAAAGGATCGGCACGGACACAGAAGGCCCCATTCCTCAGTCAGTTAAACTTTGTCAATTGTTCCTTCAATCAGCCAACTGACAGTCAACAACAACTTGCATTTATATAGCACCTTTAACATAGTAAAATGTCCCAAGGTTGTTCACAGGAGCGTTATCAAATAAACTTTGACACCAAGTCACATTGAGAAATATTAGGACAGGTGACCAAAACTTGGTCAAAGAAGTAGGTTTTAAGGAGCGGCTTAAAGGAGGAGAGGGAGAGGTAGAGAGGTTTAGAGAGGGAATTCCAGAGCTTAGAGCCAAGGCAGCCGAAGGCATCGCCACGAAATTGGGGATGCGCAAGAGGCCAGAATTGGAGCAGTCCAGAGATCGCGGAGGGCTTTAGGGCTGGAGGAGGCCACGGATAGGGAGGGGGGAGGCCATGGAGAGATTTGAACACAAGGATGAGAATTTAAAAATCGATGGCAACCATCTTGCCAGTCTCTTGTCTTCAGTGTGGACAAGAGCTGCAAACCTGGGAGTTGCCGTCAATCTCTGTGGAATGGTGGGAAAAAATGTCTTTGTGGTTACTGGAGATGTTTTGGAAACAATAAAGAATCCTGCAATTTTTTAATGATTTATATTTTCTTTAATCATCGTGTCAGCACTTTTTGAAGATAAATTCTCACCAGTGGTTTTTAAAAGTAGTCACTAAAAACAGCAGCACAAAGCCCAGCAGATAAGAATGATTTAATATTATCCTCCCTGCAAGGGCACAAAGATCCACTTTCCTTATTAAATACATAAAATGTGAGCACTGAATAAACTGGTATTAACTGCAATGAAGGAAAATAAAACAAAGTACTGTTGACACCCAACTAATCTGATCAAACTGCACTGGCCTGGAACAAATTGGCCTTCAATAATTCTGCCGCCGTTACCAAACTAAGGCCTCTTTTTACATCCTTTCAATTTCCTCCTGAAAGCATGGACCCTTGCTGGAGTGCAGCTCCAAGGCTATTGGCTGCCCTTCTGTACCTTGCACAAGTGTCCGTTTTCCATTCTCGATTCGAGATGTGGAGTGCAAAAGAGGCTATTCAACTGTGCGAGCTGTCACAGCTGAGCTGGAATCTGTCCACATCTGACCTCTGAAATCACACACTTTCCAACAGGAATAAAAAAAGGAAAATATACATTTATATAGCGCCTTTCATGACTTCAGGATGTCCCAAAGCGCTTTACAACCAATGAAGTACTTTTGAAGTGTAGTCACTGTTGTAATGTAGGAAACGCAAGGGCATTAATTTGCACACAGCAAGGTCCCACAAACAGATAATGACCAGTTAATCTGTTTTTTAATGATATTGGTTGAGGGATAAATATTGGCCAGGACACTCGGGGAGAACTCCCCTGCTCTTCTTCGAAACAGTGCCGGGGATCTTTTCCGTCCACCAGAGAGGGCAGACGGGGCCTCGGTTTAACGTCTCATGTGCAAGGCGGTACCTCCGACAGTGCAGCACCCCCTTAGCACTGCACTGGAGTGCCAGCCTAGATTTTGTGCTCAAGCCTCACACCTAATGACTGGATAGTGATCAAGAGCGGAAACCCCTGGCTGTTTTTACTCTCTCCTGGACCGAGAGGTTCTCAGGCCAAATGTAATGGCTGAATCAGTGGTCTGGTCGTGATCAGAAAAGGCAACAAGGACCAAGGAACAAACCTGGGAATTTTGCTGCTGTAAGGCTCAGTTCCTCACAGGACATGGACCAACTCAACCAGTGGAGGAACCCTCTACAAAACTTCATAATACTTTGCATTCATGTTTTTTTTTCCCCTGTTGACTTCTAATATATTTATAATGAATGGAAAGTGATTAGTCAAAAGAAATTTCCTGCCTTATTTTTGTAACAGGCTGTCATTACCCGAAAGCACTTTCCAAATAGTGGCTTTTATTTCACTGTCATTCAGAAACTCTCATGTCTAATTCTATGAGACAACTTATCAATCACAAATGCAGGTTATGTTTGTGTGGAGCATGAAAAAAAATTGTCTCATAACTTTGATTTATAACTCACAACTTCTGCGTTCCTAAAAGTATCTGCTCAATAGGTTCTTTTACCATGTTGAAATTTAAACTGCCCTCATTAAAGCTGTATCGGGAAACTGTGTGAATGTCACGCAAAACCTCAATGGCTGCACTGAAGGACAGCGAAGCTGAAATCATTCTAAATTCATCATATATTTGAATACAAAAGCTCGTGCACGTCATCTCACGCTTCTGGGTGAAACATTTTAAGAAGAATGTTGATTTCTCACCCCAGTTTATCACTTGAGATTTCCTGATGCAAAATATCAATTTAACTGGCTCATCAGCACTTTTCAATCCAGTGTCTGTTTGGCACACCCTTGCTAATTGGCGTTCTGCCGAAACAACGAGGGCACTCCCAATTAGGACAACGGATATCACCTGGTGCTTCCAACTTGCAGGTTCCCCCCTCCCCACCACCCCACCCCCGCAAATTCTTTTTTTATTCAAATAAAAGGAACAGTCAGTCCTACGATGAATAACACTTGTCAGAATTTTCTAATTAAAGGATTAACAATTAGCGGCAAGTAGCCATTGGGAAGCATAAAGGAGATCAACAAAAGTCAGAAGGTCATGGTCAGATGTCCAAAGTCAACCAGCACAACCTTCTGTACAGACTGGTCACTTGGAAGTGTGACTTTGTTAGTTTCCACCTTTGTCCTTTCCAAATCCTGAAATGTATTTAGAATGGTCCAGCTGAGCAGGTACAGAACATAAGAATATAGGAACAGGAGGAGGCCATTCAGCCCCTCAAACCTGCTCTGCCATGCAATTAGATCATGGCTGATCTGTACCTCAACTGCATTTGCCTGCCTTAGCTCCAGATCACTGACAGTACAACAGTGATTCTGCCAGTGTCAGTGCTGTTCCCAGTAGTCGTAACAGTGACGCGCACAGAAAGACTGGCACATGTTTGTCACTAAGTACCACAAATTAAGCGATTTGGTCATTTGCGTGCGATGCTTTGGAGAACAGTGTCTACGCACTGGAAATGCAATGTTGGCAAAGCAAAGGTGGCTGTTCTAATTGTGCTGCAGTAATTCCATGAGCTGGTGTGAGATCGGCATTACGATAGAATCGATTAGCGCTGACTAGAGTTGATTAGTTCAGCTCGAATCACACTCCTGTCAACAGGGAAGACCTCTGCGCTCATGTGCTCACACATAAGGACAGCACGGCTCCTTGGGTTGTAAATATTCAATATTTTGAGTGTGTGGGCAGAAGTTCCTATAATGCAAAAAAAACTATTTTGATTTTTAAAACTTTAATTATTAATTGGAGTGCACTTACACAATGTCTTTAACATCTCTACAAAGAAGTTTCAACTTGGCACAGGCCTAAACTCATGCAATGTTAATTAGGCGTGAAGGCCCACTTTGCTTGACTCCATTTGTCATTTCAGGCCCTGACTCTGGACTCAGACTACATTTTACACTGTGGTGTCGATGGTTCACACCACCATTACATTGGTTCATTTGAAAAAGAAAGCTCACCCCTTTAGTTCATTTTAAAACAAACTACCCATCCCTCGAATCTATCAGAAATCTTCCTTTCACTCTCCTCACCCAGAGCTCGAGGACATTTACTTCATCTCTGAAAGTAAGAACATGATCAGTTGGCAGCAACAGCTCCAGCATGGAGCTGCTGCTTGGAGCAGATAGGAACTGGCATCTTCCTTGCTCTTAGATGCTACTTCAGAGGAATCAACGATTAAAAAGTAAACACATTAGCTGGGATTCATTGTGCAGCACATGCTGTGCGCTGGATTCTCTGTTCAGCTGCTGCAAGGCCTTTTCATACAAAATATATTTCGAAACAAGATGGGTCGATTGTTTCTAAGAGCAGTTTTACTGCCCAAACTTTGCTACTTCCCACCTGTTTAAGGATTAAATCATTTGGCAGACGATTGTGTTTGAAAACAAAAGTGCAGCTATGGAGTTCACTTCATTCATTAAAGTCCAGTGTTGTGTGGTTTAAGATACAGGACCAAGAAGGCAGTCGGCCCATTGCTGGCTGGGCACAGATCTCACAGCATAATGCGAGGTCAGCTCTGTGACAAAAATGCAGCATTTTTGTCTTTGTTCAACTATTTAACAGACTCTCTTCTGGTCGCAGCATAAATATGGTTTATACTGGTCATTGACAGTGGTTTTTCCAAGCTATATCAAACTACGTGATTGTCTGGAATGCTAAAGGCATAATTAATATGGACCAGTGGCAGGACCCTGTCAAACAAAATGGGGTTTATTATGCTAATGTTGAATGCAGTGTCATTGATGTCAATCTGTCCAATCGTGTCCTTGATCGTTGACTGGACAATGCGTTAATTTCCAGCAATCATTAAGTGTTTGGGAGAAACATTCTTGGACACAGACATCTTTTTGGGGTAGAGGGTTTGATTGACAGCTGTGTGACACCAATCATGGCATACAATTTGAGGAGTCCAGGCAATGGGAAAATAAATGAATTAACCGGCCTGGGCAAGCAAGGCATTTGTGACCTGCATGATGCAACTGTGCACTGCCAGTGGAACAAACTGGCAGACGTCTCCTGCTGTTGCTTGAAAGGCATAACAATTCAAGGCAGGGGTTATCTTAACAGCCACTGACAGAGCAGTGCCTATCGTGGAAGTTCTCTTCAGGTCCAGCTGCAGGAGTGAATGCAGTTCTGTGGGGAACCATAATCTCTGCCTGCAGGTTGCTTCCAGCTTGTGCAGATACAATTATCTGGCTTACAAACATGGGCAGTGGTGCAAAGGTCATTTCTAAGTGATTCCCTAATGTGCAAGCATATCCATCTGGTAGGCCTCCTCTGATCCTCCTCCTTTTCCGTAACTACCTACAGATACAAAGCAGTGTCCAGTGGAATACCCATTACTCCTCTATAGAAATTAAACTACTTTTACCATTTGACTGGATTCCCTCAAATATAGGGCACGTGTACAGCCATGTGGGTCTCTACTCCCTAATTGCACAATGAAATATCCCTGGTATGGATAGCAACTGAGGTACAGATTTAAGAAACTCTTAGTAAGTTTGTTTCTGGCAAAACAGGTGAAGAGGTGGAAACAAACACAGGAACGACTTGCAGCAAGTCCAAAATAACCAGGTCCCCTTTAAGAGAAAGAACCCAACATATGCAAAAGGGACTTTCCATACAGCACCTATTTCATAAAGGCACCAAGTGTCTGAATGTAAGGCAATCTGAATCTATTATGGTGCTATTCCCTAATTCAAGCAAAATTCAGGTGCTTGCCAAGTGCATAAGCTCTCAGTGCCAGGTGAGCTCCAGGACGCTACTGTCACAGGCCCCGCACACCAGGCTTCAGTGCGATGGGTGCTGAACATCACAGTAACAGAATCAGCAGTGATCCCACAGGCCAATTCCCCTGGCTGATTCAGTACAGACCTGGTATGAAACTACCACCTTCTGGTCTGGAGGTCACACACTGGCTAATCCAGTAGAGAGCTTAGCAGAATTTCAGTCCTGAATCAACAAAGCCTTTTTTATTTGCCAGAAAAAAATAATGGTTCATGAGACTGGTTTTATTTTTAAGCAGTTTGCCACGACAAAGTCAAAGGTTTCAACATTAATTTAAATAATGGTTCTTATTAAAAAATTCCTGTAATTATGTTAGAAATTTGCTGCAGTAATGCAATAGCAGTGGGGACATCTCTAACATACTAAATAATCACAAGGTCCAATTTTTTCCTTGGGATGATGAGCTGTTTCATCTACTTTGATTCATGATTTTTACATCAGTGCATCCATTACATGTTATGGCAGCAAGTAACAGCAGGTCATTAGGGATAAAAAATCAATCACTGTGAAGGAGATTACCGCAAACTGGATGGCTAATTCCGTTCAAGCTTTACTTGCTCAAAAACCGACACTGCTGTTTGATTCTTGGTTTATATTTTCCACATGCAGAAGGAGGAAAATGTGGACATGTAATGTGATCAGCAACGTGGCAATCTGTTACACAGCAGTCAGTTACACGGTGGTCAGTAACATGGCGGTCAGTTACACAGCAGTCAGTAATATGGTGGTCAGTTATACGGTCGTCAATAACATGGCAGTCAGTAACACTGTGGTCAGAAACACGGTGGTCAGAAACACCATGGTCAGTAACAAGGCAGTCAGTAACACCATGGTCAGAAACACGGCGGTCAGTAACACAGTGGTCAGTAACACAGCAGTCAGTAACACCATGGTCAGAAACACGGCGGTCAGTAACACAGTGGTCAGTAACACAGCAGTCAGTAACACCATGGTTAGTAACACAGTGGTCTAAACACAACAGTCAGAAACACAGCGATCAGTAGCACAGCGGTCAGTAACACAGTGTCAGTAACACAGTGGTCAATAACACGGCGGTCAGAAACACAGCGGTCAGTAACATGGCAGCCAGTTACATGGCGGTCAGTTACACAGCGGTCAGTTACATGGTGGTCAGTAACACAGTGGCCAGTTACACGGCGGTCTGTTACATGGTGGTCAGTAACACAGTGGTCAGTTACACGGCAGTCAGTTACATGGTGGTCAATAACACAGTTGGGGGGGTTTACAACAGAATTTTCAGGAACACAAAAATTCAGTTACACCCAACAAGCCATTCTCTTTTGCTAGATCTCAATTCCACCCATCTGCCTACTCACCATATCCATCGGTCCCTTTTCAATCTATAAATGCATCTCAATGCCTTTTTTATCAGATTGATAATGTGCACTTCATCAAGGTGGGCATTCCCTTTTTCTTTTCTAAATTTAAAATACTAATCTGTGCTGTTCTCCTGCGATACTGGTTTCACCTCCCTCTCACTCTACTGCTGCTGGAATTCCATAAAGCTGCAAGATTTGGGATTTATTCACCAATAGCAGTGAAGCCAATATCACCCATTCTGCAACTGATAAGCCCATGAAATTTAAACACGTAAAACCAATGAAGCAAGACGAAGAAGCAGCAGGAATAATGGGAGGGCAGCAGGTATAATGGGAGGGCAGCAGGTATAATGGGAGGGCAGCAGGTCCAGGTCAGAGCAGCATTGCAGGAGAGCAGCTGATCAGAAGCACCTGCCATCACAGCAGAGCAGTGAGTCCCTGTTTGGAGCAGGAGAGTAGCGAGTCCAGGTAGAAGGAGGATTGCAGGAGAGGGACTCGCAGAGCAGGCACCATCAAACTAGTCAGATCTTGACCTGTATCAGTACACGTGTGATTAGGAGAGCACAACTGGCTTTGCAATCAGATTGAGGTTTAAAAATTATTCTAAGTTAAACTACCTGGTTCAGACTCTGCGCTGTTATTAACGATTCTTCAATCTAATTGGTTAAAGAGGTACACAGTTGCTTACCTTGTTCACACAGGTCCCAGATGCCCTGTAGAGGGCTGCATGTCGTTTGGCTGTCCCGTTGACAGTAACCTGCTGTGCAAAAGCTCATAGAAAGTCTATGGGCAAGTGCAAGTCTAACAAATGGCCAGCGCCGTTCGTTCACCGCTCACAGCAACACCCAGCCCATTGATATCACAGTGCATTTTGTGGTCCACAAAGTGCTAAAGTTCGAATTGGGCCTAATTTTGAGGGTGACAAGAGGAAAATTCACTTTCTCTTGAGAGACTCCAGGTTAAAATTAATCAGCAGCATTTGTAGCAAATGTGTCAGCATGAAATTCCTCTGTCTACCATTTAAGAACATAAGAAATAGGAGCAGGAGTAGGCCATATGGACCCTTGAGCCTGCTCCGTCATTCAATAAGATCATGGCTGATCTTCAACCTCTACTCCACTTTAATGCCCGATCCCCATATCCCTTGATTCCCTTAAAGTCCAAAAATCTATCAATCTCAGTTTTGAATATACTCCAGGACTGAGCATCCCCAGCCCTCTGGAGTAGAGAATTGCAAAGATTCACAACCCTCTGAGTGAAGAAATTCCTCCTCATCTCAGTCTTAAATGGCCAACTCCTTATCCTAAGAGTATGCCCCCTAGTTCTAGACTTACCAGCCAGGGGAAACAGCCTCTCAGCTTCTACCCTGTCAAGCTCTCTCAAAATCTTACATGTTTCGATAAGATTACCTCTCATTCTTCTAAACTCCAGATAGTATAGGCCCATTCTACTCAACCTCTCCTCCTAGTTCAACCTTCTCACCCCAGGTGAATCTAGTGAACCTTTGTTGCATCGCCTTTAAGACAAGTTTTTTTCATTCATTCATGGGATGTGGGTGTCGCTGGCAAGGCCAGCATTTATTGCCCATCCCTAATTGTCCTTGAGAAGGTGGTGGTGAGCCACCTTCTTGAACCGCTGCAGTCCGTGTGGTGAAGGTTCTCTCTTATATCCTTAGGTAGGGAGACCAGAACTGCAAACAGTACTCCAGGTGAGGTCTCACCAGAGCCCTGTACAGTTGGAGCAAGACTTCCTCACTCTTGTACTCCAACCCCCTTGCAATAAAGACCGACATACCATTTGCCTTCCTAATTGCTTTCTGTACCTGCATGTTAACTTTCTGTGTTTCATGTACAAGGACATCCAAATGCATTTGGCACCCCATCCACCACCCTAAACATTCACTCCCTTCACCACCGGCGCACTGTGGCTGCAGAGTGTACTCTCCACAGGATGCAGTGCAGTAACTCGCCAAGGCTTCTTCGACAGCACCTCCCAAACCCGCGAACTCTACCACCTAGAAGGACAAGAGCAGCAGGTACATGGGAACAACACCATCTGCACCTTCCCCTCCAAGTCACACACCATCCCGACTTGGAAATATATCGCCGTTCCTTCATTGTCGCTGGGTCAAAACCTGGAACTCCCTTCCTAACAGCACTGTGGGAGAACCGTCACCACAGGGACTGCAGAGGTTCAAGAAGACGGTTCACCACCACCTTCTCAAGGGAAATTAGGGATGGGCAATAAGTGCTGGCCTCGCCAGCAACGCCCACATCCCGTGAACGAGTGAAAAAAACCGAACATTTGAATTCATTTATAAACCCATTTTAAGTACATGGATATCAAATGTGTTTAAATAGCGCACAATTAATTTTCTGGGAATACACAAACCTGTTCCTTAGAAGCATCACTGAGTAATTTCAACCCAGAATTGGTAAAGTCTAAGATAAGACAAAGTGTACATTAACTGAAAAAATGAGTGGGCTTGATGGGCTGAATGCCCTTTTCTTATTCCACACTTCCTGATATTGCATTGAACTGTACTATGTATGATTATAAGATGGGAATTTTTGTCACATTGTTCATTAGTTCCTGGGATGATTTTTCAGCCCTCCATTCCTGACCTCTGCTACTGCCACCACTGAGAGAGGGGGAAAAGAGAGTGAGATAGGGGAAAACGAGTGAGGTAAGCAACAGAGGGGGAGGAGAGAGAGGGGCAAGAGAGAGAGAGGGGTAAGCGAGAGAATAGGGTACAAGAGAGAGGAGGAAGAGAGTGAAACAGAAAGAGAGAGGAAAAAAGAAAAACAAACACACAAGGAAAGAGAGAGAGTAGCTCAAACATACAGGGAGGGGAGAGAAAAGTTCAGACGTATAGGACGAGGAGGGAGAAGCTCAGATACATGAGGGAAAGAAACATTAAACACATAAGCAGAGAGAAAAGAATATCAGACAAGGTGATGGAGGGAGAGAGAGAGGGAAATAAGTTCAGACACACACGGACATATAAATGCACGTACACACAGAACTCAGTGCTTGTACCGATAAATGTAAGTACACACAGAGGTGTCCTCACCAACCTCTGGTGCAGTTTCTAATGTCAGAAACTTTCCAATGGCTCTTTTTAGGGTGCATTTACACTGCTGCTGCAGATTTGGGTTTCAGTGAGGCTGTTTACGTTCCTTGGCTCATGACTGTTGGAACATTAATTGTCCTGCTCAGGAGAGTTTGACACATGTGTAAATGCTTATGAGTAGAACTTGCAACATTCAAGTTCAAAACATAAGAGTTCAAGGAGTGAAAGTAGAGTTAAAACATATTGAAATGTTCCCTGAGCACTTCGTAAGCCACATATGATACTCGACCGAGCAGACTTTTACACTCTGTGAAGTATCAACCGCGTGTGGTGTGAGATTCCCTTCATCCAAGGTGTGTCATTCTGCTTCACTCTGAAGTAAGGCCAGGCCCTGACTCCAGATTTACGCTGCAATGTTGAAGTCACATTGAATCTAACTGAACCTTAAATTTGTATTTTGCAGCTGCATCATCAACACTTGGGATTCGCTTGTGAGCCTCACAATTTGCTTTCTTTATAAATATACAAATGACTCAAACAGGCAACCGAAAGGCTGAAAAAGCTACAGTTAAATTCCCCACATGAATAGGGAGCATTATTAAAAAGTTCTGTAAACCATGGAACTCGTGGGTGAATCTATAAGTGTTGATGGTGTTGATGGGAACAAGCGCGACTCATGGCTTCATAGCTCAGTTCTGGGCTTGAGGCTTGTCAAGGTTTTTTTCAAAGAGAACATTGATTTCTACTGCCAAATGTATCACATGTTACTGGGAACAGAGCGAGCCAGTAATGACCTTGTCTTTTCATTCACATAGAAAGCATGAATAAAATTCATAGAACTAAAAAATTCACTGAACAAAATTACCCATAAAATTGTAAACATCCTTTCAATATCGAAAGTTGAAAGAGGGGTGGGTGGTAAGAATAAGCCGAGGCAGCTGACTGTTCACGTACAAAGAGAAATAAAATGGAAACTAAAAGATTTTGTAGAGTAAAGATACATAATACCCAGGAAAACAAAGACAACTACCTTGACCAGTTGAAGAGAATGAAGGCTGCGATTAGATCAGCTAAAAGATTAAAGGAAAAGAGCATAATGGACAACTGTGGTTGTAATGGGAAAAGCTATTTCAGCTTTGAAAGATGCTCATGGCCATTGAAAGATGCTCACAGTCTGGTTAGAAATTACTCTCAGTATATGGCAGAGACACTAAACGAGTACTTTGCATTGGTCTTTACTCTTGAAGATGATGCTCAACTGACAGCAGTAAGTGGTGCTGTTTAACAGTAAAATTGTTATATTAAATTAGGAGAGGATGTCATCTTAGATAGAATAAGGAACCTTAAAATAGATTGGGCTGATAGCCTGGATGATAGCTACCCGAGGGTCCTGAGAGAAATGGAGCAGGTGCTATGCGAACTAGAGTCATGGATTGTTCCCTCAGAATGGAAGGATTCTAACACAGTTCCACTTTTTATAAAAGGTGGTAAGGGTAACTCTGTAGATATTATCTACCTGGCCTTTCAGAAAGCCTTTAATAAGGTACCTCACAAGAGAATTCTCTACAAGATAGAATCTTGTGGAATTAATGGTAATCTGCTGTAATGGATTGAGAATTGGCTGAATATTCATGAGCAGAAAGTTGTTGTCAATGGATTTCCTAGTTTTAAATGCCTTTGTTACTCAGATAGGCTCAGGGAGCTGCATTTGTATATTCTAGAGAAGCTTAGTTAGACTCAGGGGCGATTTGATCAGGCAAAGGAAATAGATTGTGTTTACATGGACCAATTATTTCAACTGGTTGGTTAGGGAGGACTAGGGGGTCACACTTACAAGTTACACAAGTGCAGAACTAGGTTGGATATTTGGCAGCTCTTCTTTTCCCAGAGAATAGTGGACTGTGAAACAGGTTGCCAGCTCGTGGTCTTTTTCTGTCCGGCATTTTTGTATATTCGTACGCAACGTTCAGAAAATAAAGCTTACGTTACGTGAGATTCTCCGTGATGAAGTGTCATTGACCAAAACATTATTTATCAATACCAAATCCAGTTTAGGGTGATGAGATGAAAATCACTTCCATCTGCTGGCCAAAAGGTTTACGAATGTGAAATGATTGTGCACAGTCTAAATCCAGTCCTCAGCAGGTATGCAGCCGCAAAACTATTAATTCAGTACTAATTGGTAATCTCGCTCAGCCCCTAAACAGTTGGTGGCAAAGGTGAAAACATGCACTAACGGCTGCTTTGCTAAACTTGGCGCGAAGGGATACTGCTGGAGCAGAGTAGAGGGAACCTTACTCTTGAACTAATTGTGCTATATACCTATCCTGGGAGTGCACAATGCTGACACTGGGTACCTGCATTAGAAAGTTTCTATTCCCAATCACTGGCATCCCAAAGCAAGTTCGTCACAATATCAGCAATTATCTGATCATTGCAAATAGAAAAAAACGAATTTATCAAGGATATCAAGGCACGTGGATCAAAGGCAGGTAAATTGAGTTGAGATACAGATCAGCCATGATCTAATTAAATGGCAGAATGATCCCGAGGCACTGAATGGCCTACTCCAGTTCCTAAAAGAGAGATTGGCTTTAATCACTTGAAACTGAAAGAATTTAACATCTGCAAATTGATTGTTGTGACTTCACAAATGTGATTTCTTCATTCATTAGAATATGTCCCTCACCGCCAGTTATCTTAGTTGTACAATTCCATGGTTCGTTTACTCCATGACCACTGATAACTTTACTACCCAATCACGTAAAGGTCACTGCAAAAAATGTGTTCATTTCTGCTCTTTTCAGGACCTTTTCTGCAACAGCTGATAGCAGAATGTGAGACATAAACGATCATACCTGCATATGAAATGCCACAAAGATAACGGGAACATGTGACAACTGTCCTCCTCCCCTCCATTAGAATCAGCAACGTACAAAATAATTGCAATTTGAACTGGTCTTTGGTGCCTCTTATTAGCTGCGACCCAGTTCCGATAGAACTAACTCCAGACCCATATTTCAAAATCAGACAACTTTTTTTTTAAACCGAGGCAAAGTCCCAAGTTGACAGCAAGGCTGAAAAGTAGAGAGACAAAGAAAAGCTTTTATTTATTTGTAGGAGTGTGAGGGAAGTTCTAGAGGAAACTCCACAGCAACAGCAAGCTGAAAAAAATACCTTCATCAAGGAAAGGAAATTCAAAGGCAAAGTGTAGTTTTAAAAGTAACTCATCTTTTCACATCTTTCTATTTAAATAATGTAATATTGTAGAATTATAATAGGTAAAACAGCACGCCAGTATCCGTAAAGCAAATTTAAAAAAAAATTATGATGCATAATAGTACCTCAAGCAGTATAAGTTTGAATTAACATTTACATTGGTGATTTCCTCTGTGCTCATCATTATTTATAGTGCAGACACACTGAGATTTGTGAAGTCCTTAGAGTATCCTAACAACATTTGTATTCCTGGGAGCTAACTGCAACAAACTACAGAATGGATATTTTCACCTTCATGAGCTGTTGATTAATTTATCCTCTGAGGAGAGGGAAGAATCTGTACTTCTTAAGACACAGTTCTTCAACTGGCTGCCTGTTGCCCAGCTAGCTGCCTGTGGTATTGTTTTTGTAAATGAACCTAATACAAATTATTCTTCAACCCTTGGGCCCACTGAAGCATTGGTGCTATTGAATAAATATTCATTGAACTAATCTTTATCTTTATATTGTTAATATAAATTCATAAACATGGGAGGAAAGGCAATGTCATTTACTGAACTAACTCATTGTGCTGCAAGCTTTTCGGGCCTCAAAAGCCTCTTCTGGCAGAACAAATAGCTACAGAATATTTTGCTTATTATTCAGGTGATCATCTTTCACCATCCTTCAGTTCTAAGTTATGTTTTATGTGCGTCCTTATCTTCGCAATGGTATTGACATTTTGAAGCTAGGAAGCAGGTAAATTGGAATTTTAGGGATTGGCATTAGCACAGCCAGTTCTTCAGTGCTGGGTGTGTCTCATTTTCTATGTACTAAACGGGAGAACAGGTCGGGGATTTAGGCAGAAACCATTACCTGCCCATCAATCAACACCAAATCATCACCTCAGTTGATCAGTTTTTTGATTGAAGCTCTGCAGCGTTTTGGGTTAGACGGAGGCACTCATCATGGATCTTAATGACATAATCATTCCAAAAGAGTTTATGAAGCTGGAAACAATGCAAGAAACACTCTAGACAATTGAATGATGGACTTGAGAAGGCAGTGTGTGTGCCTGGCTAGATGTACAATCCCCTCATTTGCTCCGAGGAATTTTCACATAGAATCATAGAATCTTACAGCACAGTAGGAGGCTATTCGGCCCTTCATGTCCGTGCTGGTTCTTTGAAAGAACGATCCAATTGCTCCCCCTCTTCTGCTCTTTCCCCACAGCCCTGCAAATATTTCCTTCTCAAATATAAATCCAATTCTCTTTTGAAAATTACTGCTGAATCTGCTTCCACCACCCTTTCAGGCAGTGCATTCCAGATCAAAACAACTCGCTGCGTAAAAAAAAAATCCTCTGCCCTCTGGTTCATGTCCTTGACTACACCCAAAACAAGCATAGGAAAAAGAAAAAGAAATAAAATAAAACACTAAGTGAAATCCGGGTTTATTTGTTGGCTCCAAGTGTTAACAGAGGTGGATATTATTTCAGGAGTGGAAACAGCCTCAATAGATTATAACCGCAAACTGACTTGTATTGCCTGTTACCGTTCTTTGTGAATACAACTTCTGTGAATAATTCATTGTGCAACTCAAGAGGTCACTCTCAGACACACAAGAAATGAGTAACTGCGTGAAGACAGTAAAACTATTTTCAGCTCATTGCTGCCCAGTCAACAACTCTCCGATATAAATGGAATATAACTGATGTTGTAAATTTGTGTTTCTTTTAAAAAATGACTTCTTTTGCACTCCAAATTTTGTGGAAAAGGAATGGAGATGCAGATAAATTATTGTTGATTAGAATATAAAATATAGCTGGGGGAAAGTGCAAACGTCGCAGGGACATAGAATGCCAGGGGAGCTTTGATTATGGATTAGACCGAGAACAAACAAAATAGTAGAAAAGATACTGGGGCTGATTTTGACCTTTGAACATGCCGGCCGGTCACCCATATCCATGATGAAGAGAGGTTCCGATATAGCTCAAACAGCTTTTTGGGGGAGAGAGTTCCAGATTCCCACTACCCTTTGCATGAAGAAATACTTCCCAACATTACCCCTGAACGGCCTAGCTCTAATTTTAAGGTTATGCCCTCTCGTTCTGGACTCTCCTACCAGAGGAAATAGTTTCTCTCTATCTACCCTATCAAATCATTTGATCATCTTAAACACCTCAATTAGATCACCCCTTAATCTTTTATACTCAAGGGAATACAAGCCTAATCTATGCAACCTCATAATTTAACCTTTTTAGTCCCGGTATCATTCTGGTGAATCTGCGCCACACCCACTCCATGGCCAATATATCCTTCCTGAGGTGTGGTGCTTAGATATGAACGCAGTGCTCCAGATGTGGTCTAACCAGAGCTTATAATTTCTAGGTGCTACACTGCAATGGTTCAAGAAGGCAACCTTCTCAGGGCAACTAGGCATGGGCAATTACTCTAGGCCTTGTCAGCGATGCCCACATCCTGGGAATGAATTTTTAAAAGATTCTCCTTTCTGTAAGAGTTCCCTTGGCCCAGTCAGGAATCACATCTGATCCCTTATGGAAAGCGATCTCCCGAGGCTGCTGCAACTAATAACAGGGCCTAGATTCATGTCTTCAATGGGGAAGGACACCAGGCATGCGGGGCTGAATGTTCGTAAGCAAGGAAATAAAAAGTGCCCAATTTACTGAACCTCCATCAATTGCTAGTGGGAGATATTGGAATGGACCTAGGTAGTGGAAATAGTCCATTCAAACTGAATGTTATCTGTTATCATCAATTAAGTAGTCATCTGATCCTTCATGAGCAGGAGTATTTCTGCTGGGACAAGATGTGCTAAGTATACAACTCACCAAGGGGGCATCAATGCTTTGAGCTCCTTTTAAAATTAGGATAATTACACCAATCTATTTCAATATTCCCGCTGAGCAATTTAATCAACATTAGATGGAATTCCAAAATTCTTACCAACAGCTAAAATCAGTAACAGAATACCTGCTTTGCAGGAAGAAAAAGGCATGCTTTAACTGCAGGGATTAATTTGAGAGTTGAAGCCTTGTTATGGTAATACACTGGGGACTATGGAAGGGACACTTGTGAGGCCATCTAGAGAACTCTTGAGAGACAAACTAATAAGTTTACTATTCCAAGTCTGGCAATTGAACAAATTCTACTCAACAGCTTCAGTGCATTTGTAAAATGGGAGGAGAGAGAGAAATTAAAGTTATGACTTCCTTTACCCATATGATGATCACTTGGACTGCACTGCGATATAACAGTCATCGTGTGAACTCGCCATTCTTTCTATTAATATTTCTATTAATATTTCTTCAAACAGCATTCACGAATATTGCACATTACAGTGAAACAGACTTAACACTCAAAGCTACTCTGACAGATGCTCTTATTTAGCAGGTAACATAACAAGCAACAAAAGACCTTTGTGATAAACTGACAGGATGAAAACACAATTTGATTTAACTGTACTGTATCTGGAAAGATCTTCATGAATGTAAAATTTGAAACTTGGAAAGATTTAACATGCTAAATGTATTATAAATCTCCAAAGTAAATTGTATTTAATTAAAAACTATGGAAAACCAACCTTGAACGAATTCCTATTTACGCGTAACATTTGGATTTATAGAGTTCCAAATCACATCAAGACATTACAGGAATTGCTTATGGAGTGCAGTGACTTTTGGCCAATGCAGCAGTCAATCTGCACAAGCCATGTCCCATGAACATCAGTGGTATGAATGATCATTGAATTTGTTTATCTGATGGTATTAATGGAGAGCTGGATTTGGCCAGGACACAAGGATCACTCTCTGCAGTCTTAGAATCTTCAGTGTGAAGTGATGCATTTTGGAAGGAAGAACAAGGAGAGGCAATATAAACTAAATGGTAGAATGTTAAAGGAGGTGCAGGAACAGAGACCTGGGGGTTCACATATACAAATCGTTAAAGGTGGCAGGACAAGTTGATAAGTCTGTTACAAAAGCTGGAGTAATGGGCCAGAATTTACTGTCAAAATTATGGTGAGGGTAATGACATTCGCTATTATTTATGTGCAAATCGCACTGCAACTTCAGGGGATGGCAGATATGCAGTTAAACAGATGTGAAAATCCGGAAGTTGCTGTCTGAGATGCGCCGCTCCTCCGTTAGCTTCACGAAAACGGTATCTCGCCGTCTGACCCACCATTCAAATGCATTGAACGGCATGAAGTTTCTGCACTTGGATGGTAGATACAAATTAAACTTGCCACAGAAGGTTAGGGCTTGTCCATTCCAGTCTAAATACCCTTTTTAACAGCATGATAAGTCTTAATTACTGCCAAACAACCTCTTTTGCACTGACTATTGACTTTTACAAGTGTGGAGTCTCATTCTTTCAGCTTTTAATAGTTGTTGAAGAAATAAAAAAAATCTTTTTTTTTACTATTCCTTTCTGCCTCTTTTTTCTCTTCTTAATCCAATCTTTCTTTCCCTCTCTTTATTTCACTTTCTGTACCTGATTTGACATTGAATTCACCGTTCTAAATTACACTTCCTGGTTCAGACTCTGCGCTGCTCATTAACAATTCTTCAATCTGATTAGTTAAGGAGACAAGGAACTGCTTGCCCTGTTCACACAGGTCCCAGATGCCCGGTAGAGGGCGCTGCACCGTTTGGATCTCCAACTTACAGCAATTTGCCGTGAAAAAGCTCATGGAAATTAAACGGGCAAAGGACAAGTCTAACGATGCTGTTCGTTTGCCAGCTACAGTAAATTCTGGCCCATTGTGTCCAATTCTGGGCATCACACTTTAGGCAAGGATGTCAAGGCCTTGGAGAGAGTGCAGAGGAGATTTACTAGAATGATACCAGGGATGAGGGACTTCAGTTATGTGGAGAGACGAGAGAAGCTGGGAGTGTTTCTCCTTAGAACAAAGAAGGGTAAATGGAAATTTAATAGAAGTGTTCAAAATTATGAGAGGTTTTGATAGAGTAAATAAGGAGAAACTGTTCCACAGGCAGGAGGGTTGGTAACCAAAGGACGCAGATTTAAAATAATTGGCAAAAGAACCAGAGGGGCAAAATGGAGAATTTTTTTATATGCATCAAGTTATGATCTGAAATGCACTGCCTGATAGGGTAGTGGAAGCTGATTCAATAATGACTT
This sequence comes from Heptranchias perlo, assembly GCF_035084215.1. NCBI lineage: Eukaryota > Metazoa > Chordata > Chondrichthyes > Hexanchiformes > Hexanchidae > Heptranchias > Heptranchias perlo. The sequence goes on along the minus strand of NC_090355.1, from coordinate 10,290,465 downwards.
TCAAAAGAGAATTGGATATATTCTCCAAAAGGAAAAATTTGCAGGGCTATGGGGAAAAAGCAGGGGAGTGGGACTAATTGGATAGTTCTTTCAAAGAGCCGGCACAGGCACGAGGGGCTGAATGGCCTCGTTATGTGTTGTATGACTCTATGATTCTATGATCTGAACGAACAGAACAGACAGACTGAATATCAGTTCAACATCTCATCCAAAAAACATATTGCTTTATTTCAACAGACACCATGATATATTTTCAGTGGGGGAGAGCAGTAAAACGATGAATCTGTTTTCTATCCACAGTTGTCCAGAGCATTTCAATACGACATGCAGAGTTAATTCTGAAAGGAAGAATGCACAGATTTTTATTGCTTTGTTTCATCAAAGCTTTTCTGTGTAAATTCATTCTCATCCTTCTCTAATCTGATTGTCAATCTTACATTCAAAGTGGGTCCTTGCTTTACCGAGGTTGCCTGAAAACTCATGTGATGAACAGCTAAACTTTTCACTCTGCACCAAACACATCAAACATCACACCCTTCTCTATTCAAATAACAATAACTAACTTCAGTGTAAAATACTGGGGATTTCACCATTCATTTAAGATCAGATCAAGTCGCTTCACACTAACAGTCAAAACCATACCTACTGCAAAATGCTGCTTGCTCTTAATTTAACCTGCACTTCTGCAATGTCTGTAGAACCTTCTGCACTCTTGATTTGCTCCCTTTCACAGGTTCTGTGTTCTTAATTGTATTTTTTTAACAGCAGAGCAAAAATGAAGGAGATAGGAAGTTCATAGAATAGAACCATAAAATCATACAGCACAGAACGAGGCCATTCGACCCATCATGCCTGTGCTGGCTCTCTGAAAGAGCTATCCAATTAATCTCACTCCCCTGCTCTTTCTCCGTGGACCTGCAAATTTTTCCTTTTCAAGTATTTATCCAATTCCCTTTTGAAAGTTACTATTGAATTTGCTTCCACCATTCTTTCAGGCAGTGCATTCCAGATCATAACAACTCGCTATGTGAAAAAAATTCTCCTCGTCTTCTCTCTGGTTCTTTTATCTAAAATAATTTTTTCCATCTGTCTTGGCCCAAAAAAGCTGAGGTACCAAAAAGCAGGCTATAATGTTTACAAAATACCCATGTCCTCTGAAGGAGCTCTGTTCCGTTATCTCTTCCGACTAACTGATGCTTAGCTCAACAATTTTAAACTGCTGAGTGGCATCTGCTAATTACAGTGACATCAGTTTTATTTGCCTGTACCCAGAGATTTTCCAACTTTAAATAGCTACATCCTGTACATTTCTGTTTGACTCATTTTACTGTGGGACAAACAAAACAAATCAGATGATTTCTACCAGTGTTTTTCAGCCACCAGAAATATCAACTTAACATACAGCTAAAATATTCAGGGAAATTGCTTGAAATCAGGTTCTGAAGGAGAAAAGAGCAAGTGAACATTTCCCTTTATTTTTCAAATGCTGACTGACCTGTTGTCTATTTCCAGCATTGTCTGCTTTTATTTCAAATTTACAGCATTTGCCCCTTTTCAAATTCAATGGATCGAGATTGAAAATGATCTTGGGGGTTTAATTCTGAACTCACTGCATAAAAAAAAATTCTCCCCTTCTCCTCCCTGGCTTTTTTGCAAATTATCCTTAAATCTGTGTCCTCTGGTTACCAACCTTCCTGTCAGTGAAAACAGTTTCTCCCTATCTACTCGATCAAAACCCCTCATCATTTTGAACACTTCTAATAAATCTCCCCTTAACCTTCTCTGCTTTAATGAGAACAATCCCAACTTCTCCAGTCTCTGCACATAACTTAAGTCCCTATGGTGCTATTCTACTAAATCTCCTCTGCACCCTCTCCAAGGCCGTGACATCCTTTTTGGTGCCCAAAATTGGACACAATACTCCAGCTGAGATTTAACCAGTGATTTATAAAAGTTTAGCATAACCTCCTTGCTTTGTTGGAGCTCAAGTTGAGGTTTGGTTGGGCTTTTCTGTCTGTCTGACTGAGCCAGTAACGTACCAGCTAACAATAAAAGATAAGGGGCTGTGTTATGACTCTGGGAACCCCGAGAAGTTTGGATTTTTTGAATAATTAAATAAGACCACTGAAGGTTTGTTAGAATTCGACAGGGGCCCTGATTTTAAGTGCGGGCCAGCTTCCGGCAGGTGGGTTTTGGTGTCCGTTCATACATACGAACATACGAATTAAGAGCAGGAAGTCAGCGGGAAGTGGTGGAAATTGTCACGGCCTGACGGCCTCCCGCCAGAGACCAGGTAAACGCCAGATTGGCTGCCAAGACATCCCATGGGGGTTCCTGTGATTGAAGGGTGGAGGCTGCGATCACGGCATACACTCACACACTAATAAACCTCCACTCGAATTGCCTGTGAGTCGGGTAGGGGTGAGGTAAGTATTTTTATAATAGTAGTGATGTGCTGGCCTGTAACACACAGTGTAATATCAGGGACATTCAATTTTGGAAACTGAATAAGTCAAATTCTGCTTTTATTGCATGGTATTCTGTCATTTTTACCAGTTTTGCAGGAACTGAAATCTCTGACCCTCTTATTATTCTGTGAAAATTATTAATCAGTGGCCTTGAAAATTTTTATATGTTCCTTTATCAGTGAGCTCATTTTTTTTTTATCTCTTACCTTTTTTAAAGCCCAGAATATGCAGCATGATGGTCAGCAACATGTTCCAGGTTGGAGGTAGATATTCGGGCTTTAGCAGCATTGGCGATCAGCTAAATCATTGGGTTTAACAGCACAGGAGTGGGTTCCCAAGGTTTGACATTGTTAGGTAGTCCTGAAATGTGCAAGTACTTTGTGGGCGTGGGGTGGGGCATGGGGGAGTGGTCTTGGAGGTTTGGAAGCAATATGGGTTTGAGCGCAGGGGAATGTCCTAAAATTTGGCACCTTTAGGAAAAGGTTCCTTGTGTTTAGCAACATTTGGGGGGAAGAAGTTAAAAATAAAAGGGCAAAAATGTCAGGTCACATGTTATTATCTCGGACTTACAGCACAAAACCAGACCATTCAGGCCAACTGGTCTATGCCAGTGTTTATGCTTCATGTAAGACTCCTCCCAACCTACTTCATCTCACCCTATCAGCACATCCTTCTATTCCTTTCTCCCTCTTGTACTTATCTAGCTTCTCCTTAAGTGCATCTATGGAATTCAATTCATCTACTTCATGTGGTAGCAAGTACCACACTCGAACCACTCTCTAGGCAAAGAAGTTTCTCCTGAATTCCTTACTGGATTTATTAGTGATATTTATGACCCCTAGTTTTGGACTCCCCCATATATGGGAACATCTTCTCTACGTCTACCCTATCAAACCCCTTCATAATTTTAAAAACCTCTACTTGTTCGCCCCTCAGCCTTCTCTTTAATAGAGATAAGATTCCCAGCCTGTTCAGTCTTTCCTGATATCATCATTGTAAATGTTTTTTGCACATTTTTGCAAAGGTTGGCAGCGCTGCAGAGTCCTGTGCCAGACCAGACAGTGAAATGTCCCCAGGTAGAGCTGCTGCCGGGTGGAACTCTGAATGGGCTGGCATGGGCTTTTAAAAAATAAAATAAATAAATAATCAATGTCCCAGCAACATGCTTAGTGCCAGCTCAGAAATCAAAAGCAACTCACATTTATATAGAGCCTTTAAATGTCCCAAGGCGCTTCACAGGAGTGATTTTCAAACAAAATTTGACACCAAGCCACATAAGGAGAATTTAGGACAGGTGATCAAAAGCTTGGTCAAAGAAGTAGGTTTTAAGGATCATCTTAAAAGAGGAGAGAGAGGTAGAGAGGCAGATAGGTTTAGGGACGGAATTCCAGAGCTTAGGCCCTAGACAGCTGAAGGCACGGCCACCAAGGGTGGAGTGATTAAAATCGGTGATGGGCAAGAGATCAGAATTGAAGGAGTGCAGAAATCTCAGAGTGATGTAGGGCTGGAGGAGGTTACAGAAATAGGGAGGGCCGAGGTCAAGGAGGGATTTGAAAATAAGGATGAGAATTTTAAAATCGATGCATTGCCGGACCAGGACCCAATGTCGGTCAGCGAATATGGAGTGATGGGTCAACAGGACTTGGTGTGAGTTAAGATGAACTCAAATTTATGGAGGGTGCAAGGTGGAAGGCCACCCAGGAGAGCATCTCCTGGAGAACTCAGCTACCCCAGGAGCACAACCAGCAAGAAGCCTTGGAGCTAAACTCAAACTCCTAGTTTGTTTGGCCTTAGAGAGCAAGATGTAATTGATACAATTCCAACAGAATTTTATGGATACATGGGAATTTTTGGAAACAAGTTATGTTTTTATGTGCTGTTGTAATGTTGCAAATTGTATTTTTTTACCCGTGTGGGCAGGCTGAAGAAACAAAATGGCAGCTAAAAATATTAGCGCACAAAATTTTGAGAATTAGTGATTGGTTCAGCTTCTGCTTTCCTTTAGTAGTAGCTATTGCTGACTGTCCATTTTTCACAAGAGTCTACATGGATTGCATCAACATGTGCCATGAATTGAACAGACAATTCATGATTAAGATAAACATGGAGTCCAGGTACCTAAGTTATTTGTTCTTCATTTCATGTGCTAGGTGCCAGCTGCAGCACTCTCGCCTCTGAGTCAGAAGGTTGTGGATTCCAGTCCCACTCCAGAGACATGAGTATATAATCCAGGCTGACACTGCAGTGCAGTAACGACGGAGTGCTCGACTGTCGGAGGTGCCGTCTTTCAGATGAGGCGTTAAACTGAGGCCCTGTCTGTCTCCTCATGTGAGCGTAAAAGATCCCACTATTTTGAAGAACAGCAGAGTAGTTTTCCCAGGTGTCCTCACCAATATTTATAGCTCAACCAACATCACTAAAAAACAGATGACCAGGTCATTATTGCTGTTTGAAGGATCCTGCTGTGCTCAAATTGGCTGCCTCATTTCCGACCTTACGACAGTGAATACACTTCAAAAGTTACTTCATTAGCTGTAAAGTGCTTTGGGATGTGGGGTCCTGAGGTCGTGCAAGAACATAAGAACATAGGAGCAGGAGGAGGCCATACAGCCTCTTGAGCCTGCTTCACCATTCAAAAAGATCATGGCTGATCTTCGACCTCAACTCCACTTTCCCACCCCAATCCTCATATCCGTTGATTCCCTTAGAGTCCAAAAATCTATCGCTCTCAGCCTTGAGTATACTCAACAACTGAGCATCCACAGCCCTCTGGGGTAGAGAATTCCAAAGATTCATGACCCTCTGAGTGAAGAAATTCCTCCTTATCTCAGTCCTAAATGGCCAACACCTTATCCTGAGACTATGCCCCCTAGTTGTGGACTCTTCAGTCAGAGGAAACAACCTCTCAGCATCTACCCTGACAAATCCTCTCAGAATCTTAGATGTTTCATTGAGATCACCTCTCATTCTTCTAAAGTCCAGAGAGTATAGGCCCATTCTACTCAATCTCTCCTCAGAAGACAACCCTCTCATCCCAGGAATCAATCTAGTGAACCTTCGCTGCACCGCCTCTAAGGCAAATATATCCTTCCTGAGGCAAAGAGACCAAATCTGTACACAATACTCCAGGTGTGGTCTGACCAAAGCCCTGTACAATTGCAGCAAGAGTTCCTTACACTTGTACCTCAACCCCCTTGCAATAAAAGCCAACATACCATTTGCCTTCCTAATTGCTTGCTGTACCTACATATTAACTTTCTCTGTTTTGTATACAAGGACATCCAAATCTCTCTGAACATCAACATTTAATAGTTTCTCACCATTTAAAAAATATTCTATTTTTCTTTTCTCTCACATTTCCCCATATTATACTCCATCTGCCACCTTCTCACCCACTCACTTAACCCGTCGATATCCCTTTGCAGCCTCTTTGTGTCCTCCTCACAGCTTACTTTCCCACCTAGCTTTGTATCGTCAGAAAACTTGGATACAGTACACTCAGTCCCTTCATCTAAGTCATTAATATAGATTGTAAATAGCTGAGGCCCAAGCCCCGATCCTTGCGGTACCCCACTTGCGGCCTGCCAACCTGAAATTGACCCGTTTATTCCTGCTCTCTGTTATCTGTCCGTTAACCAACCCTCTATCCATGCTAATATGTTACCCCCAAAACCATGAGCCCTTATCATGTGTAACAACCTTTTATGTGGCACCTTATCGAATGCCTTTTGAAAATCCAAATATACACATACACTGGTTCCCCTTTATCTATCCTGCCAGTTACATCTTCAAAAAACTCTAATAAATTTGTCAAACACAATTTCCCTTTCATAAAACCACGTTGACTCTGCACAATAATATTATGATTTTCTAAGTGCCCCATTACTACGACCTTAATAATGGATTCCAGCATTTTCCTGACTACTGATGTCAGGCTAACTGTCCTATAGTTTCCTGTTTTCTCTCTGCATCCTTTCTCGAATAGCGGTGTTACATTTGCTACCTTCCAATCCACTGGGACTGTTCTGGAATCTAGGGAATTTTGGAAGATCACAACCAATGCATCCATTATCTCTGCAAGGTGCAATATGAATGCAAATCTTTCTTTCCTCCCTATTAGTCAGAGAATTAACCTGAATTTGGTAGACATTAACTGCCCTGTTTAAGACTGCAATATTTACCCAAAACTTATATGTGATTTTAAGGATGCTCACGTTTTTCCCCAAATTACTGTATACTCACAGTCAATGTTTGTCACTGTTAGAAAGAATATAAATATCTTGGCTTGTCAAAATCGATTAAATACTTAACATTAATTCTGGGCGTTAGCTTCTGTGAAAGACGACTGAATTATTTAGTATGGCATTCTGTATCACACGATTAGCAAATAATTTATCGCCACACGGGAATTTTTAAACCAGTGTTGTATTTTCATTAACCAGCACAGAATCTTCAACAAAAAATGTGACAGGCAAGAGGGCTGACAGTTAACAATGCGATGCAAATAGCCTGCCTGATGTCGCCGTGGTGACAACATGCATTTTGTTTATTTTTAGGGTTTCTTGTCAATGGGAAATAACGGCCCTGACTCCGAGAAATGGAGTGGACTTCATGTGCAGTGTCATCCATTTGTTACAGCTACCCCCATGAATCAACAGCTCCTAATATCATCCATGCATTAAATTTGTCTTTTCCCATCTTAAGAAAAATAATTGGACATAATTAAACATGTTCCTTCTTGCACAGCTGCCCAACTAAAAATACAACCTCAGGGCATAATTATGGCTGCAATGGTCCAAGAAGCTAATTCTTTCAGTTGTGGTGTGAAATAATACCAGCTTCCCTTGTGCCAGCTGTAGATTCAACAAGCAAAAATGGCACTTAGTTTGCTTTGAGGGTGACAGGTCAGTATGACTAACACCCAAATTCCCCATCAAGTCACACACCATCCTGACTTGGAAATATATCGCCGTTCCTTCATCGTCGCTGGGTCAAAATCCTGGAATTCCCTCCCGAATAGCACAGTGGGAGAACCTTTACCACACGGACTGCAGCGGTTCAAGAAGCAGACTCACCACCACCTTCTCAACGGCATCTAGGGATGGACAATAAATGCTGGCCTTGCTAGTTACAGCTATATCCAGAGAATGAATTAAAAAATCCCCCCCCCCCTCACCCCGGTTAATCAGCTGACCCTGCCCCAAGCTGCAACATTGGTCTCTATGACTAATACGGAGGAATGGCAGAGAGTAAATGCCCTGTGACATAATAAAGTTACCAGAGCAACCACTCCCAAAAGCCAACAATAAGAGCATACGCTTCTTGAAGGAGAATGAAGAATAGATCTCCCTTTTGGAAAAAAACATTTCAATCATTACAAATTATGCTTTTTGTTGAAGTCTTGTTTTCTCTCTTCAAAGAAGCCCCCAGTTTAGGCATCTCCTCTACTGGTCAGCCAGGTGTCATATCCAGCTCTGATGCTGATCAGGAGTCACCTAATCTGGAAATAATCTTAGCAATCTATGATGTACTTGGTTGATACCGAATGTCTGCTTTCCCTTCATTACTCTGGATAAGAAAGGACGCTGATGTGCATTATTTCCAATGGAACTGTTGGTTAACGTTCCCGCAGTTGCCTGGTTTACTCCTGAGAGCTGAGAATCCACATGGAGAAAAACATGTCTCTACTGATGTTCTCCCTCGCATGTTGGAGGTTCTGATTGCTTTCTTACACTGATTTAGAACACCCAGAGAAAACGGAACCCAGTAGTGGAGATGCAAGCCTGGGATGGCTGAGGAATCGTGATGGGGTGCAGTAAGGATTGGGAGGGGGCAAAGCATATGAGATGGTGGAAATTAAAGGTGGCATGATTGGGTGACAGGAAGGGAAGATGACTAGAAAGTGGGGCCATAGGAGAAAAAAACTGAGATAGAAGGAATCAATCCAGAAAAACCACCACCTTGACTGCCAGGCACATGATTGTTCCTAAACTAAAGTGCTCACTGTTGGCGTATTACTGCTGGGGTGACATCTGCAGAGAGCAAGTTTTAGAATGTGTTTTCCTGTGAGTCGCATAATGGAATTCCGGCACACACTGCATGATTCAGATATTCAGCTGAAGGCTTACAGGCCATTTCATAAGAATATGTGAAAAGAAGGCAAGGAGAAGACCATCAGGCCCAGGAAGCCCTGCACACCCAGACATGGTGAAACTAGGCACACCACTGACTCACTGCCGAACCATGCAATCTGCTGGGAGGTGCAAGAAAAGAGGGAAAAATTACCTACAGCCATTTGAGGAAAAGCCCCTAAGAAATTCCTTATTGACTCTGTAAAGCAATCAAGCAAGGTGGCAGCAATACCCAAAACATAGAAATAAGAATATAGGAACTGGAGTAGGCCGTTCAGCTCCTCGAGCCTGTTCCGCCATTCAATTAGATCATGGCTGATCTGTATCTTAACTTCATCTACCTGCCTGGGTACCAGAACCCTTGATATCCTTGCCTAACAAAAACCTATCAATCTCTGTTTTGAATTTTTCACAATTGCAAATACAAACAACTTATCCTCTTGACCTGGAATGTCCTCTTCACTCAGGAATCTGCCAAGCTCCCTTTTAAAGGACAGAAGCAAATCCATGTTCAGGGACAGTGTTCCAGAGCATGATGACTCTGAAAATACTCTTGGCATTTAACCTAACTCTTTGCCTAAGACTTTTATAAGCATACTGTCCAGTCCCACCATTTCTATTTGACTCAAATGACCAGGCTGAGTCTAATCCCTTCATCATTTCAAAAGCATCAATCTTATCCTCACTAAGCCTTCATTTCTCTTAAATAAGTAATCTATAAATGTTATTATCATTAGGCTAGCTATCATTCTGGTCACCCTCCTCTGCATGTTCTTCAGATCCTCGATATCATTGTCCAAGTGTGTGGCCAAAACTGGAGTTGGTACTTACATAGTCTAAAGATAGTCCTCTTTATTTTACATTTAATGGTCCTAACTATGTGCTCTGAAACTCAAATTTACTCTTCATAAAGCTACCTCACGCTACTTGTGTATCTTTAAAGAGTGATCATCAGTTACACACAAGTTCCTTTCCTGATCCATCACCCAGAATGTGTACCCCTCACTGTCTGGAGTTCACCAATCCCAAATGTATAAAAGTACATTTGTCCACATTAAAGGACACACACCAGTCCATTCTCCTAACTTGTCCAGATTAATCAATAACCTATTGATTTGGCACAAATTACTGTGCACATTCCTGCCATCTTGCAAATTCCATCATCTCAATGGAAAGAAAGTATGGATGGTGTGGCTGTGCTCCTCGCCTCCAGTTTTCCAGCCATTTCCCCTGCCCATTCTGCCCCACTCAACAGTTTACATTTATGAAGTACCTTATCATCTCAAGGTGCTTTATAGGGGGAATGATGGTCACTGAGCAAGAACTAAGGGACAAGTTAGGATGGTGGGGAAGCTTTTAGAAACAATAATCCGGGATAAAATTAATAGTCACTTGGACAAATGTGGATTAATAAAGAAAAGCCAGCATGGATTTGTTAAAGGCAAATCGTGTTTAACTAACTTGATTGAGTATTTTGATAAGGTAACAGAGAGGGTTGATGAGGGCAATGCGGTTGATGTTGTGTATTTGGACTTTCAAAAGGCATTTGATAAAGTGCCACAAAATAGACTTGTCAGCAAAATTGAAGTCCATGGAATAAAAGGGGCAGTGGCAGTATGGATACGAAATTGGCCAAGTGACGGGAAACAGAGGGTAGTGGTGAATGGTTGATTTTCGGACTGGAGGAAGGTGCACAGTGCTGTTCCCCCGGAGTCGGTGCTTGGACCACTGCTTTTTTTCACATGTATTAATGACTTGGACTTGAGTGTATAGGGTACAATTTCAAAATTTGCAGATGATACAAAACTTGGAAGTATAGTAAACAGTGAGGAGGACAGTAATAGACTTCAAGAGGACATAGACAGGTTGGTGGAATGGGCGGACACGTGGCAGATGAAATTTAACACAGAGAAGTGTGAAGTGATACATTTTGGCAGGAAGAATGAGGAGAAGCAATATAAACGAAATGGTGCAATTCTAAAGGGGGTGCAGGAACAAAGAGACCTGAGGGTATATGAGCACAAATTGTTGTAGGTGGCAGGGCAGGTTGAGAAAGTGGTTAAAAAAGCATACAGGATCCCGGGCCTTATAAATAGAGGCATAGAGTACAAAAACAAGGAAGTTTATGTTGAATCTTTATAAAACACTGATTCGGCCACAACTGGAGTATTATGTCCAATTCTGGGCACTGCACTTTAGGAAGGATGTGAAGGCCTTAAAGAGGGTGCAGAAAAGATTTACTAGAACGGTTCCAGGGATGAGGGTCTTCAGTTACGTGGTAGACTGGAGAAGCTGGTGTTGTCCTTAGAGCAGAGAGGGTTGAGAGGAGATTTGAGAGAAGTGTTCAAAATCATGAAGGGTTTAGATAAAGTAAATAAAGAGGAATTATTCCCAGTGGCGGAAGGGTCGAGACCCAGAGGACATAGATTTAAGGCAGTGAGTGGTTAGGATTTGGAATTGTACTGAAAGGGTGGTGGAAGCAGATTCAATCATGTCTTTCAAAAGGGAATTGGATAAATACTTGAAGGGAAAATGTTTGCAGGGCTACGGGGAAAGAGTGGGGGAATGGAACTAACTGGTTTTCTCTTACAAAGAGCTGGCACGGGCTTGATGGGCTGAATGGCCTCCTTCTGTGCTGTAACCATTCTATGATTCTATGAAGTGACCCAAGGCATTGTTGAAGACAAAAGTTTGAGTCGGCTTTTTAAGATGGGGGATAGAGATAACAATGCAAAGAATTTTAAGAAGAGAATTCCAGAATGCAGAGGCACAGTGGCTGAAGACTCTGCCACCACCAATGGAGAGGCGGGAGGGGACAATGTGCACTAGACTCGAGTCAAAAGATCTTAACTCAACGTGAGAAAAGGCCTCATCCCTTCAAAAGCAGAACTCTCTCACATTGCATCTCGTTGCATTTTAAACGTCCCTGATACTTTTTTTCTCTATTTGCCTATATAAATGACTACATTTGTAAATAGTGTTGTGGATAAGAGGTGCTTTGAGAATTCCTTAAGATGTGAAATGATATATGGAAGATTTCTTTTCCCTTACAACTCCACTTGGCAAATTATATCAAACATTTATCGTCCCATTTTCATTGTAGTTTTTCCTAATGCAAATCCTCTGGACCTCCTCTTCTGATATAATTTAAAGCAATATTTTGGTTTATCTTATCTTCCAATTTGTTATATTTTTTGTCTCCTTTAATTCGCTTTTTTGTTAATTGAATGAATTATATCAATTAGTGTTAATTGTATTCAGGTGGGGACTCTCGTATCCTTTTTTTAGGAAAGCTGAGCTTCGGTGTGGTGCGTGTGTAAGGGGAATCTATGTGAATAAAGGCTATCCAATTTTAACAGTCTACTTTCGAGACCACAGAGCTTGACTTTCTCCAGCTTTTCCTGCTAACTTTACACTTGGGGTCCATTTTGCTGTGCCTCTCTGTACCCTCACCAATGCTTGTAAATGTGTTTCATTACACGATGACCACAGCTGCTACACTCTTGTGCTGTTTTATTTTTCTGTCTCTCGCGGGCAGATGAGACTTGGCATGACTGGGTCTTGTTTGAATAAACAACTCGAACCCATTCATTGACAGCTTGAATAATAAAAATGCAAATAAATGTAATGAAAACTTACTTCAGTCTTTACCAGCACAGCTCATTCTTCATGTCTAGATACTAACCACCTAGCATCTCGCTTACAAGTCAGTTTTTAAAAATGGAGTACGTGATCTTGGATAGGGACAACACAGTGGGATCCTTGATGTCATTCCACTCCAAATTCACAAAGGACTGTATTTATACACCCACTAACTGTTATTATAATTGTTCTACAGTCCTACAGTCCCCATAAGAAAGAACTTTCATTCAGATAGCGCCTTTCATGATCTCAGGACATCTCAAAGCACTTTACAGCCAATGAAGTACTTTTGAAGTGTGGTCACTGCTGCAATGCAGGAAACGCGACAGCCAATTTGCACACAGCAAGCTCCCACAAACAGCAATGTGATAATGACCATGTAATCTGTTTTAGGCATTGGTTGAGGGATAAATATTGGCTAGGTCACCGGGGAGAACTCCCCTGCTCTTCTTCGAAATAGTGCCATCTGAGAGGCAGGCTTTAATGACTCATCTGAAAGATGGCACCTCCGACAGTGCAGCATTCCCTCAGTACTGCACTGTTGTGTCAGCCTCGATTTTGTGCTCAAGTCTCTGGAGTGGGACTTGAAGCCACAAACTTCTGACACAGTCGAAAGGGCTACCACTGAGTCACGGCTGGCATCTGAAACCATCACTTCAACCACCCACGTTTAAGTCGAGTAATCGCTTAAATTAGTCAAAATGCAGTAACTATTTTCCATATCAATTATAATTAATTACAAAGTTGCCACTTGTTCAACAAAGTTAAGCATGTCAGGTGCTTTGGGCAGAACCAGGTGTTTACTCAATAATTTGCATCTCGTTAAGGAGCAATTACCATGTATTCTTAATCACCTCTGACTGGTGGTGGGTTACAGCTTGCACGACTCAGCACTGACTCCAATAACAAAGTAAATAGCACCTCGTCAAGTCCAATGTAGCTGGCAGGTAATCTTTCAACAAAAAGCAAAATACTGTTGGGAACCTGAAATAAAAACCGAAAATGCTGGCAAACACACAACAGCTCAGGCAGCATTTGTGGAGATAGAAATATAGTTAACGTTTCAGGTCGATGATCCTTTGTCTCTCTCTACCTTCTTGTCTTTACAGCTGCTGGCTGACCTGCTGAGCGTTTCCAGCATTTTCTGTTTTTATTGCACCAATGTAAATTTGATTCCTTCAGAGGAAGGTGAAGAAGAGAATAACAATTGTTGTGTTGAATATAATTTCTCTTGAACACTGAAGCTATTGGAAAATGTAGCCGTTCTATCTTAATCGTCAGAACTGGGAGATGTTGGGGATGAACACAAGTACAGAGCCAGGGAAAAGGAGGCAAAGAACAAAAGGGAGAGGTCTGTGATAGGGTGGAGGGTAGGAGTGTTTAAATGACAATCTTTCACCTCCACTGTGGTACGACTGTCAGCTCCTGTCCTTACCACTGTACTTCACTTATCATTTATTTTTCAGCTTTCTGACTACACCCACCTAAGGAATATTCTAAAATATCCCAAATCATTATGTACTTCTACATATGATGTGGAGATGCCGGTGATGGACTGGGGTTGACAATTGTAAACAATTTTACAACACCAAGTTATAGTCCAGCAATTTTATTTTAAATTCACAAGCTTTCGGAGGCTTCCTCCTTCCTCAGGTGAATGTTGTGGAATGTTGAATCATTTTCCACAACATTCACCTGAGGAAGGAGGAAGCCTCCGAAAGCTTGTGAATTTAAAATAAAATTGCTGGACTATAACTTGGTGTTGTAAAATTGTTTACTTCTACATAGGAATAGCTGAACCTTGACGATTGATTTTTTTTGATACGTAGCTGTTGACATTTTAGCATTAAATCTATTTCATTGATATTTCAGATCTTGCTTCTGAACATCACGAGTGTTGCACATGGAGGGGATAAACCGTCCAACACATACAATCGGTAAATCGCATTAGCACCAACGCACCCGCTATATGCGATGGGGACTGTATTTTGAAATGCTGTTCCAAGGATTCAAGGGAAGCAAGCAGGTTTAATCCATTCCTCTTGGAATGTTTGATGCTATTCCACACATGTAATTACTAGCCCATCAGCAAGCAAAGAGTAAATGTGCACTCCCAAAGGGGCCACTCTTCAGGAGCAATACAAAAGCCAACAGACTATGGTAAGGCACTTTGTGAAAATAACCTTTTAATTATTCATTGGCAATTTGAATTTAATCACATGGATGCCCTGATAGGATCTGTGAAGTGATTACTGGTTTCATTATCTCAGTATTTAAAATTTTATGTCGTCTCTTTGACAGTGCCTGAAGGAATCTACGAAAATTTACACATATCGCAGAAGACAGTAATATGCACAAACATACAATGGCACTTCCTTTGAGCTATGTTTGTTTAGTCTTAGCATTTGCGAAGACTAATTGCCACAATAACACTTTAGATACCAAATTGCCTTGCCATTGCATGCAACTATAAACCCATGATCCATTCTCTGGCATTTCCACTGAATATATAGTTGGATTTTTTTCCCAATTTTTTTCTCTTCCTTCTATCCTGAAGGTGCTGCTTCTTGTTGCGGTGTAATTCCATGGGTTCGAGCAGCCTTCTCCTCCTTTCCCCAAATGTCCAATTTTCACGAGTGAACCTGCACGGTGAGTGTTAGCAGGCTGCTCAACTGTGGAAAGCATCACAGCCAAGCCCAATCCTGTACTCCCCCAACATCCACAGATCCAGTCTTCCCAGCAGGTGGTGCTGGATAGCAATCAGGAGTTGGAACCCTGGCTGAATGCAGGGTACTGAGGCCAATTGGAATGGTCTAGCAACTGTCCGACCTCACATCAGCTCAATCAAGATCGGGATCATACCTGGAACTTCCTGAGGGTCAAAGTTTGCATGTATTGGGTTAAAGGCCCAGAAATGGCTTAAAAAAGAACGGTGAGCTCAACAGTGCTCTCCGTTGTTAGTGACGAAATCGAGGAGCAAGTTCCGGCATTTGCACGTGCGGAGTGAAATGCGGAAATCTGGACCTTGCTCCTTCTGGTTTGCCAGAGATATGACAGCTTCGAATTAAAGGGATATCGCTGGCTGGAATCAGTGGAAATAATGAACCAGTGTCAACTTGCTCATCTGCCCCGCTGGAAAGTAATTAATACCATCACAAAACAGGTACGCTTAAAATACCAGGTCTAAACTAAGTTTTAACTGCGCTGTAAGTCTTAATGACTGCCAAGCAACTAAAAATTAACTTTAAAAATGTGGAACCTCATAACTCCTTATTTTAATCGTTTTTGGTCATTAAAATAATCTTTTTTACTTTTCCCATCTGCTCTTTTATTTAATTCAATTATTTCTTACCCTCTCTTTTTTCGCTGTTTATAACAGTTTTTACATTGATTTTTAATGTTGTACCTTTCACTTCCTGAATTTTATGTTCCTGCCTGCAGAAAATGTTCGCAGCATGTCAGAAATGCTGCAATCTGATTGGTCGAGGGGAGAGAGTGATCCTCTCGTTTTTCCCATGGGTCCTAGCTTCCCTGGAGCTAACGCTGGGCTCTTCTCCGCTTCCCATTAGAGGAAGTGCACCCAGTAAAGTCGGCGGTAAATTAATGGGTTAGTATGAATCTATGGAGCGGCGAGCACTGTTGGTTCACCGTTCCGAGCAGTTTCTGGGCCAATAACTTTGTTGAAATAGCACACACGTGAATTTGCGCAGAAGTGTTAACCCACATGCTAAAAACTGCCCACAGAGGAATTTCAACCCCTGGTCTGTGTAGCTGAGAGCTCCAGACAAACCTTTACCCGGTAGGCCATAGGGAAGTTTACACATATTATATTGAATACATTTTAATCCTGCTTAATGTAAAGTAAATGAATAGTGAATGTAGCAAATCTAACAGTTTGTTCATAAAATGTAACAAATTAATCTGTATCTCTTTTCTTTTGAAAGATGTAAATAGTGCACTGTTTTATGCAAAAGTATTTTCACTTCTTTGTCTCTATTTAACCAGTGCCACTTTTTTCCCTGCAATGGGCCAGGATAATGTTTGCAGTCCAAGGGTGGGAGAAATCTGGAACTCTCTCCCCCAAAAGGCTGTGGGTACTGGGACAATTGGAGCTTTCAAGACTGAGATCAATAGATTTTTGTCAGGTAAGGACATCAAGGGATATGGAGAAAAGGTGGGTACATGGAGTTGAGGTGCAGATCAGCCATGATCGAATTGAATGGCAGAGCAGGCTGCAGGGGCTGAATGGCCTACTCCTGTTTCTAATGTTCCTATGTTCCTAGTTCATTTCTTAAAAAGACAGACAACACTTAATAATGGCAAATTTTGGCAACACCCAAAGGGGAAAATCTTGCTCCTATTGTAGGATTGTCCATGACCATTCTTGCCTCAATGCCTGTCAGCATGCATGTCCTGTTCCCCCTGTCCATTCTACCTCAAGAATTTAGTGCACTGAGGGGGAAAAGGAGAATGGACTGGTGGCAACAAGGATATTCACATCAATGCAGTGTCCCATATCGAGAGTAGAATCACCCTTTTTTTTGTGCAGCCCCAATGCCTGCTTTATTCATTTTAAGATAATTCACAAGGGCATTTTGAGTGGTGGCACCAATGTAATAGATTGTAATAAGAAAGACATTCTGATTGATACTGGTTTCATTTTAAGAATACAAAGCGTGGAATGAGAAACTGTCATTTTATTAATGTTGTACGAACATTTGTAAGTGTTCTTTCAGTTCAGTGTGCCAGTGTTTCCTGTCAGTCTGAATGTATAATTCAGAGGTATTTCTTTAATAATCAGGATCCGACAAGTTTCCAATTAGAAATAGGCGGCACTGCAAGATGATGTCTGTTAGCAAAAGCTGAACAACTGAACACTGTGTATGTAATGTTGGCTTTGCAACTGATTTATGGTAGTGGTTATCACATTGAGGGTGCTTGGTTTGATCCCTACTAAAACCAGTAACTTTGCAAACACGTAAAAATGTTGGTTTTAAACTGTGTTAAAATTTTTCCTTTTTGTTCAATCTTGGATTACAAAGAATTCTGAAACAAATTGAAAACAAGAGCTTACTGCAATGAAGCCTGTTTTTTTTCCCCACAGAGCAGCAATCATGGACTCCATCATCACAAGGCCAGGTCCTTCAGATGATATTTCTGCCTGCCACTCAAATATCTCTCTAATTTGAAATCCTGTCCTCCCACGGACCCAAAAACTCAGGAACCATTATGTGCTACAAAATATTTGATTATAAAACAAAGAATACTATACTTGGGCTACATGAGGCTTTGGTCTGTCTGCACTTGGAACAATACTGTCCAGGATCTGCTAGATTTTCTGGGCAGCAACAGAAAAGTTTCTCTGTGCTTAACGTTCTATAATTTGTTTATTTCATAATTTTTTTTAGAGGTGGTCAATGGACTCCTCATTGCAGAAATACAGGCAGAATATGGAGCCATTCATCCCTGTTAGGAAACAGAAATGGCAGCAGCAACACAAAAGTACATCAGCCCGTATGTAACTTGACAGTTTATATTCATTCAGCAGTTCTTAGAAACTTTGTTGTGAAGACAAATTGAGTTTTCCCTCACCATGGATCACAAAGGCCAACACTGAGAGCAATAATGCAATTAGTGTGGCATCACCCAGCCTTCTCTCAGTCCTCAGGCCTCTTTGTAGCAGACTGTCAGCTCTGATCTTTTCCCTCTCTTTATGGTTGCAGCCGTCCTGGGCCGTGCCTCCCAGTGTACCGTATCATCCCTCTGAGCTCCCGTAACCGAATGCATGAAGATTCAAAACATTCAGAGTTAGCCTATTCATTTGTTGAGTTTAGGAATATATTGAAGCCAGCTTATAATGACCACCTATGGGATTGACTTCAAGTAGTCTCATGTTAAAAGGTTCAAGAGTGAACCATTAAAAGCTTGATGTGGAGATGCCGGTGATGGACTGGGGTTGACAATTGTAAACAATTTTACAACACCAAGTTATAGTCCAGCAATTTTATTTTAAATTCACAAGCTTTCGGAGATTTTCTCCTTCAGGAAGAAGGAGAAAATCTCCGAAAGCTTGTGAATTTAAAATAAAATTGCTGGACTATAACTTGGTGTTGTAAAATTGTTTACATTAAAAGCTTAGTTGATTGCAAATATTCTATTTCAGACTCTTGAGTGCTTAAGTGCATAATGAATGTGATATTAACTGTTGCCTTTTTGGAACATTTTGACTTGACTTTAAAAGAAAGAACTTGCATTTATATTGCATCACCTTCCCAAGGATATACTAAATCTTCTTCAGTGAGTTGCTTTTTGAAGTGCAGTGCCTGTTGTATGCATAAACTCTGCAGCCAGCTTTCACACAGTAACATTCCCTCAAGAACAATGAGATCACTGACCAGTCAATCTGTTTTTCAATGCATTGGTTGACCAGAACATGGAGAACTCACTGCTCTTCTTTCAATGGTGCCATGTGATCCTCAATTTCCACCCGAACAGGCAGTTTAATGTCTCATTTCCCCAATACTGTAATGTCAGCCTGGATTATGTGTTCAAGTCCCACAATCTTCTGACTTTGAGGTCAGAGTGCTAATAACAAGGCCTGATACTTAAATTTAGAAGTCAGTTCTTCAGAAAACTTCAGTCTCTCTATGGACTTTCCACTATTGTTTCCTGCAATTGCTGCTATGGAGAAATTATCACAACTTAGTTGATTGCTAATATACAATTTCTATTATATCATCTTCAAAATAACCGAAAGCTAATGGATAGATGACATTTGGATAAAAGTTTGTCGTTTCACCATTTCAACCCTTTACATGTGGATTGCAACCATCCTGAGTGCTCATAGTAATGAAGCATTCGTATGACATTTATTTTGCCTGCGGTTCTAACATAGGCCTTGAGCTGCTTATGCAACAAATGCATTTATTACTCATATTGCACAATGAATTTCAACCCAAAGGTATTTTTGCAATGAATAGTGAAATACATATGTTAGATATAGACTACAAAGGCAGGAGTCACAAGGGAGAACACATGGAGGGCTTCAGAAGATGTTACGACAAAAATTACACTTCAGCAGTTTAATTGTGTTCCTGCTTTGAAACACATTCTACTTGATATTTGTATCTTGCAAGTGTCAGTTTGGCTTGCCTGAGTCAGAAACGTGGCTTCAAACCCCTTTGTGGACTTTGGCACATATTCAATGGCTGGCATTTCAGTGCAGTACTGAGGGAGAGCTGTTTTGTCTCTGATGTTGCCTTTCGGATGAGATGTTAAACCTGGGGCCCCGTCTGCCCTCTCCAGGATGCAAGAAATCCCGTGGCACTACTTGAAAATGATCAGGGAGTTCTCCTGGCCAAACATACCAACTTCAACCAATGCCACCAAAAAAGGGATAACCTGTGAATTGATTTATTTGCTCTCGGTTGATATGTTTGCTTGCAGAACAACAATGACTGCACTCCAAAAATGGTAACCCATTGAGAAGTGTTTTGGGAAGTCTTGAGTGTAATAAATTGGCTAGCCAGGTGGTGAAGGAAAGAATACTAGAGCCTGGTCTTCAGTTGCTTCCAAACCTTTATTCACAGAGCTCCACATTACCCACTCCACACTTTAGATAAGCTCTCATATAAATGGATACAAGAGAGTCCCCAATTGTTATGCATCACCTGAATACAATTAACACTAATTGATATAAATCATTTGGATACAACTAACACTGAGGATGTGGAACTGCAATATAAATAAAATTTCTTTCTTTCTTTAAAAGTATACAAGAGTGAGAGAAATTACCTTTCAGTCCAGTATTTGAATTTCACATTTCAACCTGAAGTGACAATTCATCATGTCATTCATACGCCAATGTGAGTTCATCATGATTTGCATTGAAGTTATGTAGAATTGCATACTAGAAGGAAATAAACATTGTACAGTTAAATCACATACATCAATGTCAAGATCAATGATCTGTCAAGAGATATTAAGGTGTTAATACTAAAAGGCAGAATATCCTCATCCTCTTCCTTGAATCCTAAGATCCCAAAGGGGTATCAGCATTAGCAAATTCCTCAAAACCTTTAAGTCTGTCACTGAAGTGGAATATATTACGGGCAGTCCTGTTCAAATCTGAGCTTGATAACATGTTGTGGGTTGTCAAACCCTTAATAGTAGGGGTTGACAAACAGGTTTCCATTGCCTGAGGGGGTCGGAGAGGAATTTTACAGAGTATTTTTCCCCTTATTGGCCCTGGGCTGTTTCTGTTTTTCCCCTCTCTCAGCAGATTACATGGCTGCGGAGGTGGGTGTGAGGAGGGGTGGGCAGAAAGGTTTAGCCATAACGGTCCAGCCATTATGGTGTGGGGCAGACTAGATGGACCAGCTGGTCTTTTCCTGCCCATCAACTTCCTATGTTCGTATGTTCGAAGGACATGTTGCAGCTTTTCCAGAAATCCAACTAAGGACAATTGTGGGTTATTGGACCTCACCAATAGATCTCAGGAATTTCTGATATGAGACAACTGGGATTAAGCTTTGAGGTATTTTAAAATTCTCATCCTTGTGTTCAAATCCCTCCATGGCCTCGTCCCTCCCTATCCCTGTGACCTCCTCCAGCCCTACCACCCTCCGAGATCTCTGCCTCTTGCGCATCCCCGATTTTCATCACACCACCATTGACAGCTGTGTCTTCAGCTGCCCAGGCCCTAAGCTGTAGAATTCCCTCCCTAAACCTCCCCACCTCTCTCTCCTCCTTTAAGTCGCTCCTGAAAACCTACCCCAATGACCAAGTTTTTGGTCACCTGTCCTAATATCTCTTTATGTGGCTCAGTGTCAAATTCTGTCTGATAAGGCTCCTGTGAAGCGCCTTGGGACATTTTGCTACATTAAAGGCACTGTATGAATGCAAGTTGTTGTTGTCGTATTGCTTTATTACAGGCACTGCAGCCGAGCAGATTTAGGATATAAGGCCAGAGGTGGAGGGCAACCAGTAAGGAAGAGATACATTGAGATTTCAGTACTCTGAGATTTCAGTACTCTACGAATAAATGGGACAATTCCTTACCACAAAGGAAACATTCATTAAATGGTTCAGCAATAGTGGAAGGAAATATCTTTAATGTGAAAGAGGGTGGACAGCATTAAGATGTGCATCATTCTGGGGATTAAGGGTGTTCAGGAAATGATATTGCTTCCAACTTGAAAAAGAGTTTTCCAAAAATGTAATTGCTGTTGTCCAGCTCCATTTGGAACAAGAAGAAATCCCAGACAGCAAGTAAAATCTTGATAAAAGGGGAAATGCAGTATGGTATGAGTCTACCAGATCCTCACTTAATTGTCTGGATCTTCAGTTCAGAGTGGAGTGGAATGGGGAATTTCTATATCATCTTTTTATATCATCAAGTCATTCCAAAGTACTTTGCAAGATCCTACAAAGAGCCAGTGAATTTTGTTGAGGAAGAAATATTGGCCAAGACTGGAGAACTCCCTGCTGTTCTCCAAATAATGTTAAGGGGTCTTTTACATCCACCCTGCCCAGGCAAGGCTTCAGTTTAATACCTCATTGAAAGATGACACTTCCAACAAAGCAGCATTCCCTCAGTATTGCACTGATGGGTCAGCCTAGATTATGTACTCAGATCCAGCAATAAGGCTTCAACCCTCCCACCATAGACTGAGCCAAGTTGACACCAGCTTGAAAGGACAAGTTTAAAAGACCACAGACAATTTTTTGGGTGAAAATCCAAAAATTAAACCCTCAATATAAGAAGAGTGCGACAGATGAACACTAACAAAAGCTCTTTGAAAAATGTCCATCCCCTGCAGTCTTAAAATCTACATGACTGAAAATACAGATATGCAGAAACAAGATAAACCACCACCAGATATGAATTTCAGTTTTTGCCATGACCTATGAACACTTTTTGAATCTGGTTCAAGTCTTTAAGTTTATTTTGGTCAAGTGATAATGTGACACAATAAGGTGACATGTATAGATTTCCTGTCAAAAATCACGATGCCATACAGAAATGCTGTGCAGAATATTACACAGTAGACTTATGCACAAGCTTGTACTACGATCAGTGCTTTATAGAGACTGAGACAGTCTGCAGAAGGGAACCAGAGTTACAATCATGTTCAACATTAATAGCAGCTATTTTAAATTCAATGGAGTGTTTAATTATTCAACAGCTGCCTTTAGTTTTATTCTTGTGTCGAGATACATTAAGATCATTTCCATTCTGTCTCATAAGTTGATTAAAGATGCTCATTTTGTACTATCAAGGAATTGTCGAACGTATTCACACTCTTGTTGAATGATACTGGCAGTACGTTATCAGTGTTCAGTTTTTAAAAAATTAGTGTTCAGTTTTTTAAAAAAAAATTAATCACCCTGCTCCAAATATGGGAATACTATGTCATGCTTTTGATGCTTCTTTTTCTCTGCATTTACATTAATTAGGTGACAATCAAGTAAGAACTCCGTCAAACATGTTATAGGTACCTGAATACTCAGTAAAATCAATTTTGATCACTTTCATACATTTCTTGTGAGAGATCCTCCTAACATATTCCAATATGTTGACATTGCAGAAAGGAGGAACAATGCACACAGTCTGCAATATAAAAGAATTGCAGAGTAATCTCAAATTTACCCAAATCTAACCAAATAAAAGCAAAATATTGATTCTGAGAGCTGACAATGACAGAGAGAGAGAAATAAAAAGAGAGGGATACACATTGACAGAGAGAGCGACACACCGACTGATAATTTACACAAATTGCCTCATAATGCTGAAAATCGTACGATGGGGTCTTGAATTGGAACAATATACTTGCATTTATATAGCACCTTTAATGTATGAAAATGTCCTAAGGCACTTCATAGGAGGGTAATTAGACAAAAATTGATACCAGGCCAAAGAAGGAAATATTAGGATGGGTGACTAAAAGCTTGGTCAAAGATCTAGGTTTTCCACAGCATCTTAAAGGAAGAGAGAAAGGTGGAAAGGGAGTCAATTGGATCATGGCTGATCTGTACCTCAAATCAATTTCTGTACTTCAAGTCCATTTGTGGTTCAAACTAGTAAAAGTCAAATTTAGGATAGATTTCGTTAAATTCTTCTTCAAACAAAGAGTCATCAACACTTGGAATGGTCTTCCAGATAGAATAGTGGAGGTAAAAATCCTGGAATTCTTTAGGAAATAATTGATGCATCAAAGTGGGGAGGTCTTTAGGGATTTTTTGGATAGATGAAATAAGATGGGATGAATGGGCTTCCTTATCCGCAATTACCTTGCGATTTTGTGACCTGTAACTGAAGGTTAAGTCGATTGGAAAAACAAGCATGTGACAGTGTGTACATCAAAGGTCAGCTGAATTCTAAATATTGATACCCGGCCAATTTTAACTCAATTGTGTTGATCTCTAATTTGTCATAGGCAGCGGAGTTAAAATCTAACACGTTAGGCCAGAACTTGCTCCGACCAGAGTTGCAAGGCTTTCCGCACATTGTGCGGATAAAAAATACGAATATACTCACTGCGGAGGCCATGTGCGCTCCGAGATCAGGGCAGGCCACGTGCGTCCGAGATCAGCGCAGGCCATGTGCGCTCAGAGATCAGCGCAGGCCATGTGCACATGTAAAGATTTTGAGAATGGAAGCCCCGCCCACAAGCAGGCAAGTAATTCTTATTCATTTAAAGTGACATTCCCTATGTTAGTCTAAATAAAAATGTAACATAATAAGAACATAAGAAATAGGAGCAGGAGTAGGCCAATCGGCCCCTCGAGCCTGCTCCGCCATTCAATAAGATCATGGCTGATCTGATCCTAACCTCAAATCTAAAGAACACAAGAAGTAGGAGCAGGACCCGGCCACTCAGCCCCTGGGCCCGCTCCGCCACCCACAGGGCCTTGACCGATCCGAACTCAGCTTCATGTCCAATTTCCTGCCCGCTCCCCGTAACCCCTAATTCCCTTTACTTCTAGGAAACTGTAATAATAACATAACTTATTATAAAATGGCAAGGAAATGATTTATAATGTACTGAAACATACAGAAATTAAAATTATTTTTTTATTTTTTAATACATTTTTTTAAATGATCAAAAAATATTAAAATAGGAATAATTAGACAGTCCACATTTTTTAAATTTAATTTTTTGTTGTTTTGCAGTCATTATGAGTCTTCGCACTTTTAAAATGTAGTGTAGGGCTGGTATTTTCAAGTGTACCTTCTCGTGGCGTAAGTATCTTCGTTCTCGTTGGGCAGATGGGTACGTTTACGGATGTTTGCTAATTGTATTGATTGTTGCGTAGGTGGCCCTTTAACTTGGAACTGTCAAAATGCCAATGAACCAATCGGAGCAAGTTCGCGATTTCGGGGTTTTGCTGCGCATTCGTGAACTTGCTTCGATGGATTTGATGGCGGTTCAAAAGGACACCATTGAGGAACAGCGTCCAGAATGAGTAAGTTCTACCCTATTGTATCACCTTACTTCAACACGGATTATAAACTTTCCAATGATGAATGACTTGACATTAGCAAAGCATTTAATCCACAGCTTGTTTGGTCAGCTCTTTCAGTTGGGTAAGGAAAAGGACTGGAGAGAAACAGAGGCAACTGAAGAATTTTGGGGGCCCCAGTGAGATTAATCATCCAGAACTTTTCAAGATTAATTCAATTCAACAATTAATAATCACCATTATGAAATGTTCTTTAACAATATGAAACAATGAAAACTCCATCAATAACCTTCCCTCCATCATAAGGTCAGAAATGGGAATGTTTGTTGATGATTGCACAGTGTTCAGTTCCATTCGCAACCTCTCAGATAATGAAGCAGTCCGTGCCCGCATGCAGCAAGACCTGGACAACATCCAGGCTTGGGCTGATAAGTCACAAGTAACATTCGCGCCAGGTAAGTGCCAGGCAATGACCATCTCCAACAAGAGAGAGTCTAACCACCTCCCCTTGACATTACTACCACTGAATCCCCCACCATCAACATCCTGGGGGTCACCTTTGATCAGAAACTTAACTGGACCAGCTATATAAATACTGTGGCTACAACAGCAGGTCAGAGGCTGGG
Organism: Heptranchias perlo; assembly: GCF_035084215.1. Classification (NCBI taxonomy): domain Eukaryota; kingdom Metazoa; phylum Chordata; class Chondrichthyes; order Hexanchiformes; family Hexanchidae; genus Heptranchias; species Heptranchias perlo. The sequence goes on along the minus strand of NC_090355.1, from coordinate 10,265,133 downwards.
TATTCTGTGGTGAGTGACTCACCTCCTGACTCCTCAAAGCCTTTCCACCATCTACAAGGCACATTTCAGGAGTGTGATGGAATACTCTCCACTTGCCTGGATGAGTGCAGCTTCAACAACACTCAAAAAGCTCGACGCCATCCAGGACAAAGCAGCTCGCTTGATTGGCACCCCATCCACCACCCTAAACATTCACTCCCTTCACCACCAGTGCACGATGACTTCAGTGTGTACCATCCACAGGATGCACTGCAGCAACTCGCCAAGGCTTCTTCGACAGCACCTCCCAAACCCGCGACCTCTACCACCTAGAAGGGCAAGGGCAGCAGGCACATGGGAACAACATCACCTGCATGTTCCCCTCCAAGTCACACACCATCCCAACTTAGAAATGTATCGCCGTTCCTTCATCGTCGCTGGGTCAAAATCCTGGAACTCCCTACCTAATAGCACTGTGGGAGAACCTTCACCACACGGACTGCAGCGGTTCAAGAAGGCGGCTCACCACCACCTTCTCAAGGGCAATTAGGGATGGGCAATAAATGCTGTCCTCGCCAGTGATGCCCACATAAAAAAATAACATTCTATGGTTTACATGTGTGCTCCCTGCATATTGTTAAACAACTTAGTAATGTCCCATACCTTGACCCAATGCCATTTTTCCTATTTATTTCTACTTAGAATGTTTAATTGGGTTTGATTAATTAACTTTATTGCTCATTTGATGATTCATTTTACTGTCTTAACATTCTTCAAAGTATTTGCCTTTGCTTTCACCCTCCAATGCTACGATTGTCTTTACTGTCAATCTGTCAGTTCCCTTTGCTCTTGTTTCTTTCAAACACCTTGCATTCTTGGTCTCCAAGCTGGGGGAGACAGCTGCTTTTTCCGGCAGGGTGCCCTTCCCTCTCTCTGGGTTTAATGGGTGCCAAAGCCCAACTCTGGACAGAAATGAACGTCTATGACCTTGGGGGGGATGGTGGATTGGGGAGAAGGAAGAAGGGGGGTTGGAAGTTAGAGGGGGAGGGAAGGAAGAGGGGGGAAATGAGGAAGTGGGGGGAGAAAAGGAAGAGCGGGGGGAGAGAATTGTTCTTGCGGTGATGCATACCAACTTTGAAAATGCATTCGAAAAGAACACATTTACAATTGCTCTGCACATAACAATTGTGTTATATTGTAGACCATTCCTTGTTGCCAAGCAAAGATCCTCCTTGGATTTTCTACAGTGAATTGGTTACAATAATGAGGTGATAATGGCATTTACCATTTTTCACGTTTCTGTTGATCCTGAATTCCTCAAGGATTCAAAAATCTTTGAATTGATAAAGAAAGAAGAAATAAACAGTTGTAGTGACTCTATTTTTACATAGATGAAATGTACCTTCACGCACACCGTAATTGCAATGACTCTGCGAGGAGCTCACATGATGGTGCTAAGCCAATCAGCATTAATACTTGCAATGAAGTCGGGCATCCCTGAGTGTTTTTTTTCACTTGTAGCTGGACTTTCTTCGCGGACGGCCATGTTTTCAGCTACTCGTCATTTTGGTATACACCACGCAGTTTTTGGACTTCAATATTTTATCGTGAATCCGTTCTATTTGCGGGGACTTTTGAACAAGGTTCACAAATCTTGCAGCTTGGGCTCGCCGAGAGTCTAGTTCTGCTTTTTGGACATTCATCCATACGGCAGTCATGCATTGCACACTTCGCGGACTTAATTCCAACGTGTACTACTAGCGAAGCAAAGCCACATTGGACTTTATCAAAGTAGTATCTGTAAACACGCGAGTGCGGTACTTTCTCCAGCACCATCTTCTTTGTTCACCACGCCACCTCACTTCAAATCTCGTCTACGGACCTTATATTTGAGTGAGTGAATATTATCATTAGCTTATGTTCATTATTCACCACACAGTTCATGTCCCCTGTTATAGAAAAGGCCATCTCACAGTGCTGAGGTTTCACTGACTGTCGAGGTTTACAAACTTGTCCAAAACATTAATTCAAATTAAAATTGAACAACGGGTCGCAAGATTTTTCAAGATAGCCCATGGCATCTCACACATTTTGTTCAGAAATCATGAACAACCATATAAGGTAAACAAGTCACCTAACAGTAATAAAAGTAACAATCTCGTCTACATTGCTTTCTGATTTTGTCCAGTTTGCTGACAGAGCCCAGCATTACAAGTGTCATTGCAACTCCCAGAGGAAACATCAGAGATAAATAAACACTAGCAGCACCGAATGATTCGGAAATAAAACACAGTCAGAAGATATACGATATCTTTTATTTGGCAATTATGCGAGTTGCAATTTTCCTCCTGAGGACGGCATTTAAAGCTCATGAATTTACCAGTCTTCACTTAGAAATTAATATTTATTGCCAGCATTGCTTGCTGATTTATACTATTTGTTACTTGATCCAAAATCATAACATTGTAAAATGCAAACTAAATGACTGTAAAAGCTTGATTCTCTTCCACAAATTAAATTGAGAGCCATAATGCATTCACTGTTTCCTTAGCTCTATGCTGACAGGAATGTGTCCTTGTACTCAAAGGCCGCAACGTGATGGCATTGTCTCGCATTTAAACGGAAGCCCATTTGTATTTTGACGTCTGCTGTAGGCAACTGGAAAAGGAAATTAGTTCTGTGAACCTCTGCTCACTGAAGCACATCATCTCAGGGATATTCATCGTTATTCAAGGAGCATGAATATGGGTGAAGAAAATAAGGCTCTTTCTCGTTCCATTCGCTACCCTTAAAATGCACGCTCGAAAGCATTCTTGAGAAACTGTTTGAAGATAAATGTTTAGGCATCAACAACGAAATAATTTACTTCTCAAAAGTTGTTGGAATCCTTCAATTAGATCCTATTTTCATGGTCATCATTTCATCAGTTCTGTGCCATGCCCTTTTATCCTAAACACTCAGATAAAAGCCAGAGCTAATTTTCTTGGTTTACATAGCCTGTGTAACAGAACAGATTATCTGGTCATTACCACATCACTATTTGTGAGATCTTGCTGTGTGCAAATTGACTGCTGTGATTCCAACATTACAACAGTGACTCCACTTCAAAAGTACTTCATTGGCTGTAAAGCACTTTGAGACGTCCAGAGGTAGTTAGAGATGCTATATAAATGCAAGTTCTTTCTTTGCTTTGCGACCTTTATTTTCCTGCACTAGTAACTTTTTCTGGGAGAGCTCCTGTGCAATGTTGGGTTTCATATCACAGCCTTTGCTGATAGAATGCTTGTTGCAGTTCTTCTTAAAAATAAAATGTCTTCCCTTCTCTCCCTGTTCCAAGGGGTGTGGGGTGAATTTTAGTATCTTCCCCAAGTGGCCAGTCTTTGTGTGTGAGCCCAGACACCAAGGGGTTGATTTTAACCCTTAAGAACAGGTGGGTTGGGGGCAGATGGGAGTTGAAAATAGTTGTTTTTTTGGGTCGCAACTGCAAAATTTTCGGACTTTGCATTCCCAGTGGGAAGCCTGTACTTTCCGTGCCGACGCCAAACCCGGAAATAAAGCCGGGTTGCGGTCATGACCCAAAAAACAACTATTTTCAACTCCCACCCGCCCCCAACCCACCCGTTCTTGGGGATTAAAATCACCCCCCAAGTATCAGCAGATAAATCGACTGGGAGGATATCAGAGTTGAGCCCGATACTATCCTCACCGCAGGTCCACACATGCACATTTGTCAACATTAGTTGCTAGATTGGGATCAGGAATGGGAAATCCGGTTTATTTTCCTCTACTGAGCTGAGGGCAAACTCTCCAAGCCATTACTTCATTGCTACTGTAACAGCAATGTATTTTGTTGTCTACATTTAATACTTTAACCTATTTTTAATACTGCTAGAAGCAGCATGTACAGGGTTAACAACCAAGGTCACACAAACATCTTGTCAGCAGAAACTAGTCAGCTTAGAACAGGCAGTTTGTCTTTAGATTTTCATCAATGTGTAAATATGTTTTTCTCACACCATGATGGCCTGAAGTGTTCATTCTTTTGTCAGCACGGAGAGGTATTTACCATCCCAACTAGCTTCTGTTACAGTCAAAGAAACAGCTTCTGTTACAGTCAAAGAAACAGCTTCTGTTGCAGTCAAAGAACCATATTCTGTTACAGTCAAAGAAACAGCTTCTGTTACAGTCAAAGAAATATCTTCTGTTACAGTCCAAGAAACAGCTTCTGTTACAGTCAAAGAAACATCGTCTGTTACAGTCAAAGAAACAGCTTGTGTTACAGTCAAAGAAATATCTTCTGTTACAGTCAAAGAAATATCTTCTGTTACAGTCCAAGAAACAGCTTCTGTTACAGTCAAAGAAACATCGTCTGTTACAGTCAAAGAAACAGCTTGTGTTACAGTCAAAGAAATATCTTCTGTTACAGTCAAAGAAATATCTTCTGTTACAGTCCAAGAAACAGCTTCTGTTACAGTCAAAGAAACATCGTCTGTTACAGTCAAAGAAACAGCTTGTGTTACAGTCAAAGAAATATCTTCTGTTACAGTCAAAGAAACATCGTCTGTTACAGTCAAAGAAACAGCTTGTGTTACAGTCAAAGAAATATCTTCTGTTACAGTCAAAGAAATATCTTCTGTTACAGTCCAAGAAACAGCTTCTGTTACAGTCAAAGAAACAGCTTCTGTTACAGTCAAAGAAATATCTTCTGTTACAGTCAAAGAAATATCTTCTGTTACAGTCCAAGAAACAGCTTCTGTTACAGTCAAAGAAACAGCTTCTGTTACAGTCAAAGAAACAGCTTCTGTTACAGTCAAAGAAATATCTTCTGTTACAGTCAAAGAAACATCGTCTGTTACAGTCAAAGAAACAGCTTCTGTTACAGTCAAAGAAATATCTTCTGTTACAGTCAAAGAAACATCTTCTGTTACAGTCAAAGAAATATCTTCTGTTACAGTCAAAGAAACAGCTTCTGTTACAGTCAAAGAAATATCTTCTGTTACAGTCAAAGAAACATCTTCTGTTACAGTCAAAGAAATATCTTCTGTTACAGTCAAAGAAACATCGTCTGTTACAGTCAAAGAAACAGCTTCTGTTACAGTCAAAGAAATATCTTCTGTTACGTCAAAGAAACATCTTCTGTTACAGTCAAAGAAACAGCTTCTGTTACAGTCAAAGAAATATCTTCTGTTACAGTCAAAGAAACATCGTCTGTTACAGTCAAAGAAACAGCTTCTGTTACAGTCAAAGAAATATCTTCTGTTACAGTCAAAGAAATATCTTCTGTTACAGTCAAAGAAACATATTCTGTTACAGTCAAAGAAATATCTTCTGTTACAGTCCAAGAAACAGCTTCTGTTACAGTCAAAGAAATATCTTCTGTTACAGTCCAAGAAACAGCTTCTGTTACAGTCAAAGAAATATCTTCTGTTACAGTCAAAGAAACATCTTCTGTTACAGTCAAAGAAATATCTTCTGTTACAGTCAAAGAAACATTTTCTGTTACAGTCAAAGAAACATCTTCTGTTACAGTCAAAGAAACATCTTCTGTTACAGTCAAAGAAATATCTTCTGTTACAGTCAAAGAAATATCTTCTGTTACAGTCCAAGAAACAGCTTCTGTTACAGTCAAAGAAATATCTTCTGTTACAGTCCAAGAAACAGCTTCTGTTACAGTCAAAGAAATATCTTCTGTTACAGTCAAAGAAACATCTTCTGTTACAGTCAAAGAAATATCTTCTGTTACAGTCAAAGAAACATCTTCTGTTACAGTCAAAGAAATATCTTCTGTTACAGTCAAAGAAACATCTTCTGTTACAGTCAAAGAAATATCTTCTGTTATAGTCAAAGATGGTTCACATATTCCTCAGAATCATGTGGAGACCCCTTGCTATTTAATTCACCCAATTGACTTCAGGAAGCTCCCTCGGCATATGTGTCAGATTGGGCCCCTATCTGGGTTAGTGAATTTGATTGACAGCCGTTTGGCTTTTGAGAAAAGGCTTGAGTCCTTAACTGGCTAGAGCCTCCCTGTGATTGATAGCTCAGTGGGCAGAGGCCTCATCCTACTGATTTATATTGGTAGTTCTCAGGCAGTTTAGGCAGTGAGCAGTCAAAGCGTTTGCAACTGGTCGCCACCAGCTGAGTGTTTCTAAAGTTATTGCCATTTAGTAAGAGGGAGGAAGATTAGAGAGAATTTACAATAAGTGGGCGCCCGTTCAAAGGTCCTCGTTGAGGGAAAAGGTGAGTCGCATCTTTGTTGGTTTATGATACTGATACTGCCTAAAAAATGGTGGAAGCTGGATGGGGACCTGATATCCCAAGAGCTCTGCCCAGTTTGGACCTATCCAATTTCCCCCTGACACTAGAAGTATCCACCCAAAAATGGGCAGTCACATTTAAATGAGAGATTAATTATATGAATATCATATATCCACCTTCCACCATAACTGCTTCATTAACATGGTATATCTGTCACACCCATATAAAACAAAAATCCAGCATCCAATACAGCTAAGGCAGTATTTTTAAAGATTCTAGTAAAATCCTTATTAGTGAGGTACTTTTGTAACTTCTTGTTTTTTTTTTTTTGCTACTGACTACTTATTTGCCTCTTAAACCTAATCTCGGGCTTTTCCTAGGTACTACCAAAGTGGCAAGAGTGTGTGAACCGCCTGGCATCTGAATTTCTGTAGGTGCCACTTGAGACTAAAATGGCTCTTGTCGCATGGCAACCAAGTCTGGAGATAGACCCGCCACAGGCTGCATCGCTTGTATTGCTACAAGGACAGCCTGGCACACGTACTGCTATCTGAGGGGAATGGTACGAGATCATGCATGTGCTGCTGTGGGGGACCTCCACTGTAGATTGGCCTGGGTCTTTGGATAGATACAGTGTTGTAGATACATGGTTGAGGGTAGGATATTCTGCCACCTTAGTTTAACTTAACTTCAGTTCCTCCCCAGAGAAAATAATAAACCACACCATGTAGTCCCAGTTATTGGCTAACTAACACATGTTTTTCTTCCTGGTCAGCCCCTTGCTGATATCTGACTGGCTGTATTCTGAATTGCCCCTGGCCTGCTTCTTCCAGTAGCTTTTCATAAATGACCGGGAACATGTGCCATTTGCTTCTAAGGACAGGAAGTTTGGCAGTTGGACTCCTGACTCCTTTCCTCTCCAGGCATTGGTCACTAGAGCTGCCAATTTCACCCATCAGCACCCCCCCCACCCCCGCCCGCCCCTCCCCCTCCCCAACATGTGGACTGCTTGAAGATAGCAACTGCAAAGCTCAGCAGGATGAGACATTTCAATCTCTATGGCATGAATGTTTGATGGACATTTTTAATAAACAAACCTCCGTTGCCAGAAACTATCTGGACAGGCCCTTTGCTTGACTTCTGATCCACATCCCCAGTATTTGCCTGTCCTGTGAATCTAACCTCTTGAAAGCAAACTATAACTTAAAAGTACATTTTAAAATAAATTACACCAAGACTACCCTTCCATGGTGAATTGTTTAAAATCCAGAAAGACAACAGGTAGGAATCAGCTCAGTGAAATATTCAGGGAAGGCTGCCTGTTGTTGAAGCTGGAGGAGAGTGTCCAAGGCTTCAATGGCACCAATCTGAGCATCAATGGCAAAAGCTAAGGCTGGCCGTAAGGACTCTGTGACAGGGGTCTCCATTGCAGATTGGCCTGGGTCTTTGGCTAGATGCAGGGTTGAAAACCTATTCATCACAGTGCCGCAGTTGATGGTAGTATATCCTGCCACTGACCTATCTGCTCCAATTCGTCGGAGACCATCACCAGTGTCCGGGAATATGTTTGATACTTTTCAAGTATCCTTGTTATAAAGCAGAACTCTTGAGATCCGAGACCCGAAGCTCTTTAGCCAAGGGCTGATGTTTCCTGACCCTTTGGTCATCAACATCTTCCACCTCCAGATCCTCTCGCCCACTTGTGCTGTATGCATCACCCTACATTACACAAATCCTCAAGCACAAACTGAGCTAAAATCCATTTTACTCAACAAATATGATGCAGCCCAGTTTGGATTTGCCACTCCTACAAGTCAGTGATAAATTAACCACCAGTTAGAGAGAACAAGGTGACACGCAGTCTGAAAATATTTTTCACGTCAATGGTCCTTTGATCCATATTTTAAATTGCACGAACCTTCAGTTTCTGCATAAATTTAATCTTATTACTGATTACATAAATCTGTATATGCCACTTATGATCTAACCAGGATCATCACCTTAGGGAAATTAAAGGGGGAAAAAAATAATCAGGGAACCTTGGTTGGAAAGTATGGCGATTATGTACGCCTAGATAACTGTGTCTCATAACTCATGAAACGCAGGTATGAGGTAGATTTTGCTGAAGCATGCAGTATTCACCCATTTGTGTCAAGCTATCCTTGTTGAATGAAGACAGCAGGTCATCATGAATCTAACATGGTTGCCCATGACAACTCACTTTTATAAAATGATAGCAGGGTAGGCGGACAGTATTCCTGTGGATACTGTTCCAGTTTGAACCTCACAAAAGTCACAACTTCTGAAGGTGATCATTTTAAATTGCTTATCTCACAAGTCTTTCATTCAGCCTCACGCTGAACCGCTGTTAAGTACTTTATGTGCAAAAGAGATTGTTTTTAGATAAATACAGTGGATTGACAATGGGGATATGTGCTTGTCTTGACTGATGCATAATTTGAACATGTTTTCTGAGGAACCACCAGGATATAAATCTACAGCACGGCAACTTAAAAATAATCTGTTTAAAAGGAAGGACAAGTGGGACTTGATGCAAAAACAAAATGGAAAATGGGGGTTTGACTGATGGGCTCAACCCAGGCTTGGATGGGCCTACAGCTCAGGTGATCATAACTAGCAAACAGAGGACTTACAAAGGTTGAAAACAAAGAGGATTGGAATATTACAGCAAAATCAGGTTCAAATCAACTTAACATCATAGGGAAGGACTTCAGTAGGTGAAATTACAACATATGGTATCAGTGTAACAAATGCATCATCACACAGTGCGATTTCAACTCATCAGTGTCCAGGAAATTAGATCACGTGGATAATGAGGCAAAGCTGTATCAAAGTGGATTTTTAGCAAGCTTTATTACCTTGTTAATAGTATTGTCAATGCAGCAATACTTAAAACTGAAGGGCTTTCAAAATCTTACACAAAATCAACACTTTTTTTTACTTTAACCTGATCTTCTGAATCTCTCCAAACACTGCTAAATTCTGAAACTGGTCAAACAGGATTATTTGAATTGACAAGTGGGGATCATTCGAATCACTGAATGTGCTGTGGTAGGATTACACCTTTTTAAAGGTTCCAGAATTTCACTCCAGAAAGGTCACCAACCCTGCATGCAACTTGGTCTATCCATTTCTGACCAACCATACTGATGAAAGCTAGATCTCAATAGTTGCATAAAAGTAGCTTTTACATTGTTTCATTCAAATCTTTCAATTCCACATTGATAGCTGTTCTTAACCACATTTTACCATTAACTAGAAAGGATATTTACTGGAGCCAAAAGTGTCAACGTAGCTGCACTGGGAAGGAACAAATTAAGTGTCAGTGGCACCATTCTACTGTATTGTTTGATAGACAAATATATGAGCCATTACCTTCAAAGTCAATTTGATCAACTGAGCATATAGTCGACATTCATAAATATAATGTCACTGTTTGACTGGTACTTGTCACCTGCTTCATTTGATTCCATGTGGAAAAGTAAGCATTTGCATGTGTTACAGTATGTTCAACTGATCCCTTATCATAAAATAAACATTATAACTGCATTTTAAGTGACTGAGAATCTTGCATTCATTTCATGAAGATGACAGTTAAAATTTTATTATATTTTTATATCTTTGTGACTGACAGAATAACCATTTTCCTTGTATCCACCTACTCCTGTTAGTTCCCCCTTTGCTTCATGGTACATTCAGCCTATGTGGTAAAATTGCCTTGTGCGTTATTCTAAATGAGCAGATGCAAAACTAGTCAGTAGGTGGCACACTCTGCACCTAAATGGGAGGCGGGTTGGGGGGGGGGGAAGCTTGATGCAATTTATTATGCAAAATTCCCAACCTTGCCCCTTGAGTTTTAGCTCGATGAAATTAGAATGTCCTTTGCAGTTTCCAAAAAAAGCAGACAATTGCTTTGGTAAAACAAAAGAGCTGGAGAAATATACAAGGCGAAAGGATTAACAATGCAAGGTGCTCCGTGAATAAATATGGAATATAAATGTAGATATATATCATTACTCATCCTCTCCCTCTCACACACAAAAGCACATCAAATAGTTGCACAGAAATGTTCTTGCAGTTGTTCAAGAGTCTAAATTGCCCGTGGTCACAAATAGGAAGAGATATGAAATAATTTTGAAAGGTTGGTGTGCCATTCATTCCTTTCCTTGTTTTAAAATAATTGATTAAATTGGAGTTGGAGATGAACACAATAATAAGAAACATTAGACCCAGTCATTAGTCTCCACATATGCAAGTCTGAGTTCCAATCCCATCCAAAGCAAAGAAATAAAGGTAACCTTTCATTGCTAATCAGTATGGGGTTATCAATGACCTGACAAAATGGAGACATCAACTTAATTTGAAGTGTCAAGTGGCTCATAATTGCAGATGCAGCTCATTGAATTGTTCTGTATTATAAATTGAAAGCTAAATCAAATGATGTTTGCCTCAGAAAATAATCAAAATGATGGCCCTTTGTCTATCACAAGATGACATTGTTTCTAAGTTTAAGTCTCTGGTGTGCTCCTAATGATGATGCACAAAAGGTTTTCTCTCCCAATTTATGATGTCATGGAAATATATCTTCGTTCCTTCATCGTCGCTGGGTCAAAATCCTGGAACTCCCTTCCTAACAGCATTGTGGGAGAACCTTCACCACACGGACTGCAGCGGTTCAAGAAGGCGGCTCACCACCACCTTCTCAAGGGCAATCAGGCATGGGCAATAAATGCCGGCCTTGCCAGCGATGCCCACATCCCATGAACGAATAAAAAATAAATCCTCGCATTGAATCCTAGCATTACAACTTCTTCTCCAGCATGCTTTTGTTTTAAATAACAACATTGTGAAGCACCCCATAAGGTTACTTTCACGACATAAGTTTAGGATTAATGTAAAATGTATGCCCACATTTAGGGATAGTACGAAAAGCATAAAGGGGTTGTTGCATTTTGGGATTTTTGACTCTTTAGTCTCAAAGGAATTTTTGGTAATTTACAATGAGATGTTGCTATGAAGTTGAATGTTGCTCACAAGGAATCAAATCCACAGAACACACATTCCGGGAATGTGAAATAGAGAGGTCGAAATGTTTTTTCAGGACGGTTCTCACATACCAGATCAGTTTGAGACAGTAAAGTTTGTTAACACATCCGAGAGAGGAAAATTGGTTAAAATGTTGAAATTGTTTCATTCATACTAGCCCTGTAAAGGATGCTGCCAGGGAAATACACAGCAATGAGGGAAATCACCAGTTTGATTGACAGCTCAACTGACCAATCCTTGGACACATAGAGCAGGGGGTGGATCAGAGGTTGAGATTTTGTCTTCCTGTGACAGGCCGACACGAGGTCAAGAGTGGTCAGGATTTGAAGTCAAACACAAAAGTTGAGAACACCCTTCTTAAGTTTAGTTCCAACTATTTTGAGAGAATTACTAGTCAGTAAATTGTACAAAGCTTGCAATTGTTTTCTGTCATGTGGAACAAGAGCAAATAGTTACAAAAAATACAAAAATTCTGTAAACACTCTTATTTTCACATATTATATGTGAAATAAATCAGCTTGTTGGTTTAAAATTGGTTGCATCTCTGTGCGCTTTCTGGAAGATAGGAGAAATGCACATGGGAGGATGTATGTGATTACAGTATCCAGTCCCTATAACAAGGGGTCACACTGCTGTATGACTAGATATTGGGCACTTAAGGTAAACTCCTGATCATGAGCGATGCAGGGTCCGCTTATGGGGGAGATTAGCAACACTGGGCTCAAGAGGGTATCGAGTGTAGACCTAAAATTTGTAATAGGGGTTCTAAGAATTTTTTCTTTGTAAAGGATCATTAGACTATGGAATACTTTCCCACAATTGAAGTCAAGACAATCACAGCATTCAAGTGGAAATTAGAGAAAGATTTCAAGAAGCAAAACATTGAAGGGTACAGGTAAATGGGATTTGAATAGATCACTCCAATATGGAGCTACCATGAGGTTGAGTAAACGTATCCTGAACTGAATGGTTTCTTCTGTGGTGAAATTTCCAGGATTCACTGTAACACCCAAAGTTATTGTATGGTCTTGAAAGACATATTTAATATAATACAAATATGCTTTAGTTCATGGAATGTTGAAAGGGGACATTTGGTTAGCCAACTTCTCAAAGGCTTCAACTTTCTGTACATTGTTTTCAAAGCACTATTAAATCTCAGGCGCAGGAGCATTTGAGATAGTACACGTGACTTCAATGGCTACTGATGAAAGACAGAGAAAAAAATAAGCCAATGTTCCCAATCCACGTGTCAGGTGTAAGGGGATCAGGATTGCATGCTACTCCTTCCAAAGCTGAATGCCCAGTCACGCTAGGTATCAAAGGTGGTCGTAGCTGAGAAACTGTATTCTAGCAAGAGTAGGTGCCTTAAAGAGAAGATAGGAAATAGTAAAGAAGGATACCATTTCAAATACATATCTCCACATCCCTTCAATTTGCCTGTAACAAGTTGTAACCATCAGGACTTAAGTACTCCAAGTGTTACTGGATTACTTGACACGCAGGAAAGCATTACACCTTGCGTTTGTAGTATGCTGCCAAGTTATGTATTGTCCCGAACATATTATAATAGAGCAGGGAGCAATCTTCTGAGCTTTGTTCACATTGGATTGTTGGCAATACACGCGTTAAGTCCACTGTTGCTTCCAACCTACCCTATAACCAACCCTGAATGTGCTTCAGAAGTGCTCAATGAACAAAAAAATAACTTCCTCCTCCAGCACTGTGACAATCATTTCCCCAAACACCTAGCTTTTAATTGTTGATTGAGAGGGTTTTAGTTAGGTAGAATTATTAGCCTATGCCAGCAGACAATGCTGAGCAAAGTCAGAAGGAAGCTCCCAGGTCAAGTGGGTAGAATCCATCGTTTCCCCCACTCACCATTTCATGGGCCGCTTGCTTTCACTTAACCCATCTTTTTTTGGAAAGTACGATTTTAGTCCTCTTGCAGCCCTTTTGTCATTCTTAGGACGCCAATAATTGCTGATGTCTTTGGGTCTAAAAGTCCTTGACGAACTGACGAACTGTTACCTGAGAAAATCCTTGCAGTTTAAATTATATTCCCAGGTTGAGTTTCATTTTGCTTTTCTGTAAACAATGATGCAAAGCTTCAGTGATGATGGAAAACATTTAACAGCCTGAAGCCACATTTTTAGAAGTATGGAAGCATGACAGTGAGATAACTAAAACCATTTCTGGAACAAGGCACAAAAGCAAATAGTTCTAAAATATTCATACCTCTTTCAACTTCAGTCATTTCTTACTCGTATTCTCCAAACAACAGCTGGGGAGATTAACATTGCTTCGACAAATGATTACTCCCATTGCTACGCCATTCTTCACTCGTGTCAACTGGGGTCCTGCGACATTAACAGTATCACAGTCAACCAATCAAATTAAATAATGTTAATGGGTTATGTTTGCACTTCAGTGAGAAATCTGGTCTGCTTAACTTCTCGGTGAATGCACCATCGGTTATCAAATTCACGTGCACTTTATCCCACTCAATATTAAGGACACGTTTTATTTGAATGCATATTTTAAGACAATGGAATGTTCCTAACCTATTAATTTCTTTAACCTATCCAAAAAAAAAGCCTTTTATTGAGGCAACTTGAACAGAGCGCCCTTGGCCCATTTATTTAATTTGATCCCTCACATTGCAGTATTGTCTTATTGCTCAGATGGAGACAAGCATCATTGAACAATAATCTACAATGCAATCAAAAGAGTAACAAAATTGGTGCAGAATAAGGCGCATATTCCATTTTGCTTCTGTCCAAGTACAAGGGTGCAAAGATATCGTATGAACTGGGACCAGATGAACAGTGCCCCAGTGGTCAATTTCTACATTGCATTCAGAAGAATGGACTGATAACATCAACAAAAAGGTAAGCCATCATTCATCTTATTTTTAATACTTTGGACACTTTCCCGTCCAAACCATGCCAGGCTTTCTTACTAACCCCTTATTGCACTTCTGTCTAAATAGAATTCAGACCTTTCTCCTAAAAAACAATTCAAATAAAAGTGAATTATTCATTTGAAATTAAGACCTTCTTTAAGTAGGATATCCATATCCTGGTATAACAACTGTTCTTGTGTGCTCCAGTTGGAAAACCAACCATCCAATCTCTCCCAATCAAGCTCAAGAACTTATTAAAAATATACATTTTCTAGATGTCGGTGACACTGGCAAGGCCACTTTTATTTCCCATCCTTAGTAGCCATGATGGTGATGGTGGGCCTTCTGCTTGAACTGCTGTAGTTCTTCTGGTGATAATGCATCCATGATACTGATAGGTAAGAAATTCTAGGAATTTGACCCAACAACAATGAAGGAACAGTGATCTATGTTCAAATCAGGATCTTGTGTGACTTAGACGGCAAGTTGGAGGTGATGCTGTTCCCATTAGATTGCTCCTCTTGTCCTCCTCACTGGTAAAGGTCACAGGGCTTGTCGTTGTTGTAGTGCATTCTGTGGACAGGACATACTGCAGTCGCAGTGCACTGGTGATTGAGCGGATAGATATCGTGCCCAGCGACAGTGGAACCGATCAGCGGACTGCTCTGTCCTGAACGGTATCAAGCTTCCTAAGTGTTGTTGTGGCTGCATTCATCCAGGTGAATGGTGAGTATTCCATCACACTGTAGATGGATAAGAGGTTCTGAGGGGTCAGGGGAGTACTGTTCACAGAATACCCAGCCTCTGCTCTTGTAGCCACTGTGTTGATATGGCTGGCTCAGTTAGGTTTTTGGTCAATAGTGGCGCCCAGGATGTTGAAGGGGGACTCCATGATGATTGTCTGGCACTTAGGTGGCATGAATATTACCTGCCACTTGTCAACCCAAGTCTGGATGTTGTGCAGATCCTATTGTCGACGAGCAGGTGGTTCTTTATTATCAGATGAATTATGAATGGAGCTCAACACTGTGGAATTATTAACAAAACAGCCCCAGTCCCGACTAACCACTCAGTGCCTCTGCCAATGGTGAATGCAAAAACAGCAACTTGCCAGAAACCCAACTTTGTATTTGCATCTAGCATTAAAAGCAAAATATTGAGCCTTAATAGCATGACCTATTCGCATTGATGACCTGGCCTATTCTGATCCAATGGGGTTGAATACAAAACTGCTAGGCCTACTAAGAGCCAGATGTTCCTTCATGGGAACTTAATCATAACATGTAGCTTCTGCTTTTTCTTTCAATCCAGGGCTACTAATCTGTGAAGAATACTAGAGGAATACCACAAGAGGCAATTGGTACGATTATGAAAAATAGTATATCAGTTCAAAAATTATTAATGGTAACAATCATCACAATTTTCTATTACTATCATAACCAAAATTCTTCTAACAATGTAATGAGGAATAAGTTATTAAAAATAGCTTTAAAGTATGTTGATTATGTCCCATTCAGTTTTTTTTGTGATGGGAACAAGTTAAAAAACTTGTTATGGGCCGTGCACTCAACGTTAAATTGAATAACTCATAATTCCTCAACATCAAATTTTCGTGGCAAAGATCAGGGCTACCATTCATAAATGGGAACTGTTGCAGTGTAAATCTGCTGGAGAAAAGTTACCCTGAGGTATTGTGAACTGGGTAAGGTGGGTAATGATAATGATGAAAGAGAGTTCAACAGGACCTTATATTTTTTATGCCATTAAGAAACTAAAAATGTATTAACCTTTTCTGAAAGCTCCAAATGTATTTAATTAACGTGTGGAAAGAGAGAAGCTGAGATGTATTTTCAGCAGTTTACGATACAACCCAGTTGTATCTGGGAACAACAAAGAACATATTTCACACATTGTAGATGTTTGGTGACTTGGCAAAGGGTTCGATCTGAACTAGGTTTATTTTTGGGGGGGGATGAGGGGAAAGGTCGAGATGTTAATTTCCTGTACAATAGCTGGGGTCTTACAGGATCACATCACTTATGAATTTGAGACTTACAGAAACTGCTCTTCACACTTTGGGTCAAGTTAAATGATAATAATGGACTTCACCAAATCATTGTATCATAGTACGTACAGCACAGGTGGAGGCAATTCGGCCCATTGTGTCTATGCCAGCTCTTTGAAAGAGCTATCCAATTAGTCCCATTCCTCTGATCTTTCCCCAGCCATGTAAATTTTTTTCCCTTCAAGTATTTATCTAATTCCCTTTTGAAAGTTGCTATTAAATCTGTTTCTACCTCCCTTTCAGGCAGTGCATTCCAGATCATTACAACTCACTGCGTAAAAAAATATTTTCTCATGTCGCCTCTGGCTCTTTTGTCGATCACCTTAAATCTGTGTCTTGTGGTCACCAACCTTCTGCCACTGGAAACAGTTTTTTAATTATTTACTGCATCAAAACCATTCATGATTTTGAACACCACTATTAAATCTCCCTTTAACCATTTTTGTTCTAAGGAGAACAACCCCAGATTCTCCATTCTCTCTGCATAACTAAAGTCCAGGCACCATTCTAGTAAATCTCTTCTGCACCCTCTCTAAGGCCTTGACATCCTTCCTAAAGTGTGGTGTCCAGAATTGAACACAATACTCCAGCTGAGGTCTAACCAGTGCTTTTATAAAGGATTAGCATAACTTCCTTGCTTTTGTACTCTATGCCTCTATTAATAAGGCCCAGGATCCAATATGCTTTTTAACAGCTTTCTCAACTTGTCCTGCAACCTTCAAAGATTTGTGTATGTGTACTCCCAGATCTTTCTGTTCCCGCACCCCCTTTAAAATTGTACCATTTCGTTTATATTGCCTCTCCTCATTCTTCCTACCAAAATATATCACTTCACACTGCTCTGTGTTAAATTTCATCTGCCATGTGTCTGTCCATTTCACTTGTCTGTCTATGTCCTCCTGAAGTCTGTTACTATCCTTCACATTATTTACGACCTTTCCAAGTTTCATGTCATCTGCAAACTTTGAAATTATACACTTTATACCCAAGTCCAGGTCATGAGCATATATCAAAAAGAGCAGTGGTCCTAAAACTGACCCTTGGGGAACACCACTGAATACTTCCCTCCAGTCTGAAAAGCAACCATTCACCATTACTTTCTGTTGTTTTCTCTCCCCTAGCCAATTTTGTATCTGTGCTGTTTTGTATCCGTCCCTTAAATTTCATGGGCTTCAATTTTGCTAACAAGTCTATTATGTGGTACTTTATTAAATGCCTTTTGAAATGAACAGTCAGGGAAAATGAGGGTGGATTTAAAAAGATGTCCACAATGATGGAGTTGTTGTTTAACCTGTGGTTTTCCCATGCTACTTTAGCCACCATCTCATCTTCCCTATCATTGGCATCTTTAAGTTCTAAGTAGGGCTTTTTCTTCACACAATTCAAATCTTCATGTAAACCATCTAAAAGAGATGCAAGCAGCTCTTGACCGTACTACCTTCTACAACCCTCTCCGTTACTTCATCAAATCCACCACCATTTTCACACAGATTACTTTAACAGTTTCAAATGTGCCATCTTCTATTAGAAGTTTCTCAATGAAGACAATACTTGAGAAATCATTTTAAAATCTAATTGCAAAAAGTGGATGCAACAATTGTAAGCTAGAAATTCATGGCAAAAGTACCCTTCAACCAACCTCCACCACCACCGACCTGTCAAAAAACAAAGGCACATCTGTAGATTATATACTTCTCATAAGTAAGTTGAACTGTATATACCATTGTCTTCAATGCAGTAACAAATTCCATCACCACTTTCACTGAATGCACACATTTCAATCTGTGACTAATGGATTCGACCTAGTTACAGTCTGTCAACATGAACAGAGGAACTGCAAAGCTATCTTCACAATCGCCAATGATTTGCATGATTGCATAAATACTTCATCTTACCAATGCTCAGACTTGCCACTACTGACTATGAATGATTTTTGCTTACAACTGGGTGCACATGCCCATTTCTTCTGCAGGGTGAGAGCTCAAAGCAATTTTTTTTGTGGTGCAATTACATAGCCGTAGACAGGACTTAGCCATTATGAACACTTATTTGATCAGAAACAAAACATAACAAGGTGTGGATAAGACCAAAGCAACATAGGCACCGATTTTAGTGAACTTGACTATGATGTAGTCCAGCTACTTTAAATTCAGTGAGTGCCCTGACCCAAAATGATAAGTACAGATTTATTCTTACCTGCTGGACTGGCTTGCTGAGATAAACATATATTCACTGCAGCCTGTATTTACGACATGGTGCGCAATTCATCATTTATTAATCTTAACCTCAAAGAACAAAACCAAGATTATTGTCATCACTGGTCAGCTTGATTTCAACAATGAAAACAATTATTTAGTTCATTGTGAATGTTCGGTGCACATATCGGATAAATTGTAAGTGAAATGGGTAGGATTTAAATGGATAAGTATTTTTTGTAACAATTTCAAAGACAGTTTGGATGTATCAATATTCTTTTCTGTCCCCTCAGAAGGCAACCTTGCAGATGTCTTCAGACCGTGCAAAATCCATTTGCTTGAGTAGAGCTGCGGGCACATCCAGTCTTTGGTGTAAATGTCCCATCCAAATTCAAACAGGGGGAACTTTTTGAAATTTGCCCCCTTCAGATGCATTCTAATTAAGAAGGTGTACATTGTCCATTGGGTTAAGTTTGGTTCTAGGTTCTTAGAGTACAACTAAAATTACCCAGCTCTTAATTTCAACTTTGAAATTCAACAAACCCCAATATGTTCAAGGAATTCTTTCTTTTTGGAGAATGTGTGAGATGAAGTAAACACTTTAACACTTTTTTTGCTCTACAGATAATGGGATGAATGTAAAGAAAAGCTCCCTTGGCACTATCCCAACAATGTGATCTTGTCCCAATGTCAGACAATTACCATTGACTACACCATTGTGATAGTTCCATTTCCCAAATATCTTATCCTTTTGAATTCTCTTTCATTGGCCTAATTGTGGGCAGTTCTGAAGTGTGAATTCAGTTTGGCTAGAAACTGAATTGTGTCTTGCCAAAATAACAACTTGCATTTATATAGTGCACTTAACGTGATAAAATATCCCAAGGCACTTCACAGGAGCATTATCGAACAAAATTTGACAGGTGACGAGAAACTTGGTCAAGAAGGTAGGTTTTAAGGAGTGTCTTAAAGGAGGAGAGAGAGGTAGAGAGGCAGAGAATTTTAGGGAGCAAATTCCAGAGATTAAGGCCCAAGTAGCTGAAAGCACGGCCGGCAACGGTGGAGCGATGAATATCGGGGATGCACAAGAGGCCAGAATTGGAGGAGCGCAGAAATCTCAGAGGGTTGTAGAGATGAAAGAGGTTACAGAGATAGGGAGGGGTGAGACTATGAAGGGATTTGTAAACAAGAATGAGAATTTTAAAATCGAGGCATTCCCATACTGGGAGCGAATGTAGGTCAGCGAGGGGTGATGAATGAACAAGACTTAGTGCGAGTTAGGATATGGGCTGCGGAGTTTTGAATTAGCTCAAGTTTATAGAGGGTGCAAGGAGGGAGGCCGGTCAGGAGAGCATTGGAATAGTCAAGTTTCGAGGTAACAAAGGCACGGATGAGGGTTTCAGCAGCACAGAGCTGAGGCAGGGGCGAAGGCGGGTGATGTTACGGAGGTGGAAGTAGGCGGTCTTGGTGAAGCAGAGGAGATATAGTCGGAAGCTCAGCTCAGAGTCAAACAGAACGTTCAGGTTGCAATAGGTCTGGTTCAGCCTCAGACAGTGGCCATGGAGAGGGATGGAGTCGGTGGCTAGGGAACTGAGCTTGAGCGAGGACCGAGGTCAATGGCTTCGATCTTCCCAATATTTAATTGGACTCTAATTATATCCTGCAGTGGTGCTTTTCAGTGGAGGTAGACTTTTATCTAGATATAGAGAAACATGCATATCAATGAGGCTGAATTTTAAAATTGTAGGAATACAACTAGTGTTTGCATTTTAGAAATATCATTCACTTTCATGAGGGGTTCAATACTAATGGACAGAAGTTATAAATTAGGAAATTAGGAGTAAGGAATAAAATCAAGTAGATCTTTATCTCACAAAAGGCAACAGAGTTGAGGAATGAAGTATCAGAGAAGATAACTGAAGCAGACAATGTTAACTTTAGAAATAAGTAATTGAGAGATATGGAGAGAAGGCAGGTTAATGGTGCCTTTTCCTGGTCTAAAAATTTTTCTGTTCCTATATACAATATGTGCATTAAGCTTGCTAACCGCACAGCGAATTTTGGGACAATGTCCGAGTCAATGTATGAACATAAGAATATAAGAAATAGGACCAGGAGTAGGCCATACAACCCCTCTAGCCTGCTCCACCATTCAATCAGATCATGGCTGATCTTCGACCTCAACTCCACTTTCCGACCCGATCCCCATATCCCTTGATTCCCCTTCAAAAATCTATCTATCTCAGCCTTGAATATATTCAACAACTCAGCATCCACAACCCCCTGGGGTAGAGAATTCCAAAGATTCACAACCCTCTGAGTGAAGAAATTCCTCCTCAACTCAGTCTTAAATGGCCGGCCCTTTATCCTGCGACTGTGCCCCGTAGTTCTAGACTCTCCAGCCAGAGGAAACAACCTCTCAGCATCTACCCTGTCAAGCCCCCTCAGAATCTTACTTGTTTCAATGAGATCACCTCTCATTCTTCTAAATTCCAGAGAGTATAGGCCCATTCTACTGAACCTCACCTCATAGGACAACCCTCTCATCCCAGGAATTAATCTAGTGAACCTTTGTTGCACCACCTCGAAAGCAAGAATATCCTTCCTTAGATAAGGAGACCAAAACTGTGCGCAGTACTCCAGGCGAGGTCTCACTAAAGCCCTGTACAATTGCAGTAAGACTTCCTTGCTGTTGTACTCCAACCTCCTTGCAATTAAGCCCAACATGCCATTTGCTTTCCTAATTGCCTGCTGTACCTGCATGCTAACTTTTTGTGTTTCTTGTACGAGGACACCCAAATCCCTCTGAACACCAACAGTTAATAGTTTCTCACCATTTAAAAAATATTCTGTTTTTCTATTCTTCCTACCAAAGTGAATAACCTCACATTTCCCCACATTATACTCCATTTGCCACCTTCTTGTCCACTCACTTAACCTGTCTATATCCTTTTGTAGTCTCTTTATGTCCTCCTCACAGCTTACTTCCCCACCCAGCTTTGTATCGTCAGCAAACTTGGACACATTACACTCGGTCCCTTCATCTAAGTCATTAATATAGATTGTAAATAGCTGAGGCCCAAGCACCAATCCTTACGGTACCCCACTAGTTACAGCCTGCCAACCTGAAAATGACCTGTTTATCCCTACTCTCTGTTTTCTGTCCGTTAATCAATCTTCTATCCATGCTAATATATTACCCCAAACCCCATGAGCCCTTATCTTGCGTAACAACCTTTTATGTGGCACCTTATCGAACGCCTTTTGAAAATCCAAATATACCACATCCACTGGTTCCCCTTTATCTACCCTGCTCGTTACATCCTCAAAAAACTCTGATAAATTTGTCAAACATGATTTCACTTTCATAAAACCATGTTGACTCTGCCTAATCATATTATGATTTTTTAAGTGCCCTGTTACCACTTCCTTAATAATGGATTCCAGCATTTTCCAGACGACTGATGTTGGGCTAACCAGCCTGTAGTTCCCTGTTTTCGCTCTCCCTCCTTCCTTGAATAGCAGGGTTACATTTGCTACCCCGGGGAGTGGGAAATGTTGACTGTCATTGCTGTGTAATGGAATGCTTGGCAGGGCTCTACATATACAAACCCCCACATGCTTGAGCCCTGCTGACTCGGCCCTGACTGCAGTCTGTTTCTACCCATTGAGCAGAGGTGACTTGCCAATCAACTCTTTTTAACGGATAGGGCAGGAAAGAAAGAATTTGCATTGATATTGCACCTTTCATGGCTTCATGATATCCCAATATGCTTCACACCTAATTAAATACTTACAAGTTTAGTCACTGTTGTAATGTGGGGAAGCATTGCAGCCAAGTTGTGCAGAGCAGGTCCCACAAACAATGAGATACATGGCGAGATAATCTGGTTTAGTGATTTTGCTTGAGGGTTAAATGTTGGCCAGGACACCAGGAGAACTCTCCTATTCTCCTTCAAATATCGTCATTGGATCTTTTATGGCCACCTCAGAGGACAGATGGGCCTTTGGTTTAACACCTCATCTGAAAGACAGCTCTCCTGACAGTGCAACACTACACTGTTCTGCACTGAAGTGTCAGTCTAGATTATGTGCTCAAGTCTCTGGATTGGGGCTAGAACCCATGATCTTCAGATTCAGACACAAGAGTCTATCACTGAGCCAAAACCGACAGTGAGCCCTGTTAAGTCATAAGGCTCACTTGCCTATTTCAGTTAACATAATGTCAGCACTTTTCGCTTCTTTTATTGTCACTGCCAACCTTTGCTGGCTTTCCACAGGCCCTAGCAATGTTCCAATCTCTTGATCAAGTTGCATTTTTCATGAGTGAGCTGAGACAGAGAGAGTTGGCAGGCTGCTGGGCTATGGAAGGTGTTTCGAGGCAAGCTTGGTTCTGTCCTCACCAGAGGCTCAGAAATATGCACTTTCCAGCCGGTGTATCTGAATAATGACCAGGAATGAGAATCCTGGCTGCTTTGTCCCCTCTCAAGCCCAGGGGCACCGAGTTAAATTATGTCCCCCCCCCGCCCTCAACTGCTATTGAAGCTGAGATCAGCAACCAGAGCACAGACCAAGGATTGAACTGGGGACCTTCCTGAACTGTGTAGCTCAGTGCACATTGGGAGAGGGGAGGTGGTTGAATTTTTTCAGTCAACCATTGAACAGTAATTCCAGGATGGAGTTCTCGCAAATACCAACCATACAACCCATTTACTTGAGGTATCGGAGCTACGAAATTGATTGCATCAGGTCTCTGAAGAGCTGGATACCCCAATGGAAATGTATGAAATACACAAAATTTAGATTTAACAAAAGCAAAATGAAGGTAAAGACTCTGCTCCACTAACAGATAAAGAGTAGCAGTCAACCAGATGCAAAAGCCGCCTCAGTACCATCGTTCAAGGTCATTTAAAGGGAAAGCATTCTTATAAGCGGAATCGCTTTGATTATTCAGTGGTTAAATGCTATTCATGAAATATCTTTAGTCTGATGCTTTGACAGTTATTTGTTATGCTGGATAGTTTTACATTGTGATGCAGTGAAAATGCAGCTTCAGTGGGACATTACTCACTGTCATCAGCAGAATGCTGCCCAGTTTGAATATAATACTTGTTTCATGGAACTGTTTACACAGCTGTTCTGCTCTAGTTGTTAAAACAGGCATCCCCATTTATCACAGGTACTGACTGCTGGATATGAAAGCGTGTAACTACATTTTGCTCGAAATGATTTACAGCTTTCTGCTGAAAGAGTGAACTTTTAAAAGAAGTTTTTTCTTTTGTTAAATTGAAATGTACAGTAGCATCTTTGCACTAACCTGAATGAGATTTCAAAGTAAATGTTACTTGTTGGTCTAAATGGGTAAATATCTGTAGACAAGGGTGACCCAATTGCAAACAAGTCAGAGTTGCTTCAGACAGATGTGATTCAGATTGGACAACCGACAACTGAACTTGTAATGCCTGTAATGAACCTTTCCCCTTTCTGTTGGCTGCTAAGTTATGATTCCAACTTCAGTTCGATTAGTCCTGCTTTACGCAAAGATGCAAACCACGTATTTCTCAGAGTTCTTACATGTGCAAGTATAATGTTGGTTCACAATGTCACATGTATGTCATGGTGACCTGAAATGGTATTTAATATTCGTAACTACTGTGGTACAATGCAGCAAGCACATGATGTGCAATAATATAATCCCAGGATGGTGAAGAGAAGAATGAATAGCAGTTTTAACAAGGTGCAAAAATGATCTGTTTCATCTAACATAGCTAAATTACCAACTGTAGCATTTATTTGTTCATTGATTCGCAACACTGATCACTGGCAGACTAGATAGAAGATCCCCCATTGATTGGACGGAATACCAGACTTAGTAATGCAAAATATTCTGTTTAATCCAATTAACTGTTAAACTGAAAACAAACATTTTTAGTGATGATTTTAAAGCTGGATAATACTGTATATTTAGGAGCAAATTAAAATTATACCTAAAATTGCACTGGAAAAAGCATGCTATAGTAGAAACTGCTGGAATTGAAATACCCATCATTGCTGCTTCATAACGAAACATTCACAGCCGTGAACAATTAATATTGATAGTACGCAAGTTGTTCGAGAAAATCTTGAGAATTTCTGACAAAATTGCTAACCATTCCCCTGAATGTTAGTCTTTCAAATGACTTTCCACAAGAGCCAATGTAACAGGTACCACTTAATTATAAGTGGGAGACGTAACAAGCAAAGAAGCACAAGGGCATTTGATCTTTACACTGTGAGGCATCTTGGGATGTTTTCTTTCATTAAAAGTGCTTGAAGAAGTCAAAGTTGCTGTTGATTCACGTGGAATTTAATAATGGATCAAAAAAAAAATCTTTAAAGGGTCTTGGCAGGCACAATTGTGGATCAAAACTAACTGGTTCCAGAATTAGCAAAATAAAAAGTCAAATAGGTAAAAGGGCTGAAAGTAAAACTAAATGGGTTTCACCAAATGGCAGGCAGTATCTTCAGAAGTAATAAAATCTATGTTGGCAAGCTGTTAAATAGTAGCAAATGGCAAGGCTGCTAAAATGCTAACAAATCCAATTGATCACAAACCTTAAGTCATTGCCTCGGTAACTCAAATTTTTCTTCAATATTTGCTTTAAAAAAGAGATGACATCCACCGAAGCTACAACATGTTCATCAAATGAACAGTGCTTTGGAAATAAACCAGAAACGCACAATTTTCTAATTCTTCACAATCAGCCTGAACGGTTGATATAGTAGTATAAATAAAAGAAAATATTTTATTAAAATGTGTGCACTTTAATACTCAGTTATTAGAAAACTGAAAGCCATTATCAATTTTGAAGAAAGAATAAAAAAGCCTTTCAGTGAATAAAATGATTACAGTTTGTAGAAATTACAGTCTGGCCTATTAAAAAAAATTATAGACTTATTTAAAAGGAACATTAGATTAAATTCCTTTTTCTGTTAAAATGTTTGACATTGAGTTTCTTCGATATGCAAATGAGTTGGTTCTCAGACAGACCAAGAACATTAATTCTTTGCCATGAAAGTAAATTACCATTTATTTTTTTCCCTTCATCCAAGTGAGAGATATTAGTGGTGGGGAGTAGTATATTTTTTATCTTGGCTACCACAGTCAGCATCAAGCACCCCCAAGGCAGTGTAATATAGTTGGTTGAAGAGCAAAGATCTTTCTGCTCTGCTTCAACTATATATGGGACAAGGGACTGGGACTAATTGGATAGCTCTTTCAAAGAGCCTGCACAGGCACAATGGGCTGAATGGCCTCCTTCTGTGCTCTATGATTCTGCATGTCTCATCTTCAATGTTTGAAGGGCTCTCCTCCAACTCACTGTACCAGTGTGATATTTTCTGCACCACTTATTCTGTGCTAATTTAGTTGCAATTGGTGCTGAATTAGGGGTAACTTCGGGTCTGTACCCCAAATGTTAACCAGTCTTTCCTTTTTCCAAGTGCCAACAGACCTGTGCGTTGCAAGCAGCTTCTGATTTTATTTCAATGTCGTGTTTTTTCTTCAATTTTGAATCACTGCTCACTAAATTTCTACAATCAAATACGATAACTACAAACAACTAGCACCTACCAATGAAATGTTCTGTTGATGTTTGCGTACTTTTAGAATGTATTTGCAGGTTTTTGAATTAGTACTTGAGGTACAGCAATATTCAGATACTCAAATGTGACAACAGTATCTGCTGGATATGTTCGTGGTATACCTCATAGGTAAATTGAGTCACAGAGCAAGAGTGACAAGTGAAACTCTGCACTTGAAATTTTGCTTGTTTATTTCGTAATATGTTGTGGATGGGTGGGAGGGTTGAATCTTCTTTATTTATGCATATCTATACATAGCAGAGAGAAAAAAATGCAGTAAGAACAACAGATAAAATGCTAACTAAAATGAGGGAAGTCCTGGAAGGACCATACCATTATTCAAGTTAGCAGTGGGGTGTTCTTGATCAAAAGTCCTGAATTTAGACATGTTGGAGTAGATTTTCAATTGGAGTTACACCTGGGAACCCTTGTAAGTGCAGCAGGCACGGGTGGGCAACTGCTCCCTGCCACTTCTGGGATTTTTGTACCAGAAGTGACAAGAGGCATTCAATATATCCCACCCACATACGGGTGGGCGTGTTGTACTATTAAGCAAATACAGAAAACATGGTCTAATACAGCCTCATCATTTGTACCTCATCAGCTCTAGACTGAGGGACCCATATTCCTCCCCAGCAATTCTATGAACTGCACAAGGGGCTTTTAAGAGTCCCAAAAACGTAAGCAATTGATCACTGAGTAATCAATTGCTTCTCTTAGGTGCCAAATTCGAAGAAAAATGATTTTTTTTTCGATTTACACTGCCACTTTGGATTGGCAACATTGAGGCCACCCAGCAACTCTATTTTCTGGCAGGCTTCTGAGGCCTCCTGCATCCAACTTGATTCTCACTCCAGGTGGTCCACCCAAAGTATGGATACGTCCCCAAGGCTTCGAAAGCGATCAGCGTCAGAGCTGCATTTTTCTGGTGGTAGGAAGTCGCATGAGTTTAAAAATGTGCCCCAATTCCATAACAACAGAATATCAGGTCTGTTATATAAACGGGAGGTCTTAAATGACTCTCAGTACTGTGGCAGAGATGTTTAAAGGAGAAGGAAAGACACAAGCTAGCTAAGTCTTGTCTTAAATTTTGGTCCCCATAAAATCCCACTCTATGACCCAATGGAATAGTCCACTTATTCAACATCTGCGTGTAAGCCTATTGTATTTAATGTCCACCAACGTTAAGGTTTGAAATGTATTAGAATTTGAAATAATTTTGCTCAGAACATTGTCATGTATCCCTAGCTGTGTAGGAAATACAGAAGGAGCTTTAAGGTAGAATACCGACGTCTTAAGATTTTAGTTTGTTGACAAAACACCTATTTTCCAACAATATGTTAATTCTTTATCTATAGACTAGGCCTAGTTTTGATGAATTGACTTCAGTAACAAATGGAAGTTGATCTTTTTAATCATACCCAGCTGAATTTTGTGCCTACCAGAGAGAGAGACAAAAAGAGAGAGAAAGACAGAAAGAAAAAAGAAATGCTGGTGTACTCAAGAGAAAGGGAACAAAACAATTGCAGAAACACAATCCCATTTGGGACCAGCAGGTTTCATGGTGGAAAGTCAAAGTGCCTTCTCCCCCTGTGATACACACAGCTTCGCATTTGATAACTAAGATGACAGCGTTTATTTTTTGCTTATTACCAAGTTTTTACAGTTGTTTTTGAGAACTTAGTTAATCTGTGAGGATAGGCATGAGACTGAATGCACTCAGGGCAGACTGAATGCCTATGAGCTACAGGTGAGACTGGTTCCATTGGTTTGTCAGTGGGGTACTATATGCCTTATGATCATCAAATATTGGGGGTTGAGGGAGACTTAACCATAGCTTGTGGTACCATCCTGAAGATGTCCACGCTGCCTGGTCAAATCAAGGGGTTTGGGGGCACCAAAGACATGCTGTGGGCTTCCTCTCCCCCACTACGTCTTTTATCTTCCTCTGTCTGTTACTCACCTTTTTTCTGTGTTACCCTCTTTTTTTTTCTATCTGTTTCTCTGTTAGTCTGTCCTTGAAACTGAGGAAGTATTTCTCTCTCTCAGTTTTTCTCTGTATTACTCTCTTCCTGCAGCACTGTTACTTCTGTCCTTCTCTCTCTTATTCCTTTACTGTTCCTGGGGCTTTCTTGAATACTCCAGCAATCTCTGCCAACTGGGTTTTTTTTCTTCGGTGAAGTGAAACTGATGTTTTTTCATGTAAATTCTCTCACTGCAGGACTGGAGTAATAAGAGTTGGAATCAGAGCCACAGTACAGTGGGACAGGGTCAACAGGGAGTGCCTGTTGGCAAGAAGGAGCAGACAGGATGGACCAAGTGGGAGACTGTATTTCACTTCTCAGTGAACTTGTGCGCTCATTCAACTGAGTGATGTCAGTGCTAGCAACCACTGGTTTCTCCACTTCTTGCACCCAATTAGTACACCCATATCAGACGAGGCACAGCATACATGCCAAGTGAAGTTTTCTTTTACTTGTCTCTACAGTGAAGCTGAACCCAACCTCAAAGGCACACTCCCGACTGCGGTGCTATGACATTTCCATTTCCTGCAGGAGGCAGGCTTGTGGCCAAATTGCCAAATGAATTAACTGGTACCAAAAATGGACATTCTTTGACTGTGGGCTGATACTCATTTGGAACTGGATTCAGGCTGCCTGCCACCTATGACTCTTTTTGCCAGCAATGAGAGTTGAATACAATTGCCAGAGGTGACACGCTGTGCCATTTTGCCTTCCTTTGACATCATCAGACATACAATTTGGTGCACTATATTACAAATGCTGGAACGGAGAAATCTGCTCTCTCAGCCACACATCTAAGAGTTACTTTCCAGCTTTGCTGAAGATCAAAATATGTTTCGAGCCCAAGCTTCAGTCCAACATGTCTTTCTAGGTTTTAAGCTGCCCTGTTCCTTTTCTGGCTGGTTCCAGGTTTTCTTTGCCTCACATATTTAAAAAAGAAATCTAGTCACCCAGTTTCAAGCAATTTTTAAAGCACTTTTGCAACACCCCTTGATGATGTGTGGAGATCTGCAAACAGACTGGGAGAACTACACTAAACGCCAGAACACAAATACATGTTGACTTTTTTAAGCTTTAAAATAGTTGCTACATAAAACTGGCTGCATCATAAAAATATGAATTATTAAATTGCTTTTAATAGCACATGACCGTTAGAGCAGACTTCAAAACCTCTGAAGTTTGGTTGACAAACATCAGCTGCAGGTTTAGCAATATGATTTAACCGTGTGAATAAAATTTGAAAAGTTATTATTAAATTCATTATGACATTTCAAGGCTCCTTGATAGCCCAGTAGGATTTATTGAATGAGTAAATTGAACTGCACGGATCAGGAAATTTTCAGGTTTGATTGCTGGTTCGTTGATCTCAGGCAGGGCGATGATACAAGCATTTCAATTCACCTCAGAATCTCTGCTTTAAGGAGGCGAGAATCCGTTTGGAATCCCAGTGTCAATCATTATCCAGCAACCCTGGATGGAAGGCTGCATGCGTGCATGTTGGATGAAGACAGAATCATGCTTGGTTGTGGTCCCCCACAGTGGTCCAACAGCCTGACATCATCATTGTCAAGGTTCATCGTGAATGACGGGCACTTAGGTGAGGGAATCAATACCTTCAGGATAAGGGGGCATAAATTTATCACCACCAAAAGGGAGAGGTTTTTTTTAAATGTACAGGGTTATTAGGACATGGAATGCCCTACCACTAACAATGATGGAAGCAGAATCCAGAATAGTTTTTAAAGGGGATCGATATTTGAAAAAGAAACATTAAAAGGGATATGGGGAAAAGGCAGGCGAATGGGATTATGTGAATAGCTCCATCACAGAGCTGGCACAGTTGCAGTGAGCCAAATGGCATCCTCCTGTTCTGTAAAATACTACAATACTATTCTAGAAGAGGGGAGAAGGCTGCTGGAGAAAATCGGCAAGAATTCTTTAAAGCTGGTATGCTATAAAAGTGTTTCAAAAAAGGCTTTTAATTTACAGGTATCCAACTTTTCTATATGTCAAAAGTGTTCAATTGTATACATATTCCTTGATTTTGTTTTTACATATAACAAGCTTCACTGATAACCTCGAATCAAGAGTTTCACTATAATCTTCAAAAGCAGATCCAAACGTGTTGGGATATTTCGAGCAGACTTAACTTACTGAAGAGCCACATTAACACACGCATGCTATCCTGCAAAGCTGAACATGTAACTCTTTGTGAGTAGAGCCTTCTAGCTTTCCAGACATGAATCAATATATCGTTATACTCACGAGCCACTTCATAAGGTATATGTAAAATAACTTCAGATAGACTTCTCAAATAAATATAGAAAACACCCAATAATATGCTGCTTGATTAAATACAAAAGTAACGGCACCTGCACCCAACATATCTCAGCAGTTTTTACGTTCACCCCTGAGGGAGGGGGCTCTCACCAAAATAAAGGGAATTCAGAGTTTGTACATCTGGCCAAGGAATTTTATCCGATGCTGGTTAATATACAGAACTATGTGAATGCAAAATGTTGAGGCCAACTTGACCGCTGTGAAGCTGCAGCTGGAGAAGAAAGAGAAGGACGATAATTGTGATGTAGAGATGCTTGCAATGAGGGGAATAAGATGAAAACAGTATATAAAAAAGAAAGGCACATCTCACAGTCTTACTGTGTCGAACTCATGAACTAATGTATAGTTTGCTCCCCCAAATGGTAGGCTGATGCAGTCTTCCTTTCAGTCTGTAACAAATCAGTTCCGTTGAAGCTGGACCTACCCAGAAACAATGCAGAACTGATCCTGTAAGCATGACCATGTTAATGAGGTCTGCTGAGGAGATAGTTTAAACCTATTGCGAAGACAAGACAGGAGGCTCCGCGTCGTAACATTTTCACAGCATATTAATACATGGTTATTTTGCTGATCTCATCTCCACTACCTGTGCTGAATGAATATGCACAGTTTGAAAAGGTCAACTTTCCTTTCTTTGCTCAAGCTTCAAGCTTTAATTGAGGATCCTGTCATACTCATTGCCAGAGCACAGCAATCAAATTAGACATCATCGTGTGGAGGAAACGTTGAACTTAAGGCTGCAATATGTTTTAGTAAAACGCTGCAAAGTTTTCAAGCTGCTTTAGATTATCGCTTTCAAGTGAATAAACTGAAATCATAATAAGTAGGCAAGGCTTCCATAAGCATTTATTTTTGATCTAGCTGCTTTTTCTACTTCAAACATCAAAAGGTACTGCAGCTCAAGTAGGCATCTGGGACAAACACATCCTGAGGAACCATTTTCTGACTGATCCAGACGATATCTTCAATTCCA
The DNA here is from genome assembly GCF_035084215.1 of Heptranchias perlo. Lineage (NCBI taxonomy): Eukaryota > Metazoa > Chordata > Chondrichthyes > Hexanchiformes > Hexanchidae > Heptranchias > Heptranchias perlo. The sequence goes on along the minus strand of NC_090355.1, from coordinate 10,233,707 downwards.
ATTGCGCTCCTGTTTATAGCTCTTTAATATTGTGTGACACAAATACATTGCCCAAGTGATTATGTTAATGTAAAGCAATGTTACTCAATAATGTTTCATCAAGTAACAGAATCCCAAACAATCCCTTGCAGCACAGCGTGATGGGTCTGTGTCAGTAATTTTCAGTGAATTCCTATTTCAATCATGCCAAACTGGCCAATTGCTGAGCGAAGGCTAATACTTCCTCACAGGAAGAGGAAAAGTAAGCAAACTATATAACTTGGACAATAATCAGAAGACTAGGGAACACAAGAAAAAAAGAACTTGATTTGGCAAAAATTCCAGAGGGGAGGTGAGGGGAATTTTTTTAAGCAGCAAGTTGTAATGATCTGGAATGCGCTGCCTGAAAGGGCGATGCAAGCAGATTCAATCATAACTTTCAAAAGGGAATTGGATAAATACTTGAAGGGGAGAAAATTGAAGGGCAATGGGGAAAGAGCAGTGGAGTGGGACTAATTGGATAGCTCTTTCAAAGAGCCGTCACAGACACGATGGGCCGAATGGCCTCCTCCTGCGATTGATGATTCTATGATTTGTTTTTTGGTCAGCTGAACTTCACAAACACACAGGTACCCAAGTCACTCAAGAATCTATAATTCAAGCTACAGAGAAACCTACACCCATGTCAAGGGTTTCTGTTTGAGCAAATTTAGAGCGCACGTGTTGTCACCCACCTCTCCCCAACACCACCCCCCCCCACCCTGCCCCCAGTCGAGGTAGACCCCAACTTACTCCAAAGAGTTTGGGTGCAGATTGGTGGAGCCAAGGCTTACAGCCTCCAAATGTGTACAAGGGTACTGCTGGAGTTTAACCAGCTAAAGCCGCACATCATACCAAAGCAGGCCACAGGTCTGTTTCTTTCTGGTTGTTCATCCACAATCAGGCTATCTATTAGGAATTTGGCCTGCATAGTACTCAGCTAAATGGGAAGAATGCCAGACAAGCCTATCTCTCCAGGTTGCTACAGTGAGGCTGGCGGGTAAGTCGATCATCAAGAATGCTCTGGATGTGCTGGGATCTTGGGTCAAGTATGCCACAGAGCATTGACTTCATCTGAACTTGGATTGCCATACACATAATCTTAGAGTTGATATTAGCTCATATAGAACCATACAGGCCATGGTGGATGACAGACTTTCACTGCTTGCTCGGCACCTTATGCCAATGGCGTGCAACCTCTGAAAGGAAGCACAGAAAGCCACCAGTCATAAATACCGGAGTAATATTCATCACCTTTAAGGTCTATGCCTGACATATTCTAATCACCAGTTCGGAGGAATGGATAGTCAGGAAACTGTTCAGTAAGACCATGCAGAGGCACACCTAGAGTCTGGAGGGTCCTCTATTGTAGACCCCCGTAAAGCTTCTGAGGAATGTACATAGATCCCACAAGCCAAGGTCTACACCCTTTAAGTAATATTTTTGTCCAGACAAGATTACCCAAGCACATGCTAACTACCACTTCAAGTAGGTCAATGATCAGAGCCACCCCCAAGCCCATAACATCCAAAGGACCCTTTAAGTATCAAGGACACTAATATTTCCTAGGATAGGAAAAGTCCAATCTCAGGTTTCTCACCACTCTCGGAGTTGATATTTCAGTTGGCAAAAAGAAGTGCCAACACCTCTGAGGTGAATCCTTATGCTTCTGTGATCTCTGAGACTGATTGGGAATGATACCAATACAGCCCCCTGATAAATGCAAGTACAACCCCATCCTATGGCAAATAAACATGTACCCACTTAAACAAGCTTAGCACCAGCTAACCAGCCAAGCCTTCTGCCAAAATCTCATACTGTCTTGAAGAATTTTCCAAGAGCAGCCCAATTGCCCCACAGCAGCAGAGGTGCCAGGACCACACTTAATTGGAAACTTGCTGTTGTTTGTGAGCCAGTACACTCACTTGTCACCTAGCCCATTTCCTCAGGGGGAGCAAAGCATTTTTAGGAGGGTTGCCTCCGACCACTATACTCCCCAAGTGGGACTGGTCATAAGGGGGTGACGGTGTTCCCTGCCTCACTGTAGCTCCCAGTCCCCCCACTAGCACAGGGGCTCACTGATTATTTGATTCCACAGTTGGGCGACACTTAGCCTTCAACCCAAATAGTGCCTACAACGGTGGGTCCAAAGGCATCCCTCTGGGGGGCTTTTTGCACACTTCAATAATCCCAAGGGTGAATAGCGCAGTTTGAAACAGCAGAAATATCCAAAAGTTTGTTGGGGAATAAGGACACCTGGGACTGGGTCAACAGAGGTGCATCTCCAAGTCATTGAGAGCATCCAGGTGTGGCCCAATCAAGGGGATTGGAGGGGGTAAATCCCAATAGCCCATGGTAGCATTGCCTGCATAAAATTGGTGGTCCTGTATGCTGGGAGCTGCCTCTATCAGTCAGATAGAAAATACCGACTGTCGTGGTAAATGTTAAGCAAATGTAAATACATTTACAAGCATAAAATCCACACCACTGCCTGGAACTAGATCAGAGGTGCAACTCTGAGTCATTGTGAACAACAACAACTTGCATTTATTTCGCACCTTAAACGTAGTAAAACATCCCAAGGCACTTCACAGGAGCATTATCAGTCAAAATTTGAGCTACACAAGGTGATATTAGGACAGGTGATCAAAAGCTGGGTCAAAGAGGTAGGTTTTAAGGAGCGTCTTAAAAGAGGAGAGAGAAGTAGAGAGGTAGAGAGATTTAGGGAGGGAATTCCAAAGCTTAGGGCCCAGGCAGCTGAAGGCATGGCCGCCAATGGTGGAGTAATGAAAATTGGGGACGTGCAAGAGGCCAGAATTGGAGGAACGCAGAGATCTCGGAGGGCTGTAGAGCTGGAGAAGGTTCCAGAGATAGGGAGGGGCGAGAGCATGGGGGCATTGAAAGCAAGGATGACAATTTTAACATCGAGATACAGCCAGAGTATGGCCCATTCCAGGTTATTTGGGCTCTTCCTAGAACCCAGGTGAACTAGTTGCTGTCACAATCGCAGTTGGCTGCAGTGATGTGCGTTATACACTGTTCACGAGCCTTGATCCAAGTTAGACGTTAGAAGAAACTTTTTACTGAACCACTTTACTGGGGACAAGGGCATCAAAGGTGGAGTTGAGAGAGTGATTGTGCAGGTCTACAGCTGCATAAGTATTGTGGCAAATGGAGAGGCGCTGGGAGTTTGAAAGTGCAGGGAGCCAGCTGATCGGCCTTTGCTGCATTTTCCGCCAGATTTCATTGGAGTCACACCAGCTCTCCAGTGGCAAATCTATCCTGATTCAACATGTTTTGGGCACGTGGAAATCAGAGCAGCACGTACTCTGTATAGAACTTAAAAAAATAATACAGCTGTGTACGACAGAAAACCTCTAATATTTAGACCATCACTTCATTATAGAATCATAGAATCATAGAAGTTACAACATGGAAACAGGCCCTTCGGCCCAACATGTCCATGTCGCCCAGTTTATACCACTAAGCTAGTCCCAATTGCCTGCACTTGGCCCATATCCCTCGATACCCATCTTCCCCATGTAACTGTCCAAATGCTTTTTAAAAGACAAAATTGTACCCGCCTCTACTACTGCCTCTGGCAGCTCGTTCCAGACACTCACCACCCTTTGAGTGAAAAAATTGCCCCTCTGGATCCTTTTGTATCTCTCCCCTCTCACCTTAAATCTGTGCCCCCTCGTTATAGACTCCCCTACCTTTGGGAAAAGATTTTGACTATCGACCTTATCTATGCCCCTCATTATTTTATAGACTTCTATAAGATCACCCCTTAACCTCCTACTCTCCAGGGAATAAAGTCCCAGTCTGTCTAACCTCTCCCTGTAAGTCAAACCATCAAGTCCCGGTAGCATCCTAGTAAATCTTTTCTGCACTCTTTCTAGTTTAATAATATCCTTTCTATAATAGGGTGACCAGAACTGTACACAGTACTCCAAGTGTGGCCTCACCAATGCCCTGTACAACTTCAACAAGACATCCCAACTCCTGCATTCAATGTTCTGACCAATGAAACCAAGCATGCTGAATGCCTTCTTCACCACCCTATCCACCTGTGACTCCACTTTCAAGGAGCTATGAATCTGTACTCCTAGATCTCTTTGTTCTATAACTCTCCCCAACGCCCTACCATTAACGGAGTAGGTCCTGGCCCGATTCGATCTACCAAAATGCATCACCTCACATTTATCTAAATTAAACTCCATCTGCCATTCATCGGCCCACTGGCCCAATTTATCAAGATCCCGTTGCAATCCTAGATAACCTTCTTCACTGTCCACAATGCCACCAATCTTGGTGTCATCTGCAAACTTACTAACCATGCCTCCTAAATTCTCATCCAAATCATTAATATAAATAACAAATAACAGCGGACCCAGCACCGATCCCTGAGGCACACCGCTGGACACAGGCATCCAGTTTGAAAAACAACCCTCGACAACCACCCTCTGTCTTCTGTCGTCAAGCCAATTTTGTATCCAATTGGCTACCTCACCTTGGATCCCATGAGATTTAACCTTATGTAACAACCTACCATGCGGTACCTTGTCAAATGCTTTGCTGAAGTCCATGTAGACCACGTCTACTGCACAGCCCTCATCTATCTTCTTGGTTACCCCTTCAAAAAACTCAATCAAATTCGTGAGACATGATTTTCCTCTCACAAAACCATGCTGACTGTTCCTAATTAGTCCCTGCCTCTCCAAATGCCTGTAGATTCTGTCCCTCAGAACACCCTCTAACAACTTACCCACTACAGATGTCAGGCTCACTGGTCTGTAGTTCCCAGGCTTTTCCCTGCCGCCCTTCTTAAACAAAGGCACAACATTTGCTACCCTCCAATCTTCAGGCACCTCACCTGTAGCGGTGGATGATTCAAATATCTCTGCTAGGGGACCCGCAATTTCCTCCCTAACCTCCCATAACGTCCTGGGATACATTTCATCAGGTCCCGGAGATTTATCTACCTTGATGCGCGTTAAGACTTCCAGCACCTCCCTCTCTGTAATATGTACACTCCTCAAGACATCACTATTTATTTCCCCAAGTTCCCTAACATCCATGCCTTTCTCAACCGTAAATACCGATGTGAAATATTCATTCAGGATCTCACCCATCTCTTGTGGTTCCGCACATAGATGACCTTGTTGATCCTTAAGAGGCCCTACTCTCTCCCTAGTTACCCTTTTGCCCTTTATGTATTTGTAGAAGCTCTTTGGATTCACCTTTGCCTGATCTGAGATCCTTGGGCAATTAATTCTATTTCGCTTCAGTTAGTTACACGTTCAGGACTGAAACAAACCATTGCAGTCCATTGATCAGTCCAAGAATTCAGAGAATATTATACATTACTCCATCTCTTCAATCCCAAAAAAAACTACCCAGCTCCTTCTGCCTTCCTGTCTCCCGGGGCAGACTGTTCTGTACATTCACCACTGCCTGTGTGAAGCAGTTACACCTGAACTGTTCCTCCCACTGCCCTCTCTCCAAACTTGACTCTGGCCCCTGCATTATAGAAATCATAAATATTTGGTGAGGTCTCCCTTTTCTCCAGTGTAAACATTCCCAGATTAATTATTTTTTGTTGATCTCTTAACTAAAAATCACAATACCATCTGATTCAGCCTGCAAAGTCAAAGATCGCTTTTCTTCTGTGAATGCTCTGGCTGTGCTCCGTGTGTCTCTGGGTGCTCATTTCACTGACATAAGTACCTACCTTCTTTATTAATAATTTACACGCATCATTGACAATGTCAAAGAGTGGGCTATGTACTTGCAGTCAAAATAAATCATTCAGTCATTACCAAGCTTCTGCATAGTTAATGGTCAACGATGCTGATTGTGATGTCTATTATTGGCATTCTAGAGCTTTTAAGAAACACTTACAAGGTAATTTCAACCTAACCCACCCGTCGGGAATAGGGCAATTTCGGATCGGATGCTCGTTTTACACCAACCTGATTTTACGTTCCACTGACTTCAATGGAGCGTAAAATCGGGCGGGGTGTAAACAGGCCTTTGACCCAAACCTGCCCCATTCCCTCCTGGTGTATTAGAATAAAATGACTCCCTTAGTAAAGATTTCCTTAAGATCTTGCATATCCAACAATTTTTTAATAAATATATAACTTTTTGGGAAAATATTGGAAAATTGTATGTGGGGGAGGGTCCTATCAAGCTATTAACGAAAATCATAAACATTACATTTTTTTTTAAGAGGTAGATACTACTGCAGATGAATATTTAAACAAGTTAATGGAGTGAAAAACACAAAGTCACCAGGCCCAGATAGGATGCATCCCAGGATACCAAAGGAGGTCAGAGGGGAGACAGCAGAGGCACTAATCATAATTTTTCGAGATTCGTTGGGAATGGGAGCTGTGTAAAAGGAATGGAGGACAGCAAATGTTACATCCCTGTTCCAAAAAGGGGAAAAGAACAAATTATTGGCCAATTACTTTTGCTTCTGTTGTGGATTAACTTCTAGAGCTCATTTACGGGGCAGTGAATACTTAGAAAAACAAGGGTTAGTCGGCATATATTTATGAAAGGCTCACGCGTGACTTGTTTAATTGATTTTCAGAAGAGACTACAGACTGATGGATCAAGAGAATGTGGTGGAGATTGTATATTTAAATTTTCAGAAGGTTTGTGATATAATACTTCATAAGAGACTTGTTACGAAAATTGAAGCACGAGGCGCGTTTAGCTGCACAGATAGAAGGATGGCTAGGTGATAGAAAGCAAAGAGGAGAGGGAGGGATTTTTTTTGGATGGGCAAAATGAGGATAGTGGTCAATCCTTGGAATCTGTGCAAACTCTTCAGTTTCCCCATTTATATAAACGATTTGGACATAGGCACAAGAGCAGCAATATCAAAGTTTTCTGATGATACCAAATTAGGGGCCTGAGGAAGCACGCGGGAGATTGAACAAATCTAGACAGGTTGGCAGAACGGGCAGATAGGCGAGAGATGCTGTTCAATGCAGAGAAGTATGAAGTAGCATATTTGGGGGAAAAGAACAGTGAAAGAAAGTATACGCTAAATGTTCAGATTCTTAAGAGTGAAGGAACAGACATCTGGAGTAAAACAAGTAAGGGCCAATTTTAACTCCCGGCGAGAAGCCAGCGGGAGCAGATAGCAATCCCGCACAGGGGTCTTCGTCAGAGCAAAAGAAGAACCGCCTGACATCCAAACTACTTCTGACCTTAAATAACTTGTAAGCGGGACCCCTGGTCCTCCCTAACCTGTCCAGTTGAAATAATTGATCCAAATAAACACAATCTAGTCCCTTCATTATTTCACAAACCTACATCAATAGCTCGAGTCTATGCTTCTCTAAAGTTCTAGTTCTGGCTCTTTGAGCCTATCTGGGTAACTAATATATTTTACCCTGGGAAATAATCATGTGGCTCTCTTCTAAACTCCTTCCAAATCCTTACTATTCCCCATCATGTGAGACAACCAAAACTGGACACAGTATTCTGAGGCCTAACCAAGGTTTTGTACAAGGACAAAATAGCATGTTTTGCTTTGTAATAAATTGTCCTGTGAATACAATCTAGAACGCTGTTTGCTTTAGCTATAGCTTCAAAGCATTGGTTATTAACCTTTAGAGGGTGATGCACTATAACATCCAGATCTTTTTCTTTCACCATTGGCTTCAATTCTGTTCCCTGTAAGATGTATGTATATTTAGCATTAGACCTGACCACGAGCATAACACTACACTTTTCTTAGTTGAAAATCATTTGCCAAACATGGGCCCATTCCGCCAACACATCGAGCTCTGCCTGCAATAGTTGAGCCTCCTCTACAATCCTAACTCTTGCACATAACCTAACATTGTCTGCAAACTAATGGATCATTCTCCCAACACCTACATCTAGGTCATTAATGAAAATAGTGAAGAGCAAAGGTCCTAACACCGATCCCTGCAGGATACCACTGGTAATCAGTCTCCAAGCAGATCCAAATGCAGTGACAACTTTCTGCCTACGGGCATTCAGCCAATTCTAAATCCACTGCAGCAGATTACCACAAATTCCTCAAGATTCTATCTTGTAGAGAAGCCTCTTGTGAGGCACCTTATCGAAGGCTTTCTGAAAGTCCAGGCAGACAATCTCTACTGCGTTACCCTCAACCACTAACCTGGTGACTTCTTCAAAATATTCAATCAAATTTGTAAGAAATGGCCTTCTGTTGCGGAAACTGTGTTGGGTGTCCCTGGTAACGCCTTGTCTATCCAAGTGGTCATATAGGGCATCCCTAATGATACCTTCGAGCATCATACCTGTTACAGAAGTCAAACTAATGTCCTATAGTTACCCAGTACTGCCTTATCACCCCTTTAAAAAAGTGGAACTACATTAACATCCTTCCAGTCTGAGGGAAAAATCCCCACCCCTCGGATGGATATCATCTGGGCCAATAGCCCGATCTATTGTAAGGTTTGTGCTTCAATCTAAGACAATATCCTCATCTATTTTAATATTAACAATTTTACTGTTAATAGCACCATTTATTGCTGTCAATTGAGCATCATCTTCAAGAGTTGAAGAACGATGCAAAGTACTCGTTTAACGTTTCTGCCATACCCGGGAATCATTTCTAACCTGGCGCCTTTCAATGGCCCAAAGCAATCTTTGATGGTCCTCTGACTCTTAACACAGCTGAAAAAGCTTTTCCCATTACTACCACAAAATGAGTTAAAATGCCATCTGAGACGAATGTACGTAATGGAACCCGATTAACCAGTGGAGTTAAAATAGGGAATCAGCAGGAATGGAGCAGGAAATGGAACCATTTCATTTTAATTGCTGCTTCCCTACTGATCAGGGAGAGTTTGAATTGCCCCGATATTTTTGAAGATGGGAGCGCAGTTAGAAAGGTCTCCAAGAAGAAATAGGATTCTGGGTATCATACTTTAGGACATTGAATTTAAAAGGAAGGAAATTATGCTAATTTGTAGAAGACATTGTTCAAAGACAAGTCAAAGTTGAAATATTACATGCAGTCAGGGCACCTTATTATAGGAAATGTAATAGAGCTATGGAATGAGTGCAGTAAAGATTCACTAGAATGATGCCTGGAATGAGAGATTATAGTTATCAAGAACGGCTTGACAAATTGGAGCTTTTTTCAGTGGAACAGAGAAGGTTAATTAAATTTAATAGAGGTTTTGAAAATTATGGAAGGCTTTGAGAATAAAGTGAAAGATTGTTTCCGCTGCTTGGCAAAGTGGTAACAAAGGGGAATAAAATGAGGATTATCATGAGAAGAACAAAGAAGGAAGTTAGAAGGATTTTTTTGGGGGGTGTTATTAGAATATGGAATGTGTTAACGTAATTGGCTATTAAGGCAGGGGCTGTACCATCAATTAAAATGGAGTTGGATAAATATTTGAAAAGAAAGAATATAAAAGGATACAGGGAAAAGGCAGAAAACCGGAATTCGAATCGATAGATCCAGTAGAAAGGTTGGCACTGTTGCAAGCATGCTCGGTCAAATGGCATTGAATTTTACCTTGCGGCCTATGGGGTTGAGTTACCATGGGGAGTGGTGCGGGGGGTGGTGGGGTGTGGTTTCTCCCAATTGTCCATTTACGTCATTTCTTCAGTGTTTCCACGGCTCTTCCACCTAAGTTATGGTGGACAATCTTGAGGACACCACCATGTAAATTTAACCTTTATGATCCTCTGTTTACTGGGACTGAATCAGAAAATTTAGGCACTATATTTATCCCTGTTGGTCTGATAGATGGTCCTGATCGAAGGCTTGGCTTTGTCTTTTCCAGGCGCAACCCCTCAGATAATGAAGCAGTCCGTGCCCATATGCAGCAAGGCCTGGACAACATCCAAGCTTGGGCTAATAAGTGGCAAGTAACACTCGCGCCAGACAAGTGCCAGGCAATGACCATCTCCAACAAGAGAGAGTCTAACCACCTCCCCTTGATAGCCAACGGCATTACCATTGCCAAATCCCCCACCATCAACATCCTGGGGGTCACTATTAACCGGAAACTTAACTGGACCAGCCACATAAATACTGTGGCAACAAGGGCAGGTCAGAGGCTGGGTATTCTGCGGCAAGTGACTCACCTCCTGCCCCCCAATGCCTTTCCATCATCTGCAAGGCACAAGTCAGGAGTGTGATGGAATACTCTCCACTTGCTTGGATAAGTGCAGCTCCAACAACACTCAAAAAGCTCGACACCATTCAGGACAAAGCAGCCCGCTTAATTGGCACCCCATCCACCACCCTAAACCTTCACCGCCGGCACACCATGGCTGCAGGGTGTACCATCCACAGGATGCACTGCATTAACTCGCCAAGGCTTCTTTGGCAGCACCTCCCAAACCCACGACCTTTACCACCTCGAAGGACAAAGGCAGCAGGCACATGGGAACAACACCACTTGCACGTTCCCCTCCAAGTCACACACCATCCTGACTTGGAAATATATCGCCGTTCCTTCATCGTCACTGGGTCAAAATCCTGGAACTCCCTACCTAACAGCACTGTGGGAGAACCTTCATCACACGGACTGCAGCAGTTCAAGAAGGCGGCTCACCACCACCTTCTCAAGGGCAATTAGGGATGGGCAATAAATGCTGGCCTTGCCAGCGACGCCCACATCCCATGAACGAATAAAAAAAAACCCTTTCCAAAGTTAAGTACTAATCCTGTACAAAAGGATTTATTTTGTTGCTTCACTCAGAAATGCTGTCACAGTCAATATGTAACAGCAGTAGTACTGGATTCCCATTCAAAGGAGCCATTGTTAAAATCTTAACTTCAATTCTCATTCAGACTCTACGGGGGAGAAATTAGTCTTCATCAAAAGTGCGAAATGGGCAATAGCGAAAAGGCAGCCCAATTTACACCACAACTAGCTTTCGTTTCCATTGAAGTCACTGGGAACGAGTATTGGGCACAATGTAAAATGGGCTGCTAATTCATTAACGCCCATTTCACAATTTCGCCAAAGACCAATTTGGTCACTTATTTTTCTTTAAATAGTTACCTCTACAAATGAATTAAGGAGTAGGCCATTCTGCCCCTCAAGCCTGTTCCGCCATTCAATTCGATCACGGCTGATCTGTACCTCAACTTCCATATCTCTTGATACCCTTGCCTAAAATCTATCGATCTTTTTACTTTAAAAATGCAAGAGCGTAGTTCAAATTGAAACGTAAATGCATGATTGAAACTGTCCTGTTGTGGGCAGATTTTTCTGTTCTTATGAAAAAGTTGGAGAGGGAACAAGTGGAATCGTGACACCAAAGAGATGAATGAAACAAATAAGGTAGCCTTAACCAAGGTAAGGTGTGTTTTGGATGAATCTAGATGATTGGAATTTGACAATTGAAGAACACATGGTACAAGGCAGCTTCAGGCTTGTTTCCCGCATCATGCAGTGTGATTTTTGCAGGGACTGGTGGTCCTGGAGATGGTATCAGGATGGTTTGAATTTGCTCTTCATGTAGTTTCCTGTTGAGCCACTACAGGACATGCACTCTGTTGCTGACTGCAACTGAGTGACCTAGGAGGGATGGAGACCTAACTTGAAGTTATCCATGCCAACAATAAAATTGATATTTTTACAAAAAAGTTTTTAAAAATTATAGTGAGTGTATTAGTTTCTTCCAGTGCTGCCACAGACTAGTTTTGCCCTTTAAAGAAAATAAGGGGGTTGATATTGGAGCCCCATCCTTTTCAGGCACCTTTGCTTCACCAGCTCAGAGACCTGACCTCATACAAGTTTGAGATGTCAGGTCATTTAAATAATAATAATGTGCACATTGGCCCAAATGCAGGAAATGCATTGATGAAGGGGCAGCATATCTGGTGCAATCTAGTGGCTTTTATGAGCTACTGGGCAAATTTGAAGAGGTAACTTAAAGATAATAGGTTGCATAGAGAAACAAAAAAAAAACGATGCAAAACCTTTGCCACTTTAAGAACACCTTCACCATGTAGCATCCCTGGTCCCATTACTAATAGGCACACTAGGAGCAAAGAACCAACCCACCACAAATCCTGCAAAATTGTGCTGGGAACTCATTTCGAAATTTTTTGCACACAATCTAGGGCCTTAATGAGGACACGGCATGACATGGACACAAACGGCCTGGCACACAAAATGGTGAATTGCAACCCACTGAGAAATAACCTTCAGGACCGACTCACCCAGTTTTGTGATACTCTTGCCCCCCTCTCCCCCCACTGCCCCGCCCCCGGGCACTCCGCACTTGAAAATTGGCCAGAAGGAGATTAAAAACAATGAAAGACATTCTATTGGAATCGAATTGCAGATGGCAAGACTAAAAATTAAATGTTACACTACTGAGGTTCAATGGAAAACGATTTCGCTGCAGACCAATACTTAGTCTTTTGGAGACTTACAAGAACAAACATTTCAAATCACAGACCTTATGAAAATGCTCCTAAATTACCTCTCTCTAAAATGTCCGGTTTTGTGACATGAATGCAGTTTAGTAACTACCTTGTAATGGGAACACAAATAGGCCTGCTGAGAATAAAATGATTTAAGATTGCAGTGTTCCATCTTCATATGGTCAATAAGCAAGCAGACCATGAAACTGTGGGAGAAATTCAAATTTACAACTCTTAAATTGGATGGATGTTTCCCCATTACAGATTGAAGGTTGAAGATTAATGTTTGCTTTTTGAAATTAGAAAAAAATCATCCTTATTTTCGAAGGTGTTTCTTCTCCTGACTTGATGAATAAGTTACCCTTGTTCCCAGGTCTCAGTATGGAAATACATAGAAGTGATAAAAGATTGACTTCTCATTTCCCTCCGTCGTCCCTGAAGTGAAGTACTTCAACGGAACTCAATGGCTCCCAAAGATGCCCTGAGTTTAAGAACCCACAATTGAGGCAATCACAGGGGATTTACACTTGTTTCTTTTGTTTTTGTGTGATGTTTAATTTGTTTCTCAAGTCAATGTATAAAGGGATTAAAGGTGACAAATTTTCTTCTTCTAAATGTGGGCACCCCTACACCCCCACTTCCCACCCACACCCCCTCACCCTCACCCCATCCCACTCCCCCCTCCACAACCCCACTCCCCCCTCCACAACCTCCCCATCCCCCACCCAAAACAGCTGAACTTCAAAGCAACCCTGAATGTATGCCTACATCAACCAGCTCAATTAAATGGACTCATTTAACTCTTGACTCATCCCAAAGTGTCAAGGACTGAACAGAGCATGGTTTGATCGACTAATAATTTCTTTACTACATTCCTAAAGCACAGTCAAAGATGAATTGCAACCTTATCGCCATAAACAGAATAACTTGTTTTCAAAAATATAAACACAAAAACTTGTTTTGAAAATTAGAACACAGCATTAACTGTGTTCAATTTAACAGTGCATCTGACATGTTGCTTGTCGTCAGATTGCCGAATAGCATGAGTCACAGATCATAATAGTGTGAAAAACCATTTGAAAGGTTAAGCTGCACGTAGTTAATGAAAACTGAACAATCTAGTTTGATAGGTGCGGATTCCTAATGGTGTGGAGGAATTGAAGAAATTAATATTGATATCAAAATGTCACAGTGAGCTTTCTCAAGTGGACAATGTCTTCGCTCTCATGGCTAATTTTCCTGTGAGCGGCGAACGAGCGGTGCCCACCGTTGGTTAGACTTACACTTGCCCACAGACTTTCTATGGGCTTTTTCATGGCAAATTCCTCCAACGGGACCCTCAATAGCAGCGTGACGCCCTCTACAGGACATCTGGGGCCCGTGTGAACGGGGCAAGCAACTGCATACCTCCTTAACCAATCACATTGAAGAATCATTAATGAGCAGCGCAGTTTTTTTTTATTCGTTCACGGGATGTGGGCGTCGCTGGCGAGGCCAGCATTTATTGCCCATCCCTAATTGCCCTTGAGAAGGTGGTGGTGAGCCGCCTTCTTGAACCGCTGCAGTCCGTGTGGTGACGGTTCTCCCACAGTGCTGTTAGGAAGGGAGTTCCAGGATTTTGACCCAGCGACAATGAAGGAACGGCGATATATTTCCAAGTCGGGATGGTGTGTGACTTGGAGGGGAACGTGCAGGTGGTGTTGTTCCCACGTGCCTGCTGCTCTTGTCCTTCTAGGTGGTAGAGGTCGCGGGTTTGGGAGGTGCTGTCGAAGAAGCCTTGGCGAGTTGCTGCTGTGCATCCTGTGGATAGTGCACACTGCAGCCACGGTGCGCCGGTGGTGAAGGGAGTGAATGTTCAGGGTGGTGGATGGGGTGCCAATCAAGCGGGCTGCTTTATCTTGGATGGTGTCGAGCTTCTTGAGTGTTGTTGGAGCTGCACTCATCCAGGCAAGTGGGGAGTATTCCATCACACTCCTGACTTGTGCCTTGTAGATGGTGGAAAGGCTTTGGGGAGTCAGGAGGTGAGTCACTCGCCGCAGAATACCCAGCCTCTGACCTGCTCTAGCAGCCACAGTATTTATATGGCTGGTCCAGTTAAGTTTCTGGTCAATGGTGACCCCCAGGATGTTGATGGTGGGGGATTCGGTGATGGTAATGCCGTTGAATGTCAGGGGGAGGTGGTTAGACTCTCTTGTTGGAGATGGTCATTGCCTGGCACTTATCTGGCGCGAATGTTACTTGCCACTTGTGAGCCCAAGCCTGGATGTTGTCCAGGTGTTGCTGCATGCGGGCTTGGACTGCTTCATTATCTGAGGGGTTGCGAATGGAACTGAACACTGTGCAGTCATCAGCGAACATCCCCATTTCTGACCTTATGATGGAGGGAAGGTCATTGATGAAGCAGCTGAAGATGGTTGGGCCTAGGACACTGCCCTGAGGAACTCCTGCAGCAATGTCCTGGGGCTGAGATGATTGGCCTCCAACAACCACTACCATCTTCCTTTGTGCTAGGTATGACTCCAGCCACTGGAGAGTTTTTCCCCTGATTCCCATTGACTTCAATTTTACTAGGACTCCTTGGTGCCACACTCGGTCAAATGCTGCCTTGATGTCAAGGGCAGTCACTCTCACCTCACCTCTGGAATTCAGCTCTTTTGTCCATGTTTGAACCAAGGCTGTAATGAGGTCTGGAGCCGAGTGGTCCTGGCGGAACCCAAACTGAGCATCGGTGAGCAGGTTATTGGTGAGTAAGTGCCGCTTGATAGCACTGTCGACGACACCTTCCATCACTTTGCTGATGATTGAGAGTAGACTGATGGGGCGGTAGTTGGCCGGATTGGATTTGTCCTGCTTTTTGTGGACAGGACATACCTGGGCAATTTTCCACATTGTCGGGTAGATGCCAGTGTTGTAGCTGTACTGGAACAGCTTGGCCAGAGGCGCAGCTCGTTCTGGAGCACAAGTCTTCAGCACTACAGCTGGGATGTTGAACCAGAAAGTGTAAATTAGAATAATGAATTCAATGTCAAATTAGGTACAGAAAGCAAAATAAAGAGAGGACTAGAAATATTGAATTGAGAGACAGAGATAAAAGAGTAAGAAAAAATAAATAAATAAAAATATATATTTTTTTAAATGTTCAACAATTAAAGTGTGAAGGCATGAGACTTTACACTTAAGTGAATTTTCAGTGCTAGAGAAGTTGTTCAGCAGAAATTAAGACTCATCCGCCATTAAAAGTGTGCTTAGACTTGACGTACCCATTTTTGGCAAGATTAGTTTGTATCCATCAGGTCAGTGCAGGAACTTCACACCATTCCATTCATTCAAAAGGGGAGCCAACCGGCGAGATATCATTCTCACAGAGTTTACGGAGGAGCAGGACGTCTGGGACAGCAACTTCCAGATTTGCAGGTTTGACTGAACATGTACGGTCACCGGAAGTTGTTTTACCAAGTGCACTGAAATAACGGTGAGCCATGTTAGCCTTGCTGTTATTTTCACAGGAAAATCTGGCCCATTGTTGTTGGAGCACGTAGATTTTGCAGTTGAATAGCTGTCAGAGAGCTTACAGAAGCTCAAATTCCACACAGATTCCTACACACAGCATCAGGAATCAGCACCTAACAAACCAGATGGCCAAAGGTGCTAAGTATCAGATAATCCAGTGACTTTTGGCTCATCTATTGTCTCATCTACAATATATGGGTAAAAAAACTGAAAACACTTGTTATGCAGATATGGCAGTCTATGATGCAACAGTGAAGCCATCATTCTTAAGTTCTTGGACCTGGTGAGACAAGCTTAGCTCTATCCCCTTCTCAAAGAAACTGGACTTGAAATTTCCTTCAATATTCCTCCGCCTTCTTTCAATGTCATATTTCATGCAACGTTGATAATTTTATCTTGATTACATCTTGTCTAATGCCTTCAATTTTCAATCACCAGTCTCCCCCGAGGAATATGTCAAACATGTCCTTTCTGCTTTCTGTACTTAACACACTCCCATTAATGACACTATCTAAAAATGCCAAATTGAATGACACATGTTTCAATTGTTTTGCTCTTGGGATTTTGTTAAATTCACACAATTCTATTTGAAATGCTCATTTTTGCTCAAGATTTAAAAGCAGGTTTTAAATATACAGGCAGTTCCCAATTATTCAAGTGTCGATCAAACTTTGAGGTTTGAATGGTAAGTGGAAACTATGTTATGTTGATTAATTGAATACATTTTTCACTTCCCAAGTGGTTAGATAATTGAAGTTCCACGGTTTGGTTTCTTCCACCTCATACACTAACATCCTCGTCTCAATCCATGAAGTTTGGGGAAAGGCAAAGCATTTCTTGGTAAATTTTCTTCATCCAGAAGAAATGTTACAGATCAGGGGCGCTAAATTGGGCCATGTAGCTCCCGTTGTTTCGGCGCAACACGGCCTCTCTCACATCCAAGATGGCGTCTTGGATGCGCATGCACATTTCCAGCGTGACGTGCGCCGGACGCTATCTTGGCATAGGAGTTAGCGCAGCCGCAGATAACGAAAACTGGAATCATGCAAAGTAGGGAGAAAATGGTGTCAATCAGTTTGTGCAACACTGATTTAAAGTGATGGGCACTGTTTCAGGACTTAACGCTCAACTCTACGCACAGTCTTAACCCCGACCATCTGAACGTGTCTTCGAGTGCTTGGAGGACCCCAACCAGCGCTATTTAAAGGGACCATGCAGGATTTACAGGTTAGTGGCTGGATTATTGCTTCTGGCTACTGAGACATTTGTAACTGCTTTTGGAGGTCTCCTGGACTTCAAAACTCGGACGCAGGACATAGTCTAACATTTAGAGCCAGTACGTGCAGGAGTGAAGCAAAGAGTGGGAGACATTTGGAATGCTCTTCTGCAGACAGCAGTTAATGCGAGCTCACTTGTGAATGTTAAATCTGAGATTGATAGATTTCTGTGAACCAAGGGTACTAAGGGCAAAGGCGGGTATTATGGAGTTAAGTCACAGGTCCACCATGATCTCATTGAATGTTGGAACAGGCTCGAGGGGCTAAATGCCACTGCCACTTGCTGCCTCCTGATATGCATCACCTTCTCCTGCAAGAAAGCGGGACGTGTGTCTGGGTGACGTGCCTTTCATTGTTGAATATCTAGTGTGTGTGGCCTGTGAGTTGTGGGTGGGCGGCTTGTAACAGTGGTAATGTGTAAGGCGAGAGGAAGCATCTGGTTGTAAGAGTTGAGTACTGATGGAAAGAGTTTTTTGGTATGTGGGTGATGGGGGTTGTCATGCGTGGTGCAGTCGGAAGGAGACGCCACTTGACAGTTGACCTCACTCACCTTGACCACTCATGTCAAAGCATTGAACTTCTTCCTTCACTGCATCCATGTTCATGATGCAGTCCCCCGTTGCCTCCCACTGCCTTTTGGATATATGTCTGGATATAGCTTGTCCCTCCTTCTGTCCACCTCTTGCTCCAAGATCTCTAGTGCATCAGCAGAGAACTTTGGTGCACGCACTCCCGGAGGCCTGGTACCAACTCAGATCGGCAGATTGGTGAGGTCTGGTGTGCAGATTGGAGGATGTGGGATTTAGTAGTGCGCAACCTTTATTCAATGTTTTAACATAACTCAACAGTGTGTAAGCATAAGGATGGGACCTGCATCTGTTTTTTACATGTGCAATGTCTGATCTCCGTTCAGACTCCATGCAGACAGCAGACTGCTATGTTCAGCAAATAACAGGTACCAGCGACCTTTGAGAGATTTCTAAGAAACATCCTCCCTTTAAGAGATTGAGCTCCCCTTGGTGGTGCAAAGTGCAAATTGCATTGATTCCACATGGAACGCTGAATACGAGACAGTCCTCCTGCCAGCCGAAACGTGCGTCCTGCTTACGCAGGGGTGATTGGGCGCAGGATAATAGCACATCACGCTACACGCGCCCAAAAACGGCCCTTATCCAATTTCCACACCCCCCCCCAGGTATCAATAGCAAATACCAATAAAACATTCTTTTTGGGCAAACTTAAAAATAAAAATTTTGGAGAAACTACCTCACATTCAAGAAAACAATTTCATAGTTTCTCAAATTTTAAATCCCTCCGAGTTAAGAAATCCCTTTGTAATATTTGATTATCAATACTTTTAACTGCATTATATTCATTTGACAAAAGGTCGACCTGAAACGTTAACTCTGTTTCTCTCTCCACAGATGCTGCCTGACCTGCTGAGTGTTTCCAGCATTTTCTGTTTTTGTTTCAGATTTCCAACATCCGTAGCATTCTGCTTGTGATTATGTTCATTTGGTGTATTTTTGGATCGTTAATGTTAACGTTTCAGGTCAACCTTTTGTCAAATGAACATGATGCAGTTAACAGTATCGATAATCAAATGTTACAACAGGATTTCTTCACTCAGAGGGATTTAAAATTTGAGAAACTATTAAATTGTTTTCTTAAATGTAGAATTTTTTTCCTGGCAAATAACTATGAAATTTTTTCACAGGATTACTTTTGGCAAAATGACTGAATAAGTTTGCTTCCAGCATGGTTGGAATTTGCGCTCCAGATGGCTTTCATTCATGATTGTGAAACTGATCCTTAGTCATTCTTGGGGGACCCTTGTTGGTAAATACCATATGGCACACTGTGCTTGAGCAAGCTCTTGGACCCCCCCATAAATACAACAGTCCTGTAATCCTTGCATGGTCATCAGAGTCTGTATATCACCTGCGACTGAAGTACCAGAGGTTACAGGCCTCGCTATCTCAAGGAGTTGCTGTCCAAATAATAGTTTCATGTCTCTCTTGCTCGGTACAGCATTGAGCACGCCCCATCTAGAGTTAGCAGCTAAAGTGATTTTCTGGGGAATGTACTTTTAAGACTTGGTAAACAAGCTATTTCCAAGTCCTGGAAGTGGATCTGAACCAGGAACAAGTTCAATTGCTTGCTCCTGTTCAAGACTTTGGTTTGTGTTTGTGTATGAGTTATCTCAGAGCATGAATGAGCAATGCCCATCATTTCAATGGAACTCTTGCAAGACTGGACCACCACAAACAAAATTAAAACAACCACCAACAGGTAAATCTCACTCCCCAGTTACAAAACTATAAACTTTCCTGAAGGTCTAATCATTCTTTCTGGTATTACACTCGTCGCTTGCACTCAGGCCATAGAACGAAGTTGAGCAGATATTCATGGGTTGCTCTACTGGCACCAATTTGTTAGTTGACTGGCAAAGCAGTGATTCACTTTTGAAACCTTGACATAAGGCTTCAATTATACCTCCTCTTTGCTTTGAATTGGCACAAAGAATGATACCAAAGATAATTTTTCCAAATACAAATCAGTGAGGTATTCAGAGGCACAGAAGGTATTTGGCAGGTTTCCTTGATGTAATGTTTGCATCTCCAGTACATTATCTCTGGCACAATGGGCGACAGCCTCTTCTCTCCTTCCCCCCTCCCCCCAACTCCCACCCCTCCTCCCTCCTCAGCCCAACAGTGGGTTCGCCAGTACCGATAATGGTGGTCATCGATGATACATAAACAAGCCACCTTGTCAGAGTTAATCAACCCAGTTTGAAGTGAAGTTAGCAATAACCATTTCCCTCGATACAGAGAAATGCACAGCCAACAGGAAGTAAGCCAAACATTTTAAACCTGGCCCAGTACTGCCAATTTACAAATTTTCTTCAAGACATGTTGAAAATAAAGATTCTTTTATGGCTCGAAACAAGACAGACCTCCAGTTGGCCGCACCAATCATGAGTATTTTGCGTAAATTTGGTTCCCTCTCTTCTGATGAGAAGATTTTACATATGTTGGATTAGTTAGATTGCTGAGAAAATCAGATGTCCAATACAGAGGGCCAATCCTGCATTACCTATTTCGGGTGTATTGCTTCTACTATACCATGGAATTCACAATATGAAATACCAACAACTTATGTTAAAGATGCTATACCAACACAAGAAAAATGTCCTAAGGTGCCTCACAGAGACGTAAACAAAAAAAAAATGGATACCGAGCTGAAGAAGGAGACATTAGGCAGGGTGGCGATAAACTTGGTCAAACAGATGAGTTTTGAGGAGAGTCTTAAAGGAGATGCGGGAGGTGGAGGGGTTTAGGGAGGAAGTTCTGGCCTCGGCCGCTGAAGACACAGCGGTCAATGGTTGGGTGAAGGGAGGGGGGTACACAAGAGGCCAGAATCAGATGAACAGAAATTTTAGGAGTGTGTAGGGCTAGAGGAGGTTACAGAGTTAGGGAGAGGCATGTCCATGATGAGATTTAAGGACAAGGATAAGAATTTTAAACCTGAAGTGTTCGGGGACCGGTAGTTAATGTCGGAGAGCAAGGAGAGGAGTGATGGGTGAGCAGGACTTGGTGTGGGATAGGTTACAGGCAGCAGAGTATAATGAACTCAACTGTATGGTAGACGATCAGAGGTCGGCAAGAACAGCATTGGAACGGTCAAGTCTGGAGATGACAAAGGCACGAATGAAGGTTGTCTTGCAGTGAGCTAACACCATGGAACATGGAACCATGCAACTCGCTCACAGGGTTAAAATTCATATTTATTTGTAAAAATTCAAACTAGTCAATTTGGGATTTTGGAAATGGCTGAAAGTTCACCCTTTGGAGAAACCCAACACAGTAAACAAGAAAAAGGAAAAGCAGAAGTTAAATTCTGAGGACAGAATATTCTTCATATCGTTGAGGTTTTGTAAATATCAATAAATGCAGGCTTATTCTTGAACTAAATTCCTTGGAGAGGTCTGTCATACAACTCCAGAAGAAAATTAATGAAGTTCAGAGGAAAATGTCATCCTACCCATAATGCACTCAGGAAGTAGGGAGAAATGGCCCAAGGGTGGAAAAATATGAGATTAAAAGCTGAATTTCTCTGTTTTTCAGCAACACATTGATCAATATACACAGCAGCATGTGGATGACTACAAACTAGGTGAAGTCGAGCACATCTTAAAAAATAAAACCAATATTTTACCAACTTTCTGGCAAATATCCCAGCAAAGTGGGTCACTTCAACCCAAGCTGATTTTTCTAGCATCTTGAGGGCACTTCAACAGTTCCAGCTGGTTAAAGCAGCTGGGGATGTCACTGGGACTCTCACGTTAGCGAGATTGAAAGGATGGCTCATTTTTCCCTCAGCTCTCCCTTGAGAAATATCATTTTTCATGCTTCTGCATTCGACACCACAAGATGCAAAGTTGCTGCGGTTATTCATCACACTTTCACCAAAAGCACACATTTATTCTCAACATGTTAGCAGCCACTCTCCTTTGTCCGCAGAGGACTGATGTTTTGTTTTGATTCAGTTAGTTTGCCGCTCGCATGCCAAGAAGTAAACTCTGCATCTCCTGGCTTTGCATCCAGGACTAAGTTTGTACGTTTCTGCCTTGAATTACACAGGCGGAGAGGGAGCGGGATTGGGAGGTGGTCGTAGTGGCCAGGAAACCCGGAAATGCGGGTAACGCAGAGGGCCGGGGTGGGGGTGGGGGGCGGTGGGGGAACACTCCTACTCCTCCTGGCCCACAAGCAGTGCTGGAAAGGCACTTACTTGCTGGATCCGGCTGTTCTCACCTCCCTTCAGCTGCCGGGTTACCCGAGCCCTGGGGAACTCAGCCTGCGATCGTTAAATGTAAAAATCTGTTAAAATCTGAGGCACACGGCCTCATTAATATATTTAAATCACTGACCCACCTCTGGAGAGCAGGTTTGTCGCCCGCCCCCCAATCCACCTCCTTTCAAACCGGAAGTGGACGTGTTGGAGACGGGTTGGGGTCGGGTTTCAGATTTTTGAAATTTTAACCCCCCGCACCCCCTGCCCATCGTGGGGAGTTAAAATTCCCCCCCATAGAGTTTACAGCACAGAAACAGGCCATTCGGCCCAACTGGTCTATGCCAACATTTATGCTCCACACAAGCATCCTCCCATCCCTCTTCATCTAACCCTATCAGTTGGCCCTGATGTTGATAAGCAAACATAATAGGCCACCATCAATGCGAAGCTCTGATTGACCATAGACTCTCCCTCATTTTGCTATAATTCACAGACTTTTGTTCTAAATCTTGTTTCTTGCCACTGAATAAAAACACAGAAAAAATAAGTAACTCAATTTGAACAAATTTTTGAACAGTAATTCTTTTTATCCATTGAATAAACCAAAGTGAAAGGATATGGCCAAGAGTGCCGAACACCATCTGTGTTGAAAAGTGTAAAAGAGATCAGGTAAATTAGAAAATAGCAATCACTTGATGCCTGACTTGGATTTTAAAAGCTTGCAAATTTTAAGAGAGAAGTAAAACCAAGTGAAGGAAAGAGCTCCACGATGTGAAATGTTCGAAAAAAATGTTTCATATGGAGACAGTGCTATAAAAGTTATCAGTATTGAGATGGTTTTAGAAATCTCAATTATGATAAATATATTGAATAACTTAAGGATGGTGCCAAAGTGTCTCACTCTGACACCAGATATAGGCCGAGAAATTGGCTTGTGACGGCCTGCAAATATTGGACCTCATTTACATCGGACCAGCGAGCTGCAGATGGGAGAGGGGGTTCAGCGATTGTGAGGGAGGGAGGCAGTGACCAGGAGAGGGGGAGAGAGGCAGTGATCGGGAGGTGGGAGGGTGGAGGTGGAAGAGTGGTGACCAACAGTGGTTTTAATATGGAGCCGGGTGTGAGCACGCCTGCACCTCCCAGCTCCACATTCAGGTAAGTATTTTCAAACATTACCTTTTTTGGTGGTGGCCTGCAGTGGTCCCTTTAAGGACCAATGGTTATGTCACACGTAAACCTGGTTTTCCTGAACACAGCCGGCGTTGGTTCAGGGCAAACCAATTTGGTAAATGGGGCATCAAATCCGCGATAGGCCTCTTACTTACACATGTAAAGGGCCTATCAACCATTTCAAGCGCTGAACGTCTCCTTTGATGCCTACACCAATAAGGCGGACAGTGAACTTCTGGCTCACAATGTGCGCACGTAAGCCACCCGCCATATTGAATGCTTTTGCGCCCCGTTTTATGCCTATAAAACAGTCACAGCATCATCAAATTTCTAGACCATTGTCTTCAATGTAAGTAGGCACCATCTGCAATTTAATATTCTATAAAATATTTCACAATAAAAGTGCGGTTATAGTTCTGAGTACTTCAGATGCCCGTCGCAATCAAAGTGGAAACCAGACAGAAAGTTGGGGGGCGGGGGGAGGTTGGAGAGAGTTAAAATAGAACGGGGAACTTACCAACTCCATTCCCGCCCTGATCTGGCTGACTGGTGGCGAAGACACCTGTCCCAAGCCCGCAAATATGCAGATCAGGCTCTGATGACGTCTGAAGTCCCTCAAGGACTTGTCCTTGGCCCAATCCTATTTGTCATCTACATGCTGATCCTCAGTCACATCATCCAAAGACACGACGTTAGGTTCCACATGTACGCTGACGACACCCAGCACTCCCTTACCACCCCCCCCTTGACCTCTCCACTGCCTCTGTGTTGTCAGACGGCTTCGCTGATATCATGTCCTGGATGAGGCTCGGTTTAATGCCTCATCTGAAAGACGGCACCTCCGACAGTGCAGTACTCACTCAGCACTGCACTGGAGCGTCAGCCTGGCTTTGACAGAGGAGGCCAATAACACAACACATCATGGATAAACATGTTTAATTTTTGTCACAAATAGGTGTGCACGTGCGTAGAGCTTTCTCCTGGGCAAGAGAACAGCAGTCCCAGTCAGGCAGTATAAAGGGTGAACAGTTCATGAACAACCCATCTATAGTGTCTGTCTGGTAGCTGCAGAATAACTACAAGATAGAAGCCCTAAAGAAGCAGTCAGTCTGGTTTTAGAAATAATCAATCATGCTTTAGAAATCTTCTCAAGTTCCTTGAGGAGAAAATTAAATTAGTGGCTGAGTGAGCTTCAATGCATTAAATAATGTCCTTAAATATTTGGAAAGCATTTGATCAGATTCTGCATCTGTGGTTTATAAAGAAGACAGGAGGACTCCATGGAACTGATGGAAAGAATCCGACTGGGTGGAAAATGGATGTGTCAATGGAGGTGTGGCTGCAGAGTGACCAAGGATGGGAACTAAATATTGCAGGGTACTTGACTTGATAAAGAGGGAGAAAATTGAATATGAGCGAAAACTAGCAAGAAATATAAAAACAGATTGTAAGAGCTTTTACAAGTATGTAAAAAGGAAGAGATTAGCGAAAGTAAACATGGGTCCCTTAGTGTCAGAGACAGGAGAAATTATTATGGGGAATAAGGAAATGGCAGAGACGTTAAACAAATGTTTTGTATCTGTCTTCACAGTCGATGGAACAAAAAACATACTGGAAATATTGGGGAACCAAGGATCTAATGAGAGTGAGGAAATTAAAGCAATTAAGATTAGTAAAGAAAAAGTACTGGAGAAATTAATGGAACTAAAAGCCAATAAATCCCCTGGACCTGATGGCCTACATCTTAGGTTTAAAAAAGGTGGTTGCAGAGATAGTGGATGCATTCGTTTTGATCATCCAGAATTCCCTAGATTCTGGAATGTTCCCCATGGATTGAAGGTAGCAAATGTAACCCCGCTGTTCAAAAAAGGAGGGAGAGAGTAAACAAGGGAACTATAGGTCAATTAGCCTGACATCAGTGGTAAGGAAAATGCTGGAATCTATAATTAAGGACGAGGTAACAGGACACTTAGAAAATCATATGATTAGGCAGAGTCAACATGGTTTTATGAAAGGGAAATCGTATTTGACAAATCTATTAGAGATTTTTGAGGGTGTAAGGGGGAACCAGTAGATGTAGTATATTTGGATTTTCAAAAGGCATTTGATAAGGTGCCACACAAGAGATTGTTACACAAGATTAGGCTCATGGGATTGGGGGTAATATATTAGCATGGATTGAGGATCGGTTAACGGACAGAAAACAGAGAGTAGGAATAAATAGGTCATTTTCAGGTTGGCAGGTTGTAACTAGTGGGGTACCGCAAGGATCAGTGCTTGGGCCACAGCTGTTTACAATATATATCAATGACTTAGATGCGGGAGCAGAGTGTAATGTATCCAAGTTTGCTGACGATACAAAGCAAGGTAGGAAGTTAAGCTGTGAGGAGGATGCAAAGAGGCTGCAAAGGGAAGTAGACAGGTTAAGTGCATGGGCACAAAGGTGGCAGATGGAGTACAATGTGGGGAAATGTGAAATTAACCACTTTGGTAGGAAGAATAGAAAAGCAGCATTTTTTTAAAAAGGTGAGAGACTAAGAAATGTTGTTAGTCAAAGGGATTTGGGTGTCCTTGTTCATGATTCACAGGAAGCCAATATGGGAGTGCAGCAAGCAATTAGGAAGGCAAATGGTATGTTAGCCTTTATTGCAAAGGGGTTGGAGTATAAGAGTAAGGAGGTCTTGCTGCAATTATATTGGGCTCTGGTGAGACCACGTCGGGAGTATTGTGTACAGTTTTGGTCTCCTTACCTAAGAAAGGATATACTTGCCTTAGAGGGGGTGCAACGAAGGTTCAATAGTTTGATTCCTGGGATGAGAGGGTTGTCCTACGAGGAGAGATTGAGTAGAATGGTCCTATGTTCTCTGGAGTTTAGAAGAATGAGAGGTGATCTCATTGAAAGATATAAAATTCTTAGAGGGCTTGACAGGGTAGATGCTGAAAGGCTGCTTGCCCTGGCTGGAGAGTCTAGAACTAGAGGTCATAGTTTCAAGGTAAGAGGATGACCATTTAGGATTAAGAGAAGGAAAGATTTCTTCACTCAGAGGGTCGTGAATCTTTGGAATTCTCTACCCCAGAGGGCTGTGGATGCTCAGTCATTGAGTATATTCAAGACTGAGATCAATGGGTATTTGGACACTAAGGGAATCAAGGCATAAGGCGGGAAAGTGGAGTTGAGCCATGATCTTAATGAATGGCGGAGCAGGCTCGAGGGGCCGTTTGGCCTACTCCTGCTCTTATTTCTTATGTTCTTATGAAAGCAGACGATGATGTAAATCGTCACTTCTGAGGGCAATGATCTGAGCTCCTCCATGGTCTATGAGGGGTACTCCTTACACCATCTTTGAAAATATGAAGGACCATATATCCAACAGCATTATCAATAATTACACTGAACTTCATGGCAGAAATAGTACTGAAAGGGAGATTAAATGAATAGATTAATGGGGAAGTGAATTCTATGAAATTGTTGAAGTTTAAGCTCTGGAACTCACTCCCTAAACCTCTCTGCTTTCACGCACAATACTGAGATACAAATCAACAGAGGCTTATGCAACATGGGAGAGATTGTGTCCAAAACCAGATGTAAGCCTGTTGTAAGAGGAAGAGTCAAATAGCAAGAGACTGTTCACTACAACCCTCCAAGATCTCTGCGCTCCTCCATTTCTGGCCTCTTGTGCATTTCCTTTGCTTCACCATTGGCGGCCGTGCTTTCAGCTGCCTAGGCCATAAGCTCTGGAATTCCCTCCCTAAACCTCTCCACCTCTCTCTCCTCCTTTAAGACGCTCCTTAAAACCTCCCTCTTTGACTAAGCTTTTGGTCACCTGTCCTAATATCTCCATATGTGGCTCGGTGTCAAATTTTGTTTGATAAGGCTCCTGTGAAGCCTTTGGGATATTTTACTACATTAAGGATGCTATATAAATGCAAGTAGTTGTTGTTATTGTTGTTTACAAAAAAAATCTATATTATTGGTGTTGATCATGTATCTTCGCTACCATGTTGTAAAAAATATTTTAAACTAATGATCAGTGTTACTTGCGATCAGGATTACGCACATGGCTCCCTGAGGATACATCATGAAACTCTAGTCCAGTGCCAAAATGAATTGGTGTGCTGCTCACTAACATTATTCATGATGGAGCAGCATGAAGCTAATAAAATGCACAAAGGGCATCACATTTGTGTAAAAATTTATTGGCATCAAAAAAGAGCTCCACACAATGGGGCTAGACTGAATCAGCACAAAAGGTTTTTCATGTGCTTCGTTTTATGTATCGAATGCTATTGATGGGTGGGGAACAATTAATGGAGTGCTGGAAAAACGCCAAAACATTTTCACCGAATGGCCTGAACATAAGGGATGTGAACCACCCAAATTAAAGTGATGGAGGTTGAAGGTCATGAGACTATCTCTTGTCCATTGTCAATTTTTCACTCTGAAAATAGGCTGAAACATGATAGGGCAAAATCCATGTGGAAAAATAAAAGTGAAGAGCAAATTAGTGTACACACCACCAATCGAAATAGAATTCTGTCAGTCTCAAATTCCAATGTACTATTGTATGATATTGAAGCATCAAATCAAGATTTAAGCTGCCAGATAAATTGGTTGCAAGAGATCAACTGCATCACTCAATTTGCTCTAATATAAGCAATGGGCTAGAAATCGCTCCCTCAATAACAGAGAAGCCCAACAGCGCTCTCAGTTTTTAGTGGTGAATTGAAGGAGCAAGTTCCCACGTTTGCACACGTGCAGTGAAACGCGGAAATCCGGAACTTGCTCCTTGTAATTCGCAGGCGAGATCACAGCTTCGAATTAAAGGGCCATCGCACGTTGCGATCTGAGAAATCATTGAAAAAGCACTAACTTGCTCATCTGCCCAACTGGAAAGTAACTAATTACGCCACCAAACAGGTACACTTAAAGATACCAGGTCTAAACTAAGTTTTAACAGCGCATTAAATCCTAATGACTGCTAAACAACTAAAAATTAACTTTTAAAAATGTGGAGTCTCATATTACTCCTTATTTTAATAGTTTTTGGTCATTACAATTTTCTTCAAATTAAAAAAAAATCACACTTTTTAAAATTTTTCCTTCTGTCTCTTTAGTTTAATTCAATTATTTCTTTGGCTTTTTAATTAAAGAAAATTAAAATTTTAAATTACAATTACATACAGAATACTAACTTTAAATGAATGAAGTCTGCTTGCCTGCGTGAGCAATGCAGCCTGAATCTGTGGGCGTGGCTTCTCTTCCTGACAGATTTTGTGGGCGTGGCTTCTCCTCTCAGACTTTTCCAGCCGCGGGGCAACTCACGCTGCTCAGAGGCTGGGTTGATAGCGCACATTTTTTTAAAAGTTCAAATTCAAGCAATTCGACGCCAGAGAGCCCGCAGTAAGTATTTTTGTGAATTTAATTCGCAGGAGCGTTGCCTTGCTGCCCTGCGCCATTTCTGGCCCATTCATGACCATATTATTTAAATCAGTTGCACATATGAAAGCTTTGCACTTATTTTTAAATCAAAAGAGGTCATTTATTGTTCACGTATGGGACACTGCTCATCACACACATACAAATTTGGCTGCACTGAACTGACAATTAAACTCTTATGAAAGACAATCACAACAGTCTCACAGACTTGGTTTCATTCCGCTGAAATTCATAGCCTCCAAGGTATTCATGTATTTGACCATGAAAGCAGTATTAACATTGATGGATGCTTCATTATAACCACCTGATTTTAAGGATGAACTAACATGCTATTGGTCTTGAGCATGGAGAGAAAAATGCCAATAATGATGGATGAATAGCTATATCACAGACTCACTCTGATTCACAGGCAAGCTAAACAGTGTGAAATGTTATCAGTGGTTCTGTGCACATCTTCAGTAAGGCACTGGATATCCAATATATGTGGAATGGGAATCTGGGTTGATTTCCTCCCTCCTGTGATAAGGCTGGACCCATCATTTTTTTTTTAACCTGCGCTTGGATGGAATGCTGAATAGGATCTCATGAAATACCAGTTGATGGAAACAGGTTGTCATATTAGCAAACAAATAGAAAGGCTGCATTCTGCATACAGTAGAGTTTGCTTACCTTAAATGGAGAGTCTACAAATCTATAATGTAAGTGTAGTAACCTACATAACATGTTCTTATATTCAGCTGCTACTTGGTGATCAAATGAATTGATAGGGTAGACAGACAGAAACTACTTCCTTTCATGTGGGAGTCCAGAACAAGGCAGCATAACTTTAAAATTTGAGCTCGGCCGTTCAGGGGTGACATCAGAAATCACATCTTCACACAAAGGGTGGTGGAAATCTGGAAAGCTCTCCCTCTTGAGGCTGGGAGTCAATTGAAAATGTCAAAACTGAAATTGATAGATTTTTGTTAGGCAAGGGTATTACAGGTTACAGAGCCCTGGCGGGTGGATGGAGGTTGAGATACAGATCAGCCATGAATGGCAAAACAGGCTCGAGGGGCTGAATGGCCTACTCCTGTTCCTATGTTCAGCCCGGAGAAAGGAAAGAGAGCGAGAGAGCGAGAAAGAAAAAGAGAGGGAGAGAGAAAAAAAACATGCAGGGAGAGTATAGAAAATGCAATAGAGTTAGCAACTGACAGATTGAGCACAATGAAGGGAAAGAAAAGAATGTTAGAAGAGGAAAGAAAATTGGCTTGGATCTGTAAAGTGGCCTGTCAATGAAACTCTGCCAAGGCAGCTCCTGAAGGCTCCTCCCTTTCCTCCCTAGAATGGCTCCCAAACCTTAGTCAGAACATTGAATACAGGAGTTGGGATGTTTTGTTGAAGTTGTACAGGGCATTAGTAAGGCCACACTTGGAATACTGTGTACAGTTCTGGTCACCCTATTATAGAAAGGATATTATTAAACTAGAAAGAGTGCAGAAAAGATTTACGAGGATGCTACCGGGACTTGATGGTTTGACTTATAGGGAGAGGTTGGATAGACTGGGACTTTTTTCCCTGGAGAGTAGGAGGTTAAGGGGTGATCTTATAGAAGTCTATAAAATAATGAGGGGCATAGATAAGGTAGATAGTCAAAATCTTTTCCCAAAGGTAGGGGAGTCTATAACGAGGGGACATAGATTTAAGGTGAGAGGGGAGAGATACAAAAGGGTCCAGAGGGGCAATTTTTTCACTCAAAGGGTGGTGAGTGTCTGGAACGAGCTGCCAGAGGCAGTAGTAGAGGCGGGTACAATTTTGTCTTTTAAAAAGCATTTGGACAGTTACATGGGTAAGATGGATAGAGAGGGATATGGGCCAAGTGCAGGAAATTGGGACTAGCTTAGTGGTATAAACTGGGCGACATGGACATGTTGGGCCGAAGGGCCTGTTTCCATGTTGTAAACTTCTATGACTCTATTCTATGACTCTAATAGTTCACACGATCGATATGGATGAGGTAGGCCATCTTCACCATCCCACACCATCTCCTCAGGAAGAATAAAACATAATTCTTCTGTTAAGTTTTGAGTTCTTACCAGAAACCTTCTCAGCACCAAACACTAAAGTTCAGTCCCATAGGGAAGTACTCTTACTCCCGATGAACCGAAGCAGGACATCACGTGTAAAGTAATCTGGAGTAGTGTGCCCTGGGCATATTAAGAAGGAATTAGTTGTGTTGCACTTCGTACAGAACTAATACAAAATCACAGCCTCAAATTGGTACAGGAAAATCCTCTGGGCAGCTTATTATTTTCACATGTAATGTTTAAGAATATGATTTTCTGCTGCTTCTCGGCCAGAATGGATGAGAAGTCAGCCGGCTGGATTTAAATGAGGCCAAGGGGTTAAAATACCTCGGGCCTCATTTTTGGAGCAGTGGGTGAGCTTCTAATCCATATCGTTGCTCACCTGCCGAAAACAGACCCAGAGTCAAATTAGGGGCCCATGACTGTGTCAGATCTAGTGTCATCACTCCAACCAGAAGTAGAAGACTGGTTGACCACATTAATCACAAATCATCTTGCTCATCCACTTATGTTGACAATCAGTTAGTAATTTAGTCAATACCTGACATGGTCTGGGTCACTTGTACTGCCATCTCAAATATAATTTAATATAATACTCCAAACTGGGTGAGTTGATAAACAGTGCTCTACAGTAATGTAGAATTGAATAAAAAAACAGAAAGTCATTCGTCAACATCTCAGCACCTCTGCAGCATTATAATCTGGTACAATGAATTGTCCCCTGTATGTGATGCTATTAACGCTGTACAGGACTCGTGTGACAGTAATGATGTAAGCACTCATTGTTCCCATTTCCCATACCGCTGATATTCTTTCATCTCAAATTTAATTACCAACACTTGGAATTATTTCTTTACAAATAAATCATTGCATGGACCCAATATTTTTCGGAAGAAACCTTGTAATGTGACATACAGACAGAACTCAATGCGTGACTATGGAATTAATTTCTACCTTTACACAAATGCAAATAGAGCCCTTACTTTAACCTTGATTTAATATATGGTTTTCAATTTCAGACTGCCCTGAAGGCAGTTCTGCATTTCTAAATCAAGTTTTCCTGACTTTCAATCTCCACATGTAAAAATGCACTGAAGTACGTCTCTACCATCTGCTCTTAATTAAATATTAACGAGAGCCTGTTGTTACAAAATATTCACATATTATGCTTATTAATATATGGACAACCTGAAAATGAACTGGAATCATGCTAATTCTTTTGAAATATGACAAGTAGCATGGTCACAGAGAGCCATGGTTTGAAGAGAAATTCTTAAACATTGCACCTTTTGGAATAAATGTTTGAGAGCATGAGGTGTCTCAAAGAAGCGCAGGGGCCAATTTTCGTTTGTGGCACAGATCAGTGGGCAGTGGGCAAGGCGTGCCCAATGGCAGCTGGTTGGAGACCAGATTGTTTTTTGAGATTGTGCCTCATTTAAATACAGGAGGCAAGCTTCCAGCCCGAATCGCTCACCATTTGCATGATGGGAAATCCAGTGGCCTGGTGTTTCTTGCAGCCAACCTGCAGCTCTTCAAGGTGTGCTGGAGTTTTCAGTGGTGGTAAGTGGACAATGCGTCACTGAGGCAGCTGGCAGAAAGACAATGGCCAGCGCACCTCAATTTTCAGATACTGCCATGGAGGTCCTCGTGGAACAAGTGAAAAATCGGAAGAGGTCCTCTTTCCTTCAAATGGGCAACAAGTGCTCCAGCAAATTACACAGCACCAGTGGAAAAAAATGGCTGGGCATGTCAAAGAGCCTGGAAGGAGCTGGAGGCAAAGAAGTTCAGGGCTGCAGTGACTTTGACTGCAACAGATAGCATATTGCAGGAGGCGACACAACTCTGTCGCAACCTCCCGAGAAAAGCTCCGTCTCCTCATGCTCTGCTCCAGAGATAAGTGCAGGTATGTTATCCTGGGCCTGTTGACTCTGTTGGGAAGGTAAGGGTTCCTACAAGCTTGTTTCCTTCTAGCTGGGCTGCCACCTGCTGTTGCTGCTGATTTTCTTCCTCTGGCCAGACTGGAATTGCTAGAAGAATGACCATTCTGCTCGAAGTGCGTCGGAAGTAGCTCCTTAAGATTTCAGAAGGTTGTTCAGCCAGAACAAGAACTTCAAAATCAAATAACTTGGCAAAAACCACTTTAAAACTACCAGATAATTTTCTTCCAAATCATTGCAGCATTTTAAATGAGAGCAGGCGAGGATTCCTTTAAGTAACGCTGGAAATGGCTGCATCCCGACTTAAGTTGAGGAAGCAGTAGCAGTGTTGATTCCCATGGAGATTGCTTTGGGGGCTTAACTGCATCACTGGACCCCAATTTCAATGCATTCATTAGGTTCCCGCCTGTTCCTGGCCGGAGTGGTGTCTGAATCACAAGTGAGATAGTGAGATGACAATTGGCCCCAATGCTTCATACACAATTTAAATTAAGAAGAAAATTTAAGTGAATTGCTCCACAAAGAAGGAATTGCACATGATGCCAAAATATTTTACACAATCTTATATAGCGCCTTTCACGACCTCAGGAAGCCCCAAAGCACTTTACAGACAATGAAGTACTTTTGAAGTGCAGTCACTGTTGTAACGTAGGAAATGCAGCAGCCAATTTGTGCACAACATCAGAGTAGGTGTGTACGCTGCACGATTGTGGAGATGTTGATCTTGGAGAAGGTGTAAGTTGCTGTTGCACCAACCCAAGCTTGCAGTTATACTGTCGCTATCAGTTGCAAGTATCTGTAAATTGCTATGTTAAGATGACAAATCCAAGTTAGACCTTGAACTGAGCTCAGTGACAGCTGCAGAGTTCTGCTCCTCAGACAGCTCACCTTTTTAGGCGCTATGAGCAAATCTTTGCTTTCTCCTACTATTAAAATGACTGTGAAATAAGTTTGTAAAGCGCCCAAGATATAGTTTTGAGATAGTTTGGAGTCACACTGTTCCCAGGACAAGCCTGGCCTCATAGCTCGCACATTAGATCACTGATCAAACCCCCCAAGTTAGACTATCGAACATTGCTTTGAATTGGGATGAAAGTGGCAGCATAATCGCATCTTAATGTCAATGTCAGAAAATGGAAACCACATGAAACTTGATCATGACTCAGACCATCACTCACCCACTTCATACAAACTGCTCGTCTGTGATTACAGATGTAATTTTCTTTCTTTGATAGCCATGTGCTGCATTTGATGCCAACCAAAATTTGCAAATTTACCTGCAACTAGCAGGTGAGACTGTAGTGCAGTTGGTCGGGGGATCCACACCTGTGTGGGTGGGCAGCGCTGGTTGCAATAAGTATGTTTAATATTACGTGGATAGTCTGCTCGAAATGCTTAGATTAATGCCATGCTCGCAAATAAGTATTAATTGTTGGACAATCTGTTACCTTTGATGTTGCAATTAAACTTTCACTTCCATTCAATGCAGTAATTGATCAGTTACAATAGGGGTATGTGCGCCCATTGTAACTGCTCCAACATTGCACTGAACAGAAACGAAGTGCGAGCTCATGTTCGACATGACAAGAAACAGCATGATGCATCCAGGGACACTTCGCTCTAGATTTGGGTGTGGTACTGCCTAGGTCCATTGCTGTTGTTTTCTTTTGTCAACTTGATGTTTAAGGCCCAGGGGTTTTGTACAAAATGCAGATCATGAATCTTGTGATTCTCCCAACTGAGAATAATTGGTGGCAAGAACAATATATCAAACCTGTGACACAACAATGAGGCATTAATGACACCTTAAAGCACCAAAGCAAAGGTTGTGAGAACCACTTGCACCAGTGTTAGAACCTTGACATTGTATTCCAGCCTCAAACGCATGTTCATCTAGTTTTTACATCACACATAGTACACAGTAGAGGCATGTTATATACAGATGTATGGGATCAAAACAATTAGCCATAATTTGTAAATGAAATAACCCCAGTTAAAGGTTGTACACAAAAGTGCTACAAAAAATGAACAATTAAATTTGTACATTTTTCAAAATATGCCTTTTTTTTAAATGAGTGTAGCCTTTAAAGTCAAGCTAAGAACATTGTAATCTGGCACTTGGGTTTTAAACCGCATTACCAACCTGACTTTTACAGCTAATAAAAAAATAAACATTTTATTTGCCCATAAAGCAGTATCAGCCATAATCTTCCATTATTATCCTTACTAAAAACACTTTACTGCAAATGTTGTGCTGCATTAAATCAGTTAACACTGAGAACCATTCAAAAGTGACGGTTTGCAAAGACCTTCTTCCATCTTCTCACACCTGGTTGGTTCAAGAGATCCTTCTGGTTTAGGTAGGGAATGGAGATTAACTTGTGTCGTAACATGAGATTAGAGCTGTAATCGATTGAGAAAATGTAAATATTTTATCAAGATACGACCTGAATCGTAATTGCAGTTCATTTGGGGAACACCTTAGATGTTTCCTCCAAATAACGGAATGGGCTCGATATTGCCAGGGCTGCGAGTTCGCGGCGGGGGGTCTATTGGGCGTGTGGGTAACGCGCCCGGTGAAATCAGTATGCCCCCCACGCGATCGCAGCCTAATTGGATCCACTTACCTGGTCTTCCGGGTTCCCCACTGCTGATCTGCACGTTGGGCGGACTGCGCATGCGCAGTAAGGTCTGTCAGCTGGAGGAGCTCTATTTAAAGGGGCAGTCCTCCACTGACTAATGCTGCAAGAAATAGGAAAAATTACAGCATGGAGCAGCCCAGGGGGAAGGCTGCTCCCAGTTTAATGATGCCTCGCTCCAGGTATCATTAGATGGGGTGAGGAGGAGGGGGAGGACAGAGATCTTCCCCCCGGCGGACGGGAGGAAGCGGCCTGCCTCTGCCACCAGGAAGGCCTGGCTCGAGGTGGCAGAGGAGGTCACCTGCACTACCAACATATCGCCCACCTGCATACAGTGCAGGAGGCTCTGCAATGACCTAAGTAGGTCAGCCAAAGTGAGTACACTTATTCATTCCCCTACACTCCGTCTGCCACATCACTGCCCCCACCCCACATCTCCTTCTGCACTGCCAACACTACTCTGTCACATCACCCCTCACACCCACTCAAACCTCATCCTCATCTTACCTGCACTGACTCACCTCGCCAGTACTCATCCCGCCACTACCACTCAACCCAATCCTCATACAATCTCATGGCTCTATCTCATACTCACCCTCTCATGCATCTCTTTCACGGTCAGCCTCACTCAACCTGCCACTACCTGTGCTGCAGCCACAGGGCATGCATCACATATGTGCAGTAGGCAGCGTAAGGCAAATGTATTGTGAGCATGAAGGGGATGCACAAGGGTGTTTGAGGGTTTGTCATGGGTGTTACTTATATTTAATTTCTGACCAACTCACATCACATATTATATTGGCACCACTACTGCCACATCTTTGCGAATCTTGTCTGGTTTGTGCAATAATGCCCTTTCCTGAGGATCACAATGAAGACCCGCACCTGATGCCACCCATTGTGTCACTGCAAAGTGGGTGTCGGTGTATTTGCAGGGCTCTTTTGTGCAGACGACTGAGAGACGTCGGCGATGTCCCCGGTGGCACCCTGGAAGGATGCGGAGGAGAAGTTGTTGAGGGCAGTGGTGACTTTGACAGCGACAGGTAAGAAGATGGTGCTTGGGCCAGCTGGGAGCAGCTCGGCATGAAGGAGGCTGCAGATGTCCACGACTACATGTCGAGTGACTCTGAGCCTCCATATGCACTGCTGCTCAGAGAGGTCCAGGAAGCTGAGCCTCGGTCTGTGGACCCTGTGGCGAGGGTAGTGCCCCCTGCGACGCATCTCTCTCTGCGGTTGCCCTCCCTCCTGCTGTACAGGTGGATGTGTCACAGCACTGTGTTGTGGAGCTCCACGTTTCAGAGGTGGACAGTATGGCCGGTGAGGCTGGTGATGCTGTTCACCCTCCAAGGAGGTCATGACTGCAGCTTCGGCGGCCCCCATCCGGAAGATGTACATCTGAGGGGGTCTGCAAGGTAGGTACATATCTCTGGACCCCGGGGTAAGTGTGCAAGTTGATGAATTTGTTTGTCAGGAGGAGGGTGGTGGAGGCCAAACTTTGTCCCAAGTGACAGAGTGGCCTTCGACAATGAGTGAGGGTCTCCCCCACCGACCTGTCAAATGGACCTTTGCAGCTGCCACAGGCTGATAGCTGCAACACGTCCATTTCAACTGGGAGTGTTTCCCCCAGTATGGGAAACAGTCCCAGTTGTTTCTAAAATCCCACCCCTCCTTACATATTCCCTTAATCAGGTCTGTTAACGACCTGAAATGACAACATAAATACTCTCAAGTGGCACCCTGCCGGCTTTAATCGCTGGCGGTAGCCCCACATGCGGGGCTGCGCACGCACGTCGGCGCGTCTGTGGGGAACCCGGAAGTGGGTGGGTTGGAGCCGGGCTTCCGACCCGCTCCGGGATTCCCCGATTTTCGGAGGCCTCCCACCAGGAACACACCCGATAGCGGGTGCTAAAATAGAGCCCAAAAAGTTACCTCAATATTTATGTGGAAGGAAGCTTCACAAACAAAAACTAAGACAACCATTTAACGGTAAAACATTTTGCCTGAAAGCTATTTCTCAACTTTGGACCATTTGGGCATCAAAAATACCAACGAGGATATATTACTGGATATATTTGAGAAGTTGACCCATTTTTGTTGCTTGATGATGTATACTTCAAGATACATCATGGCTCTCAAAATAACAAGCGAACAACCAGAGTTGTTTGTGGAGAAAGTCATCTTCAATCCTTCAGCATGGACTGCACTGAAACCCAGCTTACAAAGTTTAAAGGACAGTGTTGAATGTCACTGCCCTGTCCAGTCCTGTAGGATAAGCAGGTTTTATGAAAGCAACGAAAAGCGATAGAAATAGAACTGAAAAGAGAATTAAGAAATTAAATCAAAGACAACACAAATTAGATCTCGTGCTCATACTCAATACTACTTGGTTTGCTGAAACACAAAAAAAAGATGCAGAGTGAACCTCTCTAAAAGCCGGGCACGTAGACATAGGCCGAGACTCCAAAAACTCGTTTCATTTCAGTTCATTCACCCAGTGCAGACCAAAGATGTATTGCCACACCAATATTAAAAAATATCAAGATTATAATTGTCATGTTTATTCCAACAATATTTCAAAGCAAGGAACATTCTCTGATTCTTCATTTTTCCTTAATTCTACTTTTTAACATTTAACCTTAAGAGATGGAAAATCTTTTTAACAAATGTTATTCAAATAGACAGTGGCATAGTGTCAGCCTTGTCCCTGTGATAGTACACGCGCCTCCGAGTCTGAACGCTATGGGTTCGAGTCCCACTCCAGAGATTTCAACATATAATCTTGACAGATAACTGAGGGAATGTTGCATTGTCGGAGGTGCCATGTTTTGGATGAGACGTTAAACCAAGGCCACGTCTGCTCTCTCAGGCGATGTAAAAGATCCCAAGGCACTACATGAAAAAGAGCAGGGGATTTCTCCCTGTGTCCTTGCCAACATTTATTCCTCAACTAACAACACTGAAAAAAAATTATCTGGCCATTTATCTCATTGCTTTTTGTGGGACCTTGCTGTATGCAAATTGACTGTCGCATTTGCCTACATCATTTCATAAAAGTACTTAATTGGCTATAACGCGCTTCAGGACATCCTGAGATCATGAAAGGCATTTTGTTCTTTCTTCTTTAGTTTCGAGGTATTCCAGCACTGAAAAGGTTAACGGCTACGAAGGAGCGCAAGCTTATTTCCCATCAGTTTGGGTTGGATTCAAACTTAACTTTGCACAGGGAAAGGATCATGTTCAAAAAAATGTGCGACAAAATTCTCCATTGCAAATATTCAAGGGATTCGTTAAAACCTTGTTGTTCTCCTTTTCTTGTCCATTCTCATTTCTGTACCTGACACAGAAGTTATTAACATCTAAAATATTTTACACTTTTGTTCTCACATGCAATTAGGTTTATAAAAATAATGAGCTGCATTGCCTGTAAAGGCTAATGTTGTAGCTCCCATGTGCCACCATTGCGACTGCACAAAATTCTTTTGTTTTTTCATTATTAATTCCCCAGTCAAATCCTGTGCAACTATAATAGCTTTATTCAAAATTTTAGTTCATCTTAAGCATTAAGTATGGTTAGAGTGTCAGAGTGAGGATGAATTAAAAAGAAAATGGTTGCTCTCTTTGCTGGCCTCCCATCTTCCACCCTCCATAAACTTGAGCTCATCCAAAACTCTGCTGCCCGTATCCTAACTCGCACCAAGTTCCGTTCTCCCTGTGCTCGCTGATCTACATTGGCTACCGGTCCAGGAGCGCCTCGATTTTAAAATTCTTACCCTTGTTTTCAAATCCTTCCATGGCCTCACCCCTCTCTATCTCTGTAGCCTCCTCCAGTCCCACAACCCTTCAAGGTCTCTGTGCTCCTCCAATTCTGCCCTCTTGCGCATCCCCTATTTTAATTGCTCCACCATTTGCAGCCGTACCTTCAGCTCCCTAGGCCCTAAGCTTTGGAATTCCCTCCCTAAACCTCTCCACCTCTCGACCTCTCTCTCCTCCTTAAAACTTACCCCCTTGACCAAGTTTTTGGTCACCTGTCCTAATATCTCCATATGTGGCGCGGTGTAAAATTTTGTTTGATAATTGCTCCTGTGAAGAGCCTTAGGACATATTACTACGTTAAAGGTGCTATATAAGTCTAAGTTGTTGTAGGCAAGCTGATCACGTATTGTCAGGGAGCATCCATTGTGGGATGGTAGTAGTTAATGATGACAGGGAAAGCAATATTGCATAGGTGGTTATTTAGAAATTTGCTGTCTTTTGGATGAGACATTAAACTGAGGCCACCTCTGCCCTCTCAGATGGACAGTAAAAATCCCATGGGATGATTTTGAAGAAGACCAGGGGAGTTCTCCCTGGTGTGCTAGCCAATATTTATCCCTCAACTGACATCTAAAAACAGATTTTCTGATCATTATCTCATTGCTGTTTGTGGGACCTTGCTGTGTGCAATTTGGCTGCCATGTTTCCTACATGACAACAGTAATTACACTTCAAAAGTACTTCATTGGCCGTAAAGCGCTTTGGGTCGTTTCTGAGTTCGAGAAAGGTGCTATATAAATGCAAGTCTTTTTTTCTTTCTATTTTTTCACAGAAGTGCTTATCAGTGCCAACTGCACTCTGCACCTATACTGTTTGTCACCCAAATTTGATCATCATACATATAAGCAGCACTTGAACAGATAGATAATAAATGAAAACAGGTTCTCCAAAGTTGCAGTTATCTGTGGGATCTTTATGAAGTCCAATGATGAGAGGGCACTGCTGTTAAACTGAAGTGAACCACCAAATCCAGGCTGGTTTATGTCCCAACAGTAATGTACATTGAGGAATTAAGGCTTAAACAATAAACCCTGTTTAGATTTAGATTGTCACATCCATACTGATCACAGTCGCATTAGCCAAAAAAAAAATCTTCAGTGTTCCTGTTTCAGGACAATACTGTCAATGCTCATTTATAAATAAGGATCAAAACAGCTTAATTAAGTGTACATTGAACTGTACCCATGCCAGCTGTTCTAATGAATGAATGTCAATTTTTGATTCAAGTTATAGATGAATCGACTAAAAATAGCCGAAAGTGTTTCTTCAAGCACAATGACAAACTGAGTCTTAAGCAATTAATTACATGTGTCCAACACAAGATTACAAATTAGAAATTAAAGAGAAATGTGAATTTTGAGTTGTGGGGAACAATGTCAGGATTTATTATTTACTTTCAAGTCTGACACTTTGCTCAATTAATGCATTAAAAAACCCCTTCAACAGATCAAACTGAGTGATCTGGAATTCAGGTGAAAACAATCTATTCAGCAAATATGAAAAGTACCGGAAACACAATGATCTTTCCATTGTTTAGTGGAGCCTGCTTCCTAAAGGAAGATAAGAAATGGAAGCTGAATAGACCTCAGTGGGCAAAAGTGAAAGGTCACCATTCGAATGCAAGTTCTTCCAAGATTGAGAAACGACAGCCTTATACCAGTTTTACAGCTGCACAAATACATAACCTCATCATTCATTAATAGAATGATTAGAGTACTATGCACAGT
The DNA here is from genome assembly GCF_035084215.1 of Heptranchias perlo. Taxonomy (NCBI): domain Eukaryota; kingdom Metazoa; phylum Chordata; class Chondrichthyes; order Hexanchiformes; family Hexanchidae; genus Heptranchias; species Heptranchias perlo. The sequence continues at coordinate 10,192,901 of NC_090355.1, read as the reverse complement.
TCTGGTCTCCATATTACAAAAAGGATATAGAGGCATTGAAGAAGGTGCAAAAAAGATTTACAATGGTGACACTCGAAGTGAGAGGTTATAACTATCAGGAAAGACTAAATAGGTGAAGCTCTTTTCTCTAGAAAAGAGAAGGCTGAGGGGTGACCTAATATAGGTTTAAAATTATGAAGGGTTTTGACAGTTCAGATGTAGAGAAATTGTTTCCACTTGTGGGGGAGTCCAAAACTAGGCATCGTAAATATAAGATAGTCACTAATAAATCCAATAAGGAATGCAGAAGAAACTTCTTTACCCAGAGAGCTGTTGGAATGTGGAACTTGCCACCACAAGGAGTAGTTGAGGCGAAAAGCATAGCTGCATTTAAGCGAGATAAGTGCATGAGGGAGATATGCTGGTAGGGTTAGATGAAATGGGTGGGAGGAGGCTCGTGTGGAGAATACACACCAACATAGACTAGTTGGGCCAAATGGCCTCTTTCTGTGCTGTAAGTTCTTGTAATTAAGCAGTTACGGTCTGGTTGAATTGCCAATAAATGGCTTAAAGACTCCCGTCTCAGAATCATTACGCTTTCTCCAAAAAAAAGTGCACCACATCTCCATCATTATCCAAACCATCCATAAAGTTGGGTTGTTTAGGGGCCAATGAATAGGACTATAATCCTACTTTAGTGGCAGGAAAAGTAAAACCCTAATCAGACAAGTATAGAACACAGAAGAAATTAGTAATCACAACACAAATACATACTAAATAAAGGCTCCCTCGCTCCCCAATATGTAAGGAAAATGGATTGGTATTTATTATCAAGTGCATCAGGACCTCAAGGGTGAATTCATTTTCATGATTAGATCAAGTATGGAGAAAAAGTAAATGCGCTCACTTATGAAATTCTGTCATGGAAAGTATAGGGTCTGGTCTGAATTCACATGTGGCATTTAAATGTGACCATATCTTACTGCATGAAACTAACATCAAAGGAGGCAAAAAACAGATGGGAGGCATAGTAGGGCAGATTGTGCAGAGAAATGCATCAGCCAAATTTACTACACAAGCTTCCCAGGCAAAAACTCAGATACCACAACATTGATTTATGGTGGGTTACCTTTGCAAATGGAAAATGTCTAGTTGCTGATGCATCTTAAGATGAGCAATTACTCCTTATCATCAGCTCGCAAGACATTTTTCAGAAATGGACTTCACTTTTACTATAGTAGGCGTGAGTGGAATAGTTCAAGATGCAAAGATTGGAAACACTGGATTGGATTGCTATCTCTGAACATGCAGCACTATGGATCCAAAACAGCAAGTGATAAGGGTGAAGCAATGAAAAATGAAAGTGTTCCTTCATAAGAAGCAACGTCTCTTGAATTCTGCTTTGAGACAACATTTTGTTTTGCAGAAAAATCCAGTGCTCTGGGCATATCTTCACCACACGGACTGCAACGGTTCAAGAAGGAGGCCCACCATCACCTTCTCAAGGACAACTAGGGATGGTCAATATATGCCAGCCTTGCCAGGGATGACCACATCGAGAGAATGAAATTTAAAAAATGATGGTTTTCAGGAGATTGTGAGAAAGGTTTAGAAAGGAGTGTAGGAAATGGTTGATCTTGTGCTTCTTACAGAAAATAGAATGGGGTTAGAAAGGTCAATGGGAACACACATAAAAAAAAGAAACAGAATGAGCAAAAAACCACATGTAATTTCAGAGCTCACCACAGAGGATGTTGACTGTAGCTTGTTGAAATTGAAAGCACTATTTTATCAACAAGGGAGTAATAATGGAAGAAGCTAATGTTATTTAGGGAAGGAAACCTGTCGTCTTTACCAGGTCTCGTCTATATGTGACTCCATGTGATTGACAGGAGTTCCGCAGGGCAACGTCCTAGGCCCAACTATCTTCAGCAGCTTCATCAATGATCTTCCCTCCATCATAAGGTCTGAAGTGGGGCTGTTCGCTGGTGATTGCACAGCATTCAGCTCTATTCGCAATTCCTCAGATAATGAAGCAGTCCGTGCCCACATGCCAGCATTTATTGTCTATCCCTATTTGCCCTTAAGAAGGTGGTGGTGAGCCGTCTTCTTGATCCAATGTAGTCCATTTGGTAAAGGTGCTCCCACAGTGCTGTTTGGTAAGGAGTTCCAGAATTTTGACTCAGCGACAATGAAGGAACAGCAATATATGTCCACATTAGGGTGCTGTGTGACTTGGAGGGGAATTTGGAGATCATGTTGTTCCATGGACCTGCTGCCCTTGTCCTTCTAGGTTTTGGAGGTTGCGGGTTTGGAAGGTGCTGTTCAGCAGCAATATCCGAGACATCGTGCAAACCTGTTGGTACATTGACATTGCGCGCTAGAGGTACATTAGTTTCTCCGACAGCACTCAGCAGTGCACTGTAGTGAATCAGCCACGTAATAACGATTATTGACAACAATTTTACGCAGACCCGGACAACACCCAGGCTTGGACTGATATGTGGAGCATTAACATCCTGGGGATCACCATTGACCACAAACTCAACTGGACCAGCCACATACATGCCACGGTTACTAGAGCGAGTCAGAGATTAGGTATTCTGCAGCAAGTGACTCACCTATTGACTCCCCAAAATCTCTCCTCCACCTACAAGGCACAAGTCAGGAGTGCGATGGAATGCTGTCCGCTTGCCTGGATGGGTGCAGCTCCAAAAAAGCTCGAAACCGTCCAGGATAAAGCAATCCACAGCATTAAACATCCATTCCCTCCACCACCGATGCACCATGGCTGCAGTGTGTACTATCCATAGGGTGCACTGCAGCAACTTGCCAAGAATTCTTCGACAGCACCTTCCAAACCCATGACCTCCAACACCTAGAAGGACAAAGGCAGCAGGTCCATGGAACAACATGACCTTCAAATTCCCTTCCAAGTCACAAAGCACCCTAATGTGGACATACGTCGCTGTTCCTTCATCATCACCAAGTCAAAATTCTGGAACTCCCTACCAACAGCACTGTGGGAGCACCTTCATCACATGGACTACAATGGTTCAAGAAGACGGCTCACCACCAGCTTCTTAAGGGCAAATAGGGATGGACAATAAATGCTGGCATTGCTAGCAATGCCTATATCCCTGAGAATTAATTATTTTAAAACTGACTATTATTCGAAAATGAAAACTGATCAGACACAAATAGTATTTTATATTAAACTGAAGCAAAAGTACACCATAAGCTTTTGGGAACAACAGATATAGCTGCAGGTCATCATAAACAAGGAGAGACCAGCTACACTATCACAACATGAATGACAAAGAAACCAGAAACTTGAGCCCTGCTTACATGCCAATGTTCTAACTGCACTCCATTAGTGAGATGAACTGGATCAGCCTCCCCAGTATAAAAGATAATTACATATTGATCAATTCATCTCGGGTTGGTTTGCGAAGAGTTCACGCTTTTTAAGGCAATCTGTTGCCCAGTGTGATTTGTCCAAAAAACTTGCAGTTCCCCTCTGTGCAATTAATTTATTTATTCAAGAAATGCTTGCTGGATCTCAAGTGGATTGAAGAACCAATCATGCATTGTCGTTCATCATTACTGCAGCATGTGATTTTGGTGTCTGAATGGCTTTAGACAAATATGAAATGAGCTGCATGGCTGCAATAATTGTTCAACACTCATATGTTCCAAGTTGTCAAGTTCCCCTGTTTCAGCAATTCCCATTTCCAGACACTGCTATAAGTTTGTGCATCAATTAATTAATAAGCACTGATGACATTTACAATCGAATAGTAAAGAATAAGTTTCGATATTTACTTCTTTTTTGTTTTAACGTGAATTCTCATCAACATGAGCTAAATCATTTAATTACTCAATATTAATTTGCGCTGATTAATTAACTCAACTATTCAGTGTCTGCTCTGTGTTGCATTGACTGGTTTGACATTCTATTCAGGCTTTTGCTCGCAACGCATAATTTCTTTTACAGTTCATGATGGTGAACCACATTCAGAAGCCCAACTAGGAATTGAACAAGCTCTATTTACAAATACAAATATCTAATTTACACTAAGTCAAATGTAAGCTCTGTTGTAAATGATCTTCCTTAGGAAGCTATTAGGCAAGGCAGTATTCGAAAGATATCGAGATCCCTGGTTCAATCTTTGATTTAAGTGTTGCGTTCTGTGCGATCACGCATAAAAAGAGATGGAGGTATTGAAAGCTATTCAAATAAACAACACTGATTTCTAAGCTGGCTTTGGTAAAGATGGCTTTGGAGAACTCAGCCTGTTTTCAATGGAAATGAAGACGGAGGAGAACATGATCCCAAGTTTCAAATATCAGGAATTAATAGGATAGAGCGGAACTGTGGAATTAGATATTAATTAAGGCAACAAAATTAAACCTTTTTGTACTTAGAATTGCTAACTGTTTGAATTTCTGTCATTCCCAATTTAGACATGACCCGTGTGACTGAAGAAATATCAAGGCATTGTGATGGATCTCAAAACTCCTCACTGAACATGCCATGAGTTTGTAGGCTCTCTTAGTGGGATGTTTGCTTTAACCTATCCCACCCGGTGGGAAAATGATGGAATGGATCGATCACATGTTTGACATCCTGCTCGATTTTACTTTCCATTGAAGTCAATGGGATCTTAGACCAACAGCTGAGAAAGGCTGATACTGGGATCCTAAAGGTGAATTGCTGTGTTTCATTGTGCTGTTATGTAGAGGCTCATAACTTTTCTTTGGATAGGTCTTCTGTTAATTTTTTGGGGGTCTTTATGCTAGAGGACCATATCTTCATTTGAAAGTCTCCCTTGAGATTGCTTTTTGTTTGAGGAATGTCCCTAAAATATATTGTCAGGCTGCAGTGTGGGTTTCCCAATGGGGATTCTCCTCTTTACATTATATGTGGTGGAGAAGGAAGAGGAGGAGGAGCAGCAGAGAAGCCAGGAGGGTAGGTTCACATGACAGCAAAGTAGGATAGCCAGACCCTCCCGCAGATATCCAGCCATTAGGGTATATATATCCAGAAGGTCTCATTTGAACAATCCTTGGTGTTATGCAGATAGACGTTATGGCTTAGCACAGAAGCCGTGGTAGAACTTTGGTCCATCCTGCAGTAAGATCTACAGACTTCATCATGAACCAAAAACAGTGCTGACTATGACTCGTAAAATCACTGCAACACTTCATTTCCTCGTTACTAGATTATTCTAAGGGGCAACAGCTGATTCCTGCAAGGTTAGTCAATTTGCATCTATCCTTGCATAAGGCAACTAATTCGTGGCCAGGGCAGTCCAGTTTAAAGCAAGTGCTTTACAATCAACACAGATGGATGAGTGGACCACTCATTTTTAAGTCAGATTAAAGGGTTTTCATGAGTGCTTGGAACTATAGATTACAATCATGTAGCCACACAAGCTACTACTGTCAACCCACATTAGGCAAACTGAAAGGGATTTAATTCCCAAAAGGTTTCTGCAAATCAATGCCCAGTATGCAGGGAACTGCCATAATGTATTCATCCTTCTGAAGAGTTTAAAAAATAAATAAATATGAATGGCAGTTTGTTGCCATTACACTTACCTTTGCAGACCTTGTGAGGTCATTAAGCTTCTTTCTGCACTGGAGGGGGGTCTTGGGAGTTGACAATCTCCACCTGTTCCATCTCTTTCCACGTGGTCCTGTCTGCATTGTTGACAGATCTCTTGCCACCCACAATCACTATAGCCTTCCTCTCTGTGCCTAATTTTAGTCCAAAGAATGTTAATACTGAGATGTTTGCTGCTCTTTTATCTGCTCCTATTGGAGCCATTTCTTGACCATGCTGTGTGCTGTTTCTGCTTTACATGCAGCCCACCATTAAATCCTGCAGTTGTGCCATCAACAACTTCCTCTGCCTCCTCCCCTGATGAAGTACTGTTGAAATGTAGTCACTGTTGTAATGTAGGAAATGCGACGGCCAATTTGCACACAGCAAGCCCCCACATAGTGCCATGGGGTCTTTTATGTCCACCTGACAGGGTAGACGGAGCCTTGGTTTAACGTTTCATCCGAAAGATGGCACTCCCTCAGTATTTCACTGGAGTGTCAGCCTAAATTTTGTGCTCAAGTCTCTGGAGTGGGATTTGAACAGACAACCTCCTAACTCCGAGATGAGAACGCTACCCACTGAGCCAAGACCCAACATGACTGCTGATTGCACATTACACTCCGCGGCGAGTGGTAGGAGATCAGTAGCTGCAGTGAGACTGCCACCTAGGGCTTCAATTGAAAAAAGATGAAACGACATTGTGAAAACAGAAACGTCGCTACCTGAGAAGACTAACAATTCTCCCACCTGCTAAAGCAACTCCAAAACACGCACAGTAAAGTAACAGTATACATTTAACCATTTTAGCATGCACCTGGGAAGCAATACTAAGAGAGACATGCCCAAGTATTTGTAACACATCTGCAAGGCATTGAATTACTTATCACAGATCTATACGGTCTCAAATCCATGAAATTTAACAGCATCTTCTGATTTTAAAACATTTACATCACATAGCTCTCGTGAGATACTGCACTGGAGATAATTGCTCCTGCACATGTATAGTCGATGTCTGCAGGCACAAAACTGAAAGGATCGTGAATAATATTCTCTGCTCTCTTTTTGTCTGAACTGCAAAATTAATAAAAAATAAAAATGGACATTTGAAAATTTTGCAAGGGCTTCAATCAAAAACAGAGGGGTGGAATATCTAACAGTTCATGTCTGATTGATATCAAACTAAATCATTCTCAAGTGAATCAAACAAGTGAGTTTTGACTGGTATATTTTTTCGGGTTACAGGTCCATAAATCAGCGGTATATTTCTGATGTCCATTCCACATAGAAACAGATTTCAAGCAAAGCCAATCGTTTGAACAATGTTTAGTGAATGTCCATTTTCCCAGGAATTTTTATTGAAATCATCACAGGCTTAAAAATTAGAAAATATAAATGACAGTTTATAATTGACAAGGAAACATCTTGATCCTGCAGCTTAAGAAAGACGAGATGTGACCTTGGAACATGACTCACGTGGTCTACCAAGGAAGTGCAATGCTTTGTCATCAAGAGACGCGCGAGTCTAGGTTTCACACACAATTATTCCTGAAAATATTTGTCTCACATTTATAGCAAGTGACTCCCTGTAAAAAAAAATCCTAATGCACTGGAATGCATTTAATCCTGTTCCCCAAGTAATATCATTTCAACTGCTACTTTCAAACTTTTCTTAAAAACGTTGTCAGTCTTTTCTCTGGAGCATCTTGACTGTGAAAAAAAAACCTCGTGAGGTAAAATTTCATTAGAGGCATAAGGTGCAAATCGAGTGGTATCACATGGGTTGCCTGTACACTCTGCCCAATATTACGGACCATTGAAGGCAATCAAAATGAATACTGGCTGGGCATATAACAGGCGGCCAAAGCAAATTTCTACCCCCTTAACTTTCCTTAAGAACACGAGATTGATTCCTGGGATGAAAGGGTTGTCCTATGAGGAGAGATTGAGTAGAATCTCTGGAGTTTAGAAGAATGAGAGATGATCTCATTGAAATGTATAAGATTCTGAACTTTCTATATTCTGCCTGGTTCTCACTTGTGTTATCAACCTGACATCTGTCATACGCCCCTTTTTTCTGCTTCATCTTACTCTCGATCACTTTTGTCATTCAGGGAGCTCTGGCTTTAGTTGCCCTTTCTTTCTCCCTCGTGGGAATTACCCCAGACTGTATCCGAATCATCTCCACTTTGAAGGCTGCCCACGATTCAATTACAGTTTTGCCTGACAACCTTTGATTCCAATTTACCCGGGCCAGACCTGTTCTCATCCCACTAAAATTGGCCCTCCTCCAATTGAGTATTTTTACTTTAAAGACTGAGATGAGGAGGAATTTCTTCACTCCGAGGGTTGTGAATCTTTGGAATTCTCTACCCCAGAGGGCTGTGCATGGTCAGTCGTTGAGTGTACTCAAGGCGGAGAGCGATAGATTTTTGGACTCTCGGGGAATCAAGGGATATGGGAATCAGGCGGGAAAGCGGAGTTGAGGTCAAGGATCAGTCATAATCTTATTGAGTGGCAAAGTAGGTTCAAGGGGGCGCATGGTCTACTCCTGCTCCTGCATCTTACATTCTTGGAAGTTGTTCTGGAAAAACACATGTACCAAGCTTACAGGTTTAGGAAAAGCCTACATGCTTTGAGCAGAAATCTCTCTGTTTTGAAGAACTTTCTGATGGTTCAATTTTCCAACTTATCATTATTTATGTCGACATTTGCGACGCACTGTTGAATTTTATTGGGTGCAGATTCAGTCAACTTTCATCCCAAGATGAATTTAGACCAACTCCAACTAAGTGTAAATACTGCATTCCATTTGACATCACATTCTCAATGTATTGTGCATTTTTCATTGCAAATTATTATAGCAATAAGTTGACAACAGCAAATAAAATCAAAAAATTTAGTGCTAACATTTTCTAACATAAATCTTGGCAATACTTTTATATCATTACATTTGTATTTAAAATGTCTGTGGAAAATTGGTGGGCATTTCAAATAATTTCTAAGTATAAAATGGTAATCAAACAATAAGTTGATTTGTAAATTAACTAGGATGTCAGTGTAAAAGGGAGTTAATGCAGTACAGATGGTTTCAGAAACAAATGAATGACCAGCGATCAGCTGGTACTTCCTCCTTTGGGGTCATATCCAGCTTGTACATGAAATGCAAGTGAAAAATCAACAGGGCCGATAATAAAAGACATAGGATATAGAAGTGATTTGTGCACATCTTTTATTCCAAATATAGAAAACTCAGTAGCAAGTAAACAAAATTGCAAACTGACATGTTAATCAGAATCGCATTGAATTCATACCTTAAACCTTAAAAAGGTCAACATGGACAATAAATCTTGTTTTAAAACCTATCTGTTGTTGAGAATTAAGTTTGTGTAACAATGGTTATTTGTAGTAGGCTAAGCTGTGTCACTGATCTGCAATGTGACTGACTGTGTTAGTGGCTTAGTGCACTGTAACATTAAATATCATAGGACTTGAAAACCATACACCTTATTACATTATACAATGCATGAAGAAATATATCACAACAGTTTGCATTACCGGCATTCTGCACTGATGATTGACGAAAACAGGAACAGGAGTCGGCCATTCAGCCCCTCAATCCTGTTCCGCCATTCAATGAGATCCTAACTCCATTTACCTGCCTTTGCTCCATATCCCTTAATACCCTTGGCTAGCAAAAATCTATCAATCTCAGATTTAAAATTATTAATTGAGTTAGCATCAACTGCTTTTTGTGGGAGAGTGTTTCACACTTCTACTGCCCTTTGCATGAAGAAGTGTTCCCTAACTTCTCTCCTGAATGGCCTGGCTCTCATTTTATTTTATGTCCTCTTGTTCTAGACTTCCCTTTCTCCCCATCCCCAGCAGAAAAAGTTTCTCTCTATCTACCCTAAAAGAGCTCAGGTAAACAACTAACTGACATTTAGGTTCCCTGATCCTGGCAGGTGGTCATGGATATATTCATTGAAGAACAAGGAGCATAAGTGGCAGAAGGAGAAAACTGCGGAAAAAGTCCAGGATATCCTGGAGATTGGAATGTGGGGCATGGTTCACTGAGACAATCCTGGGATTTGGCAACGTGGACTGTGGGTTAAGGGTTTGATAGGTGCCAGGACTAGGGAAATGATACAGGGTATGACTGCTCCCGCTAGGAGTCCTGTGCCCAACTCTATTTGGAGTCTACTTGCAGACCCCAGGTTCCCCTGAGCGCCTCTCCTCCTCTACTGCTGGTGTCCCTCTCACTTCCTGCTCCTAACATTCTGAAGCTGCTGACTGGTGGCAGCTGGCCACCAGGTGGTAGACAGTTAGTACTGGGGAGCAGTGGGCATGTTGGAACGGTTGTGGCAACACCAGGAGCAGGAGGTAGGAGGGGAGATAGGGCTGGATGGGAAGATGAGACCTATGGAAATCAGGGGTCTCGTAGTACGCTGGTACATGGAACTAGTGGACAATGGATACTATCAGCACCAGTAAAAGGGTATAAATTGATTTTAAAATAATTTTAAAGTAGGTAAAAAAAAAATTGATTGAAGGCTGTAAATGCCTTAATCCACAATGAGACTTACCTTAAGATGAATTATGGAGGGCTCAGTAAGTAAAGAAATTCAATAGGAATACAGTAGCGGATCAGAAAAGTGTGACCAAAAAATATGATGGAAATAGTGTGACAGAAAACGTGCTGAAAGTCAGTGTGACTGGAAAGGTTTAAAGTAAGTGCGACAGCTGCAGTATGTGTAAGTTACTGGAAGTGTGTGAACATGCAAGACTCAATTTATTACAGATAAGATAGATTGGAGTCTGATACAAGTACTTCAAACCCATGTAATGCTTGTCAAGTCACATTTGATGAGGTTGTACATAGTGTACAATGAACATTTACAGAAGCCAGTTAATCATTCCAAGCAGTTTTTATAACAAAAAGTGAATTGCTACAGACAAAGTCCATTATCTGTTTCTGCACAAAGCAGTCTAATTTGACAAGTCTGGTCACATACATCTGTTTTAAGACGTATAACTTTAGATTATATGGCATTCCACTCTAGACTGTCATTTGAAACAAGTACCTTATACACTTATATATAGGATGGGAAATTTAGACTGGTTGAAGTGAAAATTTATCATGTTGTGGTTGAGTTTGACTCTGGATGTGGCACTGTGCTTGACAATTGTGCTTGCAATCCTTTGTTCCATCACAGCCTCACAAATCACAGTCAGCAAATACAAAATGGTCCAGAATTTCCTGGAGACTTTGGTGCATCTACGATGTTGAGTTTGTTTTCCAGCGCAAAAGTCCCAGGAAATTACGGCATAAGTGAGTTGCGCCATTATTCATGCCACACTATCATGAGCTGCTCCACTGATACCCTTGCTGAAACCTTGTACGATGGATCATCATTTCTCCATCCCCCAGGCAAGTCAACGACAAAAGCAAAATTCCTGGATTTACATTAATTTTCTCGCTGCAGCCCCTTGGACTGAAACATAATGTTTTCGGTGAATGGATTGAAATTCATGAGTTCAACTCAATTGGTGATAATATCTGCTCTTTCTTGATATTGCTAAAATCCACCAAAAGACCTCATCTTCATCATTGTGTTTTAGGTTTAGTATATATTGTGAGAATGGGCAAGAAAAGTATGACCCAGGAAATTAATACAAATTAATACCACATTACACAGTAACCAAACATATCTGAATTATCTCTGTGTTCATACAATTTACTGTAGAATTAGTCATTATAACGGTATGATAACATTGCAAACGTTTTTGGTATTGTTAAGGATTCCTTACAGCTGAAGTTTTGGAGCTGGGTTAAAGTCAATGATAAGCCACAGCCAAAATACAAAATGAAGTGTGTTCTTGATAACTGCGGAATTAGTTACTGAATGGTATACACTTGAACATTACACACAGGGGAATGTACTAAACAGGAGAACTATTTGGGATAAATAATATATTACATACAGGATGCAACAAGAAAACTGGGGCAGTGCGCAGAGCAGCAAGCTAGAAAACAATGATTTATGTCAGAAACCTGTGCTGATTTGAAGTTGTTGAACTTTCTTCAGCTGAGACTATCATTCAACCATACTGTTGCTGATCACCATTGGGAGGCATAGAACAATTGAGAGACTATAAAACGGAAGCTGATACAAATATTGATCCGCAGCTGAAAACCATAGCTGTAAGGTACTGACTTGAGGGTTTTCTAGGAATCACAAGGAGCGTGCTGTAATGTTCAAATGCCGAGGATGTATTGCGCATTTGAGAGTGCCTCCACATACAGAGGGTAACAGTTCATCTTATAACTTAAAATTTGGTGTTAGCTTTATAATATCCACGGCCTCACATCACCTTTAAAAATAAGCCAACTCCTTTTGCACTTATGTGTAGCAAAAGCTTTGTTACAGGAAAATAAAATGCTCCTGCTCTCTTGCCTGTTTAAGTCCCTCAATGAATACCAACAACCATCCCCATTGCTCACCTCACAGGGCCAGGGAGTAAAGCAGATCTGTGTTATGGATAGACCTGTGATTCCCTCAGAGAAACAGAAGGCCTACTTTTCCTCCCCCCCCACCCCCCAACTATTTACTGCATTACTTAAAGGGACAACCACAGGTATAGCTGGCATTTCACTAGAACGCTTATACTATATTTTGTGTTGCTGATATGCATGGTGGGTAAGACAGCAACTGTAATACTGTTGATTTATTTTTATTTGTGTCATTGTATCTTAAAAAACAAAATAAAATGTTTTTCATTAAAAAATAATGAAAACTTGTCACAAACAACACCTCCTCAACCTACTGTGTTTATCCTTTCAATCCAAGAGTACATCAACCTGATCGGATTTATCTGTTTTAATATCGTTTATGGCCTTGCAAAAGCAAATTATTGTGGGCATTTTAACTACAATTTTGCAACACCAAGTAGGAGGTTGTAAAAGCTGTATGGTGAATTTGCAGTTTCATTTTTCTAAAGAAAATGCAGCTGTATCCCTCTGTGCATAGTTTACTTTTATAGAATTTATGAAACAAATCGAAATGACACTTCCAAAATAGATCCTGCAACTTCGAAAAGGAATCATATTAAAAATGTAAAATACTCCTGTGAATTGATTAAATCATCATTCTCAACAAAGCCTGACAAATGTATTTCAATAAAAAGTGTACTCAATTTGAATTGTTCCAAAATCCTAAATGCACAGTTACAAATGTCACCTGTCACCTCTAAATCTCTGGTTCAATCATGAGCTCACTTGACCTAGCCGAGTACCTAACCTTACCTATGACACAAGGTGCAAAAACAATTGGGCCAAATCAGATGAAAATACCATTAGGGATGTGAAGAAAACACTTCTTGTGACATGACTTGAAAGAACTGAAAGACATACCAGTGATTCAGAATGGAGATGGAAGAATAAAGCTTTAGTTCTGATTCAAAACTATTCACGCTTTCTTTTTGTCGCCAGTGCCGAAGATCCATATGTTAATAATTCAAAGGATTCTGACCATTTAAAAGGTGTGACAGGATTGAGCCACAACATAGATTTTGTTTGAAAAATTAGCCTCCTTTGAAGTGCAGGATTTGTTTTTGACTGATATTGCTTGCGAAGCTATTCATCTTGTGGTTAAGTGAAAATGAGGAACACCAATGATGTAATTCATACCACAGCATCTTTACTGACAATTTTTCAAAATGGATGCAATTATTTTGGGAGAAGCAAAGGTTTAAAATAAAAACAATGTACAGTAGCTGCAGATGGACAGAACAGTTACTTAAAGCAAGATGTGCATGGAACAATAGCGTCCCATGGATATAATGACACTGTTCTCAGTAGTATTGCGATGAGGTTTGGCTTATAAAATTCACATCTGCATGGCTCTGATTATAGAAAATGCAACAGTTTATAATTATAACCTACTGATTAGGATTGGTTTAAATGTGTCACGGCTTTCCACTTTTACCATGTAATTTCAAGTTGTAGGAAGTGCATTGCTGTCAGATTACATTACCGGTTCGACATGAATTAAGTATTTGCATTGTTATTGTAAGTCAATTCTGTAAGGTCTATGGTTAATTAACATTGAAAATAAAATATGATCAATATTTAATGTTGACAATGTTCTAATACTGTATAAATTTGCCATATCTTCTCCCCCTCATGAATTCATTTGTAGTGTATAATACAAGGGCTGGAATTACATCAAGTGATGAAATATGTGCTTCTAGGGGCTAAAAAGGTTTTTTTTCCCCTCATTTAAAAAAAAACCCTGTTGGAATTGCACTGAGGAAAGATTGCAGTCCAAGGTTTCGAGTAATATGCAATAAGCACATAAAGCGACTGGTTTATGAAACAAGCACCTTTTCACAAGAGCTGTATCGGAGAATGTGTTTACTGACTTAAAAACTTCACCACACTAAGAAAACTATTTTTTACATTAAACATCTTATAAACGAAGTTTATAAGATATTAAGGGGAACAGATAGGGTGGATAGAGAGAAACTGTTTCTGCTGGTTGGGGATTCTTAGACTCGGGGGCAGAGTCTAAAAATTAGAGCCAGACCTTTCAGGAGTGAGATTAGAAAACATTTCTACACACAAAGGGTGATAGAAGTTTAGAATTCTCTTCCGCAAACGGCAATTGATGCTTGCTCAATTGCTAATTTTAAATCTGAGATAGATAGCTTTTTGCCAACCAAAAGTATTAAGGGCTCTGGGCCAAAGGCAGGTATATGGAGTCAGATCACAGATCAGCCATGATCTTATCAAATGGTGGAGCGGGCTCAAGGGGCTGAATGGCCTACTCCTGTTCCTATGTTCCTAACACACTGCCAACCAGCATTAGGCCGACAGAACAAAAAGATTCCAACTCATTTACAACACATAGACCCTAATTCTCTCCAATGATACAGAGTGACTCCATTTAAATTGATAAGGAATGATCTTGCTTTAGTGCAATTTATTCCTTGTGACCAAATTTGGAACTAACAGCATGAAGACTTCCAAATGTTGCAGGTAAAATGATTTCTGTGAGAGGAATTGCTTCCACACAAGTCAATACATCCAAGAGTTGGGTTTTATTTTGAAATAATTTACCACCGAACTTGGCAAAAGGTTTATGGGATTCTATTTTGCTGCGGCATCTTATCGTGCCGCTGTCTCTTCTGTTTACGAACCCCTGCTCCCCCTTCTCCCCCTGTTCCCCCAGCACCCCCCCTCCCCCTGCACTGCCAAGTAGCGTATGCTTTGCTGCAGTGAATGATTAATTGGTAAGAGTTCCTGCTTCACTTGCTGCAGCAGCCTGGAACAAAAGGATTTAGCTAATTTTCATGAATAGGTTATGACTTAGTCTGTGTCCTACAGCAGTCGGTGTGTCATAAATTAAACATATCAAAAATTGACAGAGGTTAATGAACCATAATATGAGCTCTGAATTTTAAAACATTTCAGTACTTGAAAATACATATAATAAATGGATAAGGTAAAATCACAAAAGAGGGAAGGCAGCAGCTCGAGGCAATCCTTTCTAATACTGTACGACGGTCAGAGATTTGAGAAAGGTGTAACCAGCCCATTGAATTAGAATCAATGAAGCATCCCAGATTTTGATGCTGATCTCAATACAACCTGCCTGAAAGACACTCAGCAGAACCACAGAGAATTTTGATTCAGTGAAATTCAGTTTTGTATACATATAGCTGCTTAAACTGTTGCACCATTATTCAAACTGAAAAATGCTAGTGGTCCTGTTAGACAGTTGATGCAAAACACCCACCTCCCAAAGAGATGGTCACCAGTTCAAGTGCCAGGATTCTTTATCATTTAAGCCAGCCCATGAATTTTGAAAAGAGTTCTCTCTGTCCTTCATCAGGAGCTTGCAGCAATTCATTGATATGAATGGCCTCTTGAGAATCAGCTCATGGTCCTTGAAACAGAAAATACATTTAAAAAATCAATTTTAAACTTTTACATTTGGAATCTTTCACCATACCTACAGGAACACTTCTACACCAGAATCACAACCATGTCTGATGCTGAATCTACCTCATTTCACCTAAATTTCAAATATAAAATCTCCTCCCAAACTTCAAATCTACAACAGCACCACAGTGGTATTGGGGAAGTTGCTCAGGTACTTGATACTGTACTTGTGTTTGTGTCCTGGGGCATCCAGAAACTGCTCAAGAAGGCAATTAAGGCTGGTATCAATCTGATGTTAAGAGAGAATTGGACGGCCATGAGGGACATATGTAGTGAATTGTGTTTGTATTTTTGAAGTCTGAGGCCACCATCAACTAGCTGAGCCACTGTAGGGGGAGGGGGGTGGAGAAGAGGTGGGGGGGAGAGAGAGGGAGGAACATCACTAGATTTTATTATCTGAAAGCTAATGGTAACATGGGTGTTGTGTAGGAAGCCATGACTATAGTTTGTAATAAGAAGCTTACTTTCATTTTGCTCCAGTTACATGTGGGATTCACGCACAATCTTTTTAAAATATTCTCTTTTCTCCAGCTGTGGCCTGCTTGCCAAGACGCATCCTGCCTTTCAGTTCTGAATTTTCAAGGCCTGGGCCACAGACTTCTCAATAACTAAGGAATCCTGTCCCAATCCTATGCGTAAGATGACCAAGGAAGAATGGCAATTGAACCAACCTTGGTGTTGATCCTTCTCTTAGGATTGCCTCATTCTACATTGCTATCTGTTCAACAAAATGGATCAAGACCAACAACACTCACTCGACTGAGGTGGGAGGATACAAGTGACAGGCAGCCAAAGGAGCCAATCCCAGGACCTCCCCCAAGCCAGGGAATAAGTTCTATCCATTGTGCCCTTTTAAGCAGTGTGCAATATTTCCATTTTTTGAAAGCAAAAGATACATCTTTGTTTTCAAACACTGGAAAGGCCGAGAGAACTCAATTCTTATTGAAGGAAAAAAAAGACGAGAGGAAAATATTGAGCTGGATTTTGTTGTGAGCAGCGAACGAACAGCACTGGCCATCTGTCAGACTAACACTAGTCCATTGACTTTCTGTAGGCTTTTGCACGGCAAATTACTGACGACGGGACAGCCAAACAGCATGGCAGCCTCTACAGGGCATCTGGGATCTGTGTGAACATGGCAAGCAACTGTGTGTCTCCTTAACCAATCAGATTGAAGAACCATTAATAACAGCGCAGAGTCTGAACCAGGAAGTGTAATTTAGAATAGTGAATTCAATATCAAATCAGGTACAGAAAGTGAAATAAAGAGAGGGACAGGAAGATTGAATTAAGAGATAGGGATAAAAGAGACAGAAAGAAAAAGTAAAAAAAAATTAAATGTTCAACAACAATTAAAGTGTGAAGAAATGAGACTTCACACTTATAAAAATGAATTTTCAGTGCTAGAAAGGTTGTTTGGCAGACATTAAGACTTACCATGCCATTAAAATGTGCTTAGACTTGTAATGACTTGACGTACCTTTTATTTGGTGAGTTTAGTCCATATCTATGAGGTAAGTACAGGAACTTCACGGTGTTCAATACATTTGAATGATGAGTCAGCGGACGAGATGCCGTTTTCGCGCAGCTTTTTGGAGGAGCACGGCATCTCGGACAGCAATTCCCGATTTCCACGTTTAACTGCGCATGTGCGGTCGCTGGAAGTTACTGTTCAATCTGCACATAAATAACGGTGAGCGCTGTTCGCCTCAGCGTTATTTTTACAGCAAAACCTGACGCGTCACTTATTTCAAAAAAGGAAGCATGAAAGGAATTAGATGGTATTTCGTAAGGAAGCAGGAAATGTAAAATACAAGGCCTAACAAAAGCTGAGGGAAATGATTAGATTGGGGAACATTGTCATCCTTACAAATTGTTGACTCGTGGAACAGGCTGTCACTTAACATCGTAAATGTTGACTCGTTTAGAAGCATTCAATAAAGGCAGAGAGTGCAGGAATATTGGCTTCCTGTTAAATAAATGAGAGCGTCTTTGTCATTTCAATATATTGAATGGCTTTTTTGATCATACATCATCATGTTTCTTTGTGCGCTTCCCTTTGAATAAACTAGATTGGTGAAAATAGTCACCAAGAAGCCCAGAGACTCTAAATAACGATTAGATTCAGAATGCCATTTTGCTCCTTTATTTGTGTGCAACATATTTTTTCAATATGTCATTGGGGAAGAAAAGTTCAAAACGAATGTTAGTGCTAAGATTTGTCAAGTCTGGCTTCTCTGAAAGATGGTCTTTGTTACAGCCCATCCTTGAGGTTGATAATGTGGACTGTTTTTTCACCTTGTACTAGTTCTGTCATAAATGTATCACTTTCTTTGTTATTTGCTGTTTCAAACTCACGTCAGAAGGAAATTAGTCGCCTGCTTCTTTTTTTGTTATTACCACTCTCTTTTCTGATCAATTTGAATCTTCATTATCAAAAAAGGAAGCATATTTATGGAGATTATAGTTTCCTTCTCTTGATGAGGTCGCTAATCAACTGTACATAGTGTAAGAAATATTAAAATACCTCCTCCATTTTGAAATTATTTGTTTTACAAATTTATTATTTGCTATATGTAACATTACAATTTTAAAATTCTTACTTTTTAAATGAAGACTAAACCTGTATATAAATAAGAGAAGCCATTCACATCCCATCAGTGAGCTAACCAGCCAACCCATATAACCTTCATTGATTATCCATTATGGTTAGCACCATAAATGGGAACTAGATTGCAACCTTTGACCCCCTAATCATACATTCTGCCCAGCCCAGTAGTCATATTAAAATGGCTGATGCTAAATATAAATAATTGAATACCAATTAAATGGATGCAAGATTTTCTGACTGATGCAGTGATATCACAGAGAGATGATTTTTTTTCAATGTGGTGTCTGTTCTCAGCTGTGGCACCATGTCTGAAATGTGAAAACATTTCCTGGAGGTTAGTAGACATCATTTGATGTGCATCAAAGGACTATGCTCATCTCCCTCAACTGTAACATGTGAGTATTTGAGATATAGACTACTTGCTCATTACTTTGACAAAGTCAGTTGGTGGAATACTGTAGTTTTTTTTTTCTTTCAATCTTAAAGTCATATTTGGCAGGACATTCCCGTTGAGTGTTCAATGTTTACTCCGTAAAACCCCTTCCAAGTGTCTGGACCAACTTGGTAATGATTTCTGTGTTCCGCATCTGCAAATTCTGTAGGTAACACTAGACAATATTGCCACTTAAGATGTTTTTTGTGTCAACCCTTCACAGCTGTGCTACTCATAGCTTCAGCCCTTAGAAAACCTATGAAATTGTGTTCCAATACAACTGTACGAGACATGCAGCATAACAATAAAGGCCAGGTTGCTCATTACTGACCTCAGATTAATGTTGAACTTTGCAATAAAAGACAGAGGGGAGACTCGCCTGGCTCTACAGATACAAATAGCACACGTCAGACCAGCAAAACACATACAAAGAGACACACTAAAACCATGAGAAGTAACGTCAGAATTTTATTATATAACACGGAGGGAAAACACTGACAGACCGGATGGACCGAATAGCCTGTTTCCATCTTGTAACTTCTGTGTATTTCCAGTTTGTGGGATTGTGTTTGGTTCAGAAGAATGGGGGGAGAGGCAATGAATTCAACTCAATACAACAGATCTTGATCTTATTCATATTCATCTTCTAACTCCCAAACCAATTCATTGAGTCTGTGGAGTAATGAAAGACCTTTGCAGTTTTAAAATAGTTCACCTTTTTCACCTAACATCTGCAAAGAAGGTTTATTGGTAATTTTCTAATGATGATAAAGAGAATTCAGAATGAGTCCTGTTTAAAACCAGAATAGGACTTTGAGCTTTGCCGCTTTTTTTTGAAGAAACACTTAATGAAACAAGACATTTGGGCCAAAGGGATTTGTTAAATGAAAAACATCTTGGAATGAAATAAACAGTTTGTTTTTTTAATACATTAAACTGAGAACTATGTAGGCACTGTCTTTAAAATTGTTCTGGATTTTCAATTAGGAGGTAGGTGGGTAAGGGTCTGATGATGAAAGTTCAGAATTTTCTGAGGTGAGCTGTGTGGCACAGTGAGTTAAAACCTTGTCCTTCCCCTTTTGCTAAGTAGGTTTGAATCCAGACCAGAATTCTGGGATGAAAATGCAATCTCTCTCAACAGCTGCTGGGTTCCTGCATGAATTGAGCTTTGGCAGTCTCCAAAGTTTGAGTCAGCATGAATACTGACCACAATTTAAAGCTAAATTGGCAGACTGGTTCAGTTCCAGCTTTTAAAACCCCATTTTCCATATCAACCAGAATGCTAGTTTTTGTAAGCAGCCCTTAGAATTTAAAATCTTCATCGCAGGGATAATGTCTGTGTTTACAATTAACCCTGATTGTGGTAACTTGCTTAAATAAATTCAAGTCTGATTCCCATTACATCTTCAGTCTATTAAGTAGCAGAAAATGTCACAGATTTGCACAGGTTAAAATAACTGAGCTAATTTACACTTTGTATATAGAACTCAAGATATTAAGCAAATGCTCCACAACACAACCCAAACATCTATTTAAATAACCAGTTGCTTTGACTGTTCTTTCTGCCATTCTCTTGGGATAATACAGTTTCTTGCCTCAAGGACATTGTTTCACTTGAAATACATGAATTCTTCAGTCTGAGCATCCTACAGATATGCAAGAACCTCCAAAGCACATAAAGATCCATTGGTGTCTACACTTAGTTTCCTTCAAGAAAGGACGATCAACTAATCAGAATTTAGGCAACAGTACTATTTTGACGTGTGAAGAAAGGAGATTTTCTTACAAGTTCTCATGTGATTAGGTTAAAATCTCGAAGAGGAATTTATGGGATGCGAATGAAAAAGGAGACACAGTACTGTCTGAAATCATACCTGATTTAATATTTCAATGTCTGGAGAAACAGTAATGTAATATCTGCTGACAAGACACACTATCCTAGTGCACAATAATAAAAAAAGGCATAATCCAATTCACATTCAAAGTGCTTTTTATATTTCACTAGTGTCTCCAGATTCTCCAAAGTGTGCATCTCATGCAGCTGATTGAAAGCTAAATGCAAACTGCCAGGATTCACCCAGACCAATGGCCGTGGTCGACCTTAGCATGGTCCAATAGTTTAACATTTGGCTCGTAGCTGATTGTGAAAGACTTACACATTTGGAACAGGACATTGCTAAGGTGATTTTCAAGCAATATAAAGACACCTTCAGATGAAAAGGTTAGATGAATGCAAGGCAGATTAAGTGGGCTAGGTATTCAACTTGGCGCCCATGCATAAAACTGCCATTGCAGATCAATCAACGGAAATTAAATCGGGCAGTTTCGATTACAGGCAGCCAATCCGCAATGCCAGTTTTGCACCTGGGCGTCAAGTTTAAAATTTACCACAGTATCTCTGAGCCGCCATTTTAGATTCAAGTGGAATTTTCAACATGTAAATAATTGCAACAGGTCAAAATTGCTGACAGACAACAAATTTTTTCAACATAAAACTTCTGACACACAAATTTGCAAACTTTGCTACAAGATTTCACACCAGGTTTCCTTAACAGAGTTAATTAGGATGATGCAGTTGAACCTCGTTGAATGACTACTGACCACTGGATTTGTAAAACAACCCGAGACCAAAGCGACAATCTTCAATTAATCTGGAGTACTGCGTTCAGGTTTGGGCACCAAACCCAGGAAAGATAAATTAGTCTTGGAGTGGGTACAGCGCAGATTCACTGGAATAATACCAGGGCTTAGAGGTGAGAGGGGAGAGATACAAAAGGGTCCAGAGGGGCAATTTTTTCACTCAAAGGGTGGTGAGTGTCTGGAACGAGCTGCCAGAGGCAGCAGTAGAGGCGGGTACAATTTTGTCTTTTAAAAAGCATTTGGACAGTTACATGGGTAAGATGGGTATAGAGGGATATGGGCCAAGTGCAGGCAACTGGGACTAGCTTAGTGGTATAAACTGGGCGACATGGACATGTTGGGCCGAAGGGCCTGTTTCCATGTTGTAAACTTCTATGATTAAATTATGAGGATATGTTGAATAAACTTGGTTTGTATTCCCAGTTTCAAAGGTTGAGGGGTGATCTAATTGAAGTGTTTAAAATGATAAAGCAATTCAATAGATATAGAGAAATTATTTCCTCTCTGGGTGGGTGGGGGGAGAGGGATGGTGGGGTTGGCATGGGATCCAGAACAAGGGATCATAGTCTTAAAATTAGAACTAGGCCATTCAGGAGTAGAATCAGGAAGTATTTTTTCACACAAAGGGGTAGTGCAAATCTGGAACTATCTCCTTCGAAGGGCTCTGGATGCTGAGTCAATTGAAATTTTCAAGACTGAGATCGACAGATTTTTGTTATTTAAGCTTATTGAGGGATATGGGAAAAAAGACCGGAGTCAAGGTATAGTTCAGCCATGATCTAATAGAATGGTGGAACAGGATCGAGGGGTGGAATGGCCGACTCCTGTTCCTCTGCTTTTTCATGTTTTAAAGAAACAAGTCGGAATTCTTCTTCCCAGCCGAGAGCAGATAATTCAGGAATCCTGGCCTCTCAGTTGCTCTCGATATGGCACAAGTGGGGATGATCCCTATCCATCTGAGTGGTTCTGCTCATTTGATCAGAGGTAACAGCTTTGGACTGACCCGGGAGCCAATCCTGAGTTTCCCATGCTTGGGAAAACATGTTGCTGGAAAGTCAATGTGACAAATGCTAACTGATAGGACTTTTTCCTGGAGTCAAATGACTCCAGTTTGGCTTCAGGGCCAGTCTAAATCATCCAACCCCCTCTAAGAAAAAGGAATGGATAAAGTTGGGTTTGAATTCAGGTGTTTCCTCCTTATTTGCGAAATTGCTGCTGCCAACAGGAGACGTGGGGGATAAAAGGTACCCTGGACTTCCCATTTAATGCATTTTTAATTTATATGTGGCACCCACAAATGAATTGCAGTGACATTATGGGCACGATTTTAATAAGGCGGCCGGGTGGGGGGTGGGTCAATGGGCGCGTGGCAAACGCGAATAATAAAAACTTACCGTTGCCCATGCGATCGCAACTTAATTGGTGCCCCTTAATGTTATTTCCGGGTTTGCCGCCTGAAAGCTGCACAGTGGGCGGACTGCGCACCTGCATGACGGGCTGTCAGCTGCAGCGTCTAGATTTAAAGAGCCATTGCTCCAATGGATTTTGCTGGAGCAAGGAGCAAGAAAACGCAATGGAGCAGCACAGGGGCAAGGCTGCTCCAAGATTCAGCGATGCCTCACTTGAGGTGCTGCTGGCTGGGGTGAGGAGGAGGAGCAGAGACAGAGGAGGTCATGAGCAGGAACAACATATCCTGCACCTGGGTCCAGTGCAGGAAGAGTTTCAATGACCTAACTAGGTCAGCAACAGTGAGTACATGTGCTGATTCTCCTGCATTCCGTGTTGCACATCACCCACCACCCCTCACATCATTCTGCACTGCTAAGACTACTCCATCACATCACTCCTCACACCCACTTAAGGCTCATCCTCAACTTATCTGCCCTTCCTAAGCACTTCCTCACCTCCCCATTTGTGACCCCACCACTATCACTCACCCCAATCCTCATCCAATGTGATGTCTCTGTCTGATACTCACCCTCAGATGCAGCCTCACCCAAAGTGATGCATTCATCGATTGACCAATTCACCCTCACTCGCACGTTTGTACTTTCTCTCCTTGTATGAGAAGAGAGCACACAATGCACGCGAGAGAGCGAGGACTGGAGGGGGGGGCCACCATAAATAGTGGTCCTCACAGAGGCAGAGGAGAAGGACTGGAGATCAGCCGCACCCTCGAGTGCCTGTCTGTCGGGGACGGCAAGACTGGCACCCCACAAACGACTGGTGACACAACTTTAACATTCATCACACACAACATGAACTGATGTTAACAATGCTTGGCATGTTGAACACCTTAGTACGCTCATCGCAACATGACGCATCTGAGATGATGCTGAATGTTGTCTTCTGTTTTCTTACAGGCCATTCAACGGCTGCAGTGAGCTCCCGGCCTCTGAGGGCGCACAGTCACATTTTAGCGAGCCATCCACTAGCGGATATTTATCACACCTCGGTGAATCCTAGTAGTCAGTTAGTAGGCCTACATGTCCTCCAAACTGTGCTCCAGTAGGGTAATAGGAGTGATATGAGCTTGGTTCTTCAGGAGAGGGATGATGGCAAAAGGGGACATGGAAGTGGGGACTCCACTCAAAGCGCTCCCATGTCTCACCCTTTACCCCCCTCTCAACCAGTAGCCGCAATGTTGCCTCCTCTCCAGGTGGCCAAGCCTGTCCCTGCACAGGTGCAGGTGGAGCAGTCTTTGGCATGGCCCTCACGGGTTCCAAAACCCAGAAGGCGTAGGCCAAAAGCATCTAAGCATGTCCAGGCATGGACAAGAGCAACCTGCCGCTACCTCTGCTGCAGCTACAGGGGATGCACCACGTAGAAGTCGTAGGAAGAGAAAGGTTAACGTTTTGTGATCATGAAAGGTATGCACAAGGGTATCTGACGGACTGTCATGTTTTTCCATTTATATTTGTTTTTTTGTTAAAGCCACATTAAATGTTATCATTCTCACCACTACTGCCACGTCTTGCCCATTCTTGACTGG
Source organism: Heptranchias perlo (assembly GCF_035084215.1). Lineage (NCBI taxonomy): Eukaryota > Metazoa > Chordata > Chondrichthyes > Hexanchiformes > Hexanchidae > Heptranchias > Heptranchias perlo. The sequence continues at coordinate 10,168,632 of NC_090355.1, read as the reverse complement.
CTTTCATGTGCTTCACCATGAACAGCGACACTTGATGCCACCCAGTGGGTGCGGGGGGCGGGGGAAGGGGTGGTGGTGTTGGCGCTGCTCTTTCCAGGTGGTGTGAGGTCTGGACTATTCTCACTTTGTGATCTTATGAGAAGCGTTCACATATCAGTGACTCCCTGGTCTCACGAGCAGCCAGGTGAGCCGCTGCTCTGCCCATGTGTTCATCCTCCAACTCCTCCTCCACCTACTCCTCAATGTTCATTGCAGATGTGAATGCTGGATGAGGGGATAGACCTCGTTAACCAGTATCCCTCTCTGTTGTGCCATGTTGTGCAGGACACAACACACTACGATAATGCGACCCACTCTCACTGGTACGTATTGAAGCGCTCCCCCAGAATGATCGAGGTGCTGAAATCGTATCTTCAGCAGTCCTATCGCATGTTCAAATACAGACCTGGTGGCGATGTGACTGTCGTCGTATCGATGCTGTTGCTCGCTGATGGGGTTCCTCAGAGATGTCATCAGCCATATGTGCAGGGGGTATCCCTTGTCCTCGAGGAGCCAGCCCTTAAGGCTGTTTGGTGCGTGGAAGAGGCCCAGGATGCTGGGTTCCCGCAGAATGAATGAACCATGACAGCTGCCAGGGAATCTGGCGCACATGTGAAGAAATCTTTTGCGGTGGTCACAAATGAGCTGAGCGTTAGTGTGATAAGCCTTTCTGTTGATGTACAGTCCTGGCTCATGTGGAGGTGCTCGGATTGCTATATGCATGCAATCGATTGCACCCTGTACCTGTGAGAAGCTAGCCAGAGAGTGGAATCTCACTGCCTTCTTGGTCTGGCTGAGGTCGTCCATGGGGAAGTTGACATATTGCGAGGCCCTGCGAAAAAAACTGTTGGTGACCTGCCTTATGCACTTGTGGGCAGACGACTGAAAGGCCCTGGCGATATCACCGGTGGCACCCTGGAATGATCCGGAGGTGAAGAAGTTGAGGGCAGTGGTCATTTTAACCGCGATGGGTAATGATGCGGCCAGGCCCAACCGGGAGCAGCTCGGCATAAAGGAGGCTGCAGATGTCTGCGATCACCTGGCGTCTCACTCTCAGCCTCCGTATGCACTACTCCTCAGAGAGGTCCAGGAAGCTGAGCCTCAGTCTGTAGACCCTCTGACAAAGGTAGTGCCTCCTGTGACATTGCTCCCTCTGTTATTCCCCTCTGTGCTCTTGTGGCACAGCACTGTGTTGTGGAGCTCCAAGTGGTGGAAGTGCACTGGCAAGGATGATGATGTTCCTCATCCTCAGCTGTACTGGTGAATGCGGCCATCGGGCCCCCCATCCTGATGGTGCCAGTTTGAGGGGGTCCGAAAAGTTGCTAAATATGTGTAAACAGAACAATTCTGACAAGAATTTTCAGTCTAAACACAAAGATCTCCCAACCAAAAGTTTGTCTGAGAGAACTGAGTGCCTTGCTGCAATAACTCACCTTTTATCCCCATCTGTTAAACAGGGATTTGAATGTCCAAATGGCTGCAGGTTGCAACCCGACGACTTTCCCACAACACGGGAAACACCTTGAGGCAGCATTGAAATTACTTGCCTTCATAGTTAACTGCATTTATGGACTGTTGAACTACTTTGAATAGTTGAATTGCTGCTTTAAATATTGTCCCGCCGGCAGGACTTCTGGGTTTGAGAACGGTGCGTGCACCCAGATGACTCTGGATCGTGCGCATTCTTTGGCATGTTGGAACCGGGATTTCTGCCCGCTCCTCAAAAACCCGATTTAATTTGCCCCCATGCCCCCAACGCACCCACAGATTTCTTTTAAAATGGTGCCCGATGAATCTGTTGGTCTCAACAAAGTAAATTGGATCTTTGAACCATGAAAATATAGTCACATATAATTCATTATGAATGGCAATGTGCAACCAGAGAAAATGTTATACAAGAAAGGAGCTTTCAAAAACCTATTACAAGGATTCAAAATTACACAAGCAGAACAGTGTTACCATTTTGAAGAACACAATTTCTTCCTCCATCTCCAACAGCGGCAAACTCTTAAAGCAAAAAATACCCTGAAACGGAGTTTATAAATTCTGATGGCACAAGCACTTGAGTAATGAGAATAAATTATTGCTTTTTGGAAATCCGGGAGGATTAAGTGCGACACATCTTTAGCCGCTGTTATTTGTAGCAATTCGTGCTCACATACATTTGGAGGGGTTGACTTATAATGTACATCAGTGCAATTGACTGCACCGTGTGTCGTGTTAAGATCTTTGATTTGTAAGCCTTGTTTTATACCAGCACATAATGTGATTTGGCCTGAATTCAGTGCTGTTAGTCACTAGCCATGATGCCGAATGAGGTAATAAGCAGTGGGGTAATTCAGTGCAGCTGCCAGACTGCTTTCTTCATGTAATTTACTGTACTGGGTATTAGATTAAAGTGGAAAATCCCATCATCATAGATATGCCATCATCATAGTTGGATCTGCCTGCACTATGGTATGATTCTCGGTCAGGCAGCAAGGTATACACTCCAAGGCTATTACTCTTTGGCACCAAAAATGAATCAATGGAAAAAGAAATTTTGGCATTGTGACAAACTTACAGGAATGTACTTGTTCAATAATGTAATTTCTGCAAGATGGGATTTGTTACACACAAACAATGAGCCCATCAGATGCCCGTCCAATAAACTTAGTTTATTAAGTGCCTCATTAGCCTAAGATCTGTAAAATTCTGCTCATGTTGCTGTGCACTGTGCTTGCCTCTGATGCGTCTCATTCTGATCGCGTTAGCCGAACGTAACCCCGCATTCAGCTGACGCAATCAGAACGAAAAGCATTCGTGGCAAGTGCAGTGCACAGTAGCATTACCCCCAAGGTCCTGCAGCCACTCAGCTCCACAATGGCAGGCCATTTGTGAATAAGATGTTGCAGCCTTTATGGGAGTGCTCCTTGCTGTCCACTTGATTGTGCTTATCGACAGCTGAGAGATCCATGTCGACAACTTCTACAATGGGTCATTATATTTTTGTAAACTATAAGCAGGAAATCAGATTGCGCAGGAGTCACGTGGCAGGAAATAGAAAACAGAACTCAGAACTCAGGTGGGCCTCTGAGATTCTTTGAAGTTCAGGTGCATACTGATGATATTTGTACACTTTTGGCAACAAACATGACAGAGCATGCAAGTATTACTGTGCCAACAGAACAGTGCCTATATTGTGGAAGTACTTCTTTGGCTGCCAAGTGCTTTGGAACATCCTGAAGACTTGAAAGGCTCTCAATCAATCTAAATCTTTCTGTATTGCTGTGGCAAGCACCTTGAATAAAGAAAATTTGGGGCATGCAAATGTTAACATCATTCACCCAAGAAGCAACATCTGCAGGTCAGTCCAGAGGTACAATAGGTAATGTCCACTCTCTTATTGAAACATATAAGATCCTGAGGGGACTATAAGGGGTAGATACTGAGAGGATGTGTCCCCTTGTGGGAGAGACTAGAACTCGTAGCCACAGTTTAAAAATAAGGGGTCTCCCGTTTAAAACGGGGAAGAGGAGAAATTTTTTCTCTCAGAGGGTCGTGAATCTGTGGAACTCCCTTCCCCAGAGAGCGGTGGAGGCAGGGTCATTGAATATTTTTAAGGCTGAGTTCGATAGATTGCTGATTAACAAGGGAGTCAAAGGTTATAGCAGGCAGACAGGAAAGTAGAGTTGAGGTCACAATCAGATCAGCCATGATCTTATCAAAAGGCAGAGCAGGCTCGAGGGGCCGAATGGCCTACTCCTGCTGCTCTTAATTTGTATGTTTGTAACCTAAAAAAAAGGTCCTAGGTTGAACAACTGGAGCATGAAATTCGTGCAAGGCAAGTACAATTGAGATATGTTCCTACTGCGACAGAATTGGTGAGAGCATTGAAACCTCCTGCAAAGTAATCAGATAATGGGACATGACTCAGGATATCTTTTATTTTCAGGTATGGGAAATGGGAATTGCAATATGATGGTCAAATTGTTCTTGCCTCCAATGAGTCGACCCAAACAGTATGTCACTGGCATGTTTATTCGTCATACTATTGGGGTGATTCTGTGATCCGGTCCTCACAGGGAGTCCAGTTCAGGAAATTATGGGCACTCAGCACACGATTTCTCATCCTTCTAGATGAAAAGAAAATAATTAGCAGCAGCCAACATGGATTTCAGAAAGGGAGATCATGTTTGACAAACCTGATTTCGTTCTTGGAGGCGATGACAAATATGGTGGATGGAGGAAGTGCAGTGGACTTTCAGGAAGCCTTTGACAAGATATCATGTGGGAGACGACTGGAGAAGATTTAGCGGTATAGAATAGGGGAAGGGTAGCAAATTGGATTGAAAACTGGTTTGAAGGGAGAAAACAGAGCATAGGCCAGTTTCTCAGAGTGTTTGGAAATGGGCAGCAGTCTTCCACCGGATTCGATTCTGAGCCCGCTTCTATTCAACATGAACATCAATTATTTGAATGTAGGTTTGGGGGAGTGGCATCCAAATTTGCAGACAATACTAAAATAGGAGGCATGGTAAGTAATTCCGAGGACCAGAAGAAGCTGCAAAGGGATATTTATAATATGGTGAAAAGGGCAAGAAAGCGACTGATGGAATTCAATGTCAGTAAATATGAGCAAAATACTGTGGATACTGGAAATCTGAAATAAAAACAGAAAATGCTGCAAACCCTCAGCAGGTCAGGCCATATCTGTGGAGAGAGAAACAGAATTCAGCTTTCAGGTGACCTAAAACGTGAACTCTGTTTCTCTCTCCACAGATGCTGCCTGACCTGCTGAGCATTTCCAGCATTTTCTGTTTTTATTTCAGTAAATGTGAGGTGGTACATTTTGGTTAAAATGAAAAGAGTAATTATACTTTGAAAGGGGAAAGACAAGTGATGTGTGCAAGAACAGAAAGATTTGGGGGTTCAGATTCATAAGCAGCACCTCAAGTTGATAAGGCCGTAAAAAAGCCAACGACACACTGGGTTTTATGGTGAGATATAGACCATAAAGGCCGAGATGTAATGGTGAACCTATATAAAATCTTAGCAAGAGCACAGTTGGGGTACTGTGCGCACAGGGGCGGACTGGCTCATGGGAAAAGGGGGTGCTAATCATATAGCAGTAAGCAACTATTAACGAGGGCAATCTCCCTTATTCCCAGTCCACCCTTGTGTGTGCAGCTTTGGGCTTCACACTATAGGAAGGATGTTAAAACAATAGAGAGAGCCCAGCACCGATTCACTAGGATGGCGCCTGAAGTGAGGTAATATAAATACCAAAAAAAGGACTTGAAAAATTGGGACTGTTTTTGTTAGAAAAAAAAATTAAGAACATAAGAAATAGGAGCAGGAGTAGGCCATACGGCCCCTTGCGCCTGCTCCGTCATTCAATAAGATCATAGCTGATCTTCGACCTCAACTACACTTTCCCGCCCGATCCCCATATCCCTTGATTCCTAAAGTCCACAAATCTATCCATCTCAGCCTTGAATATATTCAATGACTCAGCATCTGCAGCCCTCTGGAGTAGAGAATTCCAAAGATTCACAACTCTGCATGAAGAAATTCCTCCTTATCTCAGTCTTGAATGCTCAACCCCTTATCCTGAGACTAAGCCCCCGAGTTCTAGACTCTCTAGCCAGGGGAAACAATCTCTCAGCATCTACCCTGTCAAGCCCCCTAATAATCTTACATATTTCCATGAGATCACCTCTCATTCTTCTAAACTCCAGAGGGTATAGGCCCATTCTACTCAACCTCTCTTCATAGGACAACCCTCTCATCCCAGGAATTAATGTAGTAAACCTTTGTTGCACCACCGTATATCCTTCCTTAGATAAGGATAAATTAAGGTTGGTTCAAGGAAAGGGGAATAAAGGGATATGGAATAGAGTAGAAACGTGGGATTAGGATGACTGCTCATGTGGGGGATAAACATCAACATGGGCTGGTTGGGCTGAATGGCCTATTTCTGCGCTGTAATTTCTATGTGATTCAGAATTAACTGACAGAAAATCACAAGCTATGGCTCATGATTTCCCAAAATGCACCCCCTTCGAAGAACAAGCTTGTTCTATTCTATTAGGTCTTTAACAAACCCATCAGGGTAGCATCAGTTAATTCTTAACGTAACAAAGTTTAACATATGGACGTGTCTGCAAGAAAGTGTAATGCCAGGATGAATTTCACTTACAATCCTGATCAGCCGTCAGAGAAACTAAACGATCAGGTTAAGAGGCTCATATTAGAACAGTGTTCGAGTAAACACGTGCTATTCAATAGCAGCACCACAATTCCTGAACGTTGACTCCAAATCACCAAAGTGGAGAGTACTAACAGTAATTAGGAACATTCACAGTCCAGAATCAATTGTACTTATCTAATCTTGATTTCACTCGTGGAATTAGGGCAGTACCGGGTAATAAAGAACTAAGTGTTTATTAAATTGCATATTACAATCTGTGCATTTACTGGTCACATTTTATTATTTTATTCTTTTCAGTACAACAGGACATTGGCCTGTCGGAATGGCAATCTGTGAAATGCAGTGCCGATCATTGAGAAAAGCACTGCAGATAAAACATGTTAAAAAAGGGAAAGGCGATAAATATTTACACAGTGACAGAGGAAAGTATAGGACTGGAAAAGTCTCCAGTCCACCTGGCCGGTCTCAAAAATTAATACCTCTCAAATATTTTCCCTGAGCTGATCAGTAACAAATTAAATTCAATGTAGCAAGGTGCAAAGTGATGGAAGTAAAAATCGGAGATCTGCACACACCATGGGTGGGACACAAGTTGCCCAAGTGGGAAGCTGAAAGAAACCACGTTGACTTATTGTTTACGGAGTCCATGGCAGCAAGACAAGGTTCAGGATTACAAAGGGCAAATTTAAGACAGAGAGGGAGAACAACAGCTGGCATAGGTTGCCATGCAGAGCAGTTGAGGTTGAACACTGGGTTTGTTTAAGAAACAACTAAATGTTCCAATCAGATGATGATTTGGTATTCTGGATAGAAGAGGTCTGAAGGGCCGAAGGGTCGCTTTCATCCCAAACTACCTTGTGATTGGTTGCCACAGGACAATCACTCGTGTGCTCCTCTCACTAACTCAGCCGTCCCTTCAATCATTGTAGGCATCAGAAACTTTGTGGTTTCACTATTTTCTCCACTGTGTCAACATTTCTCAATGTTAGGTGACTCATTTTCTTTTTCTCGTTTAACTGCTGGTAATTTTGTCCTTTCTAAATGTTAAAAAGAATGTTTATATTTTGTGCTTGGAAGGAAAGAGCACAGCTCCACTCAGACCCAATACACAGGCCCTCCAGGCCAAATTACTGACTCAACTAAACTTATGTTCTCCCTCAAGTTTCTATAATGGGCCAAGTCTATAAAACGTGAAACGTGGGAAATCTTTCAATTCTTGCATGGGCTTTTCGATTTAGCAACTCCAATTGTACGAGAGCTCTGATTTTTGATCCAGTAATTGGGCCAACATAACTAGTACCAGAAACTCCTCTCAAGTTCTATTAACCAAGCAACAACATAGACTATGGTGCATAAATTGTTCACCTGAGGATGCTGTTCATCGGAGGCGTCCTCTCAAACCGCCGAAGACAGGGAGCAAGTTCACGAATGCCCACGTGCGCACGAACACCAGGAAACCGTGAACTTGCTCCCATTGGTTCGCCGGCGGTTTGACAGGTCCGAATTAAAGGGCCACCTACGCAACAATCAATAAAATTATTAAACATTCGTAAACTTACCCATCTACCCAGCTGGAATGAAGATACTTACACCGCCAAAAGGTACGCTTGAAAATACCAGCTCTACAATACTTTTTAAAAGCACTCTGACCGTTACTGACTGAGAAACAACAAAAAATTAAATTTTAAAAATGTGGACTGTCATATTACACTTATTTTAATATTTTTTAATTACAATGTTTTAAAAAATTAAAGACTTTTTTTTTTACTTTTTAACTTCTGTAAGTTTAACTAAATTAAATCATTTGCTTGGCTTTTTATAATAAGATATGTTAAATTTTTATTTAAACTGACATACAGAGTTAACTGTAAAGGAATGATTTCTAGTTGCCTCCATGTCGGCGTGGCTTCTCTTGACAGATTCTGTGCGTGTGGCTTTCATTCCCACAATCTGTATCGATACGAAGGAACCTGTGCTGAAATCACAGCGCCGAACTTAAAAAAAATTGAAGACGGAGCAAGTGGACGCTGAAGACCATGCGGACGCTGAAGACCATGCGGTAAGTTTTTATCGTAGTGTTTGTTCACAGGATGTATGGACAAGTCTTGCCACGCCAGTCGGAGCACGTTCCGGCCCAATGCCATATTAAAATGGTCAGACAACTGCTGTATCCTCATAGTGTCAAGTGTATACCTGCCAAAGTGATGTAGCATACAAGAGCTTGCATGATGAACAGTTTGTGTGCCCGAGTCATGAAGAGGAAACCTCAGCCATTGTTGGTGATCACATCAGGTTGAGCAGCCAAATGTCGACAATTAAGGCTTAGGTTCACCCAAAGACATTGATGCAACCTATTAGTTACCTGAGTGAAGTGTGCACAGAGTTGCATCACTTCATTTGTGTTGCAGTGAAGGTTGTACAGAGCTACCTGTTTCTGGACAACTGCCCACCCATTCATGTTCTGCTTCATAAAAGGGTGTACTCATGTTGCAGGTTACAGCCTTGTACACATTGTATCTCATCTTCATCTACCTGACCATCGTGTTTGACAAAAGCTGAGGTCTCCCATTACTTGAGCTTTCAGCCATCTCTCAGATGCTGTTAACTATGTGTGCTTGCGCAAAGGAATAAAATCCAAGACTGGGGGACGGTGGAGAAGCAGCATCAAAATAAGCTCCAAAATAGCATAACTTCAGGCGGATTACACCTTTTAAAGTTAGTTAAAACCTTATCTTTCCATTCGTGTAGTAAGTAATAATTGTAATTAAACTTCATATTTGGCAAATCTTCCACCAGCAGTTTTCACAAAGTTGCCCCATTGATTGATTAATCATTTCACCTCTCTCAATAAATATGTTTACCACTTCAACATTCTTGGACAACCATCACCAAGTGTTGAGCAGACAAATTACACTTGCTAAGAGCTGCCAGCAAACTATGCTTCAACTTTATTCCTGATCAATTTTAAAATGAAGTCTGCTGACAGATTTATTGATCACTGAAGAATGATCCACTGAAATAGTTGCACTTCACTGGTCATGCCATAGCTTGTTCTGGAAAGCTGATATGACCGTTGTCTTGTCTTGGCTATTGTAATCAATCACGGTCCTTGAACCAAAAACAATATTAGCACAGTCAGCCAGTAATATGGTGGGGAGGGGAGGGGTGGGGGGAAAGAGAGAAAGAGAAAGGGAGGGTGAGAGAGAGAGAGAGAGAGAGAGAAAGAAAAAAGAAAAGCACTGCAATTTCATTGAAGTTTCTCGGCGAATAAATGGATCATAGAATCTTACAGCACAGAAGGAGGCCATTCAGTCCATTGTGCCTGGGCTGGCTCTTAGAGTTTACAAATTGGTTCCACTCCCCTGCTCTTTCCCCATAGCCTTGCAAATCTTTCTTTTTCAAGCATATTATTGGATGACTGGTAGCCTCAAAATATTTCAAGTATGTGAGGATAAGCATTTTACTTTAGAAATGGAGTTTCATTTGCCACATGGAGGCCATTCAACTTGAATCTTCAAAATATTTAAGTTGTGTTTATAATTATTAACAATTCTACAGAATTGATTTTTATAGTAAACTCAGTGAAAACAAGTCAGTCATATTTAGGATTAATATCAGGCATGGATTTCAAAGGCTCAAAGTCGGACTTGATGTATTTACATTATCTGAGTGGCAATGTATATATGAGGTAAATAATGACAAAGGTCCAATTTTTGTCAAAAAGGACCAAAAATTCCTTTCCAACAGATTAGGGCCCTGTTTCAACCAGGTCATTTCAACACAAATCTGCTGTTCCTCCTGGTTTCTGTGTTTAACAGTGATAAGGGGGGTGATTTTAACCCCCAAGAACGGGTGGGTTGGGGGCGGGTGGGAGTTGAAAATAGTTGTTTTTTTGGGTTGCAACCGCAAAGTTTTTGGACTTTGCGTTCCCAGTGGGAAGCCTGTACTTTTATGCACCAACGTTAAACCCGGAAATAAAGCCAAGTTGCAGTCGCTACCCAAAAAACAACGAAATTCAACTCCCACCCGCCGCTAACCCACCCGTTCTTGGGGTTTAAAATCACCCCCAAGATGTTTATAGGGATATGGGGAAGTGATTATCAGTAAACCTCTGGCTGAAGAATGGGATCACTAACTTTGTTGAGCAAAATAAGTTTTGCATTCTTGGGATGAGCAGGCAATTTGAAATTTGGTTACATTTTCATCTTTCTTTCTCATCTATCCAATTGAGTGAAACTTAATAGGACCTCAATTTTTCCCCAAAGTGTGCTCCATCTTTTTTCCCCTCAATGCCTTCAGAGAAAGTTTCCCTCATGCAAACACATGCATGAACTGGTCAAAAGTGATTCTTTGTGACCAAGTGCATAAACAGAGTAAAAGTGTTTCCAAATCAACACTGCCGAAACATTTTATTCAGAACTGTCCTTAAATTTTTATGAAATTATCATAATTGCATATTTGTACTGTGAAAAGGAGGCTGGAACTTTTAAAGTCATTTCATGGAGAAAAATAAATATTTGGTTGAATCAATTAAAGGTATTTCCTGACTAGTTGAGTATTCATAATGGTGACTCAAAGATGATTTGTCTATCCTTATGAATTTGTTACACCAGTAACTACCTTATTTGTAACTAAAAAGTGTTCTACTTATTAACTTGCTGCAGTTGAAATTCAGAACAGTCCTGTTCAGTAAGTGAAAAGTGAGCTGTACTTCAAAGTGCATTTTCCATGGAGTAAATGCCACTGAAGACACATTTGTAGCACTAATGGTAGTATAATTTATGGCCCATAATTGATCATCAAACTCTTCAAGCATCTTTGCTCAAAACTAATGCTATTAAAACATCTTCATTGTGGAATGGATGCTTTTCCAGGTGATTTTAAATACATTTAAAAAAAATTTTTAAATCCTTCAGTTCATGAAACTGATCGAGTTTAGAGAATGTCAACTTTTACCAACACTGTTCAACGAAGATACGGACAATCCAGAACATTTTAAACACAAGGTGCCTCCGAAACCATATGCTTCATTTAAACAGGCAAGAGAGCTCAGCTTATGCTTTGATTGCAACTGCCCAGTGCTGGGGACATTAGCTTGCTTTCCCAGCCCTCTAACAAATTGAATGACTTCCACAAAACTTAAATATTTATTTTAGGGGTGTCAACTCAGGCTTAACACATTACACATTTTGAAAAAAAGCATAGACATACGATTTTTCTTTTGTTTAAAAAATTGTATCCAATAAACATCATTGAACAAAAGCTTATGCCTTCTGCAAACCTCTCCTTTAATTGTAGCAACTAAGTGAAATCAGTAAGATGCCAAACCTGAACTTTAATTTTCTACATGAGAAAAATATATCTTCAAAATATTAATGTTGATATATTTTCTCACTGTGGATGACTATTACCATAAGGCAACCAGAAGATTCTTTCTCCCTATTGTGTCCCACACTCTCGGAGAAACTGGTAAATGCATCTTCAAACAAATATACTTTATATGCTCCATTAATGCATAGCCTTGGCCTCCAAAAGGGGGGGTGGGAGGTGGAGGATGGAAATTGCCATTTTGGCACAAGCAACCAAATTGATTTGATAACTGGATATGGACCAATTTCAGGTCAGTGTGACATTAAAAAATATCACCTTGAATGGAGACACACTCAAAATATTATGTGGTGTGTGCATGGTGCCCTTTTCAAAATTCTCTCTCCCCTTTCCAGCCCCCTCAGAAGTTTATGGTCATGGGTTGTCGGCTAGGCCTTGTTTCTGGTTTGACTGTTTAAAAAAAAATTGAATGGGCAATGACTTTATTTGTTTAATTTTTGAGAGTGTGTTTATGTTTACTGGTGACCAGATAGTCCTGTGCTTTTGGCCTCATTATATATATGCCCAAACTTACAGGTGTGAAGAAGGAAAATGAAATTATCTCCAAAATAGTATATTCTATTCATGGGGTGTTTTAAAGATGACTAACCCATTGCAACAAGGAGATGGTCTGAAACTTAAAATAATTCTGCATCTAAGCACATACCAAACTTTTCCCATTAAATTTAATTTAAAAGATGTCAGAAAGAAACCTCATGTAGAAAGTTAAGATTGCTTCAAACTAAAATCTTGATCTTTCCACTAATGAATCTCTGCACTATACTGACAATCTATAGGCAGATGAGGTAGTCAGAGGATACATTTGAGAGAAATTAACTTGGAATAGTATTGAGGCCAAGCATGGCATAACTTCAAAATACATTCCGTGTAAATTGCTTGTAATTGTTGTGGGAAGAGTGTAGGAGAATCCACAAGCACCAAATGGTACGTGGTGAATGACAGATATGTTGAAACCCTCACAATAAATCTTACTCTGCACTGAGTTAAACCACTGCCAATGGGATCAGAAATGACCTCTCCCCTACCATAGATACAGAAATACTCTGATACCATATCTGGAAAAGTGCCATATGATTAAACTTGGTTTCCATAAATTTCAAGCTTTTCCAAATTAATTTACAGTATTATCTTTCATTGCATCATGTGGCTGTACACTACATTAACTAATTCTTGTGAAAAACCACTTAATTCTTTTTCCAGCCTAAATGTTCTAAATGTTGAAACTGTGTGATCATATTCCATGCTCTGGATCTAACAAAGTAACTTCAGTCATATTTCACCTCTTCATTTTATCACTTGGCACTGAGGGAATGCTGCAGTGTCAGGGCTGCCATGTTTTAGATGAGGCATTACATCAAGGCTCTGTCTGCTCTCTCAGGTGGACATAAAAGATCCCATCATAATTTTGAATAAGAGCAGGGGAGTTCTCCCGGTGTCTTGGCCAACATCTATTGCTTAACCAACACCTCCAAAACACATTATCTGGTCATTCATCTCATTGCTGTTGGTGAGGCATATTGACTGCCACGATTGCCTATATTACGACAGTGACTACACTCAAAGGGGGTGATTTAGGAGGCAGTTGTGGGTGCGTTGGGGGCGGAGGGATTCTGAAAATCGCGGAAATCCCGTTCGGGTTCGGAAGCCGGCTCCAACCCACCGACTTCCGAGTTTCCCAGGGACCCACCTGTGTGCGCGCAGGCGACCTGAGAAACGGAAGCCCCGCCAGCAATTAAAGCCGGCGGGATGACAGTTAAAGAGCCAAATGTACCTATTTGAGGTACTTAAGGCACTTTACCTGTGACAGATTAAGTACTTAGAAAGATTTTTAAACTTACCTGGGCGGCTTGCCCACCACTTCTGATTCACGCCTGGTGAAACCAGGTATCTCTCGATGTACCCCTCTTCACCCCCCCGATGTCCTCCTCTTCAACCCCGATCTTTCCTCAATGTCCCCCTCTTCACCCCCCCCAATGTCCCCCACTTCACCCCCCCGATCTTCCCCCAATGTCCCCCTCTACACCCCCCGATCTTCCCCCAATGTCCCCCTCTTCACCCCCCCGATCTTCCCCCAATGTCCCCCTCTTCACTCCCCCGATGTTCCCCTCTTCACCCCAATCTTCCGCTGATGTTCCCCTCTACACCCCCCCCCCCCAATGTCCCCCCTTCATCCCCTGATCTTTCCCCAATGTCCCCCTCTTCACTCCCCCAATGTCCCCCTCTACACTAGTGTCCTCCTCTTCACCCCCGATCATCCCCCAATGTCCCCCCCAACGTCCCCCCTTCACCCCCCCGATCTTCCATTTCCCCACCCCCCCCACCAAAGGTCTTCTGCTCCAGCGCCGGATAACGTCTCGCTCTCTCTCTTTCTCACCGCCCCCCGCCCCCGCACCCCATCAATGTTGCAGCTCCTGACGGCAGTCTGCCTGTCAACCAGGGAGGCTGCTGGTCTCGAAACCCAGAGAGGACGTTAATCATCAGCAATCAACATGCAATCGCATTTGAAACGGTAAGTTTTGTTCTTGCGGGTTTGCCACACGCACCTTCACCCCCCAACTACCATTGTAAAATCGAGCCCAAAGTATTTCATTATCTGCGAAAGGCATTAGGACGTCCTGAGGATGTGAAAGATGCCTATAACAAATCCTTCCACTACAGGAAGGATGTGATCGCTTTGGAGAGGGTGCAGAGGAGATTCACCAGGATGTTACCAGGGCTGGAGCGCTTCAGCTATGAAGAGAGACTGGGAAGATTGGGTTTGTTTTCCTTGGAGCAGAGGAGGCTGAGGGGGGACATGATTGAGGTGTACAAAATTATGAGGGGCGCAGATAGGATGGATACTAAGGAGCTTTTTCCCTTCGTTGAGGGTTCTATAACAAGGGGGCATAGATTCAAGGTAAAAGGCGGGAGGTTTAGAGGGGATTTGAGAAAGAACTTTTTCACCCAGAGGGTGGTTGGAGTCTGGAACTCACTGCCTGAGAGGGTTGTGGAGGCAGGAACCCTCACAACATTCAAGAAGCATTTGGACGAGCACTTGAAATGCCATAGCATACAAGGCTACGGACCAAATGCTGGAATATGGGATTAGATTAGACTGGGCTTGATGGCCGGCGCGGACACGATGGGCCGAAGGGCCTCTATCCGTGCTGTATAACTCTATGACTCTATGACTCTAAGTTCTGTCTTCTTTCATACTTTTTTCCCTCCTTAAGACAATGGTGGAAATTATCTTGAAAACAAAAATATCTGGAAAATAATCCACCCTTTCTGTATCAATGCAGCCTGCCAGAAAGGAAATTACTATGTAAAATGTGACCAAAATAAAGAATATTAAAAAGCTGGCATCACTGATGATTTTTTCCACAAGGTTTATTCAGCTTCACTTAAATTGGAATTTTGGAAGTAAGCCATTTTTCCTTAGAGGAAACTATGGAAGGATATTTTCAAGAGAATCTTCAAAGTTTTAGAAATAAAATGTCCGCACCCCTTCGCAATGCAATAATGGTAATCTATTGAAAGCCAATAATAAATTATTCACACCACAATGTGGTGGCAGTATTGTAACTGGGCTGTAACTGGTTATAATAATGTAAAAACATCTGGCTGGAAATAATACAAATGGCAGACTGGGAACAATCAGTAGGCTCATTTGCATTTTTCTTGTCTTAAATGCCATAGATAGATCTTCTATAGATATATCCATCTATCAAGGGCATTTAAGACAAAAAAGAATATATTATATATATATTGCCTGAATGTTCATAACACACAGCCATCTAGTCACAAAGGGAATTACAAATGTCTCAAAATGCAGGGCACAATGCCAAATGCAAGTACTGCCAAGAAACCCACTCGTGAATACGTTATTGCAAGCTACAGCGCCAAGGAGTGCCAATTACAGCCATGCAATGATATATCATTTAAGAAGAGCTGAAGCTCATGACATTGTGGAGCTCTAAAAGCAGAGAAGATAACACTCTCTATAGGAGGTTATGACAAAAAATAATTAGATATTATAAATGGTGCATGTCTTGCCTTTGGGAAGAGACTGTGAAATGCTCAATGATTATCCAAAATATGTTAAAGCCAATTTCTCCAATGGTCAGTCGTGTGGCTTTGGCCTTAATGGCTATAAGAGAAATCGGAGTTTGATTTCCAGTCTGTCCTGACTTCGCTAAAAGGTTAGTGGTATTGGGGCACGATTATACCCTCTGCGCCCTCAGGCATTGGGGAATGGTGGGGGACAGGGGAAGGGGTTCCACTTCCGAATCATTAATCAATGTTTCCTGCTGGAAAGTGCATGCGAGGACCTTGGGTGAGGGCAGGGTCAAGCTCAAGTGTAGAGCCCCCAACAGTTGAGTATCTTGCAAACACTTACTGTCACTCCAGCTCACATATTAATAGCAGCCACTTGGACAAAGTACCAGAGGGTTTCTGGAATCAAATCCCACCAAAGAATCAATGTCTTCCACAGAGACAGTGACAAGCATTAGTGGGGAGTGGGGAGTGGGTAGGGGAATGTGTCATGATCAATGGAACAGATTAAGAAAAAGCTCATGAATAAATTTTATTTCAGAAGGTTCAAAATGTTAAGTGTGTGCCACAAACACATACTGTTTTGTTGTGTATATTTGCATCTTAATATCAAGTACAAAATTTAACTGCTTTTCACATCCTGCTTGTAAATGAAATTTCTAACTGTTGTGTAGACTTATCTCGAGTTTGCACAATTCCCAACATTCCATATTCACCACCATACAGTCCGAGGAATTAATTTGTCTGATTTTCATCTACTGTCACACAGCAATAAACAGTTGAATTAGTCAGTTAAGTATTAATTTTCTTTTCCATGTCTATTTAATTGGCTCTCCCACTTCACAGCATAATGTTTCTTGTGCTGTTACTACATAGGGTCCACTGCAGGAAGTCACACCCAACTTAATGGAACAACATGGAATAGATTTTCAACTTCCTGCGGGGTGTAAAACTAATGAGGCAGATCGGCAGCCCCGTCATGAGATCAATAGAAATGAAAATCGGATGGTTTCTATAATGGTCAATGCCAGCTTTATGCCCAGGTAGCAAGTTGAAAATCTACCCCAAGATGTCCTTGAACACTTGGGTACTTAAGTTAAGTCATTCCTTTCAGGCTTAAAACCAGATTAGCAAGCATTATAGATTTTATTTCATCTGTTTTTCGCCATGAGGAGCAGAGAAAATCACCTCTGTAATCTTCACAAGTAACAGAAACTAGTTTACTTTTAACCAATTGACAAAATCAGGAAAACATTTCCTGTAAAACCTTTCACATCAAGATGTCCTGAAGTGCTTCACAGCCCATAACATGATATAAAATACAACAATGAAGAGTCAGGAGTTAATGTCCATTAGTCTTATGGCATACATCACAGGATGACTGCCTTTTAATGATGGCGGAGAGTCTTATTTGAAAGCAATTTTAGTTGTCAATAATGAAATACTGTTCTCTTATTCCTCATTACAGTAGATTTTCTATTGAAGTTAATAAAACATGATAAAATATATCACATCCCACATGACTCAGACTCTATTGAAATGGGCAGTGCATCTTGGTGTCCTTCAGTCTACTATCCAACTTGCTTTATTTAAAGATTGCCAATTTGAAAGATCCCAGACAAGTATCAACAACAAAAACCCATCTCCTCTTTCATCGCTGATAATTCAAAGCACATAATCTATTACCCTTAACCGCTCCCATTGGCTATCCCTATGTTATTAGGTGACTCTTGATTCTCCTTACGACCTCATTTAATTAAGGCAAGTAACTGAGACTGGGGTATTTCCCCGCCTCCTGCCCCTCTGTTAAAAGTTCTGACTCACACTATGGTCACAGAGGCTCTAGCTGCTCTTCAGTGTTTCATCTCTATCTCTAACATTGTGACTATCTTGGGTGGCATGTGAAGAATAGTCACTTAGATGAGGTTTCAGAGGTTTCATTGCTCAGTGAACCTTAGCCCCGGAGGAAGCAGCACCTTGAGCAAAATGGGGAGGGGAAGAGAAATCTGCATAATAACTGAAGCAGAATTTGCTTGAAATGAAGGGAAGATGCTGACTCTTGTAAAGCTAGAACTTTCAATATTGTACAAAGAGAAAGAAAGAAGAACTTGCATTTATATTGCGCCTTTCACAACCTCAGGACGCCCCAAAGCGCTTTACAGCCAATTCGGCACTTTATTGAAGTGCAGTCGCTGTTGTAATGTAGGAAATGTGGTAGCCAACTTGTGCACAGCAAGATCCCGCAAACCGCAATGAGATCAATGACCAGATAATCAGTTTTTTCTTTAAAGTGACGGTGGTTGAGGGATAAATATTGGCTAAGACAACGGGGAGAACTCCCCTGCTCTTCTTCAAAAAGTGCCATGGGATCTTTGTTGTCCACTTGAGTGGGCAGATGGGGCCTCGGTTTAAAATCTCATCCGAAAGACGGCAGCTCTGACAGTGCAGCACTCCCTCAGTACTGCATGGGAGTGTCTGCCTCGATTATGTGTTCAAGTCTCTTGAGTGGGGATTGAATCCACAACCTTCTGACTCAGAGGTGAAATGCTAACTCTGAGCCACAGCTAACACCCCCAATTTATAATGAATAAAATGAACTGTGCTGCACTCTAATCCTATTACACCTAGCTAAATCCAGCAAAAAATGAAAAGGAGAAATGAAGCAATGGAATGGAAAGAATTAATCTTAACAACCAGATTCTCAATCGGAATAAATGTGTTGCGCACATCGCTGTGTTTAAGAATAAAGCTGCAGCCATCAGTGCATGAAAGTCCTGAATACACTTGGAAGGAAATGATCATTGCTCCAGTCATCAATTAATAACTCCACTGCAAGGTTTGGAACAATTCAATTATTATCACAAATTAGCATCATCCTGAAATGAATGCTTCAAATATGTGGTCTGTTTTTTGTATGTGATGCCCAAAAAATAAGCATTTCAATGATTTATTTAACTCCTTGCTGGTACATCAGGTTTTGCCCCAGTTATACCACATCAAGCAGCAGAGTATTTTAAGATTGATGTTGAAGGGGAGTCGGGATGATACTTCTCACGCTCAGGGTTGTTGTTGCGTATTCAAATGCAACAACAACAAAAACTTGCATTTATATAGCGCCTTTAATGGAGTAAAGCGTCCCAAGACCTGGACAACATCCAGGCTTGGGCTGATAAGTGTCAAGTAACATTCGCGCCAGACAAGTGCCAGGCAATGACCATCTCCAACAAGACAGAATCGAACCACCTCCTCTTGATATTCAACGGCATTACCATCGCCGAATCCCCAACCATCAACATCCTGGGGGTCACCATTGACCAGAAACTTAACTGGACCAGCCACATAAATACTGTGGCTACAAGAGCCGGTCAGAGGCTGAGTATTCTGTGACGAGTGACTCACCTCCTGACTCCCCAAAGCCTTTCCACCATCTACAAGGCACAAGTCAGGAGTGTGATGGAATTCTCTCCACTTGCCTGGATGAGTGCAGCTCCAACAACACTCAAGAAGCTTGACACCATCCAGGACAAAGCAGCCCGTTTGATTGGCATCCCATCCATCACCCTAAACATTCACTTCCTTCACCACCGGCGCAACGTGGCTGCAGTGTGTACCATCCACAGGATGCACTGCAGCCACTCGCCAAGGCTTCTTTGACAGCACCTCCCAAACCCGCAACCTCTACCACCTAGAAGGGCAGTAGGCACATGGGAACAACACCACCTGCACGTTCCCCTCCAATTCACACACCATCCCGACTTTGAAATATATCGTCGTTCCTTCATCGTCGCTGGGTCAAAATCCTGGAACTCCCTTCCTAACAGCACTGTGGGAGAACCTTCACCACACGGACTGCAGTGGTTCAAGAAGGCAGCTCACCACCACCTTCTCAAGGGCAATTAGGGATGGGCAATAAATGCTGGCCTTGTCAGCGACGCCCACATCCCATGAACGAATAAAAAAAAAGACGCTTCAAAGTAGCATTAACAAACAAAATTTGACACTGAGCCACAAAAGGAGATATTAGGACAGCTTGGTCAAAGAGGTAGGTATTAAGGAGCATCTTATAGGAGGAGAGAGAGGTAGAGAGGCAGAGAGGTTTAGCGATGGAATTCCAGGGCTTAGGGCCTAGGCATCAGAAGGCATGGTCACCAATGGTGGAGCAATTAAAATCGGGGTTGTGGAAGAGGTAAGAATTGGAGGAGCGCAGAGGTGTCGGAGGGTTGTAGGGCTGAAAGAGGTTACAGAGATAGGGAGGGGCAAGGCCATGGAGGAATTTGAAAACAAGGAAATGAATTTTAAAATCGAGTTGTTCCCGGACCGGGAGGCAATGTAGGTCAGCGAGCACAGGGGTGATGGGAGAAGGGGACTTGGTGCGAGTTAAGATATGGGCAGCAGAGTTTTGCGAGCTCAAGTTTATGGATGGTGGAAGATGGGAGGCCAGCCAGGAGAGCATCTCCAACATTTGTCATGAAAGAGAAAAGGTATTTGTTTTTACATGATGGTACAGCAGGCAAACTAAAGTTCGTGTTGAAAATTTAAATGTTGAACTTCAAGAATGTGAGCTTTGCATTAGGCTGCAGTCATAGACACCAGGAATAGTGCGAATCAACTTATTTGGGATTATCTGTCATGATTCAACTGGCAGTTTTTGCACTATCCTGCACTGCAAAAGACTATGCTGCACCAACGTCAGACACACTGTCGAACTGGGGCATGAGTGAGCAGTAAAACAGTCATGCTTTAAACGGAGCACTGTCACCACCAAGAATTAGGACCTCCTCAAACCCCCCAAAAAGTCAAATACCGAAGTTTCACTGGCAACAAAAGGAAGGCAGTCTTTTTGTGCTCCCAGAGACTGACACTTCGCTATGTACTATCTCGCCTTAGGTGCAATGCTAAACAAATGGGCTTTTAAAAAAAAAATAAAGTCTCCTTTGCCAGAATGCCTGGTTGCCAATATGCAGATTTCATATTTTCAACACAGATGAGCTTTTTTTTTGCCAAACTGTCACTTTCAAAAAGAAACATGCTTGCTTATTTTAACACCCAGACATTCCAATGAATTTACCACACCTTAAAGTTGCTAATTGTGTTGCACACCATACTGCACATTGCTTTTAGTTGAACGTCAATCCAACGTCAGTCTTGCACGAGGGCGTCTCTGATGAATGCTACATCACTGAGTAAACATTGAGGGGAAAAAGTATAGGGCCAACTGTTCTTTTGAATGGCTGTATCTTATTCGGGCTCTTACACTTGATGTTTGGATGCTGAGTTGAGCTGTCCACCGAACATTATTTCTTTCCTCCTTTATCTCATGAGCAAGGAAAGGAAATGGAACGTCTGCTCTGGCAACACCCAACAGGCAGCAGGCACAGTGGTCCAGAGAACAACCGATCTACCAAGGGAAGGAGAGGTGGACTGCAAGTGGCTCTGGGCAATACTATGAGTACCATTGCTGTATGTGCACAACCATATTTCAAAAATAACTAGTTTGTGGAATTTTACATAACAACAAACTTTACTCATATGGAGCTAAAAACAGTTGCTTAATGAATCAGGCCCCTATGACCTCCAATTTGTGAGCTGTTACTTTCAGGAAGCTCTGCAGTCTTCACAATGCAATTGCTGGATCGACACCTCAATGCCTGCAATCAGATATCAACTCTTAACATTCAAGAGCAAAGCTTCTGAATAATGCAAGAACAAGTGTGGATATCCCTATTAGGAACAGTTGCTTGTTACCTGTCAGTTTTAAATGGTGAGGATAAGGGATCTTCATTGTATAAGTGACAGATTTATAG
The DNA here is from genome assembly GCF_035084215.1 of Heptranchias perlo. Classification (NCBI taxonomy): domain Eukaryota; kingdom Metazoa; phylum Chordata; class Chondrichthyes; order Hexanchiformes; family Hexanchidae; genus Heptranchias; species Heptranchias perlo. Next base: position 10,147,173 of record NC_090355.1, on the reverse strand, counting down.
AATTAACATTTTATGAAGCCAAATGGCTCCAAGTGACACCTAAATTTATACCTTCGAGAACTTCTAACACGACAGGACAATCTGTGCATAATGCAACTTCCAACGGTTTCTCTGACACATCAGACTTATCATCCGTGAGCTTATTTGGTGCAGCCGGTCAAAAAAAACAGAACATGGACACGAGCAGGTTAAGAAATCTGCCCTTTTTTGACAGTAACTTGCATTTTTTGGTCTATTCCTAACTCAATTAACAAATATAACTGATGCCAACCAAGATAATAGTGAGATACGATGATAGAGAATGTCTAATCTCTAATTTCACCTGCAGATGTAGAACAAACATGTACATTTGATTCATTTTCATGCTGTTCCTTACATGACTGTGGTTACAACAACTTGCATTTTTTCACACCTTCAAGACATCCTCAGGCTCTTCACTGAAGCATGAGCAAACCCGATACTAAACAAAAGGAGTGACCAGGGAAGGCTGGCCAAAAGCTTGGATTTTAAAGGAGAATCTTAAGAGGAGAGGGAAGTTGACTGGCAGAGGGGTTGAGAGAGCAAATTCCACAGAGTGGGATCCAGGCAGCTGAAGGCATGACCATCAATGCTGGGGTGAAGTGGGGAGATGTACAAGAAGCTAGAGTCAAAGAAATGTGGATTTGGGGGAAATTATATGCCTGGGGGAGGTTATGGAGAATCCAGGGGGACACAAGGCCGCGGACAAATTTAAACAAATTAAATAATTTATTTGGATTTCTCTGGATGGCTCTGGAATAAAGTGTTATTAATTTCACAAAGACTAGAAAACACCAGTATAAACCTACATATAGGCTAATGTCACCCCAGAGGGATGGTGTTTAAAACAGTGTCTAGGTTTTTAAGCAGGGAAAGGGCTGACCCTATTTTACTTTGCAGAGCAGAAATTAACTGCACTGAGCAGAGGGAGATTTGTGGAGGGAGGGAAAAGACAGGATGAGCGCAAAGGATCAGGAAACATATAAACATCGAACCAGTTAATGAATGACTCTGGAAAAAATAAAAATTCTCTAGAGGGCTCCCAAAGAGGCATTTAGTCACTGCCTTAATGGAGTACCACAATTAAAGAGAAATAGCGGTTCTATAAATATCAACATTAAGCATATCATTTTTGCAGGTTTAACATTTAAGGTGCATATGTTCTTTATTCTTAACATTTTCAAGGTATGAAAATGTCAGCTGTATAATCCAAGGATGACAATAATGCTGGGCTATGCATCAATGGGAAATATCATGAAGCAAGGCTATGTCGTTTTCTAACAAAACACGTGGCAGCAACTGAGAGCAGTGACTGTCACACTTTCCTCCTTCAGGCTTCAATAACAGAGTGAAGGAAATGTGTGCTGTTGCTGCTATTCTTTCAGTCAATACTCATCTTCTCCCTTTCCTTTTCCCTGGTGTGGCCAAAATTTCTCCTTCCTTTTTAGCTCTATCCCTAACTCACAGAATGGGATTTGTATATTCAGCAAGTGACTCATGCCGACTGGGATCACAACTAAGAGTTATTAAATCAATATGTATCCTCTTAGAATTAAAAGTAAATTTTTTTATTACTAAAATGAAATGATCCACCAGGTGGCAGATGCCTGTATAAAAAACTACAGTAATCTTAAATTATGATTGAACTGAGTGATAAAAATTTGACAAGAATAATTGGAGCAACTATATTCAGAGGGTGGGGGGCAAATTCTGGGGTCACTAAGGTAAGACATGAAAAATGAAGCACTTTTGTCCTTTATCTATTGGCTTCTTTATTGCTGGCACAAGGCTACAGTCAATCATTGCTAGCTATTTTCTGCAAACTAGATAGGATTTATATTATAGTCTGACTATTATTTGCACCTCAGAGACTTGCACAGTTCTGGAAGGCCTTGGCATGCATGGCTTGAATGCGCATGTCAGACTTAGCTGGATACCCATTTAGCAGATAATTCAAAATACTTGGCACAGATCAATGAATCAAGCTATCTTATTCAATTCAAAACATCCAAGGTGATTGACATCTTGGGGCTGTAGTTTTGATTGACAGCTATTTCTGGGGTGAAGGTATGGGTCAGGCCTGTGTAGGCAGGATAGGACCAATGATTCTTTCTAGTCTCTTTAACGGACAGCTCTGTACCAAGAGTGTTCAATTGTGGACCTATATTTGGCTGCAGAAGCTCAGCGAATGAATTAGTCTGAAGCAAGCAGTGGTACTGAGCTAGGCAGAGGCTCCTTCGTCGCATTTCACCACTTCAGAAGTGAGTGACTGTGTTTCAGGGACAAATATGAGAGAGGCCATGCAGGATAAGCATCTGCTCTTTTGACATTCCATGATGAATAGTAAAGTTTGCAACTGCTGTAAATATACTGTTTTTACTGAGTACTCCTTTACCTGTTTAATATTAAATAATTCATCTGTTGGTTTACATTGCTTGAACCTCGGTCTGATTAAATGCATATTTGCTCTGCGCACCCGAGGAGGAGGTTACGTGACAGCACATGATATATTCTAATCAACCAGAATACAGTAACAAGGGATCTCTGTTCAGTTTCTGGGTCTCGCTACATTTACCTAGATATTGGGCAGATAAAGTCTCTTTACAGTCATTATCCTGTTTCTGCATCCAACAGCATGAAATGACAACAAATACTCCCACAATGCCAATACAGTGGATTACAAAGCTTCATCTGGCTTTCCAAAAAAACACTTTGTAATAAAGCTCAAAAGAATATTGCCATTTCTATTTTCCACATCAGCTACCCTACGACCCGTGTTTCCCAAATGTTCAGAAAATGAGAGATTTAGGACAGTATCGTGCTATGAATTTGCGGCCCCTAAAAACCAAGGCCTGCCAATTTGTTCAATATGTCGCCCTTGGAATCCAAATGTATAGATGTGGGCGACAACCTAACAATCGTACACAAACAAAGGACTAGTGGCTTGTTGTTTTCAGGTGGGGTGAGTCAAAATCAAGTGTAGTCTTCAAGTGAAGCAGGGGGTAAGAGTTTAACTGGACCAGGGCACAGAGATGTAATTCAGTTGCCATTTTGAAGTCATACATTCTGTCCTTATGGTTTATATTTATAACACCTTGAATTTGCATCGCTTTAGTTAAATAGTAGATGATGCAACAATTTGGGAAGCAGAGAAGTGGAAGCAGTTGGAGCATTGGTGTTTCGCAGTGGGACAGACTGAGGGGCTGGGAGACACAAAACCAAGGGGCTGCAGCACCACCACTGGCAGAGGGTGTAACCACAGTGTGGACATAGGTATTTATAATGGAAAAATATAACCGGATGTGCTTATGTTTGATGGATTTTGAATCCATCAAACATAAGCAAAGATAGATGATAAATTTAGATGGGTATTAACAAAATCCATATTAAAACCTTCATCTCTAATAGGAACATAGGTACAGGAGTAGGCCATTCAGCCCCTCAAGCCTGTTCCGTCATTCAAAGAGATCATGGCTGATCTGTATCCTAACTCCATCCACCCACCTTGGCTCCATATCCCATAATACCTTTGGCTCGCAAGAATCCATCTTATCTCAGATTTAAAATTATTAATTGAGCTAGCATCGACTGCTTTTTGTGGGAGAGAGTTCCACATTTTGACCACCCTTTGTGTGAAGAAGTGTTTCCTAACTTCTCTCCTGAATGGCCTGGCTCTGATTTTAAGGTTATGTCCCCTTGTCCTACACTCCCCCACCAGGTGAAAAATGTTTCTCTCGATCTACCCGATCAATTCCTTTCAAAATCCTAAAAACCTCAATCAAATCACCCCTTAACCTTCCATATTCCAGGAAATACAAACCTAGTTTTTATAATCTCTCCTCATAATCTAACCCTTGGAGCCCTGGTAACATTCCAGTGAATCTGCGCTGCTCTCCTTCCAAGGCCAATATATCCTTTCTAAGGTGCGGTGCCCAGAACTGTACACAGTACTCCAGATGTGGTCCAACTAGAGGTTTGTATACATTGCACAATTGATGAAATTGTGATAAATTTTACCATCTCAACGTAGTATGGACATTTCCATATCTGTAAATCAAACCAAATGTGTACAAATGGATTTGGAATGAGACGAACAAAATTATTTTGACTAAACTGATCCTAAACCGCAACACTCTCCTTGGATAACTGTCATGATGTGGAGATGCCGGTGATGGACTGGGGTTGACAATTGTAAACAATTTAACAACACCAAGTTATAGTCCAGCAATTTTATTTTAAATTCACAAGCTTTCGGAGGCTTCCTCCTTCGTCAGGTGAACGATGTGAACGATGTGAACGATTCACATCGTTCACCTGACGAAGGAGGAAGCCTCCGAAAGCTTGTGAATTTAAAATAAAATTGCTGGACTATAACTTGGTGTTGTAAAATTGTTTACAATTGGATAACTGTGGCAAGGTAGAACTTGTATTTAAGTCATCAGGATGTCCCAAAACATATCACAGTCAATGAAATACTTCTGAAGTGTAGTTACTACTAAAAAGCAGTCAAATGCAATAGCCAATTTCTGAACAGCATGGTTCCATGAACAGCAAATGAATGAATGACCAGATTATCCATTTTTGATGGTATTGCTTGAGGGATAGATGTTGTCTAGGTTACCAAGAGAACTCCTCTCTCTTCTTTCAATAGTACCAAAGGGTTTTTTTTTTACTTCTGAGCAGGTAGACTCAGTTACCTGCTTTAAGGTTTCATTTTTTGACCAGTTTTTTTTTTACACTGTTAAGGTTTTAGTCAAACACAACCATGACTCTTTCTTGGCGGCTTTTAACATTTTTGTGTTTGGTGCTGCTATTATGGACGCTGGGTTATTGTTCTAAATCAAGATGTTTGCAACCATTGGTGTGGATTTATGGATTAGAAATAGGACTGATATAACGACATTCGAGCTGCTGTACAAAGTTTTAAGATGTTCTTTGCACTTTTTAATTTGCACAGTGGGTAGGTAGAGGTTTTTAAATCAACATTCTCACTGATGATGTGTTTTTCAAAAAATGAAGCAGATAGCCTCAGTTTAAAGCCTCATCTGAAAGGTATCACCTCCATTCATACAGCATCCCTCAGTATTGTACTGAACTGCCAGCCTCGATCGTGCGCGCCAGTCCAGGAGTGATGCTTGAACCCAAAACTTCTGACTCAGGCAAGAATACAGCCACTGAGCCAAGCTGACAGTTTACACTACGTTATAAATAGAATGAGTAATTGGTCAGTTCTTTCTGTCACCTCCACTTGGATCGTGGTGATTCCAGCTTGGGAATTCCGTTGGAACATCCTGTATTCAAATGTCAAAAGCAAAATACTGCGGATGCTGGAAATCTGAAATAAAAACAGAAAATGCTGGAAATACTCAGCAATTCAGGCAGCGTCTGTGGAGAAAGAAACAGAGTTAATGTTTCAGGGCGAAGACCTTTCATCGGAACTGGTAGATGTTAACAGCATTAAAGTTTTTGAGCAAGTACAGAGGCAGGGAAAGAGGGGGAGTGAGGGGAGGGGAGGAAAGAACAAAAGGGAAGGTCTGTGATAGGGTACAGGGTACGAGTGATTAAATGGCAAAAGGGATGATGGTGCAAGGCAAGGATGGTGGTAATGGGGCACGGTAAGAAACAAAAGATTGATCAGGAGTAGCTGTAAATGGCAGTAGCAGAACCATTACCAGCACTAGCTGACTGAAAAAATGGGGGGCAGTAATTATGATCTGAAGTTATTGAAATCAATGTTGAGTCTGGAAGGTTGTAAAGTGCCCAAACAAAAGATGAGGTGCTGGAACAGTGCAAGAGGCCAAGGACAGAGAGGTCAGAATAGGAGTGGGAAGGGGAATTAAAATGGCAAGCGACCAGCAGGTCAGGGTCACACTTGCGGACAGAGAGGAGGTGTTCAGCAAAGCAATCATCCAGTCTGCGTTTTTTTTATTCGTTCATGGGATGTGGGTGTCGCTGGCAAGGCCAGCATTTATTGCCCATCCCTAATTGCCCTTGAGAAGGTGGTAGTGAGCTGCCTTCTTGAACTGCTGCAGTCCGTGTGGTGAATGTTCTCCCACAGTGCAGTTTGGTAAGCAGTTCCAGGATTTTGACCCAGTGACAATGAAGGAACGGCGATATATTTCCAAATCGGGATGGTGTGTCACTTGGAGGGGAACGTGCAGGTGGTGGTGTTCCCATGTGCCTGCTGCTCTCGTCCTTCTAGGTGGTAGTGGTCGCGGGTTTGGGAGGTGCTGTCGAAGCAGCCTTGGCGAGTTGCTGCAGTGCATCCTGTGGATGATACACACTGCAGCCACAGTGCGCCAGTGGTGACAGGAGTGAATGTTTAGGGTGCTGGATGGGGTGCCAATCAAGCGGGCTGCTTTGTCCTGGGTGATGTCGAGCTTCTTGAGTGTTGTTGGAGCTGCACTCATCCAGGCAAGTGGAGAGTATTCCATCACACTCCTGACTTGTGCATTGTAGATGGTGGAAAGGCTTTGGGGACTCAGGTGGTGAGTCACTCGCTGCAGAATACCCAGCCTCTGACCTGCTCTTGTAGCCACAGTATTTATGTGGCTGGTCCAGTTAAGTTACTGGTCATTGGTCACCCAGGATGTTGATGGTTGGGGATTCGGTTTGGTCTTCCCAATGTACAGCAGACCCAATGTACAGTATACTAAATTGAAAGAAGTACAAGTAAACCACTGTTTCACCTGGAAGGAGTGTTTGGGGCCCTGGACGGTGGGAAGGAAGGAGGCGAAGGGGCAGATGTTGCATTTCCTGCACTCGCACGGGAAGGTGCTGAGGGGAGGAGAGCTGGTGTTGGAAGAGTGGACCAGGGTGACGCGGAGAGAGCAGTCCTTTCGGATGCTGAAAGGGGAGGTGAAGGGAAGATGTTTTTGGTGGGGGCATCACGCTGGAGGTGGCGGAAATGGCGGAGGATGATACGTTGAATGTGGAGGCTGATGGGGTGGAAGGTGAGGACAAGGGGGACCCTGTCATGGTTCTGGGAGGGAAGCAAAGGGGTGAGGGCAGAAGTGTGGGAAATAGAACGTTACACAGTCGAGCTGCTTCCGATATGTTTTCCTTTTCCTGAACCGAGGATGTCTCTCCACTGTAGTTGACAGGGCCCTTGACCATGTCCGTCCTATTTCCCACAATTCTGCCCTCACCCCTACCCTCCCAGAACTATGATACTTGTTTCAATTTACTATACTGTATTCGCTGCACACAATGCAGCCTCCTCTACATTGGGGAGACCAAACGCAGACTGAGTGATCGTTTTGCTGAACACCTCCGCTCTGTCCGCAAACGTGACCCTGACCTGCCGGTCACTTGCCACTTTAATTCCCCTTCCCACTCCTACTCTGACCTCTCTGTCCTCGGCCTCTTACACTGTTCCAATGAAGCTCAACGTAAGCTTGAGGAACAGCACCTCATCTTTCGTTTAGACACTTTACAACCTTCCAGACTCGACACTGATTTCAATAACTTCAGATCATAACCACGACTCCCATTTTTTCAGTCAGCTAGTTCTGGTAATGGTTCTGCTGCTGCCATTTACAGCTACTCCTGATCAATCTTTTGTTTCTTTACCTGTCCCATTACCACCTTCCTTGCCTTGCACTATCATCCCTTTTGTCATTTAATCACTCGTGCCCTCTACCCTATCACAGACCTTCCCTTTTGTTCTTTCCTCCCCTCCACTCCCTGCCCCCTTTCCCTGACTCTGTACTTGCTCAAAAATCTTTAACTCTTTTAACATCTTCCAGTTCTGACGAAAGGTCATCGACCTGAAACGTTAACTCTGTTTCTTTCTCCACAGATGCTGCCTGACTTGCTGAGCTTCTGCAGCATTTTCTGTTTATATTTCTGCATTCAGATGTAACGCCCTTGTACAATGTTTGAGTGACATTTTATTTAAACTCACCTCACCATCAACTGTTTGATGAACAAACACAGCATTAGATTATGGTCACTCAATGCCAAGCCAATCTACTGTTCAACAACATGCAAAGCTCTTGACAAGTTGAGGCATTGCAGATGATGTAGTGCATTACAGCTCCTGTCACTTCATCTTCAACAATGAAGAGCTGGAGAATACAGAAACAGCTCATTAATACAAAGTAATCTAATAGCAACTCTGGAGAGACTAGATGGTCATTTGATTGAATATTGATTCTGTGCACCGCATGCAAGGCCTCCAAACACCATTCAATCTTTTTTCATTTTCTGTAATAGAAACAGTTTCTATTCAATTTCAAACCTCTCAATTCATATTTTAAATTACTTATGGGTAATAATAGACTACATTATTGTACAGAATTCTAGAAGCGAGGATAGTTCCTTGGTAAAAGTAGAGTATATAAAAGGTCTTCATGTGATACGTCTAATATTTCAATTCAAGTCAGTATGAATGCAATAATAATCCTATATATTTGAGAAAAAAAAACAAGTCCAATGGATTGAAGTCCAAAATTAATGCAGTCCAAAATTTAACAAACAGACCTGTCGCATCCTTGAAACTGAAGCAACAGCACAGGCGATTTTTATTGGTTCATTGATCTGTCATTGGAAATAATTGAAATAAAGCCACCCTTGTCCACGATACCATTTTCCTACCCATCACCTTCCCATTATTTTATCTTTATTGGCTGTGAAGCACTTTGGAATGTCCTTTGGACATGAAAGGCAATATATAAATGCAAATTCTTTCAGCTTGAAACAAGCACAAGTATTTAAAATGCGTTGTATTTAGAGTTCTTCTCCATTATCATCTGACATGGCTTTTTACATTCTTGCAGGCTTTTTTAGCCTGAAAGGTGCAGCATGTCTGGGAGGAAGATACTCTCATGATTATTCATAGCAGATCAAAATAACCATTGAAAATCTCAATGAAAGCTTTTAATTATGTGGTCATGTATGTTTTCTAGGCTCCCCAGTTAGCTTCTGTGCCCCACCAGTCCAAAGTTACAGTCTAAATGTTATTACTGTACAAGGTGCTCAATAATCAAGTGATTTCAATGTTCTCTAGCTCCATCAAGAAATGCATTTCTGATGTTACTGGGCTTCCAAACTGTTGGCGTTTAAAATTGATGAGGGATCTCAAGAAGACAGAATTCTATGGTGTGGTACAAAAGGTTGCCTCAGACTGTCCTATCTTCAAGGTTAAACCGAGAAGCAAACCACTGTTAAAATTGCATTCAGGCCTGTGACGAGGTCATCAGTTCTGAACTGTCGGTCACACTTAGGTACAGAGGTTGTTTAACATTAAGTTAACACGACTTCATAACAGCTACATCACTGTTGTCAGTGTGGCTGGGACGCTGGGACTGAACGTTCTAATGATAACATAAGAAAGAAAGCAGCAAAGCAGAAGTTGTGACACATAGGGCTCGAATTTAGCAGGCCTGCGGGTTCCCAGCGGGTGGTCCTCCGGGAGCGTCGAAAACGCGAACGGCGAAATTAGTGGGTTGCCCACGCGATCGTAGCAGGCAATCCACTAATAGGAATCAATTACCTGCTCCTCCGGGGTCCACGGCGCTGGCCTGCGCGTCGGGCGGGCTGCGCATGCGCAGTACGATCTGTCAGCTGGAGGCTCTCGAGTTAAAGGGGCAGTCCTCCACTGACAGATGCTGCAACCAATGGGACAAATTGCAGCATGGAGCAGCCCAGGGGGAAGGCTGCTCCCAGTTTAATGATGCCTCACCCCAGATATCATCAGATGGGGTGAGGAGGAGGGGGAGGACACAGATCTTCCCCCCGGCGGGCGGGAGGAAGCGGCCTGCCTCTGCCACCAAGAAGGCCTGGCTCGAGGTGGCAGAGGGGGTCACCTGCGCCACCAACATATCGCCCACCTGCATACAGTGCAGGAGGCGCTGCAATGACCGCAGTAGGTCAGCCACAGTGAGAACACGAAGTCTTTCCCCTACACTCCGTCTGCCACAAAACTGCCCCCACCCCAAATCTCCTTCAGCACCGCCAACACTATTCTGTCACATCACCCTTCATGCCCACTCACACCCCATCCTCATCTTACCTCCACCTACTCGCCTCGCCAGTACTCATCCTGCCACTAACACGCGACCCAATCCTCATACAGTCTCATGGCTCCATCCCATACTCACCCTCTCGTGCATCTCCCTCACGGCCAGCCTCACTCAACCTGCCACCACCTGTGCTGCAGCCACAGGGCATGCATCACATATGTGCAGTAGGCAGGGTAAGGCAAACGTCTCGTCAGCATGAAGGGGGTGCACAAGGGTGTCTGAGGGTTTGTCATGGGTGTTACCCATATTGAATTTCAGAGCCACAAACAGCACACATTATATTGACACCACCACTGCCATGTCTCCGCGAATCCTGTCCATTGTGTCCAATAATGCCCGCTCCTGGGTATCACTATGAGGACCCACCACTGATGCCACCCATCGTGTTACTGCAGAGTAGGTGCAGGTGTATTTGCAGGGCTCGTCCGCGCAGACGACTGAGAGACATCGGCGGTGTAGCCGGCTGCACCCTGGAAGGATGCGGAGGAGAAGGTGTGGAGGACAGTGGTGACTTTGCCAGCGACAGGTAAGCAGTTGGTGCTGGGGCCAGCCAGGAGCAGCTCGGCATGAAAGAGGCTGCAGATCTCCACGACTACATGCCGAGCGAATCTGCGCCTCCCTGTGCACTGCTGCTGGGAGAGGTCCGGGGAGCTGCGCCTCGGTCTGTGGACCCTGTGGCGAGGGTAGTGCCCTCTGCGACGCGTCTCTCTCTGCGGTAGCCCTCCCTCCTGCTGTGCAGGTGGGCGTGCAACCACACCGTATTGGGGGGATCCACGTCTCTGCGGCGGACAGCGTGGACTGCGAGGCTGCTGGTGGTGGTCATGCTCTTCGTCCTCCGAGGGTGTCCACACACCACCCAACTGGCAGGTGTTGGTCTGAGGGGTTGTGCAGGGTAGGTGTGTGGGTCCTCGGACTGGGGCTGCGGTTTCGTGTCGGTCTGTCCTCTGGCTTGGCCGGGGGGTGGTGGGGGGCAGGGGTTGCCCTATGTGACGCGGTGGCCTCCTGCGTGGGTGAGGGCGCTCCCCCGTGGAGCGCACCTTGGCACCTGCCACAGGCTGCTGGCTGCAACACGCCTGGTTTGAAGGGTCCTGTTTCCCCCAGTGTGGGAAACTGACTGCTTTGAACGTAAAATCCCACACTTCCTCTTTTGACAGCTGCTTCAGCTCATTAACTGACCACAACGAGCAAGTTAAGTGCTCTCAAGTGGAACCCCGCTGGCTTTAATTGCCTGCGGGATTCCCACCAGCGGGGCTTGCGCGCGCAGCCCCGCACGTCAGCGCGGTACCCGGAAGTGGCCGGGATTTCGTCCGAATCCGGTCACGTGATCGGAGATCGGGATTTTCGGGGCCCCCCCGCTGGAAACCCGCAGGTAACCCGACCCTAAAATCGAGCCCATAGTCACACTTGTGCCTACACTTCACTCTGTTTGAGAAAAACCTGAAGAAATGCTTACTTTCAATTGAAAATTACAACCTAACAATCTCAGGAATATGCAGTTAAGAGACTTTTGATTCCTGAGATTGCGTAAATGCAAGCACAGAATTTGTGCAAAATGACTCCAAGTTAAGAAAAGTGAGCAGTTTTCCAGTGGAAGAGGATGGCCACAAATGAGGTAAAGGAGATGAAAAATAAATTGGAATTTCACATGAAGGATCAGTGTAGCGTCAAATACTCACCTAACTGGCCAAAGCCCTGGAAGAAGTTGCATGATTTCATTTTTATTCGTTCATGGGATGTGGGCATCGCTGGCAAGGCCAGCATTTATTGCCCATCCCTAATTACCCTTGAGAAGGCAGTGGTGAGCTGCCTTCTTGAACCGCTGCAGTCCGTGTGGTGACGGTTCTCCCACAGTGCTGTTAGGTAGGGAGTTCCAGGATTTTGACCCGGCGACAATGAAGCAACAGCGATATATTTCCAAGTCGGGATGGTGTGTGACTTGGAGGGGAACGTGCAGGTCGTGTTGTTCCCATGTGCCTGCTGCCCTTGTCATTTCAGGTGATAGAGGTCGCGGGTTTGGGAGGTGCTGTCGAAGAAGCCTTGGCGAGTTGCTGCAATGCATCCTGTGGATGGCACGCACTGCAGCCAGGGTGTGCCAGTGGTGAAGGGAGTAAACGTTTAGGGTGGTGGATGGGTTACCAATCAAGCCGGCTGCTTGGATGGTGTCGAGCTTCTTGAGTGTTGTTGGAACTGCACTCATCCAGGCAAGTGGAGACAATTTCATCACACTCTTGACTTGTGCCTTGTAGATGGTGGAAAGGCTTTGGAGGCTCAGGACGTGAGTCACTCACCACAGAATACCCAGCCTCTGACCTGTTCTTGTCGCCACTGTATTTATGTGGCTGGTCCAGTTCCTGGTCAATGGTAACCCCCAGTATGTTGATGGTAGGGGATTCGGCGATGGTAATGCCATTGAATGTCAAGGAGAGTTGGTTAGACTCTCTCTTGTTGGAGATTGTCATTGCCTGGCACTTGTCTGGCATGAATGTTACTTGCCACTTATCAACTCAAGCCTGTATCTTGTCCAGGTCTTGCTGCATGTGGGCACGGACTGCTTCATTATCTGAGGGGTTGCAAATGGAACTGTACACTGTACAATTATCAGCGAACGTCCCCATTTCTGACCTTATGATGGAGGGAAAGTCATTGATGAAGCAGCTGAAGGTGGTTGGGCCGAGGACACTGCCGTGAGGAACTGCTGCAGCAATGTCCTGGTGCTGAGATGATTGGCCTCCAACAACCACTACCGTCTTCCTTTGTGCTAGGTATGACTCCAACCACTGGAGAGTTTTCCCCCTAATTCCCATTGACTTCAATTTTACTAGGGCTCCTTGGTGTCACACTCGGTCAAATGCTGCCTTGATGTCAAGGGCAGTCACTCTCACCTCACCTCTGGAATTCAGCTCTTTTGTCCCTGTTTGGACCGAGGCTGTGTTGAGATCTGGAGCCGAGTGGTCCTGGCAGAATCCAACTGAGCATCGGTGAGCAGGTTATTGGTGAGTAAGTGCCGCTTGATAGTACTGTCGACGACACCTTCCATTACTTTGCTGATGATTGAGAGTAGACTGATGGGGCGGCAATTGGCCGGATTGGATATATCCTGCTTTTTGTGGACAGGACATACCTGGGCAATTTTCCACATTGTTGGGTAGATGCCAGCGTTGTAGCTGAACTGGAACAGCTTGGCTAGAGGCGCAGCTAGTTCTGGAGCACAAGTCTTCAGTACTACAGCCGGGATGCTGTCGGGGCCCATTGCCTTTGTTGTATCCAGTGCACTCAGCCGTTTCTTGATATCACATGGAGTGAATCAAATTGGCTGAAGACTGGCTTCTGTGATGTTGGGAATATCGGGAGTAGGCCAAGATGGATCATTCACTCAGCGCTTCTGGCTGAAGATGGTTGCAAACACTTCAGCCTCATCTTTTGCACTCACGTGCTGGACTCTGCCATCATTGTGGATGGGGATGTTCACGGAGCCTCCTCCTCCCATTAGTTGTTTAATTGTCCACCACCATTCATGACTGGATGTGACAGGACTGCAGAGCTTTGATCTGATCTGTTGGTTGTGGAATCACTTAGCTCTGTCGATAGCATGTTGCTTCCGCTGTTTAGCATGCAAGTAGTCCTGTGTTGTAGCTTCATCAGGTTGGCACCTCATTTTTAGGTTTGCCTGGTGCTGCTCCTGGCATGCTCTTCTACACTCCTCATTGAACCAGGGTTGATCCCGCAGCTTGTTGGTAATGGTAGAGTGAGGAATATGCCCGGCCATGAGACTTGCTCGGCCATTTCAGAGGGTGATTAAGAATCAACCACATTGCTGTGGGTCTGGAGTCACATACAGGCCAGACAGGGTAGGGACTGCAAATTTCCTTCCCTAAAGGACATTAGTGAACCAGATGGGTTTTTACGACAATCCAGTAGTTTCATAACCATCATTACTGATGCTAGTTTTTTTATTCCAAATTTTATTTAATTAATTGAATTTAAATTCCCCAGCTGCCATAGCCGGATTTGAACTCATGACTCTGTATTATTGGTCCAGGCCTCTGGATTATTAGTCCAGTAACATAACCACTGTGCTACCATACCCATCATGAACAGCACAAAAGTAAGGCATGAATATGACTATTAGGGTTAGGATTACCCAATACAGTAACAGTACAGGATAGAGAGACAGGTTAGCAAGGATTCAGTAAGAAAGACAGAAGAATTGTAAAGCTATGCAAATAATATTATACATGCTATGATGGCAGAGCAAATGTATTGCGGGAAGCAATTTCTATACGCCAAATAACCTTGCTTCAACCCACAGTACTCATGTTTTGAGACTAAACTTTCATTTCATCAGGGGTACCAGTGTGGCTGTCCCTCACTGGACGAGCAGCACAAAGCTTACTTGTGATCTGCTCTCGTAAGCGGCACAGTTTTAACTCGTCAAAAATCTGGCAGGACCTCCTAAACCTCGACTCTGCCAACTGGTACCTAAGCTCTCTGGACTGAGACAAGGGGAATGCAAACAAGAACAGAAAATGCTGGAGGCACTTGATAGGTCAGGCAGCCTCTGTGGAGAGAACAGACAAGTTCACGTTTCAGGTATGGGCCCTTCATCAGAACTGGAAGAAATAACAGATGGACAGCATTTAAAAAGGAACAGAATAAGTGAAAGGGGGAGGGGGATAAACACACACACAGGAAAAGAAATAGAATGACCAGCAAAGTGCTTCGATGGAAAACAGGGGACAGCTAAATGGCCGAAGTAATATTAGCATAAGACAATAGGAGGCACAATGAGAGAAATTAAGGGCATATTCGAGACAGGGAGTGTGTGAATAGCTAAAGGGATAGCTAGAAATCAAAGCATGATAAAGCAGAGCAGGCTGGAGTGGTCCAGGAACTTGGTAGAAGAAAAAAGCAGGTCAATACCAAGGATGCAGACCACCAGGCGAGATAGGAGGGCCTCCCACCACAAGCAGCAACCCACTCCTTCTCCCTATCCCCAGAAATGCTGGCGCACCCATCACTGCACTTCCTGCCTGAGAGAAAATGGAATCTACAGTTAAAACAAAGATGTCAGAGTGGGTGGGAGATGGAGAATTAAAGTGGCAAGCGGCAGGGAGTTCAGGGTCACACTTACAGATAGATGTTCAGTAAAGTGGTCACCTAACCTGCAGTAGCGTGTGCTGAGTTGAATGTGCAGGAGGTGTTGCATCTTCTGCGCTTGCATGGGAAGGTACCAGGGGAAGGAGAGCAGGCGGTACGAATGATGGAATAGCAAAGCAAGGTGTCATGGAGAGGACGGTCCCTTCAGAAAGCTGAGAGGGAAGGGTAGGGGATGATGTGCTTGGTGGTAGAGGTTGGATCATGTTGGAGGTGGCAGAAGATGATCTGTTGAATGTGGAGACTGATAGGGTTCCCCTTGTCCCCACCTTCCACCCTATCATCATTCTGAGGGGTGGAGTAAGTGAGGGTAACGACACGGGAATGGGGACAGATTCAGTTAACGGTCCTGCCTACTTCGGTGGAGGGGAATCCTTGGCTGAGAAAAAAGGAAGACATTTTGGATGCTCTGTTGTGGAATGAAGCATTATCATTATCATTATATTGGGGATGGGCAATAAATGCTGGCCTTGCCAGTGACGTTCACATCCCATGAACGAAAAAAAAAGATGCAATGGAGACAGAGAAACTGGAATGATAGAATAGAGTCATTAGGGACAGCACGGTTGAAAGCATTGTAATTCAGATGGTTGTACGATTGGATAGCCTTGCAATAGATTTCAATGGAAAATCAATCCCCATAGATGGGGAGAGAGAAGTTGAGGAAGGGAATGGAAGACTCAGATGGGCCACGTAAAAGGAATGTGCCTTTTAGGGTGAAGACGACACTTTATATTGGCCAAACAGAAATCCTACACACGGCTGTAGAATTCTCAACAGCGTGAATTGGAGATTTCAGTATTGAAATGAGTGTCCATGTGACAGACACCCAACTGACTAAAAACCCAGCATGTCATTGTATTTTATTGATGTCATCTTTTTCATTAAGATTAACAAACAGAGCAAAATATAGCCCCTACCTTTTGCAGAATAATATAAAATAATAAAGTAGTTCATTTCAATCTAGAGTGCATCTAATCAAAAGGTTAAGAATAATGATAATAATCAAAAGATTAGCAATAATAGCTTCTTCTAACCCAGGTCAAATGTCGTATTACAATAGGTTTTCAATAATTTTTTAATGCATAAATTATCTTAATTTAAACAAATGATTGAAAATACATGCATCACATTCTACAAAAATGGCAAAAAGGATAAAAAAGAATTATCTAATAAAGCTGTAATTAAAAATATGTAGACTTTATTACTACTGCTGCAGCCACATGAAATGATTCATATTGCTAATATTATGAAAGCAACGATTTAATAATGAATACTTGAGCATTCAATGCATTATGCTATTATATCATTGTGGATTTAGCCAATGGTGCTACTTTCAATTATATAAATTAGGTTCTCAGCTACATAGCAAAAATTTCTAAATCAGTTCCTACTAAGTTTTGCCGACTAACACATCAGGTCAATGAATCATAACTTAAAGCCAAAGTTGGCTTTGTAACTGTATTGATTAGGAGACCCAACAAGACTGAGCATTGTAATGCCACTGGAACACCAGAATGAGTATTGGAGACCAAGTAGAGATCTCCTACACCTGGAGTATTGTGTGCAGTTTTGGTCTCCTTACCGAAGAAAGGATACACTTACCAGAGAGGAAGTGCAGCGAAGGTTCACCAGACTGATTCCTGGGATGGCAGGACTGTCGTATGAGGAGAGATTGGGTCGACTAGGCCTGTATTCACTCGAGTTTAGAAGAATGAGAGGGAATCTCATTGAAACATATAAAATTCTGACAGGGCTAGACAGACTGGATGGAGGGAAGATGTTTCCCCTGGCTGGGGGGTCTGGAATAAGGGGTCACAGTCTCAGGATATGGGATAGGACATTTAGGACTGAGATGAGGAGAAATGTCTTCACTCAGAGGGTGGTGAACTTGTGGAATTCTCTACCACAGAAGGCTGTGGAGGTCTGAATATATTTAAAAAGGAGATGGATAGATAGATTTCTAGACACAAAAGGGTATGGGGAGAGAGCAGGAATATGGTCTTGAGATAGAGGATCAGCCATGATCATATTGAATGGCGGAGCAGGCTCAAAAGCTGAATGGCCTATTCCTGCTCCTATTTTCTATGTTTCTTTGTTTCTAGACCTCAAAATTATGAATTAATACTGTTTTTTCTTCTCTTTCGCATTTTGCTATTTGTAGTGAAATTATAAACACATTTTTATGCATGCGTTTACAATTTTAGTGCAAATAGCAAACCCATGGAAGATTCTCGCATCGAGTTAAGATGCCATCTTCATGTGGAATTGAAGACAGTTTTGTGCCACAGGCTTGAGTCAATTGGTTGAGATTTTTCAAAACTCATTCTGACTTGGATACTTGGAGCTGTCAGCGAGAGGAAACTATCATATCAGTCTGGACAGGATTCAAACAAAGGTCCCAGAAATAAGAGAGTATGATAGAGCAAATAAGGAGAAATTGTTTCCAGTGGCACAAAGGTCGGTAATGATAGCACATAGATTTACGGTAATTGGCAAAAGAACCAGAGGCGACATGAGGAGAATATGTTGACGCAGTGACTTGTTTTGATCTGGAATGCGCTGCCTGATAGGATGGTGGAAACAGATTCAATTGTAACTTTCAAAATGGAATTGGATAAATAATTGAAGGGGAAAATTTGCAAGGCTACGGGGAAAGAGCAGGGGTGTGAGACTAATTGGATTGCTCTTCCAAAGAGCCGCCACAAGCACGATGGGCCGAACGGCCTCCTTCTGTGCTGTATCATTCTATGATTCTATGAAATGAAAACACAGGGTGCCAACACGCAGTGCCCAAAAGTATGTCATGGTGCAAGGTTTGAGTGTGAGAATTTTAAAATGTTTCCTTGACACCTCAAACTGCAGTGTCAATATTGCAAATAATCATTTAGATCCAGAATGGACAAGGAGTTAGCCCACAAGACGCAAGCTACGAGAGTGCTGCTGGTTGCTGCTGCTTGTAAACTTTAATCCTTAATAAATCTGTTCCTTTATTATTCAATGTTGAACTTTATTGCAGCGTACAACAGGTGCAACAGAAGAAAATTGCAAAATATATCACAAAATGAATTTAACGAACTGCATTAAAAAGGCTGTGCGGTATAATGTACGAGGCCAACCGTATTCAAGAGAAGACACTTTCTAAAATTTGGAACCTGTCAAATATCTTGAGACACTGTAGAAATGCTCAAAAAGGAATACCACCAAAACAGTCATCTTGACAGACATTTCTGTCTCTCAATCTAATTTTACCCTGACATACTGCCTCAAGAAGAAAAATGTAGAGGTATTAGTAAGTGAGTTGCAAGTTATTACATCATTCACCTTCTATTTCTTTCCAATAGACAGCTAGTGATCATACCAATGAATATCCTGAGGTCACAGTCGCTTCTCATGAGCCTTATCTGAAGACAGACAACGTGATAAAGACTCATCGCCTTGCATTACTCCTTGCTTAAAGCTATTGCCTTTCACTGGCATGACCCAAGTTTTAATCGAATCTTTGTCCTGCTTACTGTTTCTAACAGATTACATGTGAAATCAGTCTGGCAGTTGGCAAACCGATAACCACCAGAGATGGGATGTTGGCGCAGTCATGCTGAGCAAAGAAGGTGTCATCTATTCAGTGACTGAAAATGTGATGTACTCTGAATTCCAGTAACCCCTCTAGACTCATTTCCTTAGCGTTTTCCAATTTAAAACCATCATCACAAGCAAGGTTCTGGATTACCAGGGGTTTCTGAAGAAATCGAATTATAAAGTCCTAGAGAGAGCATGTGGGAGAGTGTGTGTCTCTGTAACAAACACATTCCTATGGAGACCATTAATAAAAATAGCGATAAATTCTGGAAAAACAAGTGAGAATCGTGGAAAAGCAAAAGGCCTTCCAGATTATCTAGCCTGTGCCCTATAGTTTTGGTCCATCTGCAGCACCCAGTCAATAGTTCCATTTTCTCATCCTTTTTCTGAATGTTTTTACTAAATCTACATTCACTGAACTCCATTCCATAAGTTAGCAACAGTAACAGTGAATAAATATTACTTGAAGTGACATTTACCTCAAAGTTGACAGTCGACAGAGTCATGTTATATTGAGCTTAATTCGGTTATTCACCTTAAGTGCAGAACAGTGACTCTCCGATAAATAAAATTCTCTCTACTGATTTTTTGTGGCTTTGGTGAGCATTTTTGATCAGGCTACTGGTCTGAAATGATGCAGCACCAATCAATACAAATCAAAAAAAATCAAGCTGCAAGTTTGGGTGACTTTTTTAAAAAAAATGATGGGTACAGAAATGGAAAGTAAATAAGTATACCCTCCGAACCTCTACAGGAAACTAAATGGAGAATTATAACGTTTTGCTGATAAATTCGATTTCCCTGTTTTCAGAAGTAATGGAAAAACAATATACTTGCTTGCACCTTGGGAGTGTTGCTCAGCTTCAGTAGAATGTCGAAATCTGAGTCAAACCAGAAACATATGGATGGCTATTTATCAACAGCCTGCTGGAGTAGACACTAATTTGGCACAATCACAATCCAATGTACAAGAAAGTGCATTGTAGCAGGATGTACTTTGGTTGATAACATTAAGTTAGAAATATGATTTGGCTTTGTGTGTGTTTCCCCTCTGTTCTTGTAAACACAAAGTCAAATTAGAATAGCAGCAAGAAGGAATAGAAAAACATTTTATTTTGTATTGCATTAAATAAGTCAATGGTATGTACAACAACTTGCATTTATATAGCACCTTAGCATAGCAAAACATCCCAAAGCGCTCCACAGGAGCGTTATCAGCCAAAATTTGACACCGAGCCATATAAGGAGATATCAGGACAGGTGACCAAAAGCTTGATCAAAGAGGTAAGTTTTATGGAACGTCTGAAAGCAGGAGAAAGAGGTAGTGAGGCGGAAGGGTTTGGGGAAGGAATTCCAGAGCTTAGGGCCTAGGCAGCAGAAGGCATGCCCACCAATGGTGGAGTGAAGAAAATGTACAACTAAATATGGAGGCTACAAGCAAAATGTAGACTAAAATTGGGTGACTCATTACAGGATGGGGACCACTTGCACCCCACCTCCATCTTAGCCACAACTCTTGATATCCTGCTTTGTACCTCCATTTTCAGGAGATCAGGCTGAGAGATCCTTCTGGAGCTGGAGTTCAGTACCATTTCCTTTTCATCCCTTGGTTTCCAGTTTGCAAAGGCGACAGCATGTTATTGGGGAGTCGCAGGCTATCCCAGCATCTGTGGCTCCAGTGGAAAGGGCACTCAGTGACTGGTCATTGTGGCATAGTTAAAAATCTGGAGCTGACCAGGTGACAAATTATAAATGTGTGCAAACCACTATCCCATCATCCTTGTATAGTATTCCAATAAAGTAAGCCAACGCTTGGAGCTATGGTGCTCGAGAAAATGAACACTGCACTAAAGAATTAAGCAGCCTCGCATGTAGTGTGATATCTGTAAGGAAGGAATCAGTGACATGTACTGATTTAGCTTGAGATAAACATTATCGGATTTTGTTCAGTCCTATAAAAAAACAAGCTTGCACATCTCTCAGGTTCCAGATTTAACAAAGGGTCTCCACCTGAAACATTAACCCATATCTTCACTTTACAAATGCTGACTGACGTGCTGATTGACCAGCACCTTACTTCTAATAAAAGTAATACCATAGAAACCATAGTACCATAGAAAAGATACAGCACAGAAGGGGGCCTTTCGGCCCATCGTGTCCACGCCGGCTAGAAGAACAACCAGGTGCCCATTCTAATCCCACCTTCCAGCACCCGGTCCGTAGCCCTGCAGCTTACAGCACTTTAGGTGCAGGTCCAGGTACTTTTTAAAAGAGAGTTGAGGGTCCCTGTCTCTACCACCAATTCGGGCAGCGAATTCCATACACCCACCACCCTCTGGGTAAAAAAAGTTTTTCCTCATGTCCCCTCTAATCCTTCCGCCAATCAGCTTAAATCTATGTCCTCTAGTTCTTGAACTCTCCGCTAGGGGAAACAGGTACTTTCTGTCTACTCTATCTGGGCCCCTCATAATTTTGTACACCTCAATCAAGTTACCCTTCAGCCTCCTCTGCTCCAAGGAAAACAACCCCAGCCTATCCAATCTCTCCTCATAGCTGCAATTTTCAAGCCCTGGCAACATTCTTGTAAATCTTCTCTGCACTCTCTCCAGAGCAATTACGTCCTTCCTGTAATGTGGTGAACAGAACTCCACACAATACTCCAGCTGTGGCCTTACCAGTGTTTTACACAGTTCCATCATTACATCCCTGCTTTTGTATTCTATACCTCGGCTAATAATGGAGAGCATTCCGTATACTCCAAGGTCTCTCACTTCCTCTACCCCTCAATATATTCCTGTTTACTGCGTATTCCGTTTTACTGTTTGCCCTCCCTAAGTGCATTACCTCATACTTCTCCGGCTTGAACTCCATTTACCACTTTTCCGCCCACTCCACCAACCCATTGCTATCTTCTTGGAGTCTACAGCTGTCCTCTTCACTATTAACTACACGGCCAATTTTTGTGTCGTCTGCAAATTTTCCAATCCTGCCCCCTACATTCAAGTTCAAATCATTAATAAACACCACAAACAGCAAGGGACCCAACACTGAGCCCTGTGGCACACCACTGGAAATGGATTTCCATTCGCAAAGACATCCATCGACATATACTCTTTGTTTCCTGTTACTGAACCAATTTTGGATCCAATTTGCCACATTTCCCTGTATTCCATGGGCTTTTACCTTTCTGACCAGTCTGCCACATGGGACCTTGTTAAATGCCTTACTAAAATCCACGTAGACAACATCCACTGCACTACCCTCATCAATCCTCCTCGTCACTTCCTCAAAGAATTCAATCAGATTTGTAAGGCATGACCTTCCCTGAACAAATCCATGCTGACTATCCCTGATTAAACCATGCCTTTCCAAGTGACAGTTTATCCAATCTCTCAGTATTGATTCTAATAGTTTGCCCACCACCGAGGTAAGACTGACCGGCCTATAATTGTTCGACCTTTCCCTCGTACCCTTTTTAAACAATGGCACTACATTTGCAGCCTTCCAGTCCACCGGTACCTCCCCTGTATCTAGTGAGGATCGGAAAATGATCCTTAGAGCATCTGCTATTTCCTCCCTGGCTTCCTTCAATAGTCTAGGAAACAATCCATCCGGCCCTGGTGGCTTATCAACTTTCAAAGATTCCAGTCTCTCTAGTACTTCCTCTCTCGTTATGTTTACCTTATCCAATATTTCACACCTCTCCTCTTTAACTACTACATCCAGATTATCCCTTTCCTTTGTGAATACGGAGACAAAATATTTATTTAAAACCCTACCCACATCCTCTGCTTCTACACACAAGTTACCCTTATCATCCCACCTTTTCCTTAGCTATCCTCTTGTTCTTAATGTACTGATGAAACATCTTTGGGTTTTCTTTAATCTTATGAGTTAATATTTTTTCATGCCCTCTCTTTGCTTTCCTTATTTCCTTTTTTACGTCATCCCTGTACTTTCTATACTCCTCTAGGCTTTCTGCAGTATTTAGTTTTCTGTGACAGTCATAAGCTTTATTTTTCTGCTTTATCTTGCCCTATATACTTCTAGACAACCAGGGGGCTCTAAATTTGGCAGTGCCACCATTTTTCTTTGAGGGAATACCTTCCATGGGCACTTTAAAGCCTTCTGGCCTTAAGATTGAGTTTAACACCTTTAGATCTTAAACCACAGTCCCATTTTCTCTTTGACAGCAGGTGCTGGTAATGGAGGATTGATTGCATCAGAGCCACTGGGAGTGGGCTGGTGCTTGGGATGGGGATCCCCTATCGTTCCGTGGTCGGCCGGGTGGTCTGCACCCCTGGGGTTTACCCGCTTTTTTTCCACCACGTTCCCAAGCCACGGCAACCCTCTCCCCTTTGCTGGATTTTATGTTTCTCCCCCCGCCCCCCACCCCCCACCCTGGAATTCTGCTGTAACCCTTTACACCATCTCTGGACCCATCTTTTGTTTCGATACTTGTTCCATGATCACCTCCTTTTGCCTTGCACTATCGTCCCTTTTGTCATTTAATCACTTCTGCCCTCCACCCTATCACAGACCTTTCCCTTTTGTTCTTTTCCTGCGTCCCCCCACCCCCCCACCTTTCCCTTTTATTTCAGTGTACCTTCAGTGATCTCGACACAAAAAGGCAAAACGTCGTGCAATCACACTTCAGGTTATCGCAATAGAAAATAATATCATTGGAGGCTCAAAGCCCAGCCCAACAAAAATGGCACTCATTTTGCAATCATCTAATTTTCCACAATGAAAATCAACACTTGATTCCATTTTGGACCATTGAAGCCTAGAGCACAGAAGAAGGGCATTCAGCCCATAAAACCTGTGTCAGATCTTTGCTGCAGCAATACAAAACTAATCCCGCTGCCCTGCCCTTTACCCATATCACTTGATATTTCCCCTGCTTCAAGTATTTATCCACTTCTCCCTTTAAAGATGCAATGGCCTCTATCTCAAATACACCCTGTGCCAAATGCTCTAAATTCTCTGCTTCATGAAATTTCTCCCAACTTTTCTTCTCTCTCTCTCTGATCGTTTTAAATTAATGACCCCCTTGTTATTGAATTCCCAACCAGAGGAAAAAGCTTTTCCTTTCTCACCCTATCAAAACCCTTCATCATTTTAAATTTTCTCTCAGCCTTCTGTAATCGAGCAGAAATATTCACATATCTCCCGTCATATCTCATCGCTAGTATAGAACCATGGACCTTTACAAGTCATGGCTGTGAGTCAGATCTGGACCAGCAATGTATCATGTTCAGGCAGAATTTGACTGAGAATGGGCTATAATAGCAACTGCTGATGAAAGGCCATGCCTGAAACGTTCCCCTTTTGCACAATGATTCACTTGCTGTGCTTTTGTAGCATTTTCTCAGAAGAATTTAATGTTGAAAAAACTGCAAAAATTTTCAGGTGAAGAAAAAAATCATGACGTACATTGTATACTGGGTGGTTAATGTAATTCAAAAGGGTTTCCTGTGTTTTGTTTTACTTGGCAATTTGAGTATCTGTTTTTAAGTCACCCCTCCTAATATCTCCTCCTTTGGCTCGGTGTGAATTTTGTCTGATTACACTCCTGTGAAGCCCCTTGGGACGTTTTCCTATGTTAAAGGTGCTATATAAATACAAGTTGCTGTTGTTTGGTAAAATCATTATCTCAATGACAAAATATTCCATAGTTCTACTAATGTGTGAATAAAATACCACTTAGAGAGGAGGGGAGATAGTGGATTTGGGAGGATAGTTTAGCTACGGCACATCTTCTATAGTTCCCGTGCAACTGTAGCTGTCTCTGCTTGAATGGGCCAAGATTTCAGTCTTCTGCTTAATCAGTAACCAACATTTTTTTCTGAAATTGCTCCCTCAGTTTTCTACATAGGACTATAGCAACAGGAGTAGGCCATTCAGCTTCTGGAGCCTATTCCACCATTCAATTAGATCATGGCTGATCTGTATCTTCACTCCATCTACCCACCTTGATTCCATAATCCTTAATACCCTTGCCTAACAAAAAGCAAATAAACCACATGCCAAAAATATCTGACATTTTAGTTAAGGTGCCAACTTTGATGATAATATGTCAACATTAAAGTTGCCTACTTTTGAGCAGGATCACCTGCCCTGCTAGGCCACTCCAATGACATCAACTGAACAACTAATTGAAGTGGCTCATATTCTAAGTGATTCACAATCCTCCTTTGACGCCCTGCAGGATCAATCTGTTCATCTGTTTTACAATACTGAGAACGATTATTACTGGGAGAACTTTTGTGAAGATTCAAGAGGAGAGCCAAGAATTCAACGTTGCTCAATGTTATTAAACTTCTGTTATCTGACATTGGCTTTTGGTTGATTTGGAGTACATTGAACATATGGTAGCTACTCAGAAGCCATGGTATGTGGTTTATATCCCATAAATAGGCTAGCCTGTTAACTCAAGAGCTAAATCATGAGTGGGATAGAAATCATTTTTATTCTTCTTCTGCGTGAATTATGCTAAGAATTCAAGCGAAAATTATTTGTAAATGATTGAAAATTAAATCGATATTACTATGCGGTTTATTGAAGTCACCAGGAGTTAATTTTCTCAGCATGATGCTCTTTTGGATTCAGTCTGTGCAACGTCATTGATAAGTGAACATTGTGGAATGCAGCAAATGTAGAGAGCCACATTAAAAGCAAGGGGAGACGACAGAGGAGAATTATTTATTTCAGTGGTGACGATTAGGAGGTCAAAAATATAATGGTTCAGGGACTCGGGATGAAAGTACAAACAATTTTTTAAAATAAAGAAAGCAAAAACAATCAGGGGATAAAAGAAAATAGACAGGGAGTCTAAATTTGATTTGCAGTAAGAATGGCCTAAAGCAAAACTGACTTATCACACTGCAATAATGTTACTCACTTGATACTATTTATAGCAGCATTATTGTTTCAGTGGAAAGAAAACTTTTGGTGGCATCACTTCAAACTTATCAAAAAAAACCCTCAGTAGTGACAAATCGGACAAATCTGCCCAGCTGTCACAACATCTGTTTCACTTTCACATCTCCGAGCTGGTTTGAAAGCGTCAGTACAGGCAATGCATCAGGAACTGGCCAGCTCAAAAATGACAACATTTCTATTCGACTGAAGACACCACAATCGCGAAGTGGAATTTTGTTCTTTGATGGCAATAGGGACTATTCTTACATTCTCCACATATCTTCACATGAAACTTAGTTCCAATGGTGAGATGATCAGATGGTGGCAACGTTTGAACATGGGCAACATTTCATAGAAAATACACTGTTGTACAAGTATATATTTTTTTCCTATTTTATTAATTCCGTTTTAAATATTGGCCCAGAAATTGCTCAGAGTGGCGAACCAGCAGTGCTGGCCGCTCCATAGATTTATACGAACCCACTAAATTACTGCGGTCTTTACTGGGTCCCCTTCCTCGAATTGGAAGCAGAGAAGAGCCCAGCGTTAGCTCCAGGGAGCGAGGACCCATGGGAGAAGTGAGAGGATTGATCTCTCCCTTCGACCAACCAGATTGCAGCATTTTTGACAAGCTGCGAAGAATTTCTGCAAGCTGCAATGTTAAATCCAGGAAGTGAAAGGTGCAACACTAAAATCATTTGTAAAAACAGTTATAGACAGTGAAAGAGAGGGTAAGAAATGATTAAAAACTATTAAAATAAGGAGTAATGAGACTCCACATTTTTAAAAGTTAATTTTTAAATTGTTTGGCTGTTATTAAGACCTTCCCTGGAGCTAACGCTGGGCTCTTCTCAGCTGCCCATTGAGGAATTGCACCCAGTAAGTTAGTGGGTTAGTATAAATCTATGGAGTGGCCAGCACTGTTGGTTCACTGCTCCGAACAATTTCTGGGTCAATATTTAAAATGGAATTAATAAAGTAGGAAAAAATTATATACTTGTACAACAGTGTATTTTCTATGAAATGTTGTCCATGTGTAAACTTTGCCACCGTCTGATCATATAACCGCGCTATTCAAACTTAGTTTAGACCTGGTAGTTTTAAGCGTACCTGTTTTGTGGCGATATTGGATAGTTTCCAGATGGGCAGATGAGCAAGTTGGTGCTGGTTCAATGATTTCACTGATTGCAGCTGGCGATATCCCTTTAATTCGAAGCTGTCATGTCACCGGCGAACCAGGAGGAGCAAGTTCCAGATGTGCGAACACCGCAACTTGCTCCTCCGTTTTGCCACTAGCAGTGAGCGCTGTAGAGCTCTCTTATTTTTTAAGCAATTTCTAGGCCATTGTATCAGTCATTTTTAACTTGGTGTGTATGAACATTTCCTTTTTAATTACACCTCAGGTCGAAGTTTCTGCCATGTAGACAAGGTTCAAATTCGAAGAGTGATGGGATAGTGTTTTTTTCATAGAGCTTTTTAATTCTCCCTGTCTTTAGTTCTCTATTGCTGTCTTCCTAATGCCATACTTCTTACTTTGGAGGGGATTGTTTGGATCGTGGTATTCCAATTTCCCTCAGAGGTACTCAATACCCGAAAAGATTTCAGAAATAAGTAAAGGCTATGAGGCCCACAAATTATATCTGTTTTTGATTAATCATCCTTACCCTACAACAGACTGTCAGGATGGATGCTTTTTCAGGGTATAAAGGATCTTTCTAATTTTTCATCTCCCCGAGAGGATATCATCCAGTGAGTGACAAAGAAAGGTTGAAGGTCACTGCAGAAGAATGGGAATACAGATTATGAATAGTAATAGAGGCTTGAATTTTCATGTTGGCCCCATCGTTAAAAGCTCCAAGATATACTGCTGCTACTGCCTTGCATTTGGCTATCCTTCATTTTGTAAGCTCCTTTTATCGCTCCTTTGATTCTTCCATAAATGATAGAATCAGAAGATAAACTAAACTGTCCATAAGGTTCAGGAGGTTTGCTTGCACTGTGATTTTCTCACCATCTCAGGGGGAAGTGTTTCAATCTGAGACTGGGAATGTGGAGGTGAAGGTCTGCTGCATGACGCAATCAGCCTGGCTGTGAGTGCACTCCATCACAAAGTGCCCCATCCCATCAGCTTTCTCCCAAATTCTCACACTCCAATGGCTTGAGAAGTCAACAGTTACGAAGGTTTTCTTTAATATTGAAATAATTTCTCGCCATTTTCATTTGGAAATATTGTTGAGTAATACCAGCTAACCTCACAATGAGACATCAGTGTAAAAATCAATACTGTGATAAACGAAATATGAATATATTTTCCTAAGCGGGCTCATATGATGTCAATTTGTTTTGCTCTCATTGACACTGTGATCAAATCTGAACAGACAGGAGCATAATGATATATTGTTTTGGCAATATTTTCATCAAAAGTATGTAAATAGGAGGCAAGGAGCCTCATTCATCAGTGAGAGGCACACGCAGCCCATGGGCCATTTGCCGGAGCGACCTCATTGCTATTTGGTGGGACTTCCCCGATCACGCGAGTGGATTATCGCAATCTAAGGCAGTGTCCCAAACCGCTACACGTGTAGGGTGTAGGGAGCATGGCAAAAGTCATCACTTTGGGACACACCTCAATTTCGTTTTTTCTGAAAATATTTTATTTTTCCAACTTCTTCAGGGCACGCCTCACAGTTTGGGAAACGCTGCCTTAGATGTAACGTGAATACCTTGGCAAGCTTTGGGAAGATACTAACCGCATGAGACCCAGCACTTGCATCTATTGCTGCTTAGCCTTATGTTTGTTGCAAGTAAATATTTGGCTATCTACAAATGTGTTTTTCATCTCATCAAAACCAAAACAAAGAGCCACGTTGCAAACATTTAGTATAACTCCCTACAAATCTGATTACAAAAAGACAGATCATTCAAGATTGTCAACTCATGTTTTTCAACCTCCGTACACCGTCGGTCTTGGTCCGTCACTAAGATTTTCAATAATGATTTCCTCTTCCCCATCCAAATAATTGTGCAGGCAAACCTTGCTGGGTTTATTTTTATACCCTAAGGCTAACTACCACATTGCTTCAGTGTACTTCTCCGCAATTTAATACTTGATAATAAATCGGAATTACCCAAAGCGAAAGTAATTTTTAAAAAAGTACATAAAATTTGTAATCTTACAGTTGTGGCTGAAATCAATCTCTTTTCGGATAAATAAAAAATCTGAACAAGCCAGGTTCATCTGGTAATACGACCTGCAAAGCATATTAAAAAAGGTACATATTTTATAGGTTTTATAGCAATGCCTAAACTCCGAGTTCATCAAATTGAAGCTCCTGTATTTGGCTGTAATGGAACTTTGATTCCAGGATTAAGACCAGGGAAAGTGCAGCAGTAACTGTTATCAACAGGTTTCACAATATAGTTAGAAGTGCCTTATTATTCAGCCTGTGTCTGACATGTTTCAGTCCGTAAGTCCCAACCAAGTGGGGATGAGCTACCAATTTTTATTTTTGCACCTTTAATACATTCTTCAAATTGTTGCTTAATGTCTTACCCATTTCTACCTTAACAGCTGAATTTTATCTCAGTTGACTTCTTGCTGTTCTGTTCTGCGCTTGTCATTATAAGTTCGGCATAGCGTCAGGCTGGGGTGCATTCAATTCTACAATCTGTTCAGCTCAAGCAGATCTTTACTTCAAATTTGCTGCCTTCTTCGGATTCCTATCATCTCACTCCAAGTCATCCTTCAAATTCATTTTCTGTTTGCAGTCCCCTCAATTCCATTTTTATTGAATTCCCAGTGTCATATCTTCTAAGTAAGAATTAGGTAGAAGGACAAGTTCAATGTTACGAAATCTCAGCAGAAACTGTTAAGTTTCCTTTTACAGATCATGCAGGGTTTTTTTTCTTGTAAAACTAGCTCAGATTTTGCTTCATTTCACATGGAGCTTGATACTGGTAACGCGGGTATTTTAAAACAGGTCATCTTGGGAGCACAAGGTTTGAATTAGGTTAAGCTGCTGCTGAAGTCCTTCTGGATACAAGGTAGAGGAGCACCCAGCTCAGACAGGAAGAGGTCAGGTGATAGACGAGATAGAAGTGCATGATATCGGGGAGGGCAGGGGAAGGAGGGCAGGACACAGGAGCACATGGTAAATGGTCATTTCACTAGCAGCAGAAAAATGTGAATAAAATTGCTAACTTTTGTGACTTTGCCCCTTTTAATGATGAAGTAGATGGAGTAAAGGGGAGACAATAGCATCTGATGCCTATTCCCTATCCGTCTGTAGTAAACAGTGTGAGATGTTCCAAGTGGAGAGGAACATTTTTCTCAAGACCATACAGAATCAAGGTTAGCAAGTTGGTCAATCATCAAGTGAAATCAGTAACAAGGACAAATCAAGGCATTTATCTCTCTATCGCTGTCTTTCACACGCAGACACGCACACTTTTAATTAGGAGCTAATGGGTGGCAATCAGGAGTGGGAACCCTGGCTGTTCATTTCACTCCCTGGCCCAGGGGCCAACCTGCTATAAACTTATTGGTAATGTCAAAACAAGGGCTTAAAATCCAATTGCCTGTAAAATCTCAATGATAACATCAAAACGCTTACACACAAAGTGATCATTCATCGTTTGAGACTTGTCTCACTTGATGCTCAGCAACTTAAGAGCATTTCTATGAACTAATTGCTTGCCACTTGAGACTTGCATCCGAACTACAAAAAAAAATCCAGCATAAATAAACAGCTGAGAATCCAATTCAGCAGAAACCGAGCACTGTTCGAAGATGTGCTCTAATGGCTTTCACAGTAGTTCTGAGTGACTTACACAGAGAAGGAAAACAAAAAATAAATGTTTCGCATAGTATCAGCTTCACTCACTTTGCTCCGGCTGATTCCAACAATTTGTCAAAATCTGATAGAAAGATATGCATTTATATAGCACCTTTCAGAACCCCAGGGCGTCCAAAAGTGCTTTACAGCCAATTCAGTATTTTTAAAATTGTAATCAATGTTGTACTGTCGGAAATGCAGCAGCCTATTTGTGCACAGCAAGGTCCCATGAACAGCAATGAGATAATGACCAGATAATCTGTTTGAGTGATGTTTGTTGAGGGATAAATATTGGCCAAGCCACCAGGGAGAACTCCCCTGCTCTTTGAAATAGTTCCACGGGATCTTTTACATCCACCTGAGGGGGGAGACAGGGCCTCTGTTTAACGGCGGCACCTCCGACAGTGCAACACTTGCTCAGTACTACACTGGAATGCCAGCCGAGATTTTGTGCTCAAGTCTCTGGAGTGGGACTTCAACTCACAACCTTCTGACTCAGAGGCAAGAGCGCTGCCACTGAACCACAGCTACTTCTGATGTCCCCACTTCAGTGAAATACAAAAAAAATAACTGGGGAAGAGTTCCTGTCAGTTCTACTTGGTGACCCAACTCAACAGCTGAGTGGCAGGAAGAGGAAAACTCTTCATATTGTCACTTTCACAGTCTTGGCACAAAACAAAACCTGGAACAGGCAGCAGCGCTCTTGATATGTCAAGAATGATCAATGTCTGTTTAAACAGTGGCCGGCAGAGCAGACGGGCACAGATGGATCCGATATTGTTCTATTAGAAGAGTAAGTAAAAGAGACAGAAGATCGCGTCAGAAAGGGTACCCATCCCGCCAAAGTTGTTTTTAAAACCCACAAATAAATGTACTCTACT
Organism: Heptranchias perlo; assembly: GCF_035084215.1. Lineage (NCBI taxonomy): Eukaryota > Metazoa > Chordata > Chondrichthyes > Hexanchiformes > Hexanchidae > Heptranchias > Heptranchias perlo. The sequence continues at coordinate 10,115,757 of NC_090355.1, read as the reverse complement.
AATGCATTAATTTTAGCAGATTGTTGATGTCCTTGTCACTAATAACAAGAGGCTTTGTGACATTATTAGTCACAGAATGTCCCAGTGAGCGGAATCCACACATGGTATGGATGAGAATTTGCATAAATTCAGATTGGAGTGAAACTGCAGATTTTTTTTCATTCGTTCATGGGATGTGGGCATCGCTGGCGAGGCCGGCATTTAATGCCCATCCCTAATTGCCCTTGAGAAGGCGGTGGTGAGCCTCCTTCTTGAACCGCTGCAGTCCGTGTGGTGAAGGTTCTCCCACAGTGCTGTTAGGAAGGGAGTTCCAGGATTTTGACCCAGCGACGATGAAGGAATGGTGATATATTTCCAAGTCGGGATGGTGTGTGACTTGGAGGGGAACGTGCAGGTGGTGTTGTTCCCATGTGCCTGCTGCTCTTGTCCTTCTAGGTGGTAGAGGTCGCGGGTTTGGGAGGTGCTGTCAAAGAAGCCTTGGCGAGTTGCTGCAGTGCATCCTGTGGATGGTACACACTGCAGCCACTGTGCTCCGGTGGTGAAGGGAGTGAATGTTTAGGGTGGTGGATGGGGTGCCAATCAAGCGGGCTGCTTTGTCCTGGATGGTGTCGAGCTTCTTGAGTGTTGTTGGAACTGCACTCATCCAAGCAAGTGGAGAGTATTCCATCACACTCCTGACTTGTGCCTTGTAGATGATGGAAAGGCTTTGGGGAGTCAGTAGGTGAGTCATTCGCCGCAGAATACCCAGCCTCTGACTTGCTCTTGTAGTCACAGTATTTACATGGCTGGTCCAGTTAAGTTTCTGGTCAATGGTGACCGCCAGGATGTTGATGGTGGGGAATTCGGCAATGGTAATGCCGTTGAATGTCAACACTGCAATGAGCTGGGTGTGGTACTGGGAGAAGCATCTAGCAGGCCACTGATGTCAAACCTCGGCTCAGCGCAGATCCACCAGAATGATACTGGGGCTAAACGGATTAAATTATGAGGACAGGTTGCACAGACTTGGCTTGTATTCCCTTGAGTATAGAAGATTAAGGGGTGATCTGATCATGGTGTTTAAGGTGATTAAAGTATTTGATAGGGTAGATGGAGAGAAACAATTTTTTTCTGGTGGGGAGTCCAGAACATGGGGGCACAACCTTAAAATTAGAGCTAGGCCATTCAAGGGTGCTGTCACAAAGCACTTCTTCACACAAAGAGTAGTGGAAATCTGGAACTCCCTCCCCCAAAAAGCTGTTGAGCTGTTGAGGCTGGGTCAATTGAAACTGATATAGATTTTTGTAGGTAAGGGTATTAAGGGATACGGAACCAAGTCGGGTAAACGGAGTTGAGATACAGATCAACCATGATCTAATTGAATGGTGTAATGGGCTTGAGGGGCTGAATGGCCTACCCCTGTTCCTACAATCTTAACACAAGCCTAAAGTTAATTTCACATGTATTCTTGTGCAGATAAAGCAGACTTTTTCCCACACAAGAGACAAATCACAGGGAATGACATTTCAGAATGGCCTGAGCAACAGAATGAATTTTTTCAAAATGAACACACACGTCAGATAAAAATTATAATGAGCTTAGTTATTCTGTTCCAACCACGCAAGAGGTGCTCAATGTTCACCACATCAATTGGATCTAGAAATTTAGTCGAGGTGCATTTTATCCCTTTGGGATATGGGACCCACCCAAAGCAATACAAAATACAAGCCAACTCCAACCCAACAAGCCGAGTTGGAGCTGTTGAGATGACTTCAGTTTCTGCCTGTTCACATATAACTTTCATTTCGATGGCTTTAGAATGAAGCTTGTGTGAGTCCTGAACGATTCTCCAGACCCAGGAAATGTGTTATGGACCCTTGCCGATTTATTTTATTATTTTGTTGCCCACAGTGTGCTCCTGGTGTGTAACTGAGTTTTACCGCTGTGGTCCACATCTTGCTTTCACTGCCATAATTACAACTGAGGGATTTTTCTTTGTTCACATGACAGCAAGCTTTTTTTTAATTTTTAAAAGGATGACACAAAACTATGATTCTCAACCAGGGGAAATGCTCTGGAAAATAAGACAGGTGACCTTCTTTTGGGTTAGGAAGTGAGTGTTTTCGTTATGAATTCTCTTGTTAGCATATAACAAAATGGCAGACAGCAGCATGCACTGAAGTAAAATATAATTTCAGTTCATTAAGATGGATTTTGGAAGCCTGCTGTCAGTGCCTGCCATGATACCTGCTTCTGGGAAGGAGAAGAAATAAATACTTTCTGAAAATGGAATGATATGAGCCCCCAAATCACCAAATATATCTCTTATGAATTATAGGCCAGAGTGTGTTTCAGTGACAATGAATTCCAGCGTTAAGATTATGCTCATGAAACACTTAAAACAAACCAAAGCTTATGATGTTCTTCATCCCCCTCAGTACTGTCTTGTATCACATTCCAGCCCATGTATTCCACATATTGCACACATGTGCTATCCTCTAATTGTATAAGATTAACAATTAGCTTGCGATCAACTATAATCTTTCAATAATGGCTTGCCAAAAGCTTCACTGCAATCAGCTAACAAATTAGCACAGAAAGCTGCATTGAGCAAAAGAAAAGGTTTTGAAACTACCAATGAAAAAAATTCCATCGTCAAATTGTGTCATTTTTAATGACGTTAAGAAATGTTGAATCCATCAATGTAAGTAGAATATGGCAACAGGAGTGGGATAACATGAACACCGATCCTCTGCTTTACACACCTCCCAGATAGAAGACCGAGGCTGACCAACAATAAGAATCAAAATGCGCTAAGTGGAAATAAAAACTGGCAATAGTCCAAGATTTCACAACTGTCAATTAATCTCAGAGTTCAAATGACATTTACAAACCACCCCAGCTTCACTCCTTGGGGCTGCACCTCAATCTGTGGATTAGATTACAGTCTTGTAGTCACTCAATGTCATAAATTATTCTGTTGGTGATCTGTAATGATATACACAGGTGTGCTACCCCTCTGTAATACAATGCACGATTGCTCTGTAAAACCCTCTCTTCCTGCCCACTGATCCTATCTTATCCTAAACAGTGTCACAATGTTGCACAATACTCCTTCTTCCTCTCCTACTTTGCAAAGCTGTGTTGTAAAGCTTGACATTTTTACAGTGGTAGCTAGCAACAGCGAGAGGACAGATCAATTCAAAGGATAAAATTACAATGGGGAAAAAATCCATCTGTGTCCATCAAGCCTTATTTCATAAGGCTTTATTTCTCAATTTTTGGAAAGATTATTTCATCTCAAGTGGATGCAAAAGATCTGCGGCACTATTTTGAAAAAGAGCAGGGGAGTTTTCACTGGTGTCCTGGCCAATATTTATCCCTCAACCAACACCTAAAAAACAGATAATCTGGTCATTTATCTCATTACTGTTTGTCAGACTTTGCTGTGCGCAAATTACCTGCCACGTTTCCTACATTACAACAGTGACTATATTTCCAAAGTACTTAATTGGCTGTAAAGTGCTTTGGGACATCCTGAGGCTGTGAAAGGGACAATATAAAGGTGAGTCTTCCCTTCTTTTCGTTGCTGTTGTTACAGCTTTCTACACACTCCTAAGGTTCCATCCACTGTGCAAATATAATGCCTTCCAAACACCAGGAACGCATCATCTGTAGCCTATGCCCAGTCAGTCTATTCCACAAGACTGTTAGCATGACTGAATAACGTATACCACTATTAATGATGGCTCCACTAACTCATCTCTTACCTTAACAAAGGTTTGTAACACGTGAACATTACTACAAGCTCTAAACAAGACTTAAGCCTCGGTATTAACTATGGAGGGTACGGGGGCCAAAGCGAGTGGCGATCCGTCTGGCCCCCCCTGGAGCGTGAGATCTAAAATATTTTAACTCCTGGGCCTCATTTAAATTTCCAAACACCGACTCCTGTCCAAAGCCGGCGGGGATAACGTGAATGCCGGCAGGCGGGGATGGGAAAATGCGTGGCTGCAGGCCACTGAGGAAAATAGTTACAGTAAGGTAAGTGAGTGGGGGGAGGGTGTCCAGGTCTATTGCAGGTGGAGGATGAGGTTTGGTTGTTGGGGGTGGGGGCGGGGGAGAGGGGAAGCCTGGGGCAAAGGAGGCCCAAGGTGGTATTGTTGCACCAGGAAGACCACTCCTGCTCCTCCTGGGCCACAAGGAACCTCTCAACAACTCGAAAATTTCTGGATTGGTGCTGCTTGCCGCCAACTTTTACTGGTGGCTTAGATACTGTGTGTAAATCGCACATGAGTTAAATTGTTGTTTGGGTCTGAATGATGGCATCAAACCCAACACTTCAATATTTACGTGACCCCACTCCCACTGCCTGTGGTAGGCGTCCTCCACATTGCTGAAAACCCGAGAGTTAAAATGTCGGAGGGGGCGGGCACAGGAATGCAGTGTTATTTGCCTGGCCTCCAATTTGACCCCCCCACCCACACCATTCGCAGGCAGGGCAGGGTTCAAATCAACCCTTTAGTTCTTGCATCAGAGGCTTGTTTAATTGTTCCCAAAGATAACGCACTACCTGCAGAAGAGCTCATTAAGCAATGCCATTATCTCAACCTCTACGTACCTGCTTCCGGGAAAATCAGCACCACGCTTGTCAATGATTCCGCAGGTACTGACAGTCCAACAGCACCACCTCTTGTCAGGTTCACAGAGAAACCTTCTAGTCACTGAGCACGGGTGTAATGATCTGAATAGAAATATTGCATCATGGAAGTCTTTTTAGCCTTAGAAACAAAATCTAAAAAAGTAGCAGCAAATTTAATTGATTCAGGTAAAGGGAACATTAGTGATTTTTTGAAAGAGAACTTGAAAAATCTCCTCATTATTTTTCATGACATTCCTCTGGACCTCAGCCCATTCGGAAATGATTATTGAACGGAGGATAATTAACCAAATAGAACCGGGACAGATATTTGGATTTCAAATTAACTAGGTTTCACAAAATATTGGCTGGACGATGAACGATTCTTTTTTGCTTTGAGGTTGAATCAAATTGACTTCCTCCTGATTTGATGCATTCATTTTTAATTTAGTGAAATCCTACAGATAATCATTATCAAATTGTTTTTCTCACACGCTTAAGAAGTAATTTTGTTAAATTATGCTGTGTGGACAAAAAAGAATGTACTTAAGAAATGCAATGAATTCTGCCCCCTTCTACACCATATTTTCCAAATGATGACAAATTAAATACAATTGCATATTTCTGAAGAATAGAATTGCCTGATCTGAAGTTAAGCTGCAGAACAGACTGCATGACATTTTGCAAACTATGTTTTTTTCCTCCAAATTATTCAGAAACTGAGGTGAAGGGTTCAGTCCAAAAGGTGAGGACCCCAATAAGATTGAAGAGAGTCAAACAGTTCAAGTAAATCAGCAAGTCGCTTTAGATGATACCAAGCTTGGCTTTTAAGAGCCTGAAGATTGTAACAGGAATGAAAGACTGAGGGAGGTAAGGAATTCTATGGTTTTGAAACCACAATACACTACACATGATTAGCTTTGATTTCAAGGCATCAAGGGACAATCAAGAGCGTGCAGAATAGTATATGTAGAGCTTAGAATAAAGAGTACAAATGAGAGGAGCACTGGAAGCAGTTTTAGCAAGACCACATTAAAAAGGGTAACATAATAGATTGAAGACTCCTACAGGCCTATTAGTCTTACTTCAATACCATGAAAAATAATGGAATTGATCAGAAGTAAATCTGAGGATGTACAACACCAATCAAGTAAACAGTCAGCAACATGGCTTTAGAAGAGATAAATCCAATCTGATCAATCTCCTTGATTTCTTTGAGGAAGTGACAACCCAAATAGACCTTAGAAGGTTCTAAACTTCCAAAAGGCATTTCATGAAGTTCCAGATGAAAGGCTATGAGTTAAGCTCAAAGCTGTAGGGACTCAAGATATAACTCGGGAATGGATAAGAAATTGGCTGAAGGATAGAAAACAATGGATATTATTTAGAGGAGTCATGTCAAGGTGGAGGAAGGGGCTGTATTAAATGAAGTGTCCTAGAGCTCTGTGTTGGCACCACAGCAGTTTCTAATTTTCATCCATCACATTGATTCAACTGTTAATGCAAAGTGGTCAATTTGCAAATGATATTAATCCAGGAGGGGCAGTGGATTTGCAAGAGATGGCTCAGAAATTACAGAAAAAAATTTGAAGAAAATTTGTGAGTGGCAGATGAAATTTAAAGCACGCAAATGTAAAGCACTGCATTTAGGAACAGAAAATGCATGACACACATACTCGACGAATAGTGTTGACTACCCAAGAAATTTCAAGAGAACTAGGAGTCTCAAAGGACTTGACGCCCAGTAGGTCCAAGCAATGCAGAGCAGCAATTAACAAGGCAAATACAATGATGAAGTACATGGCCAAAAATAAGAATGATATACAAATCAGAGGAAGTCACAACCGCATTGTACAGGCCTCTGATCAGACTGTACTTTGAACACTGCAGCCAGCTGAGAAATAAAGGAGGTGATTAAAGGCCTGATTATCACAGAGTTCTTCTTCACATAGAGAGTGATCGACACTTGGAATGGATTTTCAGATAGAGTGGTGGAGGCGAAAACACTGGAATGATTTAAGGAACAACGAGATGAAGCAGTGGAGGGATGTTGGATATTGTTTTCAAAAGCTGGAAATCTGAAATAGAAACAAACAGAAAATGCTGGAGGAGCTCAACAAGTCAGGCAGCATCTGTGGAGAAAGAAACAGAGTTAACATTTCAGATCGAAGACCTTTCGTCAGAACTGGAAGATGTTAAAAGAGTTAAAGTTTTTGAGCAAGTACAGAGCCAGGAAAAGGGAGGAGAGGGGAGGAAAGAACAAAAGGGAAGGTCTGTGATAGGGTAGAGGGCACGAGTGATTAAATGACAAAAGGGATGATGGTGCAAGGCAAGGAAGGTGGTAATGGGACAGGTTAAGAAACAAATGATTGATCAGGAGTAGCTGTAAGGCAGCAGCAGAACCATTACCAGCACGAGCTGACCGAAAAAATGGGAGCAATGGTTATGATCTGAAGTTATTGAAATCAATGTTGAGTCCGGAAGGTTGTAAAAGTGCCGAAACGAAAGATGAGGTGCTGTTCCTCAAGCTTATGTTGAGCTTCATTGGAACAATGTCAGAGGCAGAGGACAGAGAGGTCAGAGTAGGAGTGGGAAGAGAAATTAAAATGGCAAGTGACCGGCAGGTCAGGGTCACGCTTGCGGACAGAGCGGAGGTGTTCAGCAAAGCAATCACTCAGTCTGCGTTTGGTCTCCCCAATGTAGAGGAGGCTGCATTGTGTGCGACGGATACAGTATAGTAAATTGAAAGAAGTACAAGTAAACCGCTGTTTCACCTGTTTGGGGCCCTGGATGGTTCGAAGGGAGGAGGTGAAGGGGCATGTATTGTATCTCCTGCGCTCGCATGGGAAGGTGCCGTGGGGATGAGAGCGGGTGTTGGGGGTGATGGAAGAGTGGACCAAGGTGATGCGGAGGGAGCGGTCCCTTCAGAATGCTGTAAGGGGAGTGGGGGGGAAGATGTGTTTTGTGGTGGAATCGCGCTGGAGGTGGTGGAAATGGCGGAGGATGATACGTTGAATGTGGAGGCTGGTAGGGTGGAAGGTGAGGACAAGGGGGACCCTATCATGGTTCTGGGAGGGAAGGGAAGGGGTGAGGGCAGAAGTGCGGGAAATAGGACGAACATGGTCAAGGGCCCTGTCAACTACAATGGAGGGGAATCCTCAAACATTGTTTTGTCAGCTACACATTTTGATATTGTGCTGCTATACCCAAGCCCAGATCATTCATATAAAGATAACAGCATTGGCCTTTTTTTTAAATCAATAAGAACCATTCATTGACAACGGGGTAGATTTATTTATACAGCTGTGGTATTTATTAATTTCTCCAGTTGCAGTTTGTGTTTATTTATTTTCTAGTCACTAATCAAAATGCACTTTCTTCATTCTCTCCAGGCACAACTCTTACAGGCTACTTTCCAAATTTGTTCACTTGAGTTGTCCACCTTCTCCCAGCACAATACAATAACCCCACCTTCCTTAGTACAGCACAGCCTCAGCTTCACAATGTTGGGAGAGATGTGCAATACAAAAGCTTTGTGTGCCCTTCAGGTGTCTGTGCCTTTTCATGTGGAAGGATTAGGTTTTCAATCAATATTCAGCATCAGTGAAGCAAACAGCATAACTCAAGCTCTGATGCCACCCCCTGACCAGGCCCATCTCCTACCCTCTGGCCGGTTTTGGACTCCGTGTAATGTGGCAACCCAATGTACGATGTATATAAAATAATGAGGCCCCAGAATAATTCCAAATCACCACATGAAATGTTCAGCTTACAGTTGTTGCAATAGCTCAGCATCGAGGCGGTTTGCTTGGTAAAGTTCCTGTGCATAATGATATTGGTTCAATTCCCATAAGCAATTGTTTCGCTCTCTCAGCAATCCCGCCTCCTCACAAAAAAAAAATCTGAAAACTCCTTCCTTCAGAAGCAGACTTTGCCATGCTGTTGTGTCTCTGTGAAACAGTTTGCTAAAAGCAAATCAATTCCAATTTGCCTTCCCTATTTGGGTTATGTGGTCTCTTTTAATGCATGGCATCAATTTTATAACTTGGAATTTATAAATCAAATGATTCTGCCCAGTTGTGTATGTGATGTGAAAGAATCCCAAGAAAGCATTCACTATAACCAGAACTGTTTCATGATTAGTGAAATACTGTGAAGGGCTCTGTGCATTCCCGCAATCGAGCCTTCACTCGTTATGAATTAAAACGTGACCTTGCACACAATTTCTGTTGCTGTAACACTCCCCAAGGGTCAAACAGAAATCCTCATTACCGCATTTCGCTTATTGAATATGCCAAGAGCCCTCTTGTGATCTCCTGGAATAAACACTCCATTGGAGCATGGCTTGGGGTATAAATTACATAATGGGTTTATTAAAAGATAAGCAGCAGCAAGACAATAAAATAGATGATAATAGTTTACAGAACTTGATCCACATCTCCTCGATACAATAATTACAAACCATGGGACCTTTTGTTAATTCTCTCAGTAACACTAGGCCTGAATTTACATCCACAACAAACCTTACAGTGGTGGGGAGCAGGGCTAGGGATTGTGGGGGAGGGCTATCAAGCCCATGGAGTCACATGCTTCCATCTCAATGGTCTCACAAGAATTGCCACATCTCCTCTGAAGTTCATCCAGGGACCAAGGAAATCAAATATGTATCTTTCAAAAATCAAATAAATCTGTCACTCATACATACAATTAATGCCTCAGAATGTCTGTAAACCCAAGGCCCATCCCCTGAAGTGTCAGCAGATGTGCTAAAGTGTGTTAGATGGAAATCCATTTTCAACCTTCTTCAAACCATATTTGATTTGATGGATCACTTGCAAGACAAAGTAAGCAGTTAAACTTTGGTGCTTTTGCTGTAATTGGCTAAGTCCTGGAGGAGGATTGAATGGCATCATGACATGTGAAATGCTCAAACTGGGTTATTTCTTACCGAGGCAAACCAAGATTTAACACTGAAAATACAGTAAAGATGACGCCATGGATAAAATACTCAATTTGGTCATTCGAAGGCTGTTATTCCATGGAGCTCCCACAACCAAGCCATATTACCATTTACATCCTGTACATGTACTATATTGGATACAACCAAACATTTACGTAGCTCTAAACCTGATCAACTGTCTTTCAAGATACAGTACAACTCATCAATACAATTCAGAGACCCACGCAGATTTAAAGTCACTCATGTCAAATTCCAACATTGTAGTAATTAAGGAATGAAACATTTAGAGCTACTCACAGGATATAAATATTGATGATGCAATTTGACAATATTCTGCAGATAGAAGAAAAAGCACCAATTTGATGTTAAATTTTAAATGACCAGAATCCCCGGGCCATTTTGATTCGAGGTGATTTTCCTATTACTAAAATCCCAGCCAACACAGGGTATGACACGTCACCTCTGAATTTGTTGACCTAATAGGCCATTGTGAAAAGGTGGAAGGTTATGTCTCCACATATCGTGATTTAGTGTTAGAAGTTGCAGAAGACATCACACTTCAAAATAACTATTTAGAGCCATGTGCAGTGGAGAGGTATGAGGAAGCAGTAAAAATTATTTCTTTAAAATCAAACCATGACAGAACTATTAGCGATTGTTTTGATGCCTAAAGCATTATTGTTTACTTGCTTGGTGTATGAGCTCATTACTTAAACTATATGAAGGTTGAGGAGATTTTTTTTAAACTTTTCATTTTGCCTCGTGTCTAGACTGTGTTCACAGTGACAATGTAAGAATATTGTTATGAGCTTCGGGGGAAAAATTCGATAAGGGTCCGTTTTGGGCGGTGTTAGCGGGGATGCACTAACATCCCATGCCCGATGGACCCTGGACAGGCAAGACGCAAGTTTAGACCCAAGGGAGCACTTACCTGCAATCGGCGTTCCTTTCCAGGCCTTGCATGTGGAATCAATGCAATTCACACTTTCCATCATCAGGGGGAGCTCAATCTCTTAAAGGGAGGATGTTGCTTAGAAGTCTCTTAAAGGTAGCTGGTACCTGTTATTTGCTGAAAATAACAGCGTACTGTCTGCATGGAGTCTGAACAGAGAATCAGACATCGCACAGGTAAAACACAGATGCAGATCCCATCCTTATGTTTACACATTGAAGAGTTATGTTAAAACATTGAATAAAGGTTGTGCACTACTAAATCCCACATCCTCCAATCTGCACATCAGACCTCACCAATTTGCCGATCTGAGTTGGTACCAGGCCTGCAAGAGTGCAAGCACCAAGGTTCTCTGCTAATGCACTAGAGACCTTGGGTGCAAGAGATGGACAGAAGGAGGGACATCCTATATCCGTAGTTGGGTGGGGGGGTCGGGGGGGGGGGGGGTGCAAGAGGTCCTCCAGACATATACTCAAAAGGCAGTGGGAGGCAGCGGGGGACGAAGTCAATGCCAGGTGCACAGCATCATGAACATGCATGCAGTGCAGGAAGAAGTTCAATGCTTTGACATGATTGATCAAGGTGAGTGTGGTCAACTGTCAAGTGGCGTCTCCTACCGACTGCACTACGCACTACACCACCCATCCCCCACATACCAACAAACCCTTTCCATCAGTACTCAACTCTTCCAACCAGATGCTTCCTCTCACCCTTACACATTACCACTGTTTCAAGCCGTCCACCCACAACTCACAGGCTACACACACTGACAGCTATTCAACCATGACAGGCACATCACCCAGGCATACATCCCGCTTTCTTGCAGGAGAAGGTGGCGCATATCAAGAGGCAGCAAGTGGCCGTGGTATTTAGCCCCTCGAGCCTGTTCCACCATTCAATGAGATCATGGTGGACCTGTGACCTAACTCCATATACCCGTCTAAGCCCCATATCCCTTAATACCCTTGGTTCACAGAAATCTATCAATCTCAGATTTAACATTCACAAGTGAGCTAGCATCAACTGCCGTCTGCAGAAGAGCGTTCCAAACGTCTCCCATCCTTTGCGTGTAGAAGCATTTCCTAACTTCACTCCTGCACATCCTGGCTCTAAATGTTAGGCTGTGTCCCCGCGTCGGAGTATTCAAGTGTAGGAGACCTCCAGAAACAGTTACAAATGCATCAGCAGCCAGAGGCAATAATCCAGCCATTAACCCTTTAAATAGCACCGGCGGGGGTCCTCCAGGCACTCTAAGACACGTTCAGATGGTCGGGATTAAGACTGTGCCTAGCGTTGAGCGTTAGACACCATTTTGGGCTTATCACTTTAAATCAGCGTTGCACACTGATTGAAGCCATTTTCTCCCTACTTCACATGATTCTAGCGTTCGTTATCTGCGCCTGCGCAAGCTCCTATACCAAGATGGCGTCTGGCATCTGGCGCACATCACGCAGGAAACATGCGCGCGCATCCAAGACGCCATCTTGGATATCAGAGAGGCCGTGTAACGCCGAAACAACAGGCGCTGCACGGCCCAGTTTAGCGCCCTTCAAATCTTAAGTTTGAATCTCAGTCTGGCTTGCTTACGTTAGTTACAATTCATACCTGTTTAATAGGAGAAAGGGGCAGTAGAGAGCGGAAAGAGGGAAAACTAGGAGAGAGGTCTCTTAACATATTGCAAGGTTGTACGCTGAGGAAGGTCGCCAAACTAGACAGTGGACGAGTGAACAACCAACTGAGACAGCATGGAAATAAAAGGCAAATAACTGCAAATGCTGGAAATCTGAAACTAAAACAGAAAATGCTGGAAATACACAGCCGGTGGAAAGAACAAACAGGTTCATGTTTCAGGCTGGACCTTTTATACAGTAGGTCAGTCAGCATCTGCGGAGAGAAGAGACAGGTCCGTGGTTTGGCTTGAACCCTTCTTCAGTTCTGCAGGATTCAACCTGAGATGCGAATCTGTCTCATCTCTCCACAGATGCTGTTTGACCAGCTCCAAACATGGATCTGTCTCATCTCTCTAGCAGATGCTAACTGACCTGCTGTATAAGTGACCCAGCCTGAAACATGGATCTGTCTGTTCTCTCCACAGATGCTGACTGACCTGTGTGTTCCCAGTATTTTCTGTTTTTGTTTCGGGATAGCATGAATTCATGTAAGCGAGCAAACTGAGAATATAGAAGTGTAGTAATTTTCTTGAAGGATGAATCAATCACCTATAAATTTATCCCAATGCTCCTTTCACCATATGCCATGAGTCTAATAATGATATGGAGAGCTGCATTCAGAGTTTCTATAAATTAAGACACAAAAAAAGTTGACAAACGTTAAAACATGCACTTTGGTTAGATTGACTCAAACGCAACAGACATCAACAGGGCACATCGACCCAAGTTTCATTCAAAGCAACGATTGATTCTAATATTAATTGCCCTGAAATGTCACGAACAAAAGCAATATCAAGCCCAGCTATTTGGCATTTTATAAAAGAACTGGCTGGAATCCATCTGCTATGTAAATAGAGAAGAAAGCAAAGTGTAGCATGCTGATATTTACAATATTGACCAGGAACTCGATAAAAGTTTAACAACAAATGCTATCAAGGCTGGATGCGTTACATTTCAATCAAAAGACAATGTGCAAATATTGACATCAAGGAAAACCGAGATCCAAACTTCAAAAGCGTAAAGTCATTGTTAAGTATTGGCACTCGTCAGTGAACCAGAAAATTGACGATGTGCACATAAAGCTTTCTCACAAAATGCGTGGTTATATAATCCAAACCTTCAAACCAATGGATTTTAAATATCTTCGTCGTCATAATGGGCCATTTATCGTGGTCCCGTAAACTGCAAGGAGCAGCCAGTTTTCAAAGGTGTGTTAAGCAAGCCAATAGTCAAACTTTGCACTTCGCTGTGACTCACAGCCATGAACAATGAGAATTTTTGAATTTGGGGGTGAGGGGGTTGAAGGGTACTTTATTTTTTTAAAAAAAAGGTTGACCCATTTTCAGGATTGGTGACTGAAATTATATCCAAGTTCACAATTTTGTTGAGAAATCCAGGTAAGAATTTTGAACGAGATCACCAAATACTATTACTGTACACAGAAATACATGAGACTCACAGCTTATTGAAAATTATGCGGCATTTGATGATTTACAAATATTAATGTATAAACCTGTACATAGCCTAATACTATAGGTGACTTGGTAGCAACCATAACATAACTGTATTGAAAACATCCAGTGCAAAAAAATGACAATGGAAATTTATTGTTGCCTTTCTCTATGCTTCTTAGCTATGTCTATTATTTTGTTCCCACATGAAGCACTTTCTGGTTGCATGCCTGTATTTTCACATATGTTCGCTTGCACAATCCAACATTGGATTCCTCATAGTCCTCTTGAACATCTGTAAGCTATTATTACCTCACTCTGATATGTTTCCGGGACCAATTCAACAGACCAGATTTAAGGGAAGCTTTAAAGTTGTGTTAATATAACATCCAGAATATCTTTAAGAAAAATAGTGCTTGGGCAAGGCATCAGGACGTTCTTACCATGTTGATCCTGCTATCGCTACAACATTAGACCTTACTGCATAACTCTTGGAGAGTCTACTACCGAGTTTAGTCACAATCTCTTGTAGCCATCAGCAGCAGAAATATTGTGCATAATTCTCAATCTTCTGGGTGCTATTAAGTGCTCTATAATATCCATAACAGTTGGGTGCCTGCAGGTTTAAGAAACTCAGACTTATGAATCATCAAATGCTATATATCTTCAATGAGCCCCCATTAGAATGAATTTATGTTTGAGAAAGTTAGATTCACATTAATTTCAAGCATTTGGAGATGTCTTTTCATTTTTTTTTTCCAAGTTTAGAAAAGCTAACCATTGTATTTTCTGCCAAACACAACACACAAAATAATTAGCCCAACAGAAGTGTGTCATTCTATTTAGTATTATAACAATAATGAAATCATGAATCAGATATTTATGCACAAATTGTCAAAAGGCTAGGTGTTTTAATTGGCTCTTCAAACAGTATTTCCTTCTGAGACAAGTTAAAGAAAAAATGAAGAAAACATTGTTAGACTAAACTGTCATTAAATATTATTTGCACTCAAGTGAATTTTTGACAAACATTGCCAGTGCGCCATCATGTGAAGTATTGTAGTTTACATGCAGCATTTTCCTTTGTGTCTCTTTCATCGAGACAGGAGTACCTGGGCAAAATTTATATTTGTAATAGTGGTCTGAATATTTCTGTCAGAATCAATCAGCTGCATGATCATTGAATTAGTACTATTTAACTAAGCATATTTTCATACTATAACGTCCACTGTTATTAGTTTCCCTTGTAACTGGGGCATAGCAAAATCAATACATACACAACATGTACATTAAAAAAACCACATAAGCTGACACTAGTATCATTCTATACTGACCTATGTGTTGCTTTGTTTTTCAACTAGCTGTTTTTCCGGTAACTTGTCACATAAGGTTTCTCTCCACAATCTCTTTTTTTTCTTCTTCAGAGATAGAATTCTATGTACCCCACTGAACCACCAAAGATTGATGTGGAGTTAGCCTACAGTTAAATCCTCAGCTCCATGGAGTGGGGAACACATATAATTGGCAGGTGCTGGGGTCACTGAGCTGGAAGTGGTAGATCAACTGTGTTTGGTTAAACACCTGCAGCTCACTGACAACCTGTGGAGGTCGTATGAAACCAGTGCGCCTTCATGTGAAGTACTGTAGCTAACAAGAGGCATTTTCTTTTGTGCCTCCTCTTGTCAAGACAGGAGTGCCTGTGCAAAATTTATATTTGTAGAAGTCATCTTAACTATTTCTTTCCTACAAAAAGAAATGCACACTATTGAACAATTCCAAATGACAAGAAAAAAACAGAACCTTACAAAATATTTGGAGTCACTGTTGGAAAGGCAATCATGCTCGAGATTTCTTCTAAAACAAAGAAACAACCACCGCAAAGATCATAACATACTTTAGTATCTGTTTAGGTTCTTGTACTGTAATGCTTAAAACAGTGAGCACAGTGACATCATTGGGGTGCTTGTTAAGTAACATTTTACTGACTACAATCATAGAATCATAGAAAGGTTACAGCACGGAAGGAGGCCATTCAGCCCATTGAGTCCGCGCAGACTGTAAAGGAGCTGAATCCTAATCAGTTGACCATCCACCAGTAACTCAGGTTGTCTGGCTTCACTAATAATAGGCCAGAAATTGCAGCATTGGCGGGTTTGGTGACGAACGAAGTTGATTGGACTTTTGTGCTCACCAATGACATCGCACATATTCGCGCTGCAAATTTCTGGAACGTCGATCTGATAACGGTGAAGCTATGTTAATATCACATCTGGGACCTCCTGAACATTGTGCCCGAAGGCTTATTTCCCTGATCGATGTAAGAACAGGACAGAGAAAGAAACCGATCAAAAGACAGAAACAAAACAAAAGAAGAAGGTAGGGTGAAATAGAGTAAACGGAAATGTACAGGCAGAAAGAGGAATAAAGAAAGGGAAAGAGAGTATACTAAGAGAGATAAAAAAAGAGAAAGGAAAAGCAAGAAAAAAATTGAAAAGAACAAGCAGAAGAGGACATTGTAATTCAGCTGTGTTTGGGAATTGCTGAATTGGTCCTTGAGAAGTTAATGAGTGAATGGCAGAGTCGGTGTGTGAAACACACAAACATTCTTGACCCATGAAGTATAGAATCAGCCAACCCGTTCATCATGATGAGTAACAGTGAAACACCCAGTGGGTACGCCATTGCACTGCTTTCATAGAAACATAGGAATTGCTAGATCAAAAAAGACCAAGGTCCATTTAGTTCACCTTCTACCATCCTGACAGTCACATGATACAATGATAATGGAGTTGTTGACTAATCATAGTAATCAATTTCTGCTAATTCGTCTACAATGAACCCAGAAATGACACGAGGAAAACCTTGGTGGTGAAAAGCTTAAGGAACCATAGGTCCAAAGTCACCTATTTCCACTAAAGCATGCTACACTTATCTCATGTCTCAAATTACTCATATACTGTATCCTAAAATATTATTTTTGAAAGAAATCTATCTAATTTGCATTTGAACAAATGACCCTCTTCTCCGTGTCGGAACAGCTATGCGTCATGAAAATGATTGCATTCCGACACGAATAGGAGTGTGAATCGCACGACTGGTACAAAAGATTGCCAAGGCAGATAACAAGAATAAAAAAACCTCTTGGAACAATTCACTATTTGCTGGAGTGAGACTCCACAGTTTTACTGATCCCTTTATGGGCCTTCAAGATTGAATGTCACGCGAGGACCATAAAACATGTAATCACCAGCGTCCACTACGACATTAATTACCAGCCTTAAGTGGCTGCAGCGGGAATAATTCAAAATAACGTCGTAAATCCAGCAATTTCACGATCGGCATTTCGTTCAATGTGGAGCCTCATGGTGAGAGTGGACTTTTACCGGCTTTGGCGAGGCAAGCAGAGGAGCGATGCAAATCGTCCACCAACTTGCGGATGTTTGGAATTCATGGCGTATCTCTTTTACTCTGCAATTTGCTGGATTTTTTACAAATTAATTATGATAAGCGACATTAATGAGTCATTCTAATGACACGACTTCCCTACAATTTCTTGCCCATTCTATTAAGCTCAAAAAGCTTCCAAGGCCCTTACCCCGAAGATGTTATCCAGGCTCGTTTAAAACAAACAAATAAAAATATTCAAAAACTCATGGAAGTCTATCTTAATTCTGTTTAACTTGTTAAGCTTTGAAAGTGGGCCTGATTGCAGAGTTCCATAGTCAAAGCAGAGGATGAGATCACTGGAACATTGCCCTGTAGTATAGATAACGTTCCAGGATTTTTGATCATTTTGTTTTTATGTAAGGATTGTGTGCTTGAGTTACAACAACAACTTTGCATTTATATAGCACCTTTAATGTAATAAGATATCCCAAGGTGCTTCAGACAAAAGTTGATTCCTTCGGGGGTCCCGTTTTAAAACCAAGTAATTTTCTACAGATGTAACAAGGGCCGCCTACTACAAGCATTGAAGCAGGTTCACTAAAGCGAGTTGATCTAGTTTGCGGAATGCCAGAATTCACAGTCTATTTCAAACTGATATGAGGATCTACCACCTCAGTCCAGGCCATTCGGCAGAGGACATCAAGCAATTCATTATCTCATCACAGGTGGCCACAAATAGTCACACCCATTGGGAAGAGGACGATTCCTTTCCTGTGGGCATGGCATGGTGCGACCACGGAGCGTTTGCAACCATCTTCAGCCAGAAGTGCCGAGTGGATGATCCGTATCTGCATCCTTCCGAGATTCTCACCACCACAGAAGCCAGTCTTCAGCCAATTTGATTCACTCCACGTGGTATCAAGAAACGGCTGAATGCACTGGATACAGCAAAGGTTATGGGCCCCGACAACATTCCAGCTGAAGTGCTGAAGACTTGTGCTCCAGTACTAGCTGCGCCTCTAACCAAGCTGTTCCAGTACAGCTACAACCCCGACAAAGTGAAAAATTGCCCAGATATGTCCTGTCCACAAAAATCAGGACAAAGCCAATCCGGCCAACTACCGCCCCATCAGTCTACTCTCAATCATCAGCAAAGTGATAGAAGGTGTCATGGATAGTGCTATCAAGGGGTACTTACTCACCAATAACCTGCTCACCGATGCTCAGTTTGGGTTCCACCAGAACCACTTGGCTACAGACCTAATTACAGCCTTGGTCCAAACATGGACAAAAAAGCTGAATTTCAGAGGTGAGGGGAAAGCGACTGCCCTTGACATCAAGGCAGCATTTGACCGAGTCTGGTACCTAGGAGCCCTAGTAAAATTGAAGTCAATGGGAATCAGAGGGAAAACTCTCCAATGGCTGGAGTCATACCTCGCACAAGTGGTTGTTGGAGGTGAATCATCTCAGCCCCAGGACATCGCTGCAGGAGTTCCTCAGGGCAGTGTCCTAGGCCCAATCATCTTCAGCTGCTTCATCAATGACCTTCCCTCCATAAGGTCAAAAATGGGGATGTTCGCTGATGATTGCACTGTGTTCAGTTCCATTCGCAACCCCTCAGATAATGAAGCAGTCCGAGCCTGCATGCAACAAGACCTGGACAACATCCAGGCTTGGGCTGATAAGTGGCAAGTAACATTCAGGCCAGACAAGTGCCAGGAAATAACCATCTCCAACAAGAAAGAGTCCAACCACATTCAATGGCATTTACATTGCGAAATCACCGACCATCAACATCCTAGGATTCACCATTGAGCAGAACCTTAACTGGACCAGCCACATAAATACTGCGGCTACGAAAGCAGGTCAGAGGCTGGGTATTCTGTGGCGAGTGATTCACCTCCTGACTCCCAAAAGTCTTTCCACCATCCACAAGGCACAAGTCAGGAGTGTGAATGAATTCTCTCCACTTGCCTGGATGAGTGCAGCATCCAGGACAAAACAGCCTGCTTGATTGACACCCTATCCACCACCCGAAACATTCACTCCCTCCACCACCGGCGCACGGTGGCTGCAGTGTGTACTATCTACAAGATGGACTGCAGCAACTCGCCAAGGGTTCTTCCCAAACCCACAACCTCTACCACGTAGAAGGACAAGGGCAGCAGGCACATGGGAACACCACCTCCTGCACGTTCCCCTACAAGTCACACACCATCCTGACTTGGAAATATATTGCTGTTTCTTTATCGTCGCTGGGTCAAAATCCTGGAACTCCCTTCCTAACAGCACTGTGGGAGAACCGTCACCACACAGATAGCAGCGGTTCAAGAAAGTGGCTCACCACCTCCTTCTCGAGGGCAATTAGGAATGGGCAACAAATGCTGGCCTTGCCAGCGACGTCCACATCCCATGAATGAATAAAATAAAAAGAATATAATTCTGGGAGCGGGGCAGTCATTTTGGTTGTCAGGCCTGCTGGCGAATTCCTGCATGAGATGGTTTTAGAGACACTGTCTCACTGTTTCCTGCGTCAGCATGAACAGAAAAGAAGGGGAAAAACCATATTCAAGTGGTAATTAGGTTTCGAGCAAAGGGACTGCAAATCATAGCTCTTGGCCTGAAGCTGGAAGCTGAAAAGATGCAGGTCAAGTCTTCCAATTAGACACTGTCTAGAGAGAAAGGCATGCCAAAACAATAAGTAAGCCCACAAAACGGACAGGACACGTGGTGTATTATTTTTTTTCCTATGTTTTTGAGGAGAGAACGGAGATCGAGTGAAGTAAGTCGAATTTGCCTTGATGGTTCCTCTGTATATGCACTTGTCGATGGTGAAATAAAGCAGTTTAATGATTGTACATGGTCTCATTTTACCAAGTGTTTTCCAGTCCACCTTTGTGAAAAGATTTAAATCAGGTTACTCACAAGTGGAGGACTGGACACCCTTATTAAAAATACTCATTTTTGGTGAGAAAACTATTTTCAGCTGTATTAATAAAACTGCACCAGGTTACCACTCTTAAATACATCAATGAATACTTTATAATGAAAAGAAAAAAATGATTACATTCTATTACGCTGCCCGATTATGTTGGTTCATGAAAGATTTTACATTTGTGATTATACAAATTAATTTTAGCGGAAACTTGAACTGTAACCTAACCAGCGCAATTTCAAGTGCATTTTGGGCGCAATTTCCCGCTTGTGCCCAAAGTGGAAACTTTACCAAGATGTTTAGACTGCTTACGGGAGTGACAAGCACTGCTGTACCCAAGAAAATATCTCAGGCTTGGCTGTTCAATATCCATGTGAGACTCCATTAATGACAGCAGTCACCAATTTTATAGTCCTTCTTTCTCCCTTTACATTGTTATAAATTAATTCGTTTTCAGGATCTAGTTGGTCACGGCCATTATGCCTTTAATTCTCTCTCTGACCCCACAAAAGAGAGAAAGAAATAGAAAAACAGGAAGAAATAACCTCGGAGCTTTACTTCTCTATTGAAGGCATCATACTACAGTATAATCAAACAGCACCGTGTTGTCCCAGTCTTACTCTGGAGGCAACATAATCCATCTGATCATGAAATCGAGAGTCAGAGTTAAAAATTAGATTTTCTGACTCCAAGAATTTGTATTGTATTTGGTCTCATGGTGAAGCTTGGTTCATCATGTTGTTACAGGTACTTGGTGCATCATATTGTTCTGTTGTATTGAGCACATCTCTTTTGGGAAAAATTGCATAACAGCTGTTCTAATATAGTTGGTGCACAGTGCTTTCCATCAAAGCTTCTTGTTTTCTTTGATGGTATCACTGCACACACACTGAAAATACTTTGTTCTTCTTAATTTCCATGACCAGAGTTGAGACTTCTGCTTCCTGGATTCAAGATGCTGTGGTTTGTGTCAATATGTGACACTCTTAAGAAGTGACTAGACCCCGTTTAGAGTACTGCGTTTAGTTCTAGACACCACACCTCAGGAAGGATATATTGACCTTGGAGGGGGTGCAGCGCAGATTCATCAGAATGATACCAGGGTTAAAAGGGTTAAATTATAAGGACAGGTTGCAGACTAGGCTTGTATTCCCTTGAGTATAGAAGATTAAGGAGTAATCAAATTGAAGTGTTAAGATGATTATAGGAGTTGAAAGTGTAGATAGAGAGAAAGTATTTCCTTTGGTGAGGGAGTCCAGAACAAGGGGGCATAACCTCAAAATTGGAGCTGGGCCATTCAGGGGCGATGTCAGGAAGAACTTCTTCACACAAAGGGTAGCAGAAATCTAGAACTCTCTCCCCCAAAAAGCTGAGGATAGGTCAATTGAAAATTTCAAAATTGAGATTGGTAGATTTTTGTTAGGCAAGGGTATTAAGGGTTACGGGACCAAAGCGGGTAGATGGAGTTAAGATACAGATCAGCCATGATCTAACTCAATGGCGGAACAGGGGCTGAATGGCCTCCTCCTGTTCCTAAGTGCCTGCTTAAAACATTTAGCAACTGCTGTGACTATGCATCAGCGATATAAAGATGCAAACCAAAACCTTTAGTTTTGTTCCATAGCTGCTGAACGTTATTTTTTTTTAAAGATAATGTAGCTTTAATAGTCTTGAAACATTGGTGGCATCAATATATGGAACCCATTCACAACCCACAGTAAATTGTTTGTGGATTCCTCACTGCCCTCCCTCTCACTCAATAAAGTGCTTGGGAGAGATCATCTTAAGTGAAGGAAGAGAATTATAAATGATTCAAGATTCAAGTGCATGCATTTATTTTCTGTGGCAAATCACTTTAAATACTCAACTACTTTTTTTTTTCTATTCTTGCATGAAGGCAACTTTCCTTTAACTTGTTCATTTTCCCTGCAATTTTATTTCTTCAAGTGTAATGAGATGAATATTTTTAAAAGATTTAAAGAGGTTAAATCATTCACTTGCATTCACCACGTCCCGTTCCAATCATGTTTAAAACCAAAATGAGGTCGAGGCTGCAAATTTCATAATGACATCGGATGCAATGAGATCACAATCGATTTTTTGAAGAAAATCACACAGAAAATATGGATTCCACTTTTCCACCGATGAACACCCAATAAAAGGGAATTATTTCACCAGCAGTAGATGAGAATTACCAGCAGCAAAGCAGTTTAATTTATTCTAAGGAGGATCGGCAAGTCCTATCTGTTAATGTGGCAGAAGGGAGAGTTCTCAGATGTTTACAAAGGGCCTGGGTCATCTCTTCTCTCAAAATTGTGACAATTGTTGAAACAAATCGTATAACGCAAATTCCAAAAAGAGCAAAATTTAGATTGTGATTGAGGCAAAATGGTATCAATTCATAAGTTATTTTATCATAATGATGTAAATCAAAGCCACTGTTCAAATAGCGAGTGTCTTATGGGATGAAATTTCTCAAAAAAACAGGAGTATGCTTGTTTTTCTCTGCAATTATCGATCTAATTCCATTTTGTTTCAAAGAGGTATTTCACCCTTGCAATCTATTTAATATTGCCTGCGACATAATACAAATCTCAACAGAGCACAGGTCTATAGGCAAGGTCAAAGAAAGCCCCTCAAGGAGGGGCAGGAAAGAACATTTACACAATTCAAGAACACTTTGCGTGTTCCCTGCCAGGAGTTGACACACTGAAGTGAAAGCAGAAGGTCAAGACATTACTTTGATAGGACAATGCTTGAAAGGGAAAGCAGCGGTTCAGCGAATGTAAGAATCATCCTTCCCAACTCACTTACCACCCAATTGCTTTGTCTTCTCTTCAATTTGGACTTTGGCAAAAAAAAATAGCTCGATATCAGCAGGCATTTCCACAAAAAAAAATGATGGCCTTTCCATTTTCACATTCAATTCAAAATCTAACCATCTCATTATGGTTTCAGCACTTGACAATAGTAACCCTGTTTTGAGTGCAGTAAAGCTATTTCTTTGAAAAGTCACAAATAACCCACTGCAGCTTTCACTGCTGGGCATGTCTGTTGGCTTGCTGATGATGCAGGAAATCTTGAACTCCGTCACAACTAAGGATTTTGCCACAGGTTTGATAAATTTGGCCCATGTTTTGCTTGCCACTCTGTTCAAATCATTTTCTGAGAAAGAATTAATCAAAAGCCTTCATGAACAAACTGTACCAGAATATGAATCTTGGAATTTTCAATTGTTTTCAGTTCATTTTGGTCATAAGAAAAAATAAAACAGTTTTCTCTCTCACACCCTTCCCTCCCAATAATTCCTTACTTCTCTCTCTCTCTAAAGAACAAAAATGACTGGAGTTTGAGAAATTATTACACAAGTTGGTCATAAATACTACATGCAGTTCAAAACCATTTTCATTGCAGGTAAGTCAAACACTGTGCACTAAAACTGAGAACATCTCTGCCCATTTTTACTGCAAAGAACTGAAAATATTACAGCCTTGGGGAAAACAAATGAAAACACATAAAAGCAGAGTTAGCCAATCATGAGTAAAATATTATGCCATATCAGACAGCATTGTACTAAAGGGTGACTGTGATGAAAGCTTAAAATGTGATCAAAAATTGTACATGCACAGTAGATACATGAAATTATTGCTGTGACTTTGGTTTGTGCAGATTTCTGTACTTAACAATCTGTAAAAGCGCCATTGAGCAGGACAACAAAGCACAGGGTTAGAAATGAACGAGACTTATTTAAGGAAAGCAATTCAATGCAGAAGTATTTGAAGGGAGCTGGACCTCTGTGCAGATCATTGAATTCTACATCTTTATGTGCTGTGTTATTAGGATGGTCCTAGCAATGATCCAAGATGCATTATTTGAGGAGCAGCTGAATCACTTCCCAATGCCTTGATTTTCTGCGCTTGTCACGTTGGCATTAATTTGATGTTAAAATTGCAAAGCAAAGCATCCGATTCTCACACTTACTTAGCCGCATTGTCGAGGTGACTTGCATTGCAGTATTCCAACGCACAGCCAAATGAACCTCACACACCACCCGAGAGTACACTATGTGTTGTTCAGTTTGACAACATCGAAACCACACTACATACTGGCATGAATTCTGACACCCCTCTGCGTTGCAGATTTGTGCCTTTAAATGGATTCAATGTTTGTGCGACCTGGAAAAATCACACCATAACTATCTTAACGTGCAGCTTTCGGAAATCAAAACACCCAGTTTGTGCAAGGCTTGACCCCCTGTCCAGCTCGAGTCAGGCAGCATTTGATTTTCATCACTTGTACCAGCTAGTTAAGCATAATATCAACACTAAAAGGAAGCACCAAATCCCACAAAACACAAAAGGAACAGAATGATCAGTGAGCCCATCAAGATCATCAAAAAAAATGTTGATACTAAGTAAATATATTAAATGGCAAGTCGGTCTGATCACACTATTGTAGTTCTCGTCACAAATAAAAACATATAAACTCTTGGGAGGCCTGGCAATGATTGTTTTTTCTACATCTATAGATAACACTGGGTTTAAGAGGTCAATCACATGCAGTGGTATTGTATGGCTCAATTATATTTTGACACTATGCTCAATATATAATATGGAAAAGCTCATGTCATTATAATCTCAGATAACATTTTCCGCATCTATCAGGAACAATTCTAGCACAAATCTCCTGCTTGAGGAGCCCTTTCTTCTCTGTAGGATTTCATGGCTCAGTTCACATTATTACACTTTTGTACTATTCATGTGTAAGTTGACACTGAACCTTATGTACCAGTATGTATGAATTGTCCACTTTTATCCAATGTCGTGTAGAGATATAAATAAAATTCCTACAGTTCAGTGTCAGCTTTGATTTGAAATGGAAGGCGTGATCTCCTGCAGCAGCTGTAAACAGGTATTTTCGAGAAGGAAAATCAAGTACATTGCTGATGTGCGTCAAGAAATAGCAACTAGAAAATTGAATACGAAGAAAATTATTTCTCGATGAGGCCATAAAATTATATACAATAGATTTCCACATTCTTGAAGTAAATGGAGCAAAAACCAAAACTGAAATGTGATAAGTCTGGATGCTGCTCTTTTAAAAAAAAATTCGATGTGTGTATATATATTATTCCCAATGGCCTCAGCTGCAGTGTTATGAACTAAGCAGACTGCAATGCCACAGTGAGATGCTGTCACATCATTTTCGGCCTGTAGACTTGCATCTTAGCTCAGTGTCAATTTTTGTTCTGATAACTGTCCTCTGAAGCACCTCTTACTTTATTAAAGGCGCTATAGATGGGGATGCTTTGTGTCCTGTCTTTGGACCAGAAGCAAGCCTGATACAACTAGTCATTACTGCAACCTTATTGAGGAACTGCCATTTTTCAGAATTCAGCAGTAGAGGTCGGCAATGGTCGTCATGTGTTACAAGAGATAGCATCAATTGTAAAAATGATTTGCAAACTCTAAGTTCGAGATGAAATGTGGAATATTTCTCTCTGTCCATCATCGTGCTTCAAGACGGTACTTTTGATTGTAGAATTTGTATTGCATTTATTTATTGCTTTATGTTGGTATAAAAGCTACTTCTGCTACCCAATTATGTCAAATGCTGGTGCACCTTAACTCAATTCCAGTTCTGCAGACCCACATAAAATGACAGGTAGCTGAGAGTGAGTAGCAGGGTTGAAATTCAATTGAGTGGTTCTCAAGATGTCAAACTGAAAAAGTGGTTATGATCATCAACACATTCACTTGTAGCTAGCTTTTCTTGTAGTGAGCACTTGGGAAAAATGCCCTTTTTCGCAATTTGACCACCAATGCCTTGATTTTAAAATTCTAATCCTCGTGTTCGAATCCCACCAAGTTCCTCTCATCCACCACCCGCGCTCCCAGTCTACCAACTCCTTGATTTTAAAATTCTCATCCGCTTGTTCAAATTCATCCATGGCCTCGCCCCTCACTATCTCTGTAACCTCTTCCAGCCCGACAACCTCCAACTCTGGCCTCTTGTCCATCCCCCACTCCCTTCGCCCCACCATTGGCAGTTGTGCCTTCAACTATCCAGGCCTTCAGCTCTGAAATTCCCACTCTAAACCTCTCCACCTCTCTCTCCTCCTTTAAAACACTCCTTGAAACCGATCTCTTTGTCCTAACATCTCCTTCTTTGGCTCGCTGTCAATTTTTGTCCAATTCCGGTCCTGTAAAGTGCTACAGATTTTTTTCTTTCTCTTTTAAGTAGGTGCTTGTGGAATCTAAACTAGTTGAATATTGCCTGCAGATTCATTGGAAAGTGCAACTGAAGCATTTACAGAACATTTGCCAAACATGAAGAACTGGAAGAAAGAGTTGGACTTTAATCCCATCATGCTGCCACCAACCAAATCTATAGGACCTGGCATAGCTACTTGGCAATGGCTGACAGCCAATTTCAGATCTTTGTCATCTAATGCAAGGACACCTGCAGTCAACCTTGGGGGATGGTATTACTAGTGACAATTAAGGTACAGTTAAGGAGTGGTGCACAACCACCACTCGTCCTGCCAGGCAATGCCAAACTGCTGGGTAGCCAAGAGTGGCAAACAGAGCAATGCACCTTTACCCCAACTTATATAGCAGCACCTTGACTTCAGCAACCATCTAACAACAGGTTAAGGGGCTGTGCTGCTGTTTCTTGCCTCCATATTAATTTGCAGTCTCTGCAGTTTTTGGAAAAGGTTAAATGTTCATTCAAAATATTAGCAATCCTTTCAAAAGTCTTTTTTCAAAATCCCCATCTGCAACCACTTGCCTTTATATGATAACGTGCCTTTACTCTATCCAGCCCACATAGGCTGGAAGCAGACGTATGTACTTAAGGGGGTTTAACCCCAGGAAGTTCTGGGAGATCCGCCCAGCTAAGAAGTGATGAGCACAAAACACGGTGTTCTATCACATTTAGTTCTTTCTCAAGGCACACACAAAAAAATACCCTCCCATTTACACTTAATGAACTGACGTGGATGGTACAGATATTTCAAGGACACCGGAGTTGAGCAGAATTCTAAACCAAGTCCAGAATCTCACTTCCCAGTTACTCTCATTTGCAGAATTTGATGTTATTTGGTTCATGCCATTTTGTCAGTCTGCAGTCCAAAAGGAACTTAATATGGAGTTGAAGTAATATCACACATATTGTGAAAAACAGGCTGCACACAGATCAACTGATAGGCAGACTAAGTGATGCAGAAATACATAGGTTATATTCTGAATCCAAGTATCAAGCCAGCATTGTTGTTTTATTATCTTTGTATCCTGTCCCAGTATAGAACTTGTACATTCTTACAGGATGATCGCAACTGCTTTTTTACCAATAAGTATAATCCCTACCAAGGGGAACGGATAGGGTGGATAGAGAGAAACTATTTCCACTGGTTGGGGATTCTAGGAGTAGGGGGCACAGTCTAAAAATGAAACTGGAGTGAGATTAGAAAACATTTCTACACACAAAGGGTGGTAGATGTTTGGAACTCTCTTCTGCAAACGGCAATTGATACTAGCTCAATTGCTAAATTTAAATGTGAGATAGATAGCTTTTTGGCAACCAAAGGTATTAAGGGATATGGGCCAAAGACAGGTATATGGAGCTAGATCACAGATCAGCCATGATCTTATCAAATGGCGGAGCAGGCACGAGGGGCTGAATGGCCTACTCCTGTTCCTATGTTCCTATACATGCCCAATTTATTGAGGTTTTCATTGCTCAACACACTGAGTGTCAATCAGCACATCAACAATCTCTTGTGAAAGACTATGTTGTCTAACAAACAGATTTTTAAAATTTGGATTCCGTTGTAGTGCAACTGATTAAATGAGCTGAACTAACAATGTTAAAGATTATTGAACTGCTCGTATTATTATCAGAATCCTGATACACCGTATCCTAGAGAAACAATGCCCACAGTATTGGCAGTTTGTGAACAGGGTGCATTTAATAAATTTCACTATTTTAAATTTAAAAAGAGATGCGCATTCATTTCCCTTTTAAAAATAATAAGAAAAAAATCACTTTAGACAAGCTGAATAGAAAGCAGAGGTATTTTAAGCATAACCCAATTTTAATATCACTAAATTGAATTCATTTGCAGAAGGCTGCATGAATAACAAGTACATTGAACACCTGAATTTGCAACTAATTGTCTACATGGCAAGCTAGACATTCTGAAAATGACAACTATGTGAACAAAGCAATGGGGATTCTAAGGTGCAAATAGGAAGGCCCTATAGATAGCACATATCTGTTAGTAACATTCTTCAGGTGTGTTTGAGAATTTATTTTTGGCAGCATAATGCAAATCAAATTTTTAAAAAACAGGCTTTGTTACATAAATTGTTTTTTTTTTAAATTGATAAACTTTTTTTTCCCCTAGCTTTAAGTGACCCTCACATTATTGTGTGATTTTAAATACTGTTCATTGTAATTTTCATTATGGAAATACAAGTAATAACAATTCACAATGTGCTTGAGATGTGACAAATGCAGCTGGTTAAATAATCAACTCAAGAATCAACACACTTGGCATAAAAGATCATAGCAACACTCCCACAAATAAAGCTCAGTTCCACTATATTTGACAGTTGAAAAGTTCAGATTTTTGAAGTTGAGAATTTTAAAACCAGTCAAACTGTCCGATTCCCCATCATTCCCATTTTTTTTGGACAGCTGTGGTAAGCAGACCAAAAATTCTGCCACTCGCCATTGAGTTGTACAAGATCAGGTCAACATGATTCATGTCCAGATTCCACGCCATCCAATGGAAAATGGAACAAAGTGTCACTCTTCTGCTCAACATCTGCCCAGCCAGTTGGGAATTGAAAATTTAGGAATAAGACCATATCCCACGATTCCAAGATGCAATTTATTGGTATGCAAATGATACATTATCTGGATTATTAGTCAAGACCTCTGGATTGCTAGTCCATTTTTCCTACATTACAACAGTGGCTACACTTCAAAAAGTGCTTCATTGGCTGGAAAGTGCTCCAGGACATCCAGAGGTCGTGAAAGGCGCTGCACGAATGCAAGTTCTTTCTTTAATACAATCACTACACTACCGTACCCACAGAGCATAAGAAATATTAGCTGAGCAAATCAAAATGGTTTTCAGCAGTCTGTCTTCACTGGACGTTTTTTTCAGTGCTAATAAAAGTGAAGTTATTACTTACAGACTCGAATACAAGGTTTTGAAGTCTACAGAATTTCATGGAACTCAATTTTGGACCTTGCAGCTGCACAGCTTGTGAAGCCATCAACCAGGCTCGCCAAGCTTCAAAACTGCAATGTGCAGAGATGCAATTATCTTGGGAATTACTAATTAGACAGATCAAAGTTCAAATGTGCTAAATATTGACATTTTTCTCTGATGAGTGGCTTGAATAATTTTGAAGTAAAATATTTACACAGGTATCCCTTAAAGACAGTTTCAGAGTCATCTTCCTGAGAAAACTGCAAATGAAGGGCAATTAATTTGACATTGGCAAAGAGAACTACACAGGCAATCAACATCAAAACAGCAGATGGCTTGCACTCAAATCTTCCAGGCCACGACTGACGACCGTTTAAGCACATCTATTGAGAAAGTGCATTCAGCAAAGACCCTAACAGCTCTTCTTCAATGATCATCAGTTGATGCCATTTTACATTATACCCATCCAAATCAAATAATTACACACTCCAACCAGTCAAAGCGGGTGATGGAATCATTTTAAGTCCAGCAGTTAACTAGATGATCTTTGGCCTCAGAGGTAACCAGCAGGTCTGTTTTTAGTTTTAAAATGCCCTCATTCTCTTTTCTTCCATGTATAGAGGAATGCAGTGATACATCCACAAGAAGCAGGACAAATCCAATCCGGCCAATTACCGCCCCATCAGTCTACTCTCAATCATCAGCAAAGTGATGGAAGTTGTCGTCGACAGTGCTATCAAGCGGCACTTACTCACCAATAACCTGTTCACCGATGCTCAGTTTGGGTTCCGCCAGGACCACTCGGCTCCAGATCTCATTACAGCCTTGGTCCAAACATGAGACAAAAGAGCTGAATTCCAGAGGTGAGGTGAGAGTGACTGCCGTTGACATCAAGGCAGCATTTGACTGAATGTGGCACCAAGGAGCTCCAGTAAAATTGAAATCAATGGGAATCAGGGGGAAAACTCTCCAGTGGCTAACCCTCACACAAAGGAAGATGGTAGTGGTTGTTGGAGCCAATCATCTCAGCCCCAGGATATTGCTGCAGGAGTTCCTCAGAGCAGTGTCCAAGGCCCAACCATCTTCAGCTGCTTAATCAATGACTTTCCCTCCATCATAAGGTCAGAAATGAGGATGTTCGCTGATGATTGCACAGTGTTCAGTTTCACTCGCAACCCTTCAGATAATGAAGCAAGAACTGGACAACATCCATGCTTGGGCTGATAAGTGGCAAGTAACATTCACGCCAGACAAGTGCCAGGCAATGACCATCTCCAACAAGAGAGAGTCTAACCACCTGCCCTTGACATTCAACGGCATTACCATTGCCGAATCCCCCACCATCAACATCCTGGGGGTCACCATTGACCAGAAACTTAACTGGACCAGCCATATAAATACTGTGGCTACAAGAGCAGGTCAGAGGCTGGGTATTCTGCGGCAAGTGACCGACCTCCTGACTCCCCAAATCCTTTTCACCATCTATAAGGCACAAGTCAGGAGTGTGATGGAATACTCTCCACTTGCATGGATGAGTGCAGCTCCAACACTCAAGAAGTTCCACATCATCCAGGACAAAGCAGTCCGCTTGATTGGAACCCCATCCACCACCCTAAACATTCACTCCCTTCACCACCGACACACCATGGCTGCAGTGAGTACCATCTACAGGATGCACTGCAGCAACTCGCCAAGGCTTCTTCGACAGCACCTCCCAAACTCGTGACCTCTACCACCTAGAAGGACAAGAGCAGCAGGCACATGGGAACAACACCACTTGCATGTTCCCCTCCAAGTCACACACCATCCCGACTTGGAAATATATCGCCGTTCCTTCATCGTCGCTGGGTCAAAATCCTGGAACTCCCTACCTAAGAGCACCATGGGAGAACCTTCACCACACGGACTGCAGCGGTTCAAGAAGATGGCTCACTATCACCTTCTCAAGGGCAATTAGGGATGGACAACAAATGCTGGCCTCACCAGTGACGCCCACATCCGATGAACGAATTAAAAAAGATACTGCTTATTACATGATAAAGGTCAAGCTTTCAATGTTAAACAAACAAAAGTGTATTGTCACCTAGCTTAACAAGTGCAATGAGCATTGAAATCCTGGTGCGAACACAAGAAAGTTTTCAATGGAAGTGTTATTCACAACAACAACAACAGCGGCAGCAACAACAACAGTAACAACAACTTACATTTATATAGCGCCTTCAACATAGTAAAATGTCCCAAGGCATTTCACAGGCGCGATTATCAAACAAAATTTGACACCACAAAAGGAGATATTAGGACAGGTGACTAAAAGCTTAGTCAAACAGATAGGTTTTAAGGAGCGTCTTAAAGGAGAGCGATGTGGAGAGGTTTAGGGAGGAAATTCTAGAGCTCAGGGCTTAGGCAGCTGACGGCGTGGCCACCAATGGTGGAGCGAAGAAAATCAGGAATGCGCAATACGCCAGAATTGGAGGAGCGCAGAGATCTCGGAGAGTTGCAGAGCTGGGAGGAGGTTACAGAGATAGGGAGGGGCGAGGCCATAGAGGGATTTGAAAACAAGGATTAGACTTTTAAAATCGAGGTGTTACTGGCATTTGTGGTTTCAGCATTTTTAATTCTTAATGTTGAGAAGGTGGACTTTTTAAATATCAATTTAGCAGCTTGGATGTGCAACAGTAGATAATTGTGGGGCATAGTTTTCTTACACTCAGCACTTGATGGTTTTCATATTGATGTCCATTTTGAATATTTCTAATTGCCCTGAATTATTCCAAATTTTACATGCTCCAGCTTATTTTTTCAAGCACACTTCTCTCTTGTTGCGATGGATTGTTGTTGCTTCGTGTGGCATCAACTCAATGCTGCTACACAACACTGCACAGCAGCTGATTTTGTTCTAACTATGCTTCCTCTTCAGTTTTGGTCAGTTATTAAAAGCATGAGATGGGGAGGGGGGTGCGGTTGTTACTTGAATATAGTCTGCCATACATCTTAACTATCTCCATATGCAATTGTCTGAAAACTTAAAAATCGCCCTAGTATGTATGGGAAGTATTAATTTAAATGGCCTGTCCCGTTAAGCTCGGGTTGCCACCTCTGGTTGGGCGTATTTCCTGGAGATTTCATCACATGACCTCCTGCCTCCAAATGACCCAGCCACACTCCTGCCATTGGTCACCAAACATGTCCATCCTCACGGTGCACCGTCTTGCCATGAAACAAACAGACTCTTCGTTACCCAATTGGATGATTCTTGACTCTCAGTCAAACAGCTTTTTTCCCCCATCTCCAATATTTTTTTAGAACGAAGGTGTTCAATGAGAAAAAAAAACAATTTATTTTCAATGCCCTGATGATTTTTCTCCCTTGTTGCTCACAGTAGTGTCCTGGAGATTAATCTTCAATTCCTGGAGACTCCAGGTCAATTATGGAGGGTTGTCAAGTCTGGGTGCCTTAAATAACAGGCCCTTCTCTTTAGCCTGAGATGTCGCTTAAACTCTGGCTTTGGTCATGCTGAACTTTATGCCTTTTAATGTCCACCATTCACTGGTCCACACCAGCAACCTTTCTCCAACTCAACTACTTTGTTTCTTTGCAACTTTGAACAATCGCACTTCAGCTTCAAGTCTGAACCCAGTGGTCCCGAAAACCAGGCACCTCGGCACTCTACCCTGCATTGTTGGTCATGAGGAAATTTTGGGTTTATAATTCTTTTAAATTCTAACAGCCAAAAGTGGTGGGGTGAGGGGGGTGGAGGGGAGTGGGCATGTTTTACACATGGGGCACATCATACTTACCAATGTGTGGTATTTGTCCAGAGTCCTTTTAAAGGAGAAAATTAACATCGTAATTTAACTCCTTTTGACAGATCTCCATTCCACTCGGGAGTTGGTGGGGGGGGGGGGGGGGGGGCTGGGGAGAAGTCTTCTGAGCTCCAGTCTTGATCGAGACTTACCAGTTCTCTACTTGTGTCCACTTACCGTCCGATACAATTGCAGCTTTTCTGTGGTTTTCTGAATTTTGAAGATCTGGATCATTTCCTTTTTCAATTTTCTGGTCTCCCCTGAAAACAATTCCAATTTCCACAAACTATTTTTGACTTGGCGCTTTGAAATGTAGCAACACTGCCTTCAGAGCACACTCCTCGATCTGATACGTCAACATCCTTTCAAACATGACCAAATTGCTGTTCAATGATCTGGATATTAATTTAGCAATGAATTAGAAAGGGTTAAAACTTCAAATAATCTAATGCTCCAGGATTATCAGGTGCAGATCAAGATTATATAATAACTCAACTCTCTGATTTGGCAAAATTAATTTGATTTCTTCACATGACAAACACAAGACCAACACTGTGCACTTATTTCTGGTTTACTTTTCATAATATAAAGTAGTTAAAACAGATACTGCAGCCACTTGCATTTATATCGCATTACTCGTGCAAAAAGAATTATGTAAAGAGGTGGGCACTGAGCAAGCAAAGAAGGAAATTTGAAGGTGTGGGGGAGGGGAGAAGCAATGAGAAGGATTTTATGGCAGGACTAACAAAGTAATGCAAAGTCATTTTTGGACAGAAGCCGAAAGAGCAGTGGTTTAAAAAAAAATGATTTCTCAGGATGTGGGGACCACTTATTGTTCATCCCGAGTGGTTTGATACATCTGAGTGGCTTGCTAAGCCACTTCAGAGGGCAGATAAGAGTCAACCACATTGGTATAGGCCAGACCAGGTAAGGACAGCAGGTTTCATAAGAACATAAGAAATAGGAGTAGGAGTCGGCCACATAGCCTCTCGAGCCTGCTCCGCCATTCAATCAGATCATGGCTGATCTTTGACCTCAGCCACTTTCCTGCCCAATCCCCATATCCCTTGATTCCCTTAGAGTCCAGAAATCTGTCTATCTCAGCCTTGAACATACTCAATGACTCAGCATCCTCAGCCCTCTGTGGTAGAGAATTCCAAGATTCATAACCCTCAGTGAAGAAATTCCTCCTCATCTCAGTCTTAAATGGCCGACCCCTTATCCTGCGACTATGCCCCCTAGTTCTCGACTCTCCAGCCATGGGAAACAATCTCTCAGCATCTACCCTGTCAAGCCCCCTCGTAATCTTCTATGTTTCAATGAGATCACCTCTCATTCTTCTAAACTCCAGAGAGTATAAGCCCATTCTACTCAACCTGGCCTCATAGGACAACCCTCTCATCCCAGGAATTAATCTAGTGAACCTTCACTGCACCGCCTCGAAGGCAAGTATATCCTTTCTTAGATAAGGAGACCAAAACTGTACACAGTATTCCAAGTGAGGTCTCACCAAAGCCCTGTAAAATTATAGTACGACTTCCTTACTTTTGTACTCCAACCCCCTTGCAACAAAGACCAACAATCCATTTGCTTTCCTAATTGCTTGCTGTACCTGCATGCTAACTTTTTGTGTTTCTTGTACGAGGACACCCAAGTCTCTCTGAACACCAACATTTAATAGTTTCTCACCATTTAAAAAATATTCTGTTCTTCTATTCTTCCTACCAAAGTGAATAACCTCACATTTCCCCACATTATACTCCATCTGCCACCTTCTTGCCCACTCAACCTGTCTATATCCCTTTACAGACACTTTGTGTTCTCCTCACTGCTTACTTTCCCATCTAGCTTTGTATCGTCAACAAACTTGGATACATTACACTTGGTCCCTTCATCTAAGTTATTAATGTAAATTGTAAATAGCTGGGGCCCAAGCACCGATCCTTGTGATGCCCCACTAGTTACAGCCCGCCAGCCTGAGAATGACTCGTTTATCCCTACTCTCTGTTTTCTGTCCATTAACCAATCTCTCTCCAAGCTAATATGTTGCCCCCAACCCCATGAGCCCTTCCCTAAGCCCTGAGCCCATTTCCTTCCCTAAAAGGACATTAGTGAACCAGTTTTTACAACAATCTGATAGCTTCGTTGTCACTTTTATTGATACAATCTTTTTTATTTTTATTTCCTGACTTTTTAAAAAACTAAATTCAAATCCCCTAAATGCCTTGATGGGATTTGAACTCACATTCTCTGGATTAGTCCAGGCCTGTAGATCACTAGCCTATTAACGTAACCATTACACTACCATACCCATTTGCACATGATTGAACGATCAATTTAGGGACATATGAGAAAAGATAGAAAAAGGACCAACTGGTCCATCAAGCCTGTCCCATCCCAACATGGAGCAGCCCACAAGCACCATTGATACTTCCCCCTTTTCCTCTGCAGTCAGACATTTTCCTGGGGAAAATAAAGAGAGAAAAACCCTTGGACAAATTGAAGAAAAAACCCTTGAAATACGCTCTCTGCCCAAAAGGAGGCCATCAGGCAACCTTCAGGAAACTACGGTAACTGAAATCACTCACCCCAGCTGATCCCCCTATCTTCAATAACTTGAGAAGTCTTTGATTTGCAGGAACTTGTCCAGTTCGCTTTTGTAGTCCTGCGTGAAATCCACACTCATCTCTTGTACTGGCAACCTATCCCAGAGGTTGGTAACACTGCGAAAATAAATATTTCCTGCCTTCTTATCTAACCCCACATTTACCTAATATATACTAATATCCCCATGTCTTCCCTGCCTAGCAGGCTCAAATATCCAATCCGCTTGTACGGAATCTAATCCCATCATTATTTCCAATACTTTAATCACATTGCCTTGAAGTCTATACTTCCCCCCCCCCCCCCCCCAAGTAAAAAGAACTTGGTGCTCTAGGTCTGTCCTGATTGCATACATCAGGTTACATCAAGCCTACAGCATAGGAATAGGCCATTTGGCCCAACTGGCCTATGCCAGCGTTTATGCTCCACACGAGCCTCCTCCCTCTCTACTTCATCCAACCCTATCAGCATATCCTTCTATTCTTTTCTCCCTCATGTACTTAAATGCATCAATGCTATTTGCCTCAACTACTCCATGTGGTAGTGCGTTCCAGACTCTTAGCACTCTTTGAGGTAAAGAAATTTCTCCTGAATTCCCTATTGGATTTATTAGTGACTATCTTATATTTATGATCTTTAGTTTTGGACTCCCCCACAAGTGGAAACATTTTCTCTATGTCTACCCTATCTGATGGTGAAATGGATGGTGACATGGATGGAGTAGTAATCTGGAGATAAAGGAGAGAAGGGTGCTGGTAGGGACATATAAGAACATAACAAAAGAACAAAAGAAATAGGAGCAGGAGGAGGACATACGGCCCCTCAAGCCATTCAATAAGATCATGGCTGATCTTTTACCTCAACTCCACTTTCCTGCCCTATCTCCAGATCCCTGGATTCCCTTAGCATCCAAATATTCATCAATCTCAGTCTTGAATATACTCAATGACTGAGCATCCACAGCCCTCTGGGGTAGAGAATTCCAAAGATACACAACCTTCTCAATGAAGAAATTTTTCCTCATCTCAGTCCTAAATGGCCAACCCCTTATCTTGAGACTATGCCCCCTAGTTCTATACTCTCCAGCCAGGGGAAACAACCTCTCAGCATCTACTCTGTCAATCCCACTAAAAATGTAATACGTTTCAATGAGATCACCTCTCATTCTTCTAAACACCAGAGAATATAAGTCCATTCTACTCAATCTCTTCTCATAGGGCAACCCTCTCATCCCAGGAGTCAATCTAGTGAAACTTTGTTGCACTCCCTCCAGGGCAAGTACATCCTTCCTTAAGTAAGGCGATCAAAAATATACACAATTATAAATCAAAATTATACACAGTACCCAGGTGTGGTCTCACCAGAGCCCTATACAATTGCAGCAAGACCTCCTTACTCTTACACTCCAACCTTCTTGCAATAAAGACTAACATACCATTTGCCTTCCTAATTGCTTGCTGTACCTGCATGTTAACTTTCTGTGATTCTTGTAGAAAGATACCCAAATCCCTCTGACTACCAACATTTCTTAGTCTCTCACCTTTTAAAAAATGTTCTGCTTTTCTATTCTTCCTACCAAAGTGAATAATTTCACATTATACTCCATCTGCCACCTTCTCGCCCACTCACTTAACCTGTCGATATCCCTTTGCAGTCTCTTTGAGTCCTCCTCACAGCTTACTTTCCCACAACAATACCAATATTTCTGATCTCTTACAGTAAAAGATCAAATTTACTCAACAATGCTTGAAATGTGAAGCCATGTTTACTTTGAAATTTAGTAACAGACATGGTCTGGTCAACACAAGTGAACTTTGTGCTCACCAAGTAGCTCATTAATATTTCATGCAACAGTGAATCTATGTTAGGATCAGAATGATATTGGCAGGGATCCTAACATTGTGGAAAGATGAATTAATGCAGTATCATAAATTGAAGCCTCAAATGGTGTCTGTTGATCCTCCTTGAACAGGTTAAATAAAGTCTTGTCTTCATCAAAGTTCGAATCTTAGCGATCAAATATTAAACAGGCCTGATTACACCATCAGATTGTAGAATTTAGGTACTTACCAAATGTCAAAATCTGTTGCCAGTTAATTCAAAGTTGAATCTTGCTTGCAACCTGGCCCATAATGAAAATTCTGAAGCGAATGAGCAAAACATTTGTACCATGTATGCAGTGAAGAGCAGCATGTGTTTACATGGCAGTCATCTCACTGCCATGTGTTCAGTCACCATCAAGTACAAGTATAACCATGGCAACCATCTCATGTACCTTTGCACACAAGTAATGGACTCACAAATAACTGACAATAATTTATGCCACATGAAGCTTACACAACACACAACTGATAATCACCGAACCAGACAATTCGCCTAGGCCTGGTCCAAATAAACACCTTGGTTACCTTTCAATGCATTCCCTTCTGCAACCTAATGCAATTGCTGATGTAACAAACACCATGGTAACAGCTGTCCCAAACCATTCTAGGACTTTCTCAGTCAAGTAAAATAAATGCCATAGAGGGAGAAAACGTCACCTTTAACTCCACTGCTGTAAAGGTTTACACGTTTGTTTTAATTGTACAATATTCATACTGACGATACCATCCAACATGTTGTGTGGCACTACCACCGTGCTAAATGGGATAGATTCAGAACAGATCTAGCAGCTCAAAACTGGGCATCCATGAGGTGCTGTGGGCCATCAGCAGCAGCAGAATTGTATTCCAGCAAAATCTGTAACCTCATGGCCCGGCATATTCCTCACTCTACCATTACCAACAAGCCAGGGGATCAACCCTGGTTCAATGAGCAGTGTAGAAGAGCATGCCAGGAGCAGCACCAGGTGTACCTAAAAATGTGGTGCCAACCTGGTGAAGCTACAACACAGGACTACATGCATGCTAAACAGCGGAAGCAACATGCTATAGACAGAGCTAAGTGATTCCACAACCAACGGATCAGATCAAAGCTCTGCAGTCCTGCCACATCCAGTCGTGAATGGTGGTGGACAATTAAACAACTAACGGGAGGAGGAGGCTCTGCAAACATCCCCATTCTCAATGATGGCGGAGTCCAGCACATGAGTGCAAAAGACAAGGCTGAAGCGTTTGCAACCACCTTCAGCCAGATGTG
Source organism: Heptranchias perlo (assembly GCF_035084215.1). Lineage (NCBI taxonomy): Eukaryota > Metazoa > Chordata > Chondrichthyes > Hexanchiformes > Hexanchidae > Heptranchias > Heptranchias perlo. The sequence goes on along the minus strand of NC_090355.1, from coordinate 10,077,013 downwards.
CCGAGTGGGCGATCCATCTCGGCCTCCTCCCGATATCCCCACCATCACAGAAGCCAGTCTTCAGCCAAGTCGATTCACTCCACGTGATATCAAGAAACGGCTGAGTGCACTGGATACAGCAAAGGCTATGGGCCCCGACAATATCCCGGCTGTAATGCTGAAGCCTTGTGCTCCAGAACGAGCTGCGCCTCTAGCCACGCTGTTCCAGTACAGCTACAACACTGGCATCTACTCAATAATGTGGAAAATTGCCCAGGTATGTCCTGTCCACAAAAAGCAGGATAAATCCAATCCAGCCAATTACCGCCCCATCAGTCTACTCTCAATCATCAGCAAAGTGATGGAAGGTGTCATCGACAGTGCTATCAAGCGGCACTTACTCACCAATAACCTGCTCACCGATGCTCAGTTTGAGTTCCGCCGGGACCACTCGGCTCCAGACCTCATTACAGCCTTGGTCCAAACACGGACAAAAGAGCTGAATTCCAGAGGTGAGGTGAGAGTGACTGCCCTTGACAGCAAGGCAGCATTTGACCGAGTGTGGCACCAAGGAGCCCTAGTAAAATTGAAGTCAATGGGAATCAGGGGGAAAACTCTCTGGTGGCTGGAGTCATACCTAGCACAAAGGAAGATGGTAGTGGTTGTTGGAGGCCAGTCATCTCAGCCCCAGGACATTGCTGCAGCAGTTCCTCAGGGCAGTGTCCTCGGCTCAACCATCTTCACTGCTTCATCAATGACCTTCCTACCATCATAAGCTCAGAAATGGGGATGTTCGCTGATGATTGCACAGTGTTCAGCTCCATTCGCAACACCTCAAATAATGAAGCAGTTCGTGCCCGCATGCAGGAAGACCTGGACAACATCCAGACTTGGGCTGATAAGTGACAAGTAACGTTCGCACCAGACAAGTGCCAGGCAATGACCATCTCCAACAAGATAGAGTCTAACCACCTCCCCTTGACATTCAATGGTATCACCATCGCCGAAACCCCCACCATCAAAATCCTGGTTGTCACCATTGACCAGAAACTTAACTGGACCAGCCATATAAATACTGTCACTAGAAGAGCAGGTCAGGGGCTGGGTATTCTGCGACGAGTGACTCACCTCCTGACTCCCCAAAGCCTTTCCACCATCTACAAGGCACAGGTCAGGAGTGTGATGGAATACTCTCCACTTACCTGGATGAATGCAGCTCCAACAACACTCAAGAAGCTCAACACTATCCAGGACAAAGCAGCCCACTTGATTGGCACCCCATCCACCACCCTAAACATTCACTCCCTTCATCACAGGCGCACAGTGGCTGCAGTGTGTACCATCCACAGGATGCACTGCAGCAACTCGCCAAAGCTTCTTCGACAGCACCTCCATCACCTAGAAGGACAAGGGCAGTAGGCACATGGGAACAACACTATCTGCACTTTGCCATCCAAGTCACACACCATCCCAACTTGGAAATATATCACCGTTTCTTCATCGTCGCTGGGTCAAAATCCTGGAACTCCCTTCCTGACAGCACTGTGGGAGAACCTTCACCACACGGACTGCAGCGGTTCAAAAAGGTGGCTCGCCACCCCCTTCTCAAGGGCAATTAGGGATGGCCAATAAATGCTGGCCTTGCCAGCGACGCCCACATCCCATGAACGAATAAAAAAAAAATATTGTCCCTTCCCGATGCCTCACGAGACTTAAGCAGAGAGCAGGTCTGCCATACAGATTGGAAAGGACCCAGACCTTGTTAATGTCTGTTACCTGATGGCAACAACTGGGGTACCAGTAGGAATACAATTCTGCATCAGTGCCCTGGTTAAGGAAGGAAGAAAGCTCTTGTTAAACCATAATAATTGACTTGTAATGCATGTTGGAAGTGCAGATGTGCGGAGAAGATGGTGTACAGTTGTGATGTACAACTGAACAGCCAGCTGAAATTTGGGCCTAGCTTTTGCAATTGTAATTTTGACAGTAGCCCATTAAAATTAATAGGGTTAGTTTTGACAATACAATCAGAAAACCTAGGCCTTGCTGTTGAAGCTTACACATCAACAATGGCTACTTGGCTAAGGTACAATTGGAATTTAGCACCCATGTGCCTGTTCCCCAACAAGGGTCTCAATTTTAGGGGGCAATTGCGGGTGCGTTGGGGCTCCAAAAATCGGGGAAATCCCATTTGGGTTTGGAAGCCGGCTCCAACCCGTCGACTTCCGAGTTTCCCAGGGACCCACCTGTGTGTTCGTGGGCAACCCGAAACCAGAAGACGACAATTGAAGAGCCAAGTGTACCTCAAGGTACTTTACCTGTGACAGATGAAGTAATTGTAACGATTTTTAAACTTACTTGGGCAGCTTGCCCACCGCTTCTGATTCATGTCTGGTGAAACCAGGCGTGAAGGGCCGGATCAGGGAAAAAGAAACTAAATAAATTACATAAAACACCATAGAAGGAAGTTAAAACACAAAATGGACCTACCTTTGCACCCTGGGCCGGATGACGTCTTGCTCTCTCTCTTTTACTACCCCCCACCCCCGCCCGCCCCACCTCACGTTGCAGCTCCTGACGGCAGCGAGCCTGTCAATCAGGCTGGCTGCCGTCCGCAAAACCCGGAGAAGACATTAATCATCAGCAAACAACATGCGATCGCCGTCGGAAACGGTAAGTTTTGTTCATGCGGGTTTGCCATGAGCACTTTCACCCACCCCCGCCCCGCCCCCTCCCGCTGCCAACCTGCCACTACTGTAAAATCGACCCTAAGGTGTCAAAGCCTTGCTATTGCCTATTTTATTGTAAAATTTGATATTATTCCACTCATGAAGAAAGCCTGCATAACACCCTTGTTGCTTACTCACGGAATAAATATATCCTCCTTCAGTTTCAGTGTGCTCTATTTCATAATTTGTACCATATGCTATTGCATATTTGTACTTAATAATTATAACTCAATGTCAGAAATGAAAGTGTGTCTGATAAGTTCCTAACTAAATTCCGAACAACTTTGTCACAAACTAGACCATTTAGCACATGGTTTAAATCATGAATGTCCTAACTACAGCCCTTTGGCTAAATGCGGCCTGTGAGCAGTGGCATTGTAGCCCATGAAACCAATACATCGTTTTAGTTGCTGAATTATCCTTTTTGGATTTCATGGGCTTGGAGGTTTGCGCAAGGGTTTTTTTTTAATTTGCACTGTTGATCTTTTGTTGAATAAATCCCATATCAGAGCACCGAGATCAGCAGCATTAGGTATATGCAATTTGAGGGAACATTGATTCAAACTTCATGTGTGGCTGATGAGGCTCCATAGTACACAACTGTGTGGCCACAAAGACAAAAGGCTTGATCACTCAATAGTTTAACCAATTGGATGTGCAGGGAATGATTGGCTTCTAATGATGTTAGACAGTGCAAATATCATGTGAGAATATAATGGAAACTTCATTCCAGGCATGAGGCATGCATTTCGAGAAAAGCATCTCACAGGTAACCAAAGGACAAGTTGCTACTATTGCACAGTTCAGTGGAACTGGATCCTAGGATCCTGAGATCATAGTAGGTTTCGCACAGGAGAAGGCAATTCAGCGCATCCTGCCTCTGCCAGCTCCTTGAAAGAGCTATCGAATTGGTCCCACTCCCCTGCACTTTCCCCATAGCCCTATCAATTTTTCCCTTTCAAGTATTTATCCAATTCCCTTTTGAAAGTTACAATTGAATCTGCTTCCACCACCCTTTCAGGCAGCACATTGCACATCATTCCAACTCGCTGCATAAAAAAATGTTTCCTCATGTCGCCTCTGGCTCTTTTGCCGATCACCTTAAATCTGTGCCCTCTAGTTACCGACCCTTCTGTCACCGGAAACAGTTGCTCCTTATCTACTCAGTCAAAATTGTTAATGATTTTGAACACGTCTATCAAATCTCCTCTTAACCTTCTCTGCTCGAAAGGAGAACAACCTTAGCTTCTCCAGTCTCTCCACATAACTGAAGTCCCTCATCCCTGGCACAATTCTAGTAAATCTTTTCTGCACCCCCTCTAAGGCCTTCACATCCTTTCTAAAGTGTGGTGCCCAGAATTGAACACAATACTCCAGCTGAGGCCGAACCAGTGTTTTATAAAGGTTTACCATAATTTCCTTGCTTTTGTACTCTATGCCTCTAATAATAAAGCCCAGGATCCCATATGTTTTATTTACAAACAGTTTTCTCAACTTGTCCTGCCACCTTCAAAGATTTGGGTATGTGCACCCCCATGTCTCTGTTCCTGCACCCCCTTTAAAATTGTATCATTTAGTTTAAATTGCCTCGCCTCATTCTTCCTATCAAAATGCATCACCTCACATTTCTCTGCATTAAATTTAATCTGCCATGTGTCTGCCCATTTCACCAATAGTGTCTGTGTCCTCCTGAAGTCTGTTACGATCCTCCACATTGTTTACTACAGTTCCGAGTTTTGTGTCATCTGCAAACTTTGCAGATGACACAAAAGTAAGCTCCTTCAAAGAGCTGGCACAGGCATGATGGGCCATTCGGCCCATCATGCCTGTGCCAGCTCTTTGAAGGAGCTATCTAATTTGTCCCACTCCCCTGGTCTTTCCCCCCAGCCCTGTAAATTCTTCCCTTTCAAGTATTTATCCAATTCCCTTTTGAAAGTTACTATTGAATCTGCTTCCACCACCCTTTCAGGTAGTACATTCCAGATAAATGTGAAAAGAGATATCCAAATGTTTGAATTCAATGACTCACTATTTATTTATGCAGTAGAAAGCAATCCTATACAAGTCTGGAGAGGTTCATACTCAACCACTCTTTCCATGCTCGATTGTTAAACACTGCAAGCAATCTGCTATTGATGGGCTTGGAAGCAATAATTCTTGTCGGTGGAAAGTCATCTGAATGGCAATGTGCCAGTTGAGTCATTCTGATCAACATGCCAATGAGACAGATTAGATGTTTTATTCCTACAAGTCTCAGAAAAATATTAATATCTTATAAATCAAATCACTGTCAAATAGATGTAATTTCCAATTTGTTTGAGCTTTGGGAATATGCCTGGTGGAATTCCAATAGCAAAGAAAGACATTCACACAATCCCAGTCATCCCGCTCGCCAATCCTGAGATCAATCCAACTGTACCCCATGTTAGAAATTATAAATATCGAAATCAACAGGAGTGCTGAGTGAATTAAAGATAATCAATGCAGTGACAGTTCAAACAATATGAAATCTGAATCATTAGTTTTTAAATCATGGCTGTTTTCCATATTTCCTCTCTCCCTATAGACACCAATCTTACTGTAGTCGCCCTCAGCTAGAAGCAGGACACAGATTTCTCCATTCCTATTATTCCCAATTTCTGTCACTTCACAGTAAACCAACAGTGTTTTACTGTAGTGGAAAACAGACTGAATAGCAGTTCTCACCCCTCTCCCTCCAGTAGGTATGTACCTATCAGTAATACTTACCACAAATGTTTATTTGTGAGCTATTCCGTCAATAACCTTCGAACTTCCATTCTCCTCCCCTCCCCACTGTGTAAACTAAGAAAGAGCAAAGCACCTTTTGTTTACCAATTTTATGTTTACAAATCCAACATCGTCCAGAGTGACTCTCACCACCAAGATCCCTTCAAAAACAAGCATTGTGCTTTTAGCTGAGAACCCTTCGTTTTGTTCCGATTCTGTAGATTTTTATTCAAATGTTCGGAGCTGATGAACATTTCAGGGGAACTAGAAAGAAGGAATTACCGAGGCCTGTGGAGTCTATGGAGCTCAATTAGCATCACAAGTGTATCGGCCATTAAGCGGGGGTCGGAGGGACAGCCATCATTTCACCTGTTGATATCGAAAGGGCAATCTCATTAAGGCAAACAGTCCTGCTTTAGACTTCATCTTTTTTATGACAGAGGTGAAAAGCAACAATTAATGACTATCGCACGGCTGCATTTCCGATTGAGTCTGTGGCTGTACATTATTAAAAATAAAGGTTAACATGTCAGACATGCACTGGAGAAAGTTGATAGTTGCATCAGATAGTGTCTGTGGGTAACCTGTCATGATGCATGGGAAGCACTGGCTATGCTTTCCCAACAAACCCTGGCTGTAGGGTTGCCAACTTTGGTTGGACGCATTCCTGGAGGTTTCATCACATGACCCAGTCAAACCAACCAAAGCCTTTTTCCCCATCTCCAATATTTTTATTACCATTAAACAGAACTGTTCAAAGAAAATGAAAACAAAACAATTACTTTTAATGCCCCTATGGTTTTTCTCAAAAGTTGCTCACAGGAGATTAATACATTAATTCCTGGAGACTCCAGGACAATCCTGAAGTGTTGGCAAGCCTGCCTTGCTATAAACTCTTTATTGGAGATAGGGATATGATACAAGGGCTCAGCTGGTCCTCTCAGCCAGTTGCCACTTGATGGCATCAGCATTCATTTAAACATAAAACCTCAAGAAGGCAAAACAAAACAGAAAGACATAATCAAGCAGAAAGCAGCATTTAAGATCATCATAATTCTGTTAACAGTTCAAATTCTAAAAAAGCGTGGTGATGTAACACTCTCTTTAAAAGGAAATCTGTTAAGCAAAATAAATTATTTAAATCCAGAACATTGCCAGGAATACAGTGCAACAATTGGTGTGTTTCAATTCCATTAACAGCAAATAGTCTGTTAAAATGCACTGTGCATGTTAAATAATCCCTATTTACTTATTAATAACTACAGAATTAATTTCTAAAATCATTTCCCTGTTGCTTCTGTGCCTAGACAACCATGTGGTGTCCAATACATTTTTCTTAAAATGATTTCTTGCACACTTCCTTCTGATTTTCGTCAGAAAAGCACCCTGCCCTTTCTCATGTTCCTAAATCTTTGCTTCAGGGGACATTTTTTGTTCTCGGCAAAGCTAAGGACGGTGCCACCGGATGTTAGGACTGGAGAATGGAATTTGTTTACTGACACCTGGGAGCAATTTTATCGGGAGGCGAGGTCAGTGTGTTGTTGGGGGGTGGTGGGTGTGCAGGGTCTAGGCCGAGCAGCAAGCCTGAGGCCTGGATAGATTTTAGCTCCTGGAACTCATTTCCATTGTGGTAATTAAGGTGGACACCACCAGGGACCTGACAGAAAGGTGCCCGGCTATCAGGTAAGTGGATCGAGGGACGGGTATTGGGGAATAAGACGAATCCCGGGGGTAGGAGTGGGCCAAGGTTCCCACAAGGAAACCTTCAAAGAAAAATAAAAAATTACCTGGGTCTCAGCTGGCCCTCGATCCACCTCCTGGCAGCTTTGACCTGGCGGGGAAGCCAGTACCGCTGCTCCCCAGCTCAGGCGGCCAGGTCAATATTGCAGTTGGGCCCCCATGACATCATCGCAGCCCAATCTGCATATTTAAAGGAGGACCCCACTGGCTTCGGGCGGTTGTTCATGTCGCTTGGAATTTAAAATGGGAAGACAGTGGGTAAGCCCCCTGCTGCATTGTAACCGCCCTGCGCCTGGTCTCCAATGGGCGGGAGGGAGGGAGGGGAGGGAGGGAGGGAGGGGAGGGAGGGAGGGGAGGGAGGGAGGGGAGGGAGGGAGGGGAGGGAGGGAGGGAGGGAGGGGAGGGAGTGAGTTAAAATTCACCGCCCCCCCCCATCGATGTTAGCTTCAAGTCAGTTCAAGTACATTACAGCCAGATGCAGAGAAAAATCTCTCCACTCAATGTCTATTGCAACCGAACTCACAACTATATCTTTACCAGTGTGGATCTTTATATAAATTCCCATTCCAACCTCTCGAAAGGATAGTGTATCATTAATGTCAAATCTGCCCAGTATTGATGGAATCTGATGCAGCGGACCTATGCCCATTTCCAACTGGGTTCAGGATGTCCAAAATCGTACCATAATGGCACTCAACAGTTGTCAAACGGTGACCTTCATCTCATCAATCTAGGCTAGATAGAAACCCAGGCCAGTTATAAAGCACCTTTGAAGCATTTATCTTCACTTCAATTTAAAGATAAGTAGAAGCAGTTTTCATCATTATATATTACTTTTAAATTCAGTTTCCAACCTTTACATAAACATTCAATTTTAAATGAGTGGTTTTACATCAGTACAAGCTCTAAATGTCTGGTGGTTATTTAAATAGCAACACTGGGAGCGACACAGTCTGTTCTAATCTGACGTGATACATTTAGGATCTGTATTCATGGGTAAGACTGCAAATGTTTGACTATTTTTTTTTAAAAAACATCTTATTTGAACATTTTTAATAGCACCTTAACACCAGTGTACTTCATGAGTGAGGGGCAAGGATAGTTCAAATCAGTGCATGTGCGTGAGCAGAACTGTGCACAGGGTCTCAATAACACACAGTAGTGCTGGTGTTCAGTTTCAATATTGAAGATCTGCTGATTGCACCAAACGTGACTGTGGAACCGATGATTTTATCTGAGAATTCGTCAATCTCCAGTAACGTTGCAAACAGGGAGTCCAAACCAGGTGCAGCCTTCAGGTGAAACGAGGTGGGGCATAATTGGACCAGTCTATGCAAACATAACTCCAACCCCATTTTCAACTTATATATTTTGTCCTTATTTTTATATTTGCATTGTAAATTCTTACGCATACATTTATAATGGGAACTACCTAAGTAAACATGGCATGCTGTAATTACACCCTCCAGCCAGTGGTGCTGCTGCAGGTCCTCCACCGGGAAGATGGTGCAATGGCAGTGTTGATGGGAAGAAGATTGGGCAGAGGAGCGGGAAGGGTGAACTGGCCACTGGGAGTCAGGGAAGCTGGGGTTACGTATCCAATATCCAACGTGACATTAGGCACTGAATATTGTAGTGTGACAGCAGCAGACACACATCAGTTAATGAGTTCACTGTTCAGGAAAACACAGCAGAAAGCACAGCCCTGCCATGTCATGATGGAACACATTGACGCTCCAAAACGTCACAGCACTCATGGTGCTGAGCCAACTAATTTTTTTCAATAAATGAAGATTAGAGCAGGTTGCTGTTAACTCTTCAGCATTCAGAAGAAGGCAAGGCAATATATCTTTACCAGTGTGGATCAAGGAAAGGTTCTTGCATCAATTTTACACCTGTGGTGGCATAAACTTGGTACAAAAATCATCCTGTAAAGTCACTATATCATAATCTGCTTGTGTGTGGATTAATGCCTCCTTACCTTCAATCTAATAGCTGGAGCCAATATAATGCCCCAGAATCCAATACGGGATAAAAATATATATATTTTTAAAATTCATTCTTGGGATGTTGACATCACTGGCAAGGCCAGCATTTATTGCCCATCCCGAGTTGACCCTTGATAAGGTGGTGGTGAGCTGCCTTCTTGAATCGCTGCAGTCCCTGTGGGGGTAATAGGGTTTGTGAGGCTTTGAAAGAACAGATAAAACTTTTACCCATTGACTAATATTCAACATTTAGGAAATTGAACCTTCCATTAGGTGTGAAATACAAATATTTCCAAATCATGCCCTTAAAAGGGACATCATCATAGATTAAAAGGCTTTCAATATACATATGATGGAGCGATGGTGTCGACACATCTCCTGTGGTGCCTGTCCTATTTTAGGGAAGTTGAAGGATTGTTTGTCCTTTTAAATGTATTAAGGAAAGTTACTGCACTGCTAGAGAACGTGAATATTTCTCATTTCCAGGCAGCTGGTGTTCGTGTCGAGCTAGTTCAGGTACAGCACAGCAAAATGCAAACTGATGTTAGTCCTCTGTCTGAACAAAGTGCCTTAATCCCAACATCAGAAGAATGCCCTTTACTGCAATAAGATGACATTTCTATTTCCCTCACCAGCCATCCCTGCGGTCTGAATCAGACTGCGCCCGTGGCTACCAGGAACTGGATTGAGACCATCTCAGCTTGTTTGGCTGAAGACCCTCACAACCAGCTGAGAATGGAGAGTCTCATCTCACCAGTCCAGGCTAGTTGATTTCCCACATTTTCGGCGAAACCATTTTACAGCAACAACAACTTGCATTTGTATAGCGCTTTTACTGTAGGAAAACATCTCAAGGCTCTTCACAGAAGCATTTTTAATCTGAAAGTTACAATTTTAATCTGCCTGCCTGCAGGCTAAGTCATGTTTAATTGTCATTCATATAATGCAGAAGTCAGAAAACAGTAACTCATGGTCAAGACTGGAAGAGTGAACCAATGTAATGCAATCATATGCAACTTTCCTGCAGGCATGTACCATACACAATGACACAGCAAATTCCACACATTCGAGCTTTTCAAATGAATTCAAATTCAACACTGAAATTACGTTTGTTTGAAGTATCACAGAGACAAAAGTAGGGCCTGCTGATGAGATTCTATTCCACATCGATATTCTATTCCAGCTCTTTCATAATACCAGCTCTTAATCGCTGTTCAAGTCTTTTACACTTGGGTTTTGAGACTGACAAAATTAATTAGAAGTGCTATTTTGCAGTATCATTTTTAACTTTTTTTTTAAAAAAGTGGCCAAATAAAAATTATCTTCATCTCTGACCGATTTCAGATTTATGAATTCAAAATCTATTTTCTCAAATCCTTCAGAAGAAAAAGGACTCCTGACTAAGAATAAAATTGTTTTGAAGTGGTTGTACTAGACATTGCAATCAAATCTCCATGGCAACACTTTTGTAACATTGTCCTGGCTTGAGTTAGATTTTTCCTCATCCTTCAGCTCCAATTAACATTGCAAATTGCTGGAAGTGTGAGGGCAATGGGGCATTGGTGAACGCCGGGACCGACCGTCTATTTCAACGGATGAAATTTAAGGATTAGGACGGTTCGCAAAACTCTGAAGTGGCAGCTTGAACATTTGATTATTTAAACAAAGTTTATTAAAATATCACCAAATGAAACATATGAAACATGACGCATAAAAGTATGAAGAAGACAGCCTTCTGCCCAAGATTCAGATTGTTTTTTTTAAGTTCACGAAAATCAGGAACCAAAGGAATCGCTGACCACATGCGAAAACTGTGTATTTTATAGCAATTCACAACAAATCAAATTTCGTGATCCTCGTCTCTGCTTTGCCAGACAGTTATTAGCCCATATATTCTCAATCGGTGATATTCACATTCAGTAAAGCTCTTTTTGTTTCCTTTCAGTTCTATCATTTAGTCGTATTCCCCAACGCATTTTTTTTCTCTCTGTGAAGGATTTACTTCCTTTTATAATTTCCCCAGTTTAACTTGCAGCCTGGTTGTGTGCTTTATGTGACACGTGGAAAACAATTATCACTAACTGGTTTCAAAGTGGAAGGCCATTGGAAACATAAATCACCCTATTAACAGGGTCCTTACACCGTGAAATAGCTGCCCTAACTTTCTGCGGGGAGTTTAATTCGTTTTTACAGCACAAATGCAGCAATTTCTTGACACTCCTGGGGAGGTTGACAGCGAGCTCCAGCTTTTGCGAGGCTATTGGCGAAGCGGCACATATCGCCCAGCAATTTGTGGTGATTCACAACACATGGCACCAATTGCTGGTATTTTTTGTGCATTAATAACAGTGTGCGCATTAAACTCGCTGTTATTTTTGCAGCAAATTCTGCTCCCTTGTGTTCTTGTATGGGCGGAATTGGGTTTGAATGTAATTGAAGAGACACCATTGCTTTTACAAGATCTCTGTCCGTTTATTCCTGCTGAAATCTTCTATGTTCTAACTTATTGATCCTCTACCTGTCATCAAAGAGTTACCAGATGAACAACATTACCTTCTCCAGGAGTGGGAGAGGGGGTGTTGCTCAGAGCATTCAAACACCCCCTGAAATTTCTATTACTTGTTTTATTTTAAAATCGGACTACTCATCCTTTCAAAAAAATCATGCTTTAGATCACTTGATATAACACAAACAACAGATGTTCTTCCAGAGGTGGTCTGGTCAGCAATTATATCCACAAAAACTGATTAGTTGAGCTTGCACTTCCAAATGTTCATAGAATCATGGAATGATACAGCACAGAAGGATGCCATTCGGCCCATTGTGCTTACACCTGCTCTTTGGAAGAGCTATCCAATTAGACCCACTCTTTCCCCATGGTCCTGCAAATTTTTCCCCTTCAAGTATTTATCCAAATCCCTTTTGAAAGTTATTATTGAATTTGCTTCCACCGCCCTTTCAGGCAGTGCATTTCAGATCATAATAATTCGCTGTGTAAAGTAATTTCTCTTCATCTCCTCTCTGGTTCTTTTGCCAAGTACCTGAAATCTGTGTCCTCTGGTTACTGACCTTCCTGCCAGTGGAAACAATTTCTTCTTATTTACTCTATCGATACCCTTCATGATTTTGAACACCTCCATTAAATCTCCCCTTAACCTTTTCTGCTCCAAGGCGAACAACTCCAGCTTCTCCAGTCTCTCCATGTAACTGAAGACCTGCATCCCCAGTATCATTCTAGTAAATCTCCTCTGCACCCTCTCTAAGGACTTGACATCCTTCCAAATGCTCACCGGGATATTATGCTGAATAAATAGCAAGTAATTGATCGACCAGCGACTTGGACTTCGCGCCTCAGAGTTTTTAATCCGACAAGACTGTTGCTTCTTTTCATTTGAATTGTTACATTAATAGAAGTAATAATGTTTCAAATTGAACCTCACTGTGAAATTTCTATTTGAAGAATAAAACTTTTAAAGTAGCTTTGTTTGGTCTAACAAACTCATATCCAAACACACCACCCCCACCCACCAAAAAAAAATCCTGCCCACGCCACTGCTACCCCTGTCTGAGATGAGAAATTCATCATGTTTGGGGAGGGGGGGAAGGATGATGACGGAAATTAACCGACAGCCCACCATTCAATGAATAGAGAACATCACCAACAGATTGCCTGAAATCGCACTGCCAATGACAACTAATGGCACTTTAGCGTCAAAAACAAAGTGCAGGAAGCCATCTCCTGCTCGCTTGCCTGGAACACTGGATCATTTTTTATTTCCTTATCTCTCGCTGTGGTTGTACCCAGAAATTGCTTTTTTTTTTTAAGAAAGCCGCATCTTTCATGATCATCAAAGCTTTAAAAGCTTTTTCAAAGCTGCCTAGTTAAATGTATATGTGTCTAGGTTCGGTGCTGAGGAAACACTGCACCTTTGGAACAGAGTTCAGCACCATTGCCTTCAAGGACATTTTGTCTTTTACTTTTTGATTCTTTGCGGTCAGGTCATTGCAGATATATTGTAAAATGCCATGATTCGTGCACTCCATAATATGGGAGTTCTGCTGTTATTTTGAATAATACTGAAGCGGGTGAAAAACCAACACTCCTCGCTGCTTTATCGGTTTATGACTTAACTTCCTTTTCTTTGGGCACTTCCTCGAGTAGGAAGCGGAGAAAAGCCCAGCATCAGTTCAGGTGAAGCAAGAAGATCGATCTCTCCTCTTGACCAATCAGATTGCATCGTTTTTGAGCTGCTGTGTTCACTGTCTCTGCCGGCTTCCAACGTTAAGCCAGGAAGTGAAAGGTACAACATTTTAAATCAATGTAAAAACAGTTATAGACAGCAAAAAAAAGAGAGGCTAAGAAATAATTGAATTAAATAAAAGAGACAGAAGGGAAAGTTAAAAAAAAATTAATTTTTAATGACCAAGAATTATTAAAATAAGAGTAATTAGAGTCCATATTTTTAAAAGTTGATTTTTAGTTGTTTGCAGTCATTAAGCCTGACCGCACTGTTAAAACTTAGTTTAGACCTGTATTTTTAAGCGTACCTCTTTGGTGGCATAATTAGTTACTTTACAGCTAGGTAGATGAGCAAGTTGGCGCTGGCTCAATGATTTCACTGATTGCAGCCGGCGATATCCCTTTAATTTGAAGCTGTCATATCACCGGCGAACCACTTGGAGCAAGTTCCGGATTCCCATGTTTCACTGCACATGTGCGAACGCTGGAACTTGCTCCTCCATTTCGCCGCTAACAACGGTGAGCACTGTTGAGCTCTTCGTTATTTCAGGAGGAATTTCTGCCCCACAAAGGCCTTCATTGGGGAGTGACAAGGGGTATGGAATAAGCAAAAGGAGAAAAAATATCTTTGCACTGATGTAAAGTTAATCAAGTCTTAAAAAAAACTATTTGACTTTTATCTCCCTCCTTGTTAATGGGTTTTACAGGTAACAAAGCAAAAAGTCTATTAACCATTCATTAGCTTCGAACTTGTTCACACTTTAAATAAAGTGCTCTCCAGATAATATGAAACTTCATTTCTGTTTGGGCTGCTTGCTGCAGATCGCCATTCAGTAAAATGCCACAACTCAGCACTCTTTTTAAAAAAGCAAAACGGATGCCATTCATCATGAGTTTCAAGAAAAAGTAAAACATGGGCAACTAAATGACAAACCATTGAGATTTTAACAACAAGCAGAAGATAGTGCCATCGCAGAGCTTCCAATTGACCCTCCCCCCAAATTCAGCTCTACAATGTCAAAGTCACTCCCTGTTTTTAGAACATACATATCTCATTTTGCTCTTTTTCAGAAATCATAATCATTGAAGTAATCATGACAATCTTCCGTGCCTTTACTGACATTACAACTAAAGACAGTTTTTCTGTATGGCTGCTGAGGCACCAGGAAACATTGAAAGAGGGATATGCAATCTCTGAGCAGCTGTTCTATGCTTTTTACCACACATGTTTGTCATTGGTCACCATTGGTGAGCTAACAATAAGATGCGCAGTTTTCAGGCACTATTGGTGGTCTGAAGTTTGCCTGGTCTGGCAGTGGCTAGATGACCATGCTCCTGACTCCAATCCCAAGAGGTTAACAGGAAAGCATCTTCAGAGCACAAATCATTGGTTGCTCACAAGCCATGTAGATCTGTTTGCTACCCTCTCAATCAACTTATTGATCATTGCAATCAAGGACAGCAGCCCATTGACAGAAGATATGCCAGTCACTCACCAATCGTAGCATGACAGAGGGTCGATTCACCGATGAGCATGTGAAAAGATGCAGAGGGTGGGACAAGTTTGGACAGAGAAGGCAGGCTTTGAATGTAGGGATAACTGCAGACAGTTTTCATGCAGAGAGAGGAAAGGAACATTGCACCTCAGAGTCCCAGATATGCCTTGGGTTATGAATGAGGTCCACTGCAGCCTCAAAGTGCCTTGAGTAAATTTGGCTGTGCCTCCCATGTTCACTACTCGATCAAATCTTTGCCTTCATGAAATTTTCCTCAGGTTGGAAGGCCTACATTCAGAAAATGGTTCAGTAACCAGACGAACACAGGCAAAAGAGATCAACGTCCTTTGTATTAAAGCAGGTGTTAACTGAAGTGTCAGCTTCCTGGGTTTCAACCCAGCATATATGGTTTGTTTGCTAATGATTTTCTCCTAATTGGATGATGCAGCTAAAAATAATTGTGTGAATTTTACAAAAATAGGATCTGAAGTGCAGAAGACTGGAGATATGTCATTACTTACATACAACCAATGACAATAAATAGGCTTCAGACTGCAATGTTTTATTTCAAAACTATATTCTAAATCACTTCCATAAAGTAAACCCAATTTGGAGGTGGGATGGGCAGGGAAGAAAGCAACGACCTATTTCATTCGACCACTCAGTTATAGAGTGTAACCCTAGTTGCACCCACAAAATTGACTTAAAACTCGACTGGTTTAACACCACTCTTTGCATTACTATCACATAATTATTATAGAGATTCCAGTCAGTTTTCTAGAGGTGCGGTTCCCTTCACCAGGTACTTCCCAGCTTCTTTGCTCGCTTCTCCCACTTTTGGATGTCCAAGCACTATGAACCACATCTGGCCAAATGGGTAGGATCACGATTGACTATCAAGCTACTGATTACATACAACTTGGTCTCCAACTCATGATCTCCTTCTAACAGCAAGACAGAGTTTGTTAACTCACTAATGGTGGTAATCGAAGGACCAAACATGTCTTGCAACTCTGTCATGTAGTCCACTGATACTCCGCAACACTGCAATCTCATCTGATCAGAAGAGAGTAATTTCATTGAACATTTTTTGCGTAATATTTCATAACTAAATTTTTAAAAAAATAATCTGAGACTACAGCTTCAGCATTGCTACACTGCTGTACCTACTTTGGTAATTAAATGTTTAAAATTCGACAATTCACAATGGAATGCCAACACAGCATGTTGATGCCCTAACATGGGCAGGATGATGGTTTTTACAACTCTGCATTAAGTATGACATACTAATCTCAGACACGCTATTAGAAATGTAGAGTAGAGATTAATCATATCCTCTCTGGGAATGGAAAGGAGATGGTAAGTTAAAGTTGTGCTAATCTTCTACTGCTTCCAGTTGCTAGTTAGAGTTACTGGCACAAGCAAACCCTCCTCCATCTCCCTGAAGCAGATAAAAGGTACATGCACAGCTGAACAAAAAGGATAAAGTACCAGAATCTAATATAGCCCACAAAATTATTATTTTGCCAAAGATGACAACAGCCTCAAATGCTCTTGGAGTGCATCTTCAAATTACTTCATGGAACAGACTACACCAGCAAAAAATAAATTCAATAATCCAACAGTGATGATCATTGTTAAGTGGGTGAGTGTGGTGTCAGCTGCCTCTTGAGAAAGCAATCATATCTTATTGCAAGCTCAGGAAGCAGAAGTGCTTGTGTACTGCGGGCTTGAGACAGTATGTCTGGGAGACTTGTGCCGACTGCTGTTCATAGCTCTTAGGTTGGGATACATTAAACTGTGTCCTTGGTAGCTGTTGTATTAAACCTGTAATTGAAGAGCAGCAATCTAACGGATTCTATAGACAGCGAGGATGAAGAGTAAAGTTCGATAACACTTTCTTATTAATGGCATTGTCCATGTCAGCTATAGACTCTTATGAATGGGCTCTAAATCAGTTAAATAATTTCAGTCTGAACAATTTGTAACTAAGAACACAAAATTCAGACATAAAATATTGAACGCAACAGATCAAATTGCTTTTGTTCACAATCCCATCATAGGCATTAAATATTGGGTTCCAAGAGACAGTTAAATCCACAAGGTGATAATCTAAGTGTGCAGGAGAGTGTCAATCATGCAGACTAAGATCAAGAACCTGCTGTAAGAGAGGGAGCAGGGGAGGAAGAGATTTATGGGCAGGAAATCACATCTGACCATACCATGTTACACTTACATACAATACAACCATTCTTTCTTCATTAATAATCAAAATCTATTCAGTCACAAAACTGTAACTATATCTGAGAGTATCACAGCATTTTTAATAGCAGTATTGTCGAAACTTAAATCACACTACTTCACTTGAAATTGCTTGTAATTCACTCTCCGAGACAGAATAACATATTCTCAAATTGTTCTTTGGCTTGGACCCATTTCATTCAATAAAGCACACACGAACAGGAGGAACTTTCAAAGTACAGGTGCACAGGCACATCCATGGGGCCAACATGCTTCAACCTGCTGCATCCAAACTCATTTTTCACTGGTTCAACACAAAAAAAAAATCTACACACAAACCCCCATTATCTGTAGGGGATGTATGAGCAGTTTCAGATAATGTCACCTGCAGGTAGTTTTTAAGAGTGCAGAGCTTGCTCTGAGCAGTTCGTAGACTGCTAATATTGTCCAAGCTTTACAAGCTGAAATAGATGTTTTATTTAACTAATCTGGCACTAATAAAGAAACTTCTGAGTCATAGAATAGTGAGTTAAATATATTTTTTAAATATGCTGAAAAACGTAGTTTAAAATTAACAGTGAAGATAAAATCCTAACCTTATATCTTAAAATCTGATACTTCAAGTGGCATTTTCTGATCCTCAGCAATACAAGACCTTGAGTAAGAATACTTGCACAAACAATGGGCTCTTCAATAGCCTTGTATCAGTCACGTGATCAACAGTCTTCTCTCTCCAGACCTGAAAGGCTTTCCACCAGGCAACAACAATTGATATCATTGGTTGCTGTGGCCTAAAAGAGAACCAATGGCAGCAAGCTGTCATGATGAGGTAAATAGAATAAAGTGAGAAACACTTTGAAAACAACAACACAGCTCATCCATTTTATGGATTTCAAATGCATAGTTACAATTTATATTCCATATAGTAGCTAAACTCCAGTTTAAAGAAAAGTATTACACATTTTCATCCTTTTCTACTTGGGCCGATAGCTAGTTTGTCATCTCAGCCACATGATCCTCATACCCGGAAAATCAATTCTTTGTTCTGTGAAGATTTTTTGAGCTTACTGGTGGTGATGGCCTGAGACTTGGGGCTGGTTGATGGTTGGGGTATGGGGTCTGTGCTGGCTGGTGGTTGGACGAAGTTAAGCACCTGGCTGACTGCTGGTCAGGGTCTCGGATCAGCTGGTTGTGGCTGGGCAGGGGCTGTAGCATGGATGGCTAGTCATTGACTGGCTGGTGGTCAGGGGCTGAGCCTTTATCTCCCTGCAGCGTATAAATCCATCCAACAAAGGGCGTTTTAGTGAGGCCATTTGTAATTTCTCCTTCTTCGCTGTTACTAGAGCTCATCGCAGTGCCAATGTGGGGATTTGCTGTTGGGGAGTGCAATCATGTCCAAAGAGCAAACCACCATTCTGAGTTTTAAAATTGAGTTTGAAAGTGATCCAGCTTTAAAAGAGAAGAGTAAGTATTGATCATCAGTATAAGTGGTCTTAATCAATGGGAAGATTTTGAAATATCACTGCAGCTTTCAGAAATTAGGGTCATAAAAGCTAAATCAACAAGGCTGTAAAGCATAACAACTTCATAAAATATGACACATGCAAAAAGCAGATTTTTTTTTCATCTGTATTAGTCCTCTAGGATATCTGGTCTGGTCACACGGAGTGCAGTCCATACAGAGGGCACAGAGCATAGAAGCCTAAAGCATGCCTGTTCCCCTTGCCCCACAAGAAAAAAAGATACAGATCATGGGGCACAATTTTCGCTATGGGGAAAGAGCAGGGGAGTGGGACTAATTGGATAGCTCTTTCAAAGAGCTGGCACAGGCGTGATGGGCCGAATAGCCACCTTCTGTGCTGTAGGAGTTTAAGATTCTATTCTTGTACTGCGAGAAAGATGAGAGGGATTTGTTAATGTAGTGACATGATAATATGATGGATTTATAAACATTTGGTGAGTGTGAATTCTGTGGTATACATAAGGAGACCCTCCCTCACACGAAAATGAAGAGAAAGGGGAAGAAGAGTCTAGCAGCAGTACTTTGTTCAAATTATTCCCTCGTGTCAGAGAAGAAACGAACAAAGTGGCCATGGTTTGTTTTGGACATTTTAGTAAAATCACTGGGCATGATTTTAGCCCGGAGCCGGGAAGGGGGCAGGCTTGAATTTCCTGACAGGAAACTCGGAAGTACAGGTTTCCCAGACGTCCTTACGATTTTGACGTAAGGACGTCGTCTTTTTTTGCTGGTTTCCTACCCGACAGGCCAGCCTGATTGACAGGCTGGCTCTCAGTCAGACGGGAAAAGAGCCAGGATGAGGACGTGTTCAGATAAGTGATAGATGGGGCGGGGGGGGGGGGGGGGTCAGTCATCAGGGGGCAGTCAGTCATTGGGTGGCTGTCAGTCATCGCGGGGTCAGAGATCGTGCAGGGGGGTCGTAGATCATGGAGGGGGGACGGAGATCGTGAGGGGGGGGGTCGGAGATCATGCAGGGGTCAGTCGACCATGTTTGTAGGGTCATTGCAGGTGGGCTTGTTGGGCCCGAGGGAAGCACTCCTGCTCCTCCAAGCCCACAAGCAGTGCTATAAAGGCACTTACCTGCTGTTTTGGGCCTTCTCGCCTCCTCTCACGTGACGTGAAGTAGAAGGCCCAGGATTCCCGGCCCCCAGGGGCAAAAATCGAAAAAGCTTTGAAAATAGAGGCCCGCAGACTCCTTAAAAGCTTTCAATGCCCGACCCGCCTCCTGAGAGCGGGTTGGTCGCTCGCCCCTTGTCCAGCACCTGTGAAAACCAGAAATGGGTGGGTTGGAGGCGGGTTGGTGGGGGGGTTAGATTTTTGCAATTGATACAGCCCCCCCCCCACCCCCAAACCATCCTTTTTTCCAGGCTAAAATCATGCTCATTAATTCTCATTTGTATGAACTGATGATCATCACTAATGATTGCACAGTGTTCAGTTCCATTTGCAACCCCACAGATAATGAAGCAGTCCGAGCCCGCATTCAGCAAGATCTGGACAACATCCAGGCTTGGGCTGATAAGTGGCAAGTAACATTCGCGCCAGACAAGTGCCAGGCAATGACCATCTCCAACAAGAGAGAGTCTAACCACCTCCCCTTGACATTCAACGGCATTACCATCGCCGAATCCCCCATCTTCAACATTCTGAGGGTCACCATTGACCAGAAACTTAACTGGACCAGCCACATAAATACTGTGGCTACAAGAGCAGGTCAGAGGCTGGGTATTCAGCAGCGAGTGACTCACCTCCTGACTCCCCAAAGCCTTTCCACCATCTACAAGGCACAAGTCAGGAGTGTGATGGAATACTCTGCACTTGCCTGGATGAGTGCAGCTCCAACAACACTCAAGAAGCTCGACATCATCCAGGACAAAGCAGCGCGCTTGATTGGCACCCCATCCACCTCCCTAAACATTCACCCCCTTCACCACCGGCGCACCGTAGCTGCAGTGTGTACCATCCACAGGATGCACTGCAGCAACTCACCAAGGCTTCTTCGACAGCACCTCCCAAACCCGCGACCTCTACCACCTAGAAGGATGAGGGCAGCAGGCACATGGGAACAACACCACCTGCCGTTCCCCTCCAAGTCACACATCATCCCGACTTGGAAATATATCGCCGTTCCTTCATCATTGCGGGGTCAAAATCCTGGAATTCCCTACCTAACAGCACTGTGGGAGAACCTTCACCACACGGACTGCAGCGGTTCCAGAAGTCAGCTCATCACCACCTTCTCAAGGGCAATTAGGGATGGGCAATAAATGCTGGCCTTGCCATCGACGCCCACATCCCATGAATGAATAAAGAAAAAAAAGAACCCTGGAGTTATGTCTCTCTTCCTGCTAAGAATCTCTGATGATGTCCATCCCCAGGAAACCCTGGGGTACAGGTTGATCAGCCTGAATTGGATATCACCAGAGTGGCCCAGCAGAAAGAAAGAGAGAAATAAAGAGCTGAGCCCAGGGTTATGAAACTTGGGGGTAGATTTTCAACTTTCTACCCGTCATAAAACTGGCATTGTGGATCGGCCACTCATTATAGAAACTGCATGATTGTCCTTTCCACTGATTTCAAAAGAAGTGCAAGTCAGGCTGTTTCTGTAACAGGTAGCTGTTCTGCAACGCCAATTTTTTGCCCAAGTGGCAAGTTGTAAATCAACCTCTTGCTGTTTTTTGACTGAAGCACACAAAAAAATTCTGCTCTGGCAAATATTTTCTTCTGTAAAACAAGAACAATAATGCTCTCACCCTAGACTTAAGTTCACCTGTAAACATTTCATGGAACCATAGAAGTTTACCATGCAAAAGGAGGCCATTTTGCCTTTCATGTCTGTGCTGGCTCTTTGCCATATTCATCTAAAACTAACCTCACTGCTAACTCTCCTCAGAGCCCCATCACTTCCTCTGTTTCAAATGTTTGTCTACTCTTCCCTTAAAAGGTGCAATGGTCTATGCCTTAACTACGACTTCGCTTGTCATTGGTAAATGATAGCAATATTTCTGACAGAATACTACAGTGGGTGTGGACTTACCAAATGGATAGGTTGTTAAGTGGTATTTTTTCCAGAAGGCAATATTTTTTTAAAAATGCAATAGATTAACAAATATAACAAAGCCACAGATGCACAGGAGCAAAATAAATGCACCAAAATAAAAAATGAATCTGCTTTTAATTAAATCTCATTATGTCGTTCTTTCTTCATAATCTATTTCATTTCATTTTGAGTTTAGCTATTCAGAAATTAACCACCTGTTTTGTATTTCAACAGGTGGATGGGGCCTTGTTTGAACACCTCATCCAAAAAATGGTACCTCAGACAAATGCAGCACTCCTTCACTCAAGTGTTCACCTAGACAATGTGCCCAAGTCCTAGTGCGGGGATTGAACCCACAACCATCTGTTTCACAAGATCATAAGAACATAAGAAATAGGAGCAGGAGTAGGCCATACAGCACCCCGAGCCTGCTTCGTCATTCAATAAGATCATGGCTGATCTTCCACCTCAACTCCACTTTCCCCACCTGATCCCCATATCCCTTGCTTCCATAGAGTCCAAAAATCTATCAATCTCAGCCTTGAATATACTCAACGGCTGAGCATCCACAGCCCTCTGGGGTAGAGAATCCCAAAGATTCACAGCCCTCTGAGTGAAGAAATTCCTCCTCATCTCAGTCTTAAATGGCCGACCCCTTATCCTGAGACTATGCCACCTAGTTCAAGACTCTACAGCCAGGGGAAACAACCTCTCAGCATCTACCCTGTCAAGCCCTCTCAGAATTTTATACATTTCAATGAGATCTCCTGTCATTCTTCTAAACTGCAGAGAATATAGGCCTGTTTTACTCAATCTCTCCTCATAGGACAATCCTCTCATCCCAGGAATTAATCTGGTGAACCTTTGTTGCACCACCTCTAAGGCAAGTATATCCTTCCCTAGGTAAGGAGACCAAAACACAGTACTCCAGGTGTGGTCTCACCAAAGCCCTGTACAATTGTAACAAGACTTCCTTACTCTGGTACTCCAACCCCCTTGCAATAAATGCCAACATGCCATTTGCCTTCCTAATTGCTTGCTGTACCTGTATGTTAACTTTCTGTTTTTCATGTGTAAGGGCACCCAAATCTTTCTGAACACAAACATTTAATAGTCTCTCAGCATTTAAAATATATTCTGTTTTTCTATTCTTCCTAAAAAGTGAATAACCTCACATCTCCCCACATTATACTCCATCTGCCATCTTCTTGCCCGCTCACTTGACCTGTTGATATCCCTTTGCAAACTCTTTGGGCTCGATTTTCGGATCTCCGAGCTGGGGGGTTCGTGGCGGGGGGGGCTCCGAAAATCGGGGATTCCCAGGGCAGGTCCGGAGCCCGGCTCCAACCCGCCCACTTCCGGGTTCCCCACTGACGCGCTTACATGCGCGCGCAGCCCCCTAATTAAGTAGATACTTCAGGTCATTAGCAGACCTGATTGACATAATATTTTAGGAGAGGTGGGATTTTCAACTCAACTGAGACTGTTTCCCATACTGGGGGAAACATTCCCAGTTGAAATGGACGTGTTGCAGCCATCAGCCTGTTGCAGCTGCAAAGGTCCATTTGACAGGTGGGGTGGGGGGGTGGGAAGAGACCCCCCCACTCATTGCAGGAGGCCACTCTGTCACTTGGGACAAAGTTTGGCCTCCACCACCCTCCTCCTAACAATAAAATTCACAAACTTGCACACTTACCCCGGTGTCCAGACACATGTACCTACCTTGCGGACCCCGTCAAAAGTACATCTTCCGGATGGGGGCCGCCATAGCTGCAGTTATGACCTCCTCAGGGGACGAACAGCATCACCAGCCTCGCTGGCCACACCGTCCACCTCTGACACGTGGAACTCCACAACACAGCGCTGTGACACATCCACCTGCACAGCAGGAAGGAGGGCAACCGCAGAGAGAGATGCGTCGCAGAAGGCACTACCCTCGCCACAGGGTCTGCAGACCGAGGCTCAGCTTCCTGGACCTCTCTAAGTAGAAGTGCATACGAAGGCTCAGAGTCACTCGACAAGTAGTCGTGGACATCTGCAGCCTCCTTCATGCCGAGCTGCTCCCGGATGGGGGCCGCCATAGCTGCAGTCATGACCTCCTTGGAGGACGAACAGCATCACCAGCCTCGCCGGACACACCATCCACGTCTGACACGTCGCTGTCAAAGTCACCACTGCCCTTAACAACTTTTCCTCTGCATCCTTCCAGGGTGCCACCGGGGACATCGCCGATGTCTCTCAGTCGTCTGCACAAAACAGCCCTGCAAATACACCTACACCCACTCTGCAGTGACACAGTGGGTGGCATCAGTTGTGGGTCTTCATAGTGATCCTCAGGAAAGGGCATTATTGCACAAACCAGAAAATATTTGCAAAGACGTGGCAGTAGTGGTGCCAATATAATATGTAATGTGAGTTGGTCAGAAATCAAATATAAGTAAAAACCATGACAAACCCTCAAACACCCTTGTGCATCCCCTTCATGCTCACGACACATTTGCCTAACGCTTCCTACTGCACATATGTGATGCATGCCCTGTGGCTGCAGGTAGTGGCAGGTTGAGTGAGGCTGACCGTGAGAGAGATGCACGAGAGGGTGAGTATGAGATAGAGCCATGAGATTGTATGAGGATTGGGTTTAGTGGTAGTGGTGGGATGAGTACTGGCGAGGTGAGTAAGTACAGGTAAGATGAGGATGAGCTTTGAGTGGGTGTGAGGAGTGACGTGATAGAGTTGTGTTGGCAGTGCAGAAGGAGATGTGGGGTGGGGGCGGTGATGTGGCAGACGGAGTGTAGGGGACCTACTTAAGTCAATGAAGCGTCTCCTGCATTCCATGCAGGTGCACGATATGTTGGTGGTGCAGGTGACCTCCTCTGCCACCTCGAGCCGGGCCTCCGTGGTGGCAGAGGCAGGCCACTTCCTCCCGTCCGCCGGGGAGAAAATCTCTGTCCTCCCCCTCCTCCTCACCCCATCCAGTAAGACCTGGAGTGAGGCATCATTATCCTGGGAGCAGCCTTCCCCCTGGGCTGCTCCATGCTGTGATTTTGCATATTTTCTGCAGCATCAGTCAGTGGAGGACTGCCCCTTTAAATAGGGCTCCTCCAGCTGACAGCCTATGATGCGCCTGCGCGGTCCGCCCGCTGCGCAGTTTTCCAGCGCGAAACCCGGAAGCCAAGGCAAGTACCTTCAATTAAGCTGCGATCGCGTGCGGAGCACCCCGAATTCACTGTGCGCGTTACCCACACGCCCAGTCGACCCCCCACTGCCAACCCGCCTCCCTCCGAATATCGGGCCCTTTGTGTCCTCCTCACAGCTTACTTTCCCACCTAGCTTTGCATCATCAGTAAACTTGGATACATTGCACTCGGTCCCTTCACCTAAGTCATTAGTAAAGATTGTAAATAGCTGAGGCCCAAGCACTGAGCCTTGCAGAACCCTTTTCGTTAGAGTGGGTTTCTGAGGATACAATGCTTCTAACTGAGCCAAGTTGATGCTCAATCGTATTTTTCTTCAATGCACATGAGTTTGTAGCTTCCTTCAAGAAAAACAATCTCTCATGCAGTGTGTTTCCATCGAGAAATGAGGAAAAAAATCTGGACTCGTCGAAAAAGTGCCACAACACCTGGAAAACTCTGCTGAAAAAGTTGAAATATCAGCCAGGTTAAATACATTGATTTAGCTCGATTTGTTATATATTGCTCTGGAGAGGTTGATACTATTGCCATCACACTTCATTTACATGCTAGTCAATGCTGCATCCTTTGGGATGGGATTCTTTTAGCTTCTGAACAAATTGAATTTACTACTGAAATATTGAACTCAATTACTTCACAAATCTAAACGAGGGGTTTAAGGCAATGTTGGAGCCAGCATCTGTTTATTCATACAAATGAGTTCTTAGTTTTAAGTAAAGCTTTTGGCATGAACCAAGTACAAACAACATTATATCTGTCTCTCCGATGAATCAGACTGTCATTGTTGCTTGACGAGGTATTATGAGGAATCCAAATAGTCTTTCAGCAGGACCCGAATGAATTTTAAAGTCTAACCAAATCAGACTTTGACTTGATTCCCCTTTATAATTTTCCAAAAGAAATCCTCCCACTACACAATTGTGTGAAGAGTTGTTTTTTATCCTCTGCTGTTGCATTTGCCGAAGAAAAGACAAAATCCGATTAAATCTGAACCGTCATTTTCAAAGGCCTTAACGTTGCATCGGTCTGTCATAATTTTTTTCTTTTCATTTTCCAATTTGTATTAATATTGATTTTCAGAACAAAGATACAACAGGGATGTCTTGTTGTATATAGAAATGCATATAAAGTGGACCATGTAGCTCGTAATGTACATTGCCAAGAGAAGATTGTTAGCAGACCCAGAAATATATATCAACTTCAGTACGAGAACAGTGCCATAACGCCTGTCAATATTGCATGTGGGAGAATCAACAAAGATTTTTTTTAAATTCATTCTCGGGACATGGGCGTCGCTCGTGAGGCTAGTGTTTATCGTCCATCTCTAGTTGCCCTTGAGAAGATGGTGGTGGGCCTTCTTCTTGAGCCGCTGCAGTCCGTCTGATGAAGGTACTCCCACAATGCTGTAAAACAGGGAGTTCCAGGATTTTGACCTAGCGACAAAGAAGGAACGGCGATATATGTCCAAGTCAGGATGGTGTGTGACTTGGAGGGGAACTTTGAGTTGGTGGTGTTCCCATGCATCTGCTGCCCTTATCCTTTTAGCTGGCGGAGGTCACAGGTTTTGGAGGTGCTGTAGATGAAGCAGCCCGCTTGATTGACACCCCATCCACACCCTAAACATTCACTCCCTTCACCACCGGCGCACTGTGGCTGCAGTGTGTACCATCCTCAGGATGCACTGCAGCAACTTGCCAAGGCTTCTTCGACAGCACCTCCCAAACCCACGACCTCTACCACCTAGAAGGACAAGGGCAGGAGGCACATGGGAACAACACCACCTGCTCGTTCCCCTCCAAGAAACACATCATCCCAACTTGGAAATATATCGCCGTTCCTTCATCGTCGCTGGGTCAAAATCCTGGAACTCCCTACCTGATAGCACTGTGGGAGAACCTTCACCACACGGACTGCAGCGGTTCAAGAAGGCAGCTCACCACCACCTTCTCATGGGCAATTAGGGATGGGCAATAAATGCTGTCCTCACCAGCGACACTCACATCCCATGAATGAATTTTTAAAAAAGCCTTGGCGATTTGCAGCAGTGCATCCAGTAAATAATACACAATGCAGCCACGGTACACCGTGGAGGGAGCAGATGTTTAGGGTGGTGGATGGGGTGCCACTCAAGCCAATTGCTTTGTCCTGGATGGTGTCGAGCTTCTTGAGTGTTGTTGCAGCTGCACCCATCCAGGCATGTGGAGAGTATTTCATCACACCCCTGACTTGTGTCTTGTAGCTGGTGGAGAGACTTCGGGGAGTTAAGAATACCCAGCCTCTGACCTGCTCTAATAGTCACAGCACTTATGTGGCTGGTCCAGTTGAGATTCTGGTCAGTGATGACCCCAAGGATGTTGATGGTTGGAAATTCGGCAATGGTAATGCCATTGAATGTCAAGAGAAGATTCTCTGGTTCAAAATGGTCATTGCCTGGCACGAGCAAGATGTGACTGATACTTGCCACTTACGAGCCCAAGTCTGGATGTTGTCCAGATCTTGCTGCAACATATCACATTTAGAAAAATAACAGTGGCATTATTTTTTTTGTAACAGGCTGCCGAGACTATTCCTTAAAATCATTTATTAGCATAAAATGCTTGTGATTTACCTGCTCTTTGTAATCTTCTTTGGTCATTCAGATTTTGTTCGAAAGACACCTGCAGTTATACGTTGTGATTTACTACCATTTATTCTGTAGGTTTACACTTTAGTTTACTGGCTGGCCAATCAAGGTACTGTTGTTACACATTACAATTTATACGCAATTGTGTTGATATGTTCAGCATCTTGCAGAGATTTGAAAACGCTCAACAACAAATCTGAGGAGAAGGAAATAAAAAACAGAGAACAGTCTAAATAATTATGTAACACTTTATGCACTGTGACTTGGTGTAGACTCCAGTTAAACAAGGGCAGGACACCAAAAGTTCTCTTTTTTTTTAGCCATTGCTGGTTGATTCCTGGTGTGGGGTTTGCAGCCACTCTGGACCAAGGAGTGAGTTCTGAGGCTCTGTCTCTGTGCGGGGGATGAAGAAGCGGAGACTCAGGCCCAGGCCGGGTGGTGAGCCCACTCCAGTTTGATTATTACCTGCAGCACACCTGGTTTGAACTGGTCAAGAACAGAACAACAACCAGCCTTCCCCAGTCTGAGCCTGACCATAGCAGTAGTTTGGCATCAGGTTGCAGCATGGGTCTGACCCTGGTTGGGCAGGGGGGTGGGGGGTGCACAGGGGAGGCCAGAAGGTCTCCATACATGGGGAGTTACCTGGTCCAGGTGAGAATATGAAATATGGGCGGGAGAGAGTACCGAGAGCCCAGAATGTTCAGTGGCACTACGGAGAGCATTGTGCTTTTTGTGGAAGAATAGCAGAAGTTGTTGGAAGCAAATTCACAGCTAAATTTGTTCATTTCTTCTTGGTTATTTTTTATGTGACTAATTTTATTCTCAGGGATTTTATTTAGGGGTGAAAGTGCTAGATAATGATTGGGGAGAAAATTGAAATTGGGCAGTAAGGTTTTGCATACAGTGACTGGTGAATAATAAAAGTAGAAAATAACCAATTAGGAAAAAGACAGAAACTTAAGCAGTGGTATAGTGTCTAAGGTTCTTGCTAGCACCAGGGCAAAAAATGACCGGGAAAACTGTTGGATTGTTGTAAGAACCCAGCTGGGAAGCTGCCACCACTACCTGGTCTATCCTACATGTGACTCAAGTCCACACTGGCTGACTCTTAGTGCTCGTCAAAGTAGTGTCGCAAGTCACTCAGTTGTACAAAGGAGAGGGGTCCACCAACATCATCTCAGGGCAACTAAGAATGGGTAATAAATGCTGCCTTGCCACTATGCAGGAACGAAAAAAAGTAAGCATTTATTCAATGAAGAAAGAAAGCTAACTGATGTCTTGACAATCATGACAGGGTGCACAGGGGAGGCCAGAAGGTCTCCATACATGGGGAGTTACCTGGTTAGGTGAGAATATGAAATATGGGTAGCAGCTTCCCAGCTGGGTTCTTACAACAATCCAACAGTCTTGTGACAGATATTTTAAAAATTATTATAAAGGATAAGCAGCAGAATTTGAACCCAGCATTGGCTGAAAGGATTTGAACAATCTCAACCCATTTTGGACTACAGCATGAAGTGCCTGTAATTTGGCATCAGTGAACATATATTGGTAATCTCACTCAGAGAGGCCCCAAGATCAGCTATTGTGCTAAATGGTGTAGTTGGTGTATGTTTCGCCCTATAAGCTCCAGTCCCATTTGGAGAGAATAAAGTGAAGAAAGAAATTTGAGGCTTAAGTTGCATCATGGAGTAGGAACATGAGAGACCATTCATTGATGGGCCAGTTCAACAATTAAGCCTGCTTCTTTGACTATGTAAATCTGTCCTGGTACAGATTTTATGCTATTTATTTAATCGCATGAGAGAAAATTCAACAAAATTTCTCCCTGACCCCCCCACCCAAAGACACGACTATAAAACTTGTAATATATATCTACACTTTACCTTAGTTATTCAAAATAAGTCAGTAGCTTTTCACTGATGACATTTTACAGTCTCAGTGGCTTAGGGGCCTGTTGTGTTCCATGAAAGATTAACCTTCTCTGTCTACACTTCTTCCAATAACTTTCAGTCCCATTTGGTGAGAATAAAGTACAGCCAAAGGCATTGCTGATCAATCAAGCCAAACAGATCATAATTCATCCAGGACTGATGGTACATATGCTTATGATACATGATGACTGATCTATCCATGTTGAACGCTCCTATGAAAATAATGATAGTCCCCAAAGGGCAAGAGTAAAATTACTCCATAAAATTCCTGTAACAAATGGAAGTAATTCATATCACTGCAAAAGTTGAACATTCAGATCTCAATGTATGGATTAACCAGCTTTGCTAGTTATTTACACCATTCAATGCCACAAGGTCTTTTGAAAATAGAAATAATATATGCAACATTTTATGGAGTAAATGGGAAAATTGGATCGCCACTAAGCTGTTGTACAGGACTTTAGCAAGGACTAATCTGAGTCATCACTGGAAAGGATCAATTTGAAAGGAGGCAATCATGTTGAAATAAATACCAACTACCACTGATGGTAGATGCTGTCGGATTGTAGTAAAAACCCAACTGGTTCATGAATGTCTTTTAGGGAAGGAAACCTGCCACCCTTGCCCTGGCTTATATACCAGCCTCACACCAATGTGGATGAATCTTAAATGTCCTCTGAAGTGGCCTGGCAAGTCAGTTATATCATAGGGATTGGCAATATGTGTCAGCCTTGCCAGCAATGTCCACATTCTGAGAATGAATTTTTAAAAATGCCTGCAGGACTTTGCCAATTGCTAGGCATAGATTTCAGTGGACTTCTTCCATCCAGGCATTAAATACAATTTGTAACTAAGCTACAACTTCCGTAGTTAGTCCATAGTGGGGCTAAATATTCTGACCAAAAAGTGAAAT
This sequence comes from Heptranchias perlo, assembly GCF_035084215.1. Taxonomy (NCBI): domain Eukaryota; kingdom Metazoa; phylum Chordata; class Chondrichthyes; order Hexanchiformes; family Hexanchidae; genus Heptranchias; species Heptranchias perlo. The sequence goes on along the minus strand of NC_090355.1, from coordinate 10,046,629 downwards.
CCACAGTGGCCCACTGTGGAATGGCAATGAATTGAAACACTTTGCTCAGTAACTTGTTTTCAAAAAAACTCAAGAGATAAAGAGGAAAACAAGGAGGCATTCAAGATTAAACAAGTTTGACACAGTACTTCTTCATGAAAGGTAAGGAAAACTATTCACTGCAGTCAATCTGAATCCTTATGCAATGATTAACATCAAAAACTTAAGAATTGCTCTTCAACAAAAAACAAATCATCGCTATAATTTAAAATGAATGAAACTTGAGATCTTTGTGTCTGACAAGAAAGATGATTGTAATGATTATAAACTGGATCTGCTGGGAAATCTCGAATCATATAAGAATCCGCCACATGCCTCTGACGTCACCCCATGTAATAAATCAAAAGAGCACCACTGATACCTGAATGAGGAGTTGCAAATCACCAAGGGTGAAGGGCATAATCTTCGTAGGCACTGGCAAACGTACATAGGGTCAAATTCCTCTTATCATGATTAAACAGGAGAATACCTGTTTTTAACAACATGCTAAGGAGATTGCAGGAATGCTAAGTTTTGAAACATCCAACATGTGAAAATATATTAACTGGGCATTCAACGGATATTCTGTCATTTATCATTAAAAGAGGAGTTTCACCCTACAGTGTCAGCAGAACAGAAGTGAATGTTTAAAACATCAAAGAAAACAGGGATACAGTGCAGTTATAGCCACGTATTACATGTTTTATCTAATCAGGCTAATGAATGATACAGAAAACATTTAGAAAAGGCATGAAGCAGAAACATGTGATCACACAATAAGCAATTTGCATCGTTCACTTGATCTGTTCTAAACAAAACACAATCTTCTGTTTATTCACTTCTGATGAATATTCAACAACTGAATTTAAATTAGCCTGTGTTAATGTGATTTTCAATATGACACATATTTTTGGTAGGAAGCTATATTTCTGCAGAATGCACTCGCAGTCATAAACAAGTAAGGGAAGTGAACTTCACTTGACGAGAATTCTAGAAAGGAAGATCGGACACACAGGGAGGAAGAGCGCATAAAGGAACCTGCAAAAGAACAACAGGGTCAGGGTTGAGAAAGGTAAATTTCAGACAGATGTGAGGAAATATTTCTTTACATCGAGGGTATCCCTAGGTGGAAAGAGTTACCAAGAATGGTTGTTGATGGCAAGACACTGGACTAATTTAAGGAACAGCTAAGTGCTGTAATGGAGATGATAGGATTAGTACTTTGAAAGGATGAGATCAAATGGGATGAAGGGCTTTCTTCATCTGAGCCTTTCTTGTGATCGAGCACTTTGGATATGCATTCATTCAGTTTATTACACCGGAATCCTGGAGTTTTTTTTCGTGGGGGAGTGTAAATTTGATGGTCAAGCACAGGACGCTCATTAAAATGCATCAAACATGAAGGCAAACTTCAGCTGACATTTCAATGCAAGTGCTAAGTTGTGACAGGTCGAGCCCAGGCTGCAGACGGAAGACCTTGTGAGGAAAACACATTGTTTTGTGCAGAAGCACAAAGCCGCAGGGAGATTTATCCTACTCTGAAAACTTTTTCCATGACGGACAATACACAGGAGCACAGATAATCACACAGCAGATTCCTACCTAGACCACCTCTTTGGGTATAGAATGATGACTGCGGAGGTGGTACACAAGGGCAGGAGAGAAGAAAGATAGAAAGAACTTGCATTTATACAATGCCTTTCACAACCTCAGGCTGTCTCAAAGTGTTTTACAACCAATGAATTACTTGTGTAATCACTGTTATAATTTTGGAAAACATGGCAGCCAATTTGTGCACAGCAAGGTCCAACAAACAGCAATGAGATACATGACCAGATAATCTGTTTTATTGATGTTGGTTGAGGAATAATTATTGGCCAAGACAATGGGAGAACTCCACCATTCTTCTTTGAATAGTGCTGAAGGATCTTTTATGTCCACCGGAGAGGGCAGATGGGGCCTCAGTTGAATGTAGAATGAAAGGTTTCATGTTAAAAAAAAGTCTGTTTCACAAAGAATAATGAATAATGTTATTGCTGGTCCATGCTTTTTTATTCTTGAAGTGAAGTTTTTAGGAATGTAAATGTTTACCTTAATAATTTAGCTATCATCATACATTATATTGATTATATTGCTTATAATCACATGAAAGTAAGTCAAAGGCTAATGAGAATGTCATGGTACAAGCTACTTCTTGGCTTGCAGTTTATGGGTGTGTCAGTTGATCACATCAATACTAATGTAATGATGAAACCTGATGACAGTAATCAATCAACCATCTTCAGCCAGAAGTGCCGAGTGGATGATCCATCTCGGCCTCCTCCCGATATCTCCACCATCACAGAAGCCAGTCTTCAGCCAAGTCGATTCACTCCACGTGATATCAAGAAATGGCTGAGTGCACTGGATACAGCAAAGGCTATGGGCCCCGACAACATCCCGGCTGCAGTGCTGAAGACTTGTGCTCCAGAACTAGCCGCGCCTCTAGCCAAACTGTTCCAGTACAGCTATGACACTGGCATCTACCCGACAATGTGGAAAATTGCCCAGGTATGTCCTGTCCACAAAAAGCAGGACAAAAGCAATCCAGCCAATTACCGCCCCATCAGCCTACTCTCAATTATCAGCAAAGTGATGGAAGGTGTCGTCGACAGTGCTATCAAGCGGCACTTACTCACCAATAACCTGCTCACCGATGCTCAGTTTGGGTTCCGCCAGGACCACTCGGCTCCAGACCTCATTACAGCCTTGGTCCAATGATGGGCAAAGGAGCTGAATTCCAGAGGTGAGGTGAGAGTGACTGCCCTTGACATCAAGGCAGCATTTGACCGAGTGTGGCACCAAGGAGCCCGAGTAAAATTGAAGTCAGTGGGAATCAGGAGGAAAACTCTCCAGTGGCTGGAGTCTACCTAGCACAAAGGAAGATGGTAGTGGTTGTTGGAGGCCAATCATCTCAGCCCCAGGACATTGCTGCAGGCATTCCTCAGGGCAGTGTTCTTGGCCCAACCATCTTCAGCTGCTTCATCAATGACTTTCTATCCATCATAAGGTCAGAAATGGGGATGTTCGCTGATGATTGCACAGTGTTCAGTTCCATTCCCAACCCTTCAGAGAATGAAGCAGTCCGTGCCCTCATACAGCAAGACCTGGACAACATCCAGGCTTGGGCTGATAAGTGGCAAGTAACATTCGCACCAGACAAGTGCCAGGCAATGACCATCTCCAACAAGAGAGAGTCTAACCACCTCCCATTGACATTCAATGGCATTACCATCGCCGAATCCCACACCATCAACATCCTGGGGGTCACCATTGACCAGAAACTTAACTGGACCAGCCATTTTCATACTGTGGTTACAAGAGCAGGTCAGAGGCTGGGTATTCTGCAGCGAGTGACACCTCCTGACTCCCCAAAGCCTTTCCACCATCTACAAGGCACAAGTCAGGAGCCTGATGGAATACTCTGCACCAGCTCCAACAACACTCAAGAAGCTTGACGCCATCCAGGACAAAGCAGCCCACTTGATTGGCACCCCATCCACCACCCTAAACATTCGCTCCCTTCACCATTGGCGCACTGTGCCTGTGGTGTGTACCATCACAGGATGCACTGCAGCAATTCGCCTAGGCTTCTTCGATAGCACCTCCCAAACCCGCGACCTCTACCATCTAGAAGGACAAATGCAGCAGACACATGGGAACAACACCACCTGCTAGTTCCCCTCCAAGTCACACACCAACCCGACTTGGAAATATATCGCCGTTCCTTCATCGTCGCTGGGTCAAAACCTGGAACTCCCTTCCTAACAGCACTGTGGGAGAACCTTCATCCGACTGCAGCGGTTCAAGAAGGTGGCTCACCACCACCTTCTCAAGGGCAATTAGGGATAGGCAATAAATGCTGGCCTCGCCAGCGACGCCCACATCCCATGAACGAATAAAAAAAATCTGCTATTTATTGAATCAGTCTGAGCACTTTCGAGATGCCAATTATTTTAATATTTTGGGGTAAAAGAGGTGTCATTATTAAAAGTGTTACTCGATCATAATTTGTTCTGAACTGTGTTGCGCATTCTCCAGCCATTTTGTATCATAACGTAGTATAAGTATAACAGTTTCTCTGAGAAGTGACCAAATCCTGGGCTTCCCTGTTCGTGGTTGTAGCTGAATGGATTTGCACACCTGAGAAATTTGGCTTTTGACCTCTACATTAGCCTAGGTTAATGGCTGGTGATACAAAGCTATTGAGAAGCAATCAAGCTACCATTTGAGGAACAAATTATCTAGAAACCACCTGAAACAATTTTACGTTGTTAATTCCAACATTAATCACTCGACATGCTGAGGCATTTTTCAACTTAGGTTTAGTCCTGTCGGCCATTATAAAGGTCTCACAGCTAAATTACTTGCATGGCAAAATCTGCACAGAGTCTATTACCTAATTCAAGGTATGGTTCCTTTGCATTATTTCAGCGATAATTAGACAACTTTAACTTATCAGCAGTAGTACCTCAGCTGCAAAAGCAGAAAATACTGTGTTATCAATTTCGCAGAACTGCTCCCATTTTATTGTTCAAAAGGCCCTACCACCTGCACACTACAAAATCTATTCTAAATCTTTTGTCATTTAAAATATTTATCGCATTGTCACTGATCATATTAATTGTTAAATATTTGCACTCGCCCTCAATCATCTTGAACGTTCAATTGATGCTGATGTTTTGTTGGGCATCATCTGTATTAATGATATTGTTCCAATGCTTAGCATTAAAGAGCATAACCCTAGATTTCTTAAAATAGGATCCATCCTGGACAGCAGTGGGATAAGATAAATAATGAAATGAGGTTGAGTCCTGAGCAACAAAGCCACAACTGAGTTATGGTCAGCCCTGCAGCTAGAGATGTTTATCATTTTTTCAATCCAGACTATGAAATTTCCTATTTATGACATGCACTTAAAGTATAATTGCAAAAGTTAATGTTTTTGGAACTCACAAACCAGAAGTATTTTGACATCAATTCAGAGAGCCACATGAGCACTGAATAATCTGAGTGCTGCCCAGATCTGCTACATTCACCCTCCTTTATTATCGTCTGGAAAGTGCTGATGCATTTTAGCATTGTATTAAATCTTAGGGAAACTATAAAGGGCTTTCAGTTCCAGATATGATTCGTAAAATAGATGATACATTTTTAAAAATTCATTCACGTGGTGTGGGCGTCCCTGGCAAAGCTGGCATTTATTACCCATCCCGAGTTGCCCTGATAAAGTGGTAATGGGCCTGCTTGCTAGAGACAACCATGTTGATACTGGACTGGAGTCACATATTGGCCAGATCAGGTGAGGACAATGACTTGCATTTATATGGCACCTTTAATGTGGTAAAACATCTCAAGGACAGCAGATTTCCTTCCCTGAAGGGCATTAGTGAACCAGTTGGGTTTTTACAACAATGCAACAGCTTCATGGTCACTTTTGCTGATATTGGCTTTTTTGATTTCCAGATCCTATTTTAAAACTGAATTCAAATCTCAAACTGCTATGGTGGGATTTGAACTCATGTTCTCTGGATTATTAGTCCAGTAACATAACCATTATGCCATCGTACCCTAAATCTGTAATATATAATCAGTAGTTATAAAGAAATGAACATATGACTCAAAGACATAGAAACATAAAAAATAGGAGCAGGAACATTTCCAGCATCAATTTCTTTTTCAGCTTCTTTCATCCCAAATAAATGCATTGACAAAAGACTGGTCCTGAAATCCTCTGTATGTCAGTTGGTAATGCTGTATGTTGCCCTCTATGTGAGAAACTAATAAATCTCGATCCTGTGCGCTGACTGTTTACTGTCTGGAATGGTCCTGTGCTGTACACAGTTTAGCAATGCACCTTAGGTCAGTATAAGGAGTCACACTGATGCAAATATTAATAAAAATGCAATCACTTTTAGGTAAGAAAGAACTTGCCCTTCTCTCATGTCCTCTGGATTTCCCAAAGCGTTTTGCAGCCAATAAATTACTTTTGAAGTGTACTGTTGCTTTGTAAGCAAATGCAGCAGCCAATTTTCACACAGGAGAAAGCAGGCAACAGACGTCCGACTGCCAGATCACTACAAAGCTTCTTTTAGGTATACAATTGCCGTATGTCAGTTGATAGCAATATTTTGGCTCTATAACGATCGTCCTTTTGGCATGAGATGCTACTTTTACGTTGTCTAAATGCTCCACCAATATGCTTGGAAACAGAGCATTTTGCAGCATTGAATGCTGCTACAGTGTTTTTAGCAAGGATGGGTTAATGGACAGAATGTTGAATTAAATAAAACATCAAATTGGTTTGTATTGGGCCACTTTTCATGTGTAGAAAATGTAAATGTTTGCCAAGTTCAGTTCAAGAGAATGTTTGCCAAGTTCAGTTCAAGAGACTGTTTGCCCAGTTCAGTTCAATGTCGGCACAGGTGACTTGACATTTTTCCCATTCCTGGCTGTTCCATATGTCACTTCGTATGTCTTGTTGAAATGTGATACTGTGTAGTCTGTCCTGCATCTGCACAAAATCACATTTTCTGACTGCACACAATGGAATTTAGATTATCCTTGGCCCATTCGCAATGAAATATCTTCTGGCCTATGCGTAGGTATGGTACACTTGTTGTATACCCATGCACGATATCATCATCTGTTCTGAATCTCAACTCAAAAGTTATTTTACCTGACCTCAGTATGTGCATAATCTAATTTTCTAGTGTTTTTTAAAAATTGTAAATCGAAAGTGTAAAACTTCAAGAAGTAAACTTGTTGTAAAACTCACATCAAATTTTCTCCAGTCCATCCTTTTTAAAAGAGATCACCTTCGTGCCTTGAGGTTTTAAACACTTAATTGAATTTTATGTCTATTCTGTATGGAGCTGTCATTGTAGGTGATAAATGGTGAACTGCAGCCAATTTATGAATTGATTTTCAAGGGGTGATGATACATCATACCTGAGATGAGGTGCTACAGAATGGATTTAATTACTGAGTATTTTATAATGGCTTTATTTGCATCCTTTTGGTGTAATATGAACAGTTGGAGCAACACCATTACCTATTTGTAAAGTGTGAATGGGATAGTTGTGCATAGAAACATAGAAAATAGGAGCAGGAGTAGGCCATTTGGCCCTTCAAGCCTGCTCCGCCATTCAATATGGTCATTGATGATCCTCTATCTCAAGACCATATTCCCACTCTCTCCCCATACCTCTTGATGCCTTTTATGTCTAGAAATCTATCTAGCTCCTTCTTAAATATGTTCAGTGACTTGGCCTCCACAGCCTTCTGTGGTATGGAATTCCACAGGTTCACCATCCTCTGAGTGAAGACATTTCTCCTCATCTCAGTCCTAAATGTCCTACCCCGTATCCTGAGACTGTGACCCCTAGTTCTGGACCCCCCAGTCAGGGGAAACATCCTCCCTGCATCCTGTCTGTCTAGCCCTGTCAGAATTTTATATGTTTCAATGAGATCCCCTCTCATTCTTCTAAACCTGAGTGAATACAGGCCAAGTCCTCACACAACAGTCCTGCCATCCCAGGAATCAGTCTGGTGAATCTTTGCTGCACTCCCTCTATGGCAAGCATATCCTTTCTTAGGTAAGGAGACCAAAACTGCACGCAATACTCCAGGAGTGGTCTCACAGGTGTGTAGAGGATAATGTCATTTCTTTTGTGAAATAACTAGCAAAGAGCTAGCACAAACACAACAGGCCAAATGCCCCCTTTTGTGCTGTAAACTTTATATGGTCCCCTGGTTCTAAGGCACTGACTGGTGTTGACATTCAGATCCATGGCTTCCAAAACTCCTGAACTACCTCTTCCAACTGCCCATTTTTCATGAGGCTATTTCTTCATGTCTGGCATCACATCTGAGCCTAATCTTGTCCTCGTCAGACATTTGGAATCACTTGGAAAAGTCTTCAGGTTTGGATAGTGGAGGCAAAAACTTTGAAGTCAGTCAAGTCGCAGTTTGATGCTGTGATGAGAGTTTTCCTTTCTGGATGGAGGAGTTAAGATGTGTTGAATGGCCATTCTCATCCGTTTGACACAATTCTGCACATTCACACTTGCATCCAGGCCTCAAAGGACAGTGATCAGGAACACGAACCCCAGTTGTTTTCTCCCTTCCTCAGCTAGATACAGTGGGACCAATTGTACTTGCATTAACTTCACATCCATAGCATAACACAACAACAACTTGCATTTATATCGCGCCTTTAATGTAGTAAAACGTCCCAAGGCGCTTTGCAGGAGCGTCATTAAATAAAATTTGACACCGAGCCATATAAGGAGCTATTAGGACAGGTGACCAAAAGCTTGGTCAAAGAGGTAGGTTTTGAGGAGTGTCTTAAAGGAGGAGAGAGAGGTGGAGAGGCGGAGAGGTTTAGGGAGGGAATTCCAGAGCTTAGGTCTGAGGCAGCTGAAGGCATGGCCACCAATGGTGGAGCGAAGAAAATAGGGGATGCACAAGATGCCAGAATTGGAGGAGCGCAGAGATCTCGGAGGGTTGTAATACATACAACAGGATCAATTTCAGTGAATAAACAGTATAACCTAAGTGAGCTGATCAGTTCATCAGTGGTGCTGCATTGAATGACGGCACCAAAGTGTGAAGAAGAAAATTACAGCCACTTTCATTTCACCTTTGGCAATCTGTGCATCCACACTGTAGTAAACCTGATGGACCAAGAGCTGCTCTCCACAGCTTACAATATAGGAAAACTCAGTACCAATATTAACAAGTTTAAAGTCTTATCCTGGTACTGGATGTGAAGACACAGAAAGGTACTATGAATGAAAGCTGCAAAATAAAACAGAAAGAAGATGGCATCACAGTCACCATGGTTACATACTTTGTTCGTATTGCGATAGATTTTGACAGAAAAAGAATATGAGTAAAATGTTTAAAAGTACACAGGAACATCTTGGTGCGACAGTCATCCGTAACGGGCAGCTCTGCATTTTATGTTTTTATGTCTGTTTTTTTCTGGAATTTATGGATATTTCACATCCCTGATTTTTGCCTTTGTCACTTTTATATCCAGTTGACTAATATTAAACTGAGGTATCATCACTTATCATCCTACACAGTTAACGTTCCTTGAATTTTTAAGAGATAAAAGTACAGTTTAAGTTGGAATACACCCCAATCCAAGCACAGAATTGCAGGAAATAGATTACTTCCCATTCACTCTCCCTGTAAAATTCAAGTACAGTAAACCGCCTCCTTTATGCAGCTGAAATGCTTCTGTTTGATGTGCTTCTGCAATGTGCTGAGCTCTCATGCTTTGGAATGCATCCCATTTTCATTGCAACATGGACACCACAGCGCCAGTGGTAATGAACAAACAATTGTGCATGTTGAGCAAGATCTATACAGGCCAGCAATCTAAACAGTGTGTTCCTGGCCTGTACGGGTAGCCTAAACAGTCTACCCAGTGCCTGAGAAATGGCAATCAATGGCCGCAATTTACATCCTCGCACGGACAGCTGCTTTTTCGGCAAGGCCCTTGGAAAATTATTTGCTAAACTAATTCTTGATTTCTCCCAAAGACAGGCGCTGTCGGCATCAGCCTGCAACATAAAAGAGTAGAGAAATCCTGGTTATGCTTTTCTAGCCTCCAATCAATGTGAAAACACAATTTTCAACAACATGGTTTAAAATTGTAAAATATATATAAAATAATTTCTTCAACAGCACCTCCCACCTGGTACGACCACCAGCCGTGCAGGGGAACACCATCACCTCCAAGTTCTCCTCCAAGTCACACACCATCCCGACTTGGACATATATCGCTGTTCCTTCGTCGTCGCTGGGTCAAAATCCTGGACTCCCGACCTAACATTACCGTGGGAGAATCTTCGCCACGTGGATTGCAGTGGTTCAAGCAGAACGCTCCACTTTCACCGTCTCAAGGACAACGAGGGATGGACAATAAATTCTTGCTAGTGACGCCCATATCCCAAGAATGAATAGAGAAAAAAATTCAGGTTTAGAAAATGCAATTTGTTTTTCAACATTCAAACTTTCTTGCAAAACCTATCGGCCTGTCAAGTTTGAGTTCTTTTCTTTTCTGACGTCCCTTCCCAGCCTACACCAGATTTTAATGGGTCAGTAACTAAGGGCCCAATGCATTAAAGTCTCGGAATCTACAGAGCATGATACCTGGATAATTGCCTAACCATGACCAAGGTACATTAAAATTCTGACAGAAGAAAGACGATAATGGTTTCTGGTGACATTACCATGAAGAAATGAAAGTTATAAATTTAAGTTTCAATGCAACCTCACCTGAGAAAGCTTTTCACCCAGTAGGCAAACTAACTTTCGGGAAAGTGGAGCATCGCAGCAGTGCTGATGTTTCAAAGCTGCACAGCTTCCTCTTTTAAAAGTGCCATTAACTGTCTGAGACCCAAGTTATCCTGCTGGCTCCCACTTTGCCATCTGGACAGGAACAGTGGAGCTCTCTCACCGGCATCTGAACGGCAGTTAAATTTTAATGTTGGGGAAAGGTCAATGAGATTGCCTGCTGTCTACGAACATTAAATATTTAAGGGTAGAAATTTCAAATGGTGAAGTTCACGCATCAACACTTCCACTCCCCAACTACATTTCTGTCTGTGTCATTTTAATGCCAGTGTTAACCCCTTTAAATTAAATGTGTGCATTCCTGTGTAAAAATAACACAGAGAGGAATGCAGGATGAGTGCGTGGAGCATTTATACATGAACTTTGCTCAGTCTTTGCCCAAACCCTTTAGATTAAAAAAGAGATCCATTGGGATCTTTTTGAAGTTTGACTTTGTGCTGGACTGTAGTTCTACTATTTGTGGTATGAAGTGAAACTGATGCAAGTCGAGTGTGAGAAATAGGGGGTTAAATTGGGCCGTGAAGTGTTCAGGACTCCATCTTGGTAAAGGGGATTGCAAGCGCGCATAAGGACCGCCGGCAGCAGGCAGAGTAGGAAGATCAAGGCGTGAGTCAATGTGCAACGCTGATTTGAAGCCACCGCTGCCATTTTGCAACTCAACACTCCACCCAATGTCCTGTCTTAACATCGCACAGCTGAACACAACATTAAACAGCATGGAGGAACTCATTTTTCCTGTACTTGGCTAAAGTATATGTGAGTGGTCAGGCTGGTCTTGCGGTACTTGTTTCGTCATTTAAAATATTGTTCTGAAAAAGTTGCTTCCAGACATGGGTGGCCTGGTAGGTCTTCCTCTGGGAATTGAACATGACTGGGAGAATGGAGTGAGGCCACACACAGTATGGCAAGCTGCTAGAAGAGGGAGGAGGAGGAGGAAGTGCATGTGGAAGAGGAAGGGAGGCTACAACGTAGACAGGCCCTTTCAGCCAGGGCTCTATGAGATCAAATTATTCATGATCGATACCAGTAACCTCAACTACACCTCCCCATTCACCAAGAGTCCCACACTCTTTAACTTTCCTCTATTACTGACCATTGCATCGTCCTTTTTCTGACAACACATATTGGTTCCGTCCTCAATTCACTGCAGAAATTAGAATCACCACCAAAACCAAATGCATATTCAAATCCAAATTTATCAATTCACTCATTAATTAATGCATACAAAATGAAACTATTCATCCTTGTGAATTCCTTTAGTGCCTGTCTTTCATGTGCCATTACCTTTCCCAGTGCTCCTACGAGGTGCTTCCCCAGTGGCTGTAGCATGGGAGGTAGAAGGTTGCTGACCTTCAATTGAGGAGACTGCAGATGGCCTAGGAGGATGACCTCGAGCAGTTCTGGGCCTAAAAGGCCCGGCTTCAGACTGCACCATCTCGGACTGGGCTGCAGCAGTCTGGCCTGGCTGGCTGACAGGCAACAGCAAGGGCACTAGCTGAGTTGCAGGGGCGGCAACAGGAATGCTATCATCTTGAGAGAGTTGTAAACAATTTTACAACACCAAGTTATAGTCCAGCAATTTTATTTTAAATTCACAAGCTTTCGGAGGCTTCCTCCTTCGTCAGGTGAACGATGTGACCTGACGAAGGAGGAAGCCTCCGAAAGCTTGTGAATTTAAAATAAAATTGCTGGACTATAACTTGGTGTTGTCAAATTGTTTACAATTGTCAACCCCAGTCCATCACCGGCATCTCCACATCATCTTGAGAGAGGACAGCAGGTTCCTCTTCCATGGAGCCACTGCCATTGTCCTGGGGCAGCGCCTCAGCAATCCTGGTGATCTGTTGGAGAACAGATTGCTGGACTGTAGTGATGTCCTGGAAGCCCCTTTCAATAGTGGTACTGTAAGATTCTCAAAAGTTCACAGATGCCCCAAAAACTCAGAGAAAAACCCTAAAGAAATTCACCTTTACCCTGAGTATGGGAAAACTTTGGCCATTGACTATAATCCTAAAATGGAAGGATAGTTGAGAGGTCACCAGACGAAATCCACAACCCACACGTGGAAGGTGGGAGAATTACTGCTTCAGACATGTCTCTGTTTTCATGCAAAACCGACCGCAGGGGGTCGACAATCACTCCCATTGAAAGAGGCAACTTTTTCCAGACTGGTGGGGCCATGCTTTAGTTTTAATGCAAAACCTATCAACACCTAGGACGTTGGATACAAAAGGAAGCCTTATGTGACAAGCTCTAAATCAGAATTAAAACAATGACACATTGGGAGAAGCAATTTGCAATATGATTGGGAACATCAAAAGGCCATCAAAGAACTTTGTAAGAACTGTTTAAACAGACCATTGTAAGAGAGACAGCCACAAGGCGAAAGCTCTCGCTCTCTCGCTCTCTCTCTGGCTTGCTGGGCTGCTTGTGTTGGTTCGGCCTGTGTCTGGAAAGAAGAGCAGTTTCCAGCAGACAACAAGGAAAGCAGTTCGACAGGGAAGGTCAGCAGCTCTAGAAGCAGGCCGACACACAAGAAGAAACCAGAGCAACAGTCCCAGTGACCGTCAGACACCTCGCGGTAACAAGGGCCTTACGAAACAACCAACCGAATATTACCACCATCCAACCGGGTAATATTGGGCCACCGCGACCAAAGAGAACCAACTCGGGAGAAAACCGAAGATCCGCAAAGTTTCCACTCTACAATCCATTTCTGACTTACCTCTGGGTGAATTATTGTCAAGGATTCGTTTGGTGAGCATTATCTCTGGTCCTTTAGAGTCCAACTTAGCTAGTACAGTGGGATTGGGAGGGGTGAGGTATCCTTCTACTGTAATTTCCCTCGCGTGTACTGAAGTGTTCCCCATTTTATTAGAGTGTTAAGATTGTTGTGTTGTATTTTCTCTCTTGAATAAAGGTCAAAGTTTCTTGCACCAAAACCAGTTGTCTGCTGCACTTTGTCACAACCCCCAAATAAGTCCAAGGTCTAGAACCCAGGGAGTGGGAGCGATTCGGACCGCTCAGAAGTCAGAGGTGAAGCTGACACACACCACCACCCCCTACAGTACCCAGAGCCACAATAGCAGCTATCTGAGCTTGAAAGTCAGCAGTCAGACCTTTGATGGAAGCTGCGGCATCAGTCATCAGATTCTGCGTCATGGTGGATCCCAAAGGTACGCTGGTGGAGGTGACCGCTCATTCCATGTTGGAAAGGGTGGACTTCAAGCTCTGCGCAAAGCCCTGTGCTAAGTTGGAGCTGGACTCCTCCATGATCCTTGACACTGTGCACAGGCTTTCTGGCAGGCTTTCCAGTGCACCAAGCATTTGGTGGTGTACGCCCATCAGCCTTCATCTGAATCCTCTGCAGCAGAACTAGTGAGCAACCTCACCCTCCGGCGAGCTGGCACCTGCGATATCCGTTCCCCCCCCGCCCTGCCTCCTGCACACTTGTGCCCAGTGTCTCACCATGTACAGATCCCTCCTCTATCCTAGCCTCTAAAGTACACGCAGTGTCAGTCTCTGAGCTGGTGGCTGCGAGTGTAAGATCGAGTGATGGTGTCTCTTCATCATCATTGGCTTCTTCCTCTTCCTCCTCTGACTGGGAAGGTTCCAGTTCTTGGGTATCTGAAATGAAAAAGGGACACGGGTTGAGTTACGGTGATGGGAGAGGAGAAAGTCAGAAGAGCGTGCTTACACCATCCGCAGCTTGTGAGTCAGAAGAAATTGTGGGATGTGGGAGAAGTGGGAAGAGAGAAGGAGGATTTGGTATGCAGTGTCCCTCATCATTGATCCCTCCAGCACCACCAGTGGCCATAACCTCAGCAATGCCCCTTCCCATGATGGCCAGCACTGTCTCCTCCAAGGGGGTTAAAACGTGTAGGCGTGCTTGTCCTCCTCCAGCTCTTTGTTGCTGCCTCCTGTTATGCACCACCTTCTCGTGCAAGAAAGAGTGAAGTCTCTCAATGAGCGTCCTGTAATATGTTTGGGTGATGTGGATATCATGGTTAAATAGCTGCCAATGTGAACGGTGAATTGTGGATGTTAGGCTTGCAACAGTGCTAAATGTATGAGGGTGAGGTAAACCATATAATTTGAAGGGTTGAATACTGATTGATGGAGATTGTTGGTAGGTGGGTGGTGACGGTGTGGTGAATTGAGCAGTGGATGAGGCTAGTGGTAGGATATGCCATTTGAAGATTGAACTCATTCACCTTGATACCTCGAGTCAGATCATTGAACTTCTTTCTGCACTGCACCCACGTTCTTGGCGCTATACTTCTCGCATTGACCTCCGCCGCTACGTCCTCCCACTGTCTCCTGAGCAAACGTCTGGAGGGCCTTCTCACAACAACAGCTAAATTACAATATCCTTAACCTTAAAGCAAAAGTGTTCATTTTTTGAGTGCTTATCATTAATGGAGCAATTCCATGGGCCCTCTGAAACTGAATCCAACTAGCAGCCCTTCATTAGTCAATTGGGCAATGAATCCATGAGCTATTTAACTGTGAAGGCCATCAACTCTGAACTTAGCTCTGTTCTCACCGTCCACACAAGCAAGGGCTCACTATGTTCGTGATTGGGACGAAGTAAAACTAAGGCCATTTGGAGCATTACCACTACCTTCTCAGCTGTGGTTAACTAACTCAACATCGACTGGGATAAACCTGCACCTTCTTGGCCTGCATAGTCATTGAGCTATTGTGTGAAGGGGACAAGACCATGTGTGAGATTAGGAAAGAAAAGTGCATCATCACACTGGCATTACACTCACTGCTGTGATATAAGCAAACATTTATTCCTTTTCAAATTAAACCATACAGTCTATGAATGCTGGTTAAAGTGTTTATTAAAGTAAAAATCAAGCAGACAAATGCTTAGTATATTACTATGAACATTGTCAATGTTTTGCTGTAGTTTTGGTAGCCTGAGGCCTTTTACCTCACTAAATGCTGACCACAAGCTTAGAATGAGGTTAAGATTTCCCCTGCATGTTCAGCACAATTGTATTTTGTTCCATTTTCCAAGCTTAGCGAAAGCTTCGACGAGGCTTTCAGCTCTCCCAAGGTTTTACCCTTTGTTCTGTAGACTCAGTACAAAATGTGAATAAGCCAGTCAGCAGAAGCTAAAATTGTTCAATTTCATCATTACTGACAGAATAGCGTAGCACAGACTTGTTTTTCAGTTGTCTTTAACTTCCATACAAATCAAATGCACCTCCCCTTTAAGAAGTGCAGGCTGCCTTTAAGTAGCGCTGTCGGGCCCCCGCTGATGTGTGAAGTCAATGAGCAGTGCAGGTAGCACTGGCTGCACGTAGCAGCCATGTAAAACAGCCAGCAGGTTGAGTGTAATGTGCTGCCTACAGCACAATGAACGGGCACAGGTTAATCGCGTACCGTGATCCCCATTCCCGTTTTTGGAACGTGGAAAGTGCCTTTCTTAATTGCTTGACATCATTAGTCTCGTAAGAGGCGGGCAGAGGTCCTTCCTCTTGCAAAGGTGACCAGGAACTCCCAGAGTTGGTGGGGACCCAGCGTATCTGGGTCAATGCATGTTTGCACGACTTTCTGAAGTAACGGTGCAACTCTGGTGGAACGTTGGAGCAAATTCGGAGCCAAGGAGGGAGAAATTGGTCTGCCTCCATTTTGAGGTGTTGAATGCGGCGCCGCACACGCAGCGCGTGGCCGATCACCATGGCGCCATTGAGCTGAGAAATTAGTCCCCCGTGCCTAATTAACATGGAATAGGTGAACTGTTAACACTACTCATGCTGTTCATTGGGAGCTCGCCTCATGGAGGGCACAGACGGTTCCCGCCACAATTTACTTAAGTGACAAATCAGGCACTGACATGAACAAATTTCAGAAAGGGGTCCAGATCAGCCTAACGATCCTCATTTTAATATTGTAATTGGCTCTATGCAGATATTATGTCGGCGCCCAGGTTGTCTGCAGCAATATGATGACCAATGCACTTCCGCTGTGCGATCAATGACAAAACCTGGCAGTTTCTGGATCTGTTTTGCTTCCAAAAAACAAGTGAAACGAGGTCCAATTTCGTCCCCAAGGTTCTTAAGAAGATACGAAGAGATTAGGAAAAATGATCTTACACAAAGCACAGAGAAAAAGGGATTCAGGCCTTTTCAGTGGGAATTCCTGCAGCAAAGCCCGAGTTGGTCGGGCCAATTGCAGTGAAATGCCTGTACACTGCCAATGGGAAGTGAGAAGGTCAATCTTTTTCCTCAACTCTACCCAATGGGCACTACTACAAACGGAATAGAAGTTATAACTTAATATTCATGACAATGTGTTTGGAAAGTCAAAGAGGCCAGTCACTTTGTGATCAGAACTGTTGGACTGCAGAAGAAAATCAGCACTGCCAGGTGCTGGAAATGAAATTGGCCTTTCAAAGGATTAAATTCTTAAACACAGATGCAAGGGCATTGCAAGCAAAATTGATTTGATTTAGTAACTTTCTCCAAACTGCCAATTTCTTTGGCTGTGGCTTTACTCTAAACCTTATGCCTCACGTTCCGCACAGTTAAAATCCATAGTCTCCACTCAAGCATATGAAGCTCAGTCATCTAGCAAATTTAGATTTTTTTTTTCCATTCTGCCAATGTTCTGACACAATGATAAACAGCCTCTGTTTTTAGTAAAGGTTGGAGAAAGCTCAGTCAATCTACCTTAATTGCTTGAAGCAACTGAACCATAAAAACTGCAACTACAGTGTACCTGGACACACAGGCAATGACAAGGAAAGAACAAAATTTCAGTTTAACCATTAAGGATCGGGGGGACACTTGTGCTGCAAGAATGTGGTGCAGGTGTGCGTCAATTTTAGGAGCAAGTACAGAATGGTCTCTTGGTGTTTATGGGCATGATTTTGACCCCGAGAAGGGAAGGGGGCGGGGGTTCAAATTGCGGATGGGAAACCCGGAAGTACAGGTTTCCCGGAATTCCTTACAATTTTGACGTAAGGATGTCTTTTTTTTGTCGGTTTGCCGTCCGACTGACCGGCCTGATTGACAGGCTGGCCTCAATCGGATGGGAGACCAGGCAGGCAGAGGACGTGTTCAGGTAAGTCTTTGTTTGTATGAATGTGGGGAAGGCATGGGGGGCATGGATGGGCATGGGGGCATGGGTGAGCATAGGTTGACATGGGGCATAGGGCATAGGTCGTCAGTCATGGGGGGAGGGATCGGGGGTCAGTCACGGCAGGGGGTGTTGGGATTGGGGATCATCGTGGGGGTGCGTGATCGTTGGGGGAGAGGATCGGGGTCGGGGGTCCGCGATCGGGGTCGGCGGTCGGGGTTGGGGGTCTGTGACCACTGGGGGGGCGTGAGGATTGGGGATCGGGGTCAGGGGTCCGTGATCGGGGATGGGGGGTCCGCGATTGTTGGGGGGTTGCTGCAGGTGGGCTTGGGGGAAGCACTCCTGCTCCTCCCGGTCCACAAGCTGTTAACCTTGGGGCTTCTCGCCTCCTTTCACGAGACGTAAAAGAGAAGGCCTGGAATCCTGGCCCCCCAGGGTTGAAATCGGAAACTGTAGAAAAATGGTAGCCCGAAGCCTCCTTGAACGGTTTTAAGGCCCGACCTGCCTCCTGGGAGCAGGTTAGTCGCCCACCCCTTATCCCGCCCCGGTGAAAACCGGAAATGGGTGGGTTGGAGGCAGGTCTGAAATGGTTGAAATTTTAATGCCACCCTGCCCCCAACCCACCCGTTTTTCACTGTTAAAATCATGCCCTACATATTTGTTAGTTCCAAGAAACTATTCATCCAAACCAGATCTCCCTTCATTTCAGACGAGGCGGGGGGATAATTCTTACTTTTGGTGCTAGCTAAAACAGCTGATATCGGATGGGCCGCCCATTATGTAACCTGCCTGATTTTTCTTTGCATTGAAGTCAAGGGAAAATCAGACAGGGTGCATAAAATGTATTTGATATCGCCCACAGTACACCAACGCCCAAAGTTAAAATTCAGCCCCTCAGGTCTTTAAAGAATTACATATTTTTATTAATGAAATATCAACAAAAGGCAGTGTCATAGCCCAATGCCACTGTAAATCCCCAGCCTTAGTTGTTGCTTTGACTTCTATTTCATAACCAATGTCTTTGTGATGCCCTGTGAACACACATAACCCCATGTGGAGCAACTGTGATCCCTCATTTATTTGCCGCAATTACAGCTTGTACAAATTGTTCCTCTATACCATTACTGCTTTATTATCCTGAAAAGGGACAATACCTGCAACACAGTCTGTAGTTTATTCACTGAAAGAAAGACTTGTATTTATGTGACGCATTTTACAACCTCAGGGCGTCCCAAAGTGCTTTACAGTCACTGAAGTACTTTTTTGAAGTGTAGTCACTGTTGTTACGTAGGAAATGCAGCAGCCAATTTGCACACAACAGGGTCCCACAAACAGCAATGTGATGGTGAATAGATAATCTGTTTTTGCGATGTTGGTTGAGAGATAAATATTGGCCAGGACACTGGGGAGAACTCCCCTGCTCTTCTTCGAAATGGTGCTATGAGATCTTTTACGTCCACGTGAAAAGGCAGATGGTGCCTCGGTTTAACGCCTCATCCAAAAGGCAGCACCTCCAACACTCCCCTGGAGTGCTAGACCAGATTAAATGTTCAAGTCTCTGGAGTGGGACTTGAACCCATGACCTTCTGACCCAAAGGCAAGAGTGCTACCACTGAGCCAAGGCTGGCAAGACTGGTTACACAGTACTAAAATAAAATGAAACTTACAGTACTATTTTAGCTGTCAACAGCATTATCGTGTATTTTCCCTTTAAACTGCAGCACACCAATTCTACAGCACAATTGCACATCCAATACCATAGAAAGAAAATAGGGGAAAAGAATCATTCTTGTTAGGAATTATTCAATATATTTTAGTCGATAGCAAATTAGCAGAGAGTTTTAGGTAGTTATTCAACCTTGTAGTTCTGCTGATGTACATGAATTGTTTGAGTTTTGCCCTCACAGTTTATGATGTCATTGGAACTGCTCATTCTAATTCTAGTCCTGTTGGCTGCTGACAATTATCTATTATTTCATTTAATTATGACATTTAATATTGTCGGTGGCACACAGAAGATATGAGAACAAAAAGGAGACTGCAGTAAGCAATTCCAATGTGCGTGACCATACATTACAACATTCTGTATGAGCAACTTAAAACACTGCACCCACTCGAAGACATGTGGGGCAGTGCGCCTCAGAAACCAATGGAAATTAAACAGAAAATATACAGTGCAGGAATTGCTCACACTTTGTCATCGTCAAAGCACATCAAGAAAGTAATCTTAATTTATTTACAAAAGCACGGTGCAATGATACCAACCCAAAATAATATAATTGGTGTTAGGTAAAGAAAATGATGTACAGAACAAAACAAAGTTTACTTCATAGCGAAATCAGTATTCTTTAAGGGAGGAAGTTTACCCAGAGAGTGGTTAGAATGTAGAACTTGCTACCACAAGGAGTCGTTGAGACCAATAGCATAAATATATTTAAAGAGAAGCTGGATAAACACATGAGGAAGAAAGGAACAGAAAGGTTACTCTGATAGGGTTAGATGAAGAGGAGTGGGAGGAGGCTGGTGTTGAGCATAAACACCGGCATGGACCAGTTGAGCCAAATGGCCTGTTTCTGTGATGTAAATCCTATGTAAGTGATAAATGATAATGCCATAAGATTTTACAGCAGTAGATGCACACTCTCTGAATGCAACATATCATAACAGAATCATATTTATTTCATTATAATTCAGAACATGGGTCGGAAGTACGGACTGGGTGGTGGCTGATCTGGGCATCCTTGTGTTAAGTTAATTGTCAAATGTCGTCGTTGTCAACTACAGTTAATGATGGAGTTGTAAAATATGAGTAGGTTGTTCCATGAGTAAGCATCTTGGCATTTGCCACCAATACGACCTTCGCAATACATTGGAGAGAACAAACAGCCGATTTCTTCTCCCTTCAGGTAAATTTTGCGCATGTTGAGGTGAGGGATGTCACTGATATTAATAGAACCCTTTCTCCCGATGGTAGCCAGATCAGGTACAGTGCAGCCCAAATGCACAGTGAAACTCCCTGAGCACTACCCCATTATTGAATCATACAGCACTGAAGGATGCCATTCAGCCGACCGTGCCTGTGCCGGGTCTTTGAACGAGCTATCAATTAGTCTGACTTGCCCGCTTTTTCCCCATAGCCCTGCAATTAATTTTCCTTTTCAACTATATATCCAATTTCCTTTTGAAAGTTATTATTGAATCTGCTTCCACCACCCTTTCAGGCAGTGCATTCCAGATCACACCAACTCGCTGTGCTAAAAAAAAATGCTCTTCATCTCCCTCCCGGTTCTTTTGCCAGAGATAAAAAGAAAAATAACAAATTCTGAAATAAAAGCAGAAAACGCTGTAAATATCCAACATCTGAAAGAGAAACAAAGGTTCGTATTTTGGGTGAAACTTGATTCCTAAGCCGACTAGCCCATTGGTCTGTACTGAACCTAAAACAAAAGAACATCTACTAGCCCATTGGTCTGTACTGAACCTAAAACAAAAGAACACCTACGACTTGTACCTGTGAAGCAATTCTATTTTGCACACCAGCCATTGTTAAGTCTTTTCTAAGTACGAATGTTGATTAGTCTGGTATGGTTTTAAGTCTGCAGCATTATAAGTCACTTTGTGTTGTTGACCCAACGAGCATGGTCCTGACACCCCAAATTCATTTCATTTAGAACATTACAGGCATTAAAAAGAGCACACTTTGAAACTATCAGTTTTGTCCAGATGAGGATCCTGCTGGCTGGAGGATTTAACTCATACTTTGCAACTTTCAGGATGGAGTTGCAATTCTGCACTTAAATACAATCACGTTGGAACTGCTGAATGCCAAGGATCAAGTTAGTTCTAAAATTGTGTCCTCTTTTCCAATGTCATGTTCTTTATTACCTTGCTTTTATCTGAGAAAATAAAATTTTGGGTCAAAAAGCAATGGACATTAGTGACGGTGAAACATCTTTCACTAGCAAAGGGAACCATGCATTCATCACCCGTAGGAGGCCATGTGCACAGTGAGTCCACCACAGCTGGATGATCCAAATAAAAATCCTTCCATTGTCCCTGATGTCTAGCAGTGAGTTGATAAATAGGTGACATAAACCTTTAGTACAGTGAATTACAGAAAGTAAATTCAATATACAGTGCATGTTATGTTGTATTATATCGTAAATTATAGCTTATCATGACCCAGAAACAATGCTGGCAAAATAATAGGACTTTGGGTCAGCAGGTTTCATGAATATTTGTCCAACCTTTTAAAAAATGAAATTTATTTCCTTATTATCATAGTACACCACTGCTGAGTGGTGTAAATATATTACCGGTAAGGAGGAGAAACTGTGAGTTTAGCGGTTAGGCCTTTCAATCCAGATGTCACTTATTTAACTATTTTGGCAGATTCTTTCGTTTGGTCTAAAATCAAGAACAAGTACGGAATAGATAAAGGATATTTGATCCATCCATTCTCTCTCCTCCCCACATCACGTGCAATTTGCACTATCAAGGGCTCTGCCTAACTCACGCAAGCTCTATCTAGCTTCAAGTAAACCTCAAAAGACAAGATACCATTCTGGATATTCCACAACTCTCAAAGGTAATCGAACAAAACTCCAGAAGATCCAACATTTCTGTTGACTCGAACCTTCAAAATACTGGTTCAAATTGAATAGCCGTTATGCGTGTATATTTTCTATTCCTCTCAGCAATTTAGAGGCCTAAATTAATCCTCATGTTTCCAACTAAAACAAATTCAATTCAATGTGTTTCTCTTCATAACAGGAGTAAGTTATCAACGGCGAGATCAGCATGTTAGACGGCGAAATTCACGGTGTACATCGTTAATCTCGCCGTTGCAGGAAAATCTGAGCCAATAATGCCTGAAATTTCAGATTCCAAAATAGCAGTGCTGGTCAAGCTCTGAAGAGATTCAGGAAGAGATCTCTCGCCTGGACACTCCAGGCACATGTCAGGAGTGCTAGAAACCTCTAATGCCCAAGGGATCTTTTAAATCCACCTGAGCAAGCAGATGGGTACTCAATTTAACGTCTCTTCTGAAAGACGGCACCACCGACAATGCAGCCTTCCCTTAACACTGCACTGAAGTGCCAGCCTAGATTATGTGCTCAAGTCTATAGTGGGGCTTGAACTCAAAACATTCTGACTATGAGACGAGTGTCACCAACTGGGTCAAATTGATACTTAATGTCTTTTGTTATTGCTGTGGGGTTTCAGTTAATGCTAGTACTGGGTAAATTACAGAAAAATTTGAAATGATTTTATCTTAAAGAAGGACAAAGTTCCACTCGGGCTCTACCAGTCTTCCTCTGAACCCCAAGGAAATGGGAAGGACCTGGTTACATCAGGTGTCTGCCGTTTCCACACGTTTCTGGTTGCCTTATAAGGGGCAGAACTTCTCTCCATCCCTTGCAAGGCAAATGACAGCCCAAGGATAGGGGCTCCCTACACCAAGAGTTCCTGCTCCTGGCCCTGGATGGGGATTGGCATATGCGACAGCTGGGAGGCCAAGTGGGGCATGTGGGCCTCACCAGTGACCCCCGAAGATGGAATTGTTTTTTTTATTTTTCTGGGTCTGCCACATTGCTCGGGGGCCGATCAGAGAAATATTAAGATCGGAGGGTGGAGGGGGGTCCGGATATCCCACCCCCCACAGGCAGGCAGTCAATTGACTATCCACTAGATTAGGGCAGGCAGGTCCCAAGTGGCACATCTGCCCTTTGTCCCCATACAAATGAGATGTCCTCCCACCGATGCCACAAACCCTGGCGGGGGTCAGAGTTGGAGGGCACTGGCAGGCACAAGTGCCAAGAATGCCATGCGTGGAATTTTGGGGCTGGCACCTTACTGATTTGGTGACTTGTGAGCTGATAATATGTTGGAGAAAGATTCTGAGAGGGTTAACGCACTTTAATGAAATCTGAACTATGAAACATTAACTCGCACAACAAAACAAGAATTGAAAAAACAGACTTAATTATAAATAACATAACAGGCTTCAAAGAAGTGCATCCCAGTCGCATGCTTGAAGCTATTTGTTATTTTCTCCATTTTTGATCGATCGCGTTCATTTTAATAAAATATGAAGAGAAAACGTGATGTTGAATGAAATATTTAGCATTCTGGACAATTCTATGTATCTATGATAAACGCTCTCCCTTTATGATGAATAAATAAATTGGAAAATAGATGTTTTATAATTAGCAAAATGAAAAATAAGGTGTTTGAGTAATGAGCAAGTCTTTTTCATTAAAACCATTTGACTAGACCAGGCTTAAAACTGATTACAATGACTGCACCGGAAAGTATTCTCTCAGAACAATGTACAAAATTGAAGAAAAACGCTAAGAATTTTTTGGAGTTCCTTGTGCATTAAATTTTGAAAATTTTAACTGACAAATGTCCAATGCAGGACTGAGGGAGTGCTGCACTTTCGGAGGTGCTGTATTTCGGATGAGACGCTAAATAGACATTAAACTCTGCCCTCTCAGGTGGACGTAAAAGATCCCATCGCACAATTCGAAGGACAGCAGGTTAGTTCTCCCCAGTGCCCTGGCCAATATTTATCCCCCAACCAACATCACCGAAACAAATTATCTGGTCATTATCACTTTGCTGTTTGTGGGGACCTTGCTGTGCGCAAATCAGCTCCCGCGTTTCCTACATTACAACAGTGACGACACTACAGAAGTACATCATTGGCTGTAGTGTACTTTGGGATGTCCTGAGGTCAAGAAAGGTGCTATATAAATACAAATCTTTTTTCTTTTACTAAAACAAAATACTGTGGAAATCTGAAATAAAAACAGAAAATGCTGGAAACATTTTTCTTTCTTTCTTTTATTTGTATTGGAGCACTTACAAGTCATTTGATCTGGAAAATTGTCTTCAGTTAACAGTGTGCAGAAGTATAGTGAATGGTTTAATAATCCCTGCCTTTAATCTGCTAAATTTTCATATGCCGCATTTTGATAAACAATAAATTCAAAACACAGTAGCAGTCGTTGGAAACCCATTAAATATTATAGTTGCAGTACTGTATCCAGAACACCAAATCTCCAGGAGTTAAATATACCAACATTACAGAGAGGGAGCATTACTCTTCAAAGATGTTGGTGCCCCATATGCAGTATGAGTCATAGTTTTTAAAAAACTATTTAGAAATCTAGGTGAAGAGCTAAGGCTCACAGCGTGAGACAAAAGAGATGAGGTAAATCAAGAAGTTGTTGTTGAAGCCTGTAGATTGTAGGGGGAAGGGAAGACTGTGGAAGTTAAGGAGTTTCACAAACTTTGGGAGTGACAATACTTCAGGAATGAACCATTTTCAGGCAAAGCAAGAAATACCAGCTTCACTACATGGAGGAGATGTATTATAAACAGGGAATGAGGCATGACTTAAGAAAGGATCCACTAGATGTTACAGTGATACACAATACCTAACCTTATCACTGTCCCAGTCTGATTTATTGTTTCTCATTATGCATCGTACTCTGACTTCCTGATAGCAATACTGTTTCATCCTGCTATAACGTACACCAGGTAGGATTTGACTGTGTTGTAGAGTTGTTGCAAGTGGCTTAAGGTCTGGCAAGCATATCTTTCAATCGTCCCACCTCAGGTTGGGGCTTTCTTTCCGGCACAACTCATTACTGGGAGCCAACAGCACTGAACAGAATCCACCGATGACAGGGTCCAGTACTGCCCCTGCTAATCCTCAATCTAAGCACTCAGTACTGGACCCTAGATTTATTAAGACACTACATACCACCTGGTCAGCCTACTAGCGATACATCTAAATAAAACTGGGAAAGGCAGAGCCCATTGATACTTGAGGAGGGCTGCTTACAAAGCATCTGACTATCAATGCAATATTTAATGAATAAAAGCAGCCGATGAAATCATCAGTACTTTACAACCATTAACAACAAGCATGACCTGCAATTATTGTAGCACCTTTAACATAGTAAAACGTCCCAAGACGCTTCACAGGAGCGTTACAGTCAAAATTTGACACTGGGCCACGTATGGAAATATTAGGACAGCTTGGTCAAAGAAATAAGTTTTAAGGAACATCTCAAATAAGGAGAGAGAGGTGGGGAGGGAATTCCAGAGCTTAGGGCCTAGACAGCTGAAGGCACGGCTGCCAATGGTGGAGCAAGGAAACCGGGGATGGACAAGTTTGTTTTTAGCTGTTTTGCTGGATTGCAGCCAATGCACATTGTTAACAAGGTGAGGTCATGACCTTTACATATTTTTTTAAGCGACAGATACTTTTCCACCACCCAACGAATCAATTCAGATGATTAATTTTAAATAGCAGCTCTCCGATGTCTTAATTGTTGAGTGCACTCTCTGTTGTGCAAATGAGCAGTTGATCAACTAGGCCTCAGGGTGGTACTGAGTTAGCTAATCTTACTTGGGGCTTTGGTAGGATGCTACAATTGGCCTAAGTACTGCTGGGGTAGGAAAAGGGGCGAAAAGAAATCATGCCGGGGACCTTGCTCCTGATTACTGTCCAGCGGTACAAATTAGATGATTCAACTTTCACGGTCAAACAGCCTGCAACGCTCAATGCATGTGGTGAGGAACTGGAAGATGGATGGTGGTTATCGGTAACCCAGTAAGGAGTCTCCATCTTCAGAATACGATGGGGGTGGGGGGGTGCGAGGAGGGGGGTGGGGGAGAGGGGGAAGTGCCTTGGGAAAAGAAAACAAATAGAACATTAATTTAGATGTGCACACTACGCCTCTTCATGTCCTTTGGTGCGCTGTACAGCTTCACAATAAAAGCAATCAATCAGGCAGTAGACTGAGCCTGTCATGCTTCAGAAAGTGCAACAAAACACCACTAAGCGTTTGATTTGTCATTCATTATTGCTCTACTTGTGGGCCTTTTGTGACATACTCATTTTTCTTTGGATCAATTTGCCCTGTTTAAAATTCTTCTACAAATATTCTCGCCTCCAACATTCTGGGAAAAAATTACGGAGTCAACCCCTTCTGACTCATCTCTTTTCATTAAATCATAAAATATATAACCTCAAAGCAGAGATATTGATTTATTCTGAATAAAAAATGCCATGCGTCTTTCAGGCCTTAGGCTGGAATGAACAGTATAATCTTTACAGAAAAGAAACACATTCCCAATATATTGTGACTTAATTAATATGTTAATATATATACTTAGAGGACTTCCTGTGGCATTGCTCGTAGGACTTGTTTGATAACAGGACTATGTGGTGTAAGCAAGAATGTATTGTTAAGTTGGGATATTTAACTCTTGTGAATAAAAGGAATGTTGGTTGAAAAAATTAATGTAAAATAGAGTAAATGATGGAGAGAAATGATTTAGAAATTGAAATTCAATTAACTTAAGTAATTGTAAAACAAACCAAAATCATACATATATGTATATATATATATATATGTTTTAAGCATTCAGGAATTGAGGTAAAGTAAATTCATGTGAATTATATAAAATTGTATTTTAAAAGGTATTTACATGTGTTATGTATAAATATGTATATTCACATAAAACATTTTTCAGAATAAATATTTTTTATAGAATATGTATTTGACAGTGCAGCACCCACTCAGCACGGCCCTAAGGTGTTAGCCTAGATTATGCACTCAAGTGCCTAGAGTTGGACTACCACTGAGCCACGGCTGACACTGAGTGACAACAGAGCAAGTGGGAAGGGAGGATACAGGGGTTGGGCGGGTAGTTCAAGGTGTGAGACTATGCCGTTGTGTACTAAAAATGTAACAAGTATCAAAGAACTGTTTTATGCAATGTATGTAATCTGAAATGCATTTATTATGTAACCACATGTAATGTATTAATCATACATTTATATTAACCACCTTTATTTTAGGTAACCACATTTATTCAGGATATTAAAGTAGTTAGCTTGGACGATGTGTATTTAAACCCCACAGTTCACACTTTGTTTGAGTTTCATAGACATAGAAGAATGTGGCATGTCTGGAAAAAGGCAACCTACATTCTCCAAAAGAGATAAGGAGAACGTTAAGTGTCTTGCCATTGTCTAGGACATGTTGCTGTTATCGGCCTAATCTCCTCATCAAGTTGATAACATTAAGTCGGCGCAATCGGCTGGGATCTTTTCATCAAATTGATGATGTTAAGTCTGGCCTCTTCATCAAATTGATGATGTTAAGTCAGCATACCACATGATCTTCAGCTAACAGGGTATAAAGATCCAAGGTGGTGGGGGCCAAGAGGACTGCAAGAGGCGAGAGGCCAAGGCACAAGCTCTCCCAGCGTGGAAGTGGGGAATATATCTCCAGTTTCCATTCTGTAAATTGCTGCTTAAATACTAAGTATTAAACTGTTCTTTGCAATAAAGTACTTGCCACTCTAAGCAATTGGTGTCAACTCGAATCTTTCGGAACTGGGAAGTAGGTAATGGAGCAGGGGCTCCCCAAGAGATCATAAACCCTATTCTCAATAAAAGGGGAAGGTGTAGGGTTAGTGATGGGAGTGAGAGAGTGGTCGGCTATAATTAAATTGCCCCTTTCAAGTCAATGTGAAATGGTTTCAGGTACGTATCAACATGTTAGTGCAGTATAACTGGGGAGCCAAATTCTAATCAGAGGCATCTTCCAGGAGGCCTTGTCACATCACTTAGGTTTCCTAACAGATGTGGCAACAGTCCAGTCTGCTGGATCTCCTGAGCATTTTCTAAACTTGGCATTGAGTCTTTTTAATATTATAAGAAAGTGGATGCAGCCACCTGTACTGTCCTGACATGAAACAAGAGCCACTGGATGAGCTAGGTTCTGTACATGCTTGTGAACATGCATGGCGGGCAATTTGTGAGTCACAATTAGGCACTTCTCACTCAACAGATACTGGTCTAAGACTGGCAACGTAGTAGAGCAGTAGCTTAAACTCACTTTGTACTCGCCAGAGATTGATCTTGTGTTAAATTTGTTCTCACTGCCTTTCCCTCGTTCTTTACCATTACACTCGTACAGAGTCCAATTTCCGCCTCTTGGGGAGTGCAATTCTTGATACAGTTGAGAATATTTTTACTGCCCTTGCAGAGATTTTATTACAGTTTAAGTGCAGAATACAAACTTTATTTTTAATCAGTTCACTGTGTGGACAGGTTGGGGATGAATAAAAATTGGGTTAAGTAGCATCTTTTAATTTCTTCTTATTGTTATAAGTCTTCAAACCCCAGTAAGCATAATTTTTAAAATCCCTAAGTAGTTTTTTAAAAAAATGCTGTTTCTTTGAGTGGATAAGAAGAAACCTTTTGAAACAATGCCAATTATTTTTGAATTCCATGTGCCTTTTGGAAGAATTCCCAACGGCTAACAAGTGAAACTGAAGTAATTTTAAGAGGGGAATATAAAACCAAAGAAAAATAAACAGAACTATCCAAATAAAAAGATTCTGAGGAGAATCTCTGGAACCTCCTCCAGCTCTACAACCCTCCGAGATCTCTACGCTCCTGCAATTCTTGGGTCTTGCATATCCCCGATTTTCATCGCTCCACCATTGGTGGCCCTGCTCCAGAATTCCCTCCCAACACCTCTCTGCCTCTCTCGCCTCCTTTAAGACATCCTTAAAACCAACCTCTTTGACCAAGCTTTTGGCCACATGTCCTATTATCTCCTTATGTGGCTTGGTGTCAAATTTTGTTTGATACCGCTGCTGTGAAGCGCCTTGAGGCATTTTACTACATTAAAGGCGCTATATAAATGCAAGTTGTTGTTGAAAAAAATCGATTTGGAAAGTATAAACAACTGGCCTGATACCACTGGTTGATGTTAAAGATACGAACATATGAAAATGTCGGGCTGAAAAAGACCATCAAGTCTGCCCCACACACATGCCTGGACCATCATGATCAGATACTTCCTAATACCTCACAGCCATGTAATCTCCTGGGAGAGGCAAACAAACAGAGAAACACCCAATGCCGATAATGGAAAAAATTCTCTGGAAAATTCCTCTCCGACCCCCTCGGTCATCGAAAACAGTCCAGGAGATCACTTTGACCGTGCATAAAACATTGGCCCAGGATTTGCGATCTCAATAACGATGAAGCTAATGGCGCTCGCTGGTATTTCTGCGCAAATTGTACAGCAACTTCAGGCGAGGGCAGTTGTGCGGTCAAATGCGGAAATCCAAACGTTGCTGTCCGACATGTGCAGCTCTGCCATTAGCTTCGCGAAAACGGCATCTCACCGTCTGTCTCTGCACTGAATGGTGTGCAGTTCCTGTATTTGTGTGATAGATACGAACTAAGTGAAGTCATTTCAAGTCTAAATACCCTTTTAACAATGTGATAAGCATTAATTACTGCCAGCCAACCTCTCTGGCACTGAAAATTAACTATTACAAGTGTGGAGTCTCATTCCTTCAGGTTTTAACTGTTGTTGGAGATTTTTTTAAAAATTTAAATTAAAATTTTTTTTTAAACTTTTTCTTCCTGTCTCTATTTTCTCTCTCTCTTAATCCAATCTTTCTTATCCTCTCTATTTCTCTTTCTGTACCTGATTTAACATTGAATTCACCCCCTCTAACTCACACTTCTTTCTCAGTCATTCCACTGTTAATTTCACAACCCTTTAATCTGATTGGCTAAGGAGATACACAGTGCGCGAAATTGGGCCGTGTAGCACCCGTTGTTTCGGCGCTATGCGTCCTCTTGAAGTGCCAAGATGGCGTCTTGGCTGCGCACGCATGTTTCTAGCGTGACGTACGCCGGACGCCATCTTGGTATAGGCAGTAGCGCATGCGCAAATGCCGAACGCCGGCAGGGTGTAAAGTGAGGAGAAAATGGATACAATCAGTGTGCAACGCTGATTTAAAGTGATAGACACCATTTTAGCAATTAACACTCAACTCAACGAACAGTCTTAACCACGACCATCTGAACATGTCTTAAGAGTGCCTGGAGGACCCCCCCACCAGTGCTATTTAAAGGGACCATGCAGAATTTACAGATTAGTTGCAGGATTATTGCTTCTGGCTGCTGATGCATTTGTAACTGTTTCTGAATACTAGGAACATTGCCTAACTTTTAGAGCCAGGACATGCAGGAGCGAAGTTAGGAAATGCTTCCATACGCAAAGGGTGGGAGAGATTTGGAACGCTCTTCTGCAAACGGCAGTTGATGTTAGCTCAATTGTGAATTCTAAATCTGAGATTGATAGATTTCAGTGAACCAAGGGTATGAGGGATATGGGGCTAAGGTGGGTATATGGAGTTAGGTCACAGATCAACCATGGTCTTATTGAATGGTGGAACAGGCTCGAGGGGCTAAATGCCATTGCCACTTGCTGCCTCTTGATATGCGCCACCTTCTCCTGCAAGAAAGCGGGATGTGTGTCTGGGTGATGTGCCTGTCATGGTTGAATAGCTGCCAGTGTTTGTGGCCTGTGAGTTGTGGGTGGGTGACTTGAAACAGTGGTAATGTGTAAGGGTGAGAGGAAGCATCTGATTTGCAGAGTTGAGTACTGATGGAAAGAGTTTGTTGGTATGTGGGTGATGGGGGTGTAGGTTGTGGAGCAGTGGATGCAGCTAGTGGTGCAATTAGTAGGAGACGCCACTTGACAGTTGACCTCACTCACCTTGACCACTCGTGCCAAAGCATTGAACTTCTTCCTGCACTGCATCATGTTTGTGGTGCTGTGCGCCTGGCATTGGCTTCGTCCCCGGCTGTCTCCCACTGCCTTTTGGGCATATGTCTGGAGGTCTCTTGCCTTGCTCCCCACCGCCCCCCCCCCCATGGATATAGGATGTCCTTCCTTCTGTCCACCTCTTGCACCAAGGCCTCTTGTGCATCAGCAGAGAACCTTGGTGCACATACTCTCGCAGGCATGGTACAAACTCAGATCGGCAAATTCGTGACGTCTGGCATGCAGATTGGAGGATGTGGGGTTTAGTAGTGTGCAACCTTTATTCAATGTTTTAACATAACTCATCAGATTGTAAACATAGGGATGGGACCTGCATCTGCATTTTACGTGTGCGATGTCTGATCTCCGTTCAGACTCCGTGCAGAAAGCGGACTGTTATTTTTACCGGCTACCTTTAAGAGATTTTAAGAGACATCCTCCCTTTAAGAGATTGGGGCTTCCCCTGCGGGTGGAAAGTGCGCATTCCCTTGAATCCTCATGTCAGACCTAGTTTTTAATGCTGCTATCAGGTAAGTCCTCAGTCCGAACAAATGTCTCGTCCTGCCTGCGCAGGAAACATGGGGCCCGGGTTAATCATGGATCGCGATACCCATGCCCGGTTTCCGGCCCTATCCAATTTAACCACCACAGTTTCTTGCCCTGTTCACACAGATCCCAGATGCTCTGTAGAGGACGCTGCACCACTGCCATCTCCCACTTACAGCAACTTGTGGGGGAAAATATCATAGAGATTAAACAGGCAAGGACAAGCCTAACTAACAGAGGGCCCCGTTCGTTGACCGGCTACTGCAAATTCTGGACCATTATGATATATTTTAGCTACTAAAAACACAATAAGCTCGAAACACATTTCAAGCCCACAATCCTCCCCACTTAAAGGATTTTTTTTGATTCTGCGTTATCATTTTCATCAGTATTTCATTAGGATTTTATACACTCATACACAAATTAAAATAATATTTGAAATTCTTAAACTTTAGATTCAGTGCTTAATGATGAAACTCGAAAGTGTGGTATAAAGGGGTGGAGGACACATGTACAAAATTCCCAAGCCTCAAGCAAGCTCAGAGATCAAATAAAAGCTTTTTCTCACATGATTGTGGGCAATGTGGAAGAGACTCCCAGAGATTTTTCTTATTATTATTTGTTCATGGGATGTGGGCAGTGCTGGCAAGACTGCATTTATTGCCCATCCCGGCTGCCCAGGGAAGGGGGTGGTGGTAATGGGCCTACTCCTATACAAGGGAGTTGATTCATGGTTAATTAAAACCTTTAAAAGGAAACTGGACTGATCTCTGTTGAGAAGGGAGATTGAGAGTTATACTGAAATTAATAATACTGCTTGATATTTTTTCATTAGAGGTAGGGGAAGGAACTTAGCTTAAAGTAACTTTAACCATGCTTAAAGTATGGTATCAGCAGGTGGTTATGGGGGGAAGGGAAAGTTCCCTGATAGAATAATCATAGAAGAACTCTGCAAGGAAAATAAACCCGTTTAATTCACTGTTAATTCTCCTCCAGGAATGCCTACCTTGAAGAAGTTCTGCTCTTCTCTCCAATGGGGTTTCCCTTTGTTTCTTTTACACTGCTCACCTTCATTACTTTCTGTTCTCATGTTTCTCCCATTATCGCCTCCTTTTGCCTTGCACCATCAACCTTGTTGTCGTTTAATCACTCCTGCCCTCCACCCTATCACAGACTTCCTTTTTGTTCATTCCCTGCACCCCCTCTCCCGTTCCCTGGCTCTGTATTTGCTTAAGAACTGTTCATCTCTAACATCATCCAGTTCTGATGAAAGGTCATCGGCCTGAAATGTTAACACTGTTTCTCTCTCCACGGTTGCTGCCTGATCTGCTGAGCATTATCCAGCATTTTCTGCTTTTATTTAAGGACTCTGCAAGGAGAGGCTTGGTGGGTCAAATTGTTCTTACTCATTCCGGATTTTTATATTTTTATTCAGCTACATGTAATGATAAAGGCAAATACATAAAAAATCTTTACACTGGGATGAGGTAGTGCTAAGAACCTTATTGCAGTGTTCCATGACAGCCTTTATAGCTCCTTGGCACCCACAATACCACTGAATTCTGACTTCCATCTGTACCTCAGTGACCATAGGATCTGAAGTTCATCTGTGAGGTAAAAATTCAAATCAATGTAAAACAAGAAGCTCCCCCCATGGCTCAGTGAGCTTATCCAGTCAGTGGGTTAGCTACACAGAGCAGGAAGGTCC
The DNA here is from genome assembly GCF_035084215.1 of Heptranchias perlo. Classification (NCBI taxonomy): domain Eukaryota; kingdom Metazoa; phylum Chordata; class Chondrichthyes; order Hexanchiformes; family Hexanchidae; genus Heptranchias; species Heptranchias perlo. Next base: position 10,013,185 of record NC_090355.1, on the reverse strand, counting down.
CAGGTTTGACCCCTGGTCTGTGTTGACTATACTGTTCTTAGCTGGCACAGTGGTTGGAGCACCATAACTGGCCTCAGTTCCCCCTGGGTTAATGAAGAGGAAAACACCTTTGTTTCTGCTTCTGATTGCTATGCAGCAACCCCTGCTGGCATGTGTGTATTGAATGTCAGGTAAGAACATGATCCAGCTTGGTTGTGGTGTTCCCCCGTGGTCAAATACCTTTCCAAAGTAGATGAATGTGGAATGGCGACTTAATCGAGATGCCAGAGATCTGGTTCCTGTGGAACCATCCCCCAGCAGGAGTCTTCAGGACAAGGGTGAGGAGAAAAGAAACATAACAGCTGACAATAAGAAAGAAGAAGAAAAAACCTTGCATTTCAATCGCGCCTTTCACAACATCAGGACGTCCCAAAGCACTTCACAACCATTGCAGTACTTTTAAAGTGCAGTCACTGTTGTAATGCAGGAAACACGGCAGCTAATTCACATACAGCAAGGTCCCACAAGTAGCAATGGAATAAATGACCAGATCATCTGTTTTCGGTGCTGGTTGAGGGATAAATGGTGGCCAGGACACTGGGGTGAACTCTCCTGCTCTTCTTCGAATAGTGCCCTGGAATCTTTTACATCCACCTTAGAGGGTAGACAGGGCCTTCATTTAACATCTCATCTGAAAGAGAGGCTAAACACTCAGTGGGTAAGAGTTCAATTTGCAGATAAATTCACACTTTATATTGTCAACATATTCCGAATAGTCTGTTAACTGGTGTATAATGTAGAGCCGTTCTGGAGTCCCTTAGCATCAGTTCATTTTGTGGACGAGCTGCTTATCCATTGTATGAGAGCTCTACATTCATCACCATTGCCAAATGCTGAAGTAACAAGGTGTCATTTACTATGCTTAACAATATTCACAAACTAAATTAATCTAATATAGTTTCACATTTCATCAAGTACCTTCATCACAAATAATAAAAATAATAATTTCTAACAAGCAGGTGCTGACATTGGTTTCAGGCTATCAGAAACATTGAAATCTGGCCCATGTAGCTGACAAATTCAATTACTGGGTATTGCAAAACCAGTTTTCTTAGTTCCAAGTTATGTCTATCAGGTGAGACTTTCCATGTCTCCGACAAAATGGAATTCCATCAAACGTGGCATATTTATACCCCAACAGCTCCCTAAAAGGTAATTACGCTAAAGCTCTTGAAAATAGGATTCCTGTCATTCACTGTCACTAACATGTATTACAAGTCGTTTGCTCTAAATATTTTCTATTGCCAAGACGTTTACTTTCATTATAGATTGTACAGGCTGTCCATCACGCTAGTAGATTGTATAATTTCCATTACAGCTAACCGTACATGATGCCCGCAGGTTAGGCGCAGAGCAATGCATTACCAGTTGGCGCAGCATAAAGGAATCATGATTTCTGCCTGGAAACCGGGCACAGACATGCATGATGTACCGCCTGTGGTAACAAACCAGCTGGACAGTGAGGACTGGAATTCCTCTCTATTGAGAAAGATGCCAGGCTGGTGATGGGGAGCACGCAAGGCAATGCGAGTGCGAAGCATGATGAAATGACCACAACAGCAATTGGAATACTGCAAGCGGAGATTTGAAAGGAAGAATAAAGAACTGATACACTGCGTAATGTGCTTATTTAGTATTTTCACTTCAGATGTGCAGCAACCAACAACGTATGATTCTAGTGAGGACTTCAGCCACAGACATTGGAGATATCACAAAGAAACTTGCCAAACATTGGATACTACAGGATACTTGCATTATGCTTTGACTAACTCAACATGACCTCAATATTTCTTAAATATCACTGTTATTACTGAGAAAGGTGATGTGAATGGCCAAGGTACTTAATGCAGGAGACCACCAAGGTTAAAAAGAACAGGAGGTAAAACAATTCGTATTGCTTGTGTGAGACCAAACTTGGATTTTAAAAGCATTTAGGTTGTAGGAGAATGGGAAGAGGAAAGGAAGTAGGGTGTCCTGTAGCGCTGAGGTTCTGGGAACAAAAGAGCAGAAGCAGTCGTGTTTTTTTTAACACAGTGAGGATTCAAGTGGATAGCAATATCATTTTGAGATAGCAAGAGAAGATCTATGCAACCTCAATGATTATGATGTTACTAAAAAAAAATCAAAAATTATTGAATTGCCCTTTAAGTTTCTCTGACAAATCATTTCTGTCCAGCTATTTGTCAATCAGCAAAATAATAACAGTAAATAAATGTGAAATACAAAGGACAAATTGGTTTTGGAACTAAATAGATGTTGGCTACTTTATTCCAAACATTCAAAACATATCTGGGGTCAAGTCATACCGTGCAATATTAATAACAAATGGATTACCACATTAACCATGAAATCCCTTTGTCTACCATCTGAACTAAAATTTTAACCTTTTGGGTTATTGCCTGCATTAAAGTGGTGAACAAAGAAATTTCATACAAATGTATTAAGACATTAGTTATTAACATATCAATATAATTTCCTAATATAATGCAAAGTATTGCTGTATTGAAATATGCATTATGATATTGCATAGCGCTATTTCAACCCAGTGATTTTTTTTCTCTACTTGGCATTACATACAAAAGATTGCCTCCTTGATCATATTGAACACTATTATCTCTTATTGAATATGAACCCAGATATGCTGGAGTTTGGCTATCATTTTCTCCCCCATTTGAAGACAGCTTGATGGTTGCTGGGCAAAGATGAAGGGAAACTGAAACCTGATGTGTCAGACTATGACAACCCATTGCCTTTCAAAAGAATTGGAACATGCGATCTGGAAGCTGTTTAAGAAGCTTTAGACTTAGTCAGACAAATGAAGTAATATGATCTGAGCCTCATAGGACTGAGTGAAGTGTTCAGAATGTGAATGGGCAAGCTATTTCCTGCAACACATCCAATTCCTGTATTTTGAAATGACATCTCAAATATTGCACCCCTGTTCAAAAATATAAAAAAGGAAAGAGACAAGCAAGTAACTAGAAAGCTAGCCTCATGTCAGTAGCAGGAACACTATTAGAGAGTATTATAAAGGATAATAGTGAACAGTTGGAAAGGCATGGCCTGAATAGGTGCAAACCACACAAATGTATCAAGTATAGGTCATGCTTGAGTAGTTTAATTGAATAATTTAGGAAATTATAGAGAATATAAACAAAGGAAATGTAATGGATGTGATATGTTTGGACTTCATAAAGTGCCACATAAGAGATTTGTTGCAAAAATTAAGGTATGAAAGGTCAAATGGGGATATTGATGGAGGCGAGACTGAAGGATTGAAAGCAAGAGTAATAGTAACTAGACATGTCTCAATGTTTGGCCAGATGTACTCTGTGGAATGGAAAACTAAAGAAGAATGCAGGCAATTGCAGGAGAGCATAGACAGGTTGGGGAAGTGGACAGATATGTGGCAAAGACAGTTCCAGGTTAAAAAAAAATGTGAAGTTTGTCATTATGGAAAAAGATCAGAAAACAGAAATACACCCCAATTGGTGAAGTTCTGACTGGAGTAAAGAAGCAGAGATCTAAGGGTGCAGATATTTTCAGAGCAGGACTGTAGGTGCAAAAAGTCATATAAAAGGGCACACGGGAATACTTTTTGCATTCCAAACATTCTGGGATGTTCTTAATTAAAAGGGATAATCGGTGCCTGGGATGTCCTTTTAACAGAAAAGGACTTCACCTAAATAGCAGACCAACAGACCGATCAGGTTAATTACCTAGAAAGAACTTTGAACAACTACTGATAGCCAAAACTTGTCTTCCTTTCCTGATCTGAGCATTGGGAAGTGAAAAGCAGCATACCACATAAGTGGAGACCTGTTCTTTGTCAAGCTAATTAAAATGTGGCAGTGATAGTTTCTGACACGTGTCTGTTGAGTTCTGTGATCATTGAAATTGAATTGATCGTCTTGTTCGGTCAATAATTGTCATGTCCTTAAAAGCATCTGAATACAGAGAGGAAGCATGTTGTAACAACAAAGAGATTTGTTGATTGTGCAAGGTTAGCTAAAGCCAGGAGGAGAAGAAGACAATTTAAGAAAGAAGACAACGGCCATGGGGGATGAGCCATCACAGCTGACCCCAGAAATGAAGCCTGAGCATTCCAGAGGAAAGCAGAATTATCCAATGCCACAGCAGTGAACCTATATCGTATGCTCATGTCAAAATCAGACAGCCTCAATGCCAGAAACTTAGCAGAGGTACCTTGGATACAGACGATGACCTTAACCTTGTTAAATTGTACTCTATTCTTGAACATGAAAGCAACTTGGTCCTGCTGTTGCTAAGCAAAACCCAGCTGGTGCTGAGATATTGTGATGCATTTAAGTTACTGTTGTACCCACGATGATTTAGATTCTGTTCATTGATATTAAATATCTATTTACTTTACTGCAATTATTAATACTTAATCTTGTGAAGTGTTAGCTGTGCTATCATAGATGTTGTTAAATAAGTTACTGCCTCTCTTTGTATGATTTGCCCATTGATGATTCTGGCACGTAGGAATTATGTTACACTAAATTCAGTATTGCATGTCAATTCTGCTTTGATTGATCTGGTTTGCTAACCAATCAATATCATTTAAACTGGCATGTGTGGGACAAAGAAAAGCTAATAAAGGCATTTTATAACCCCAAGACAGGAATGCTAAATCCAAATCTGATTTTCTGATACATGTGTTAGGAACAGGAGAAAGATTAATCTGAAACTTTTTAATTAATAGAGGTTGCTGATTGGAATTTCTGATACAATATACCTTCTATATTGTGTGGCATTTAGCATTCATCAATCCTCCAAACAAATGGGAGTCTGGGTTTTATGTATTGGGATAGTGAATACAAAATCAAGGTGCTGATGGTGAATCTGTAAAATACATTGGTTACATAAGAACATAAGAACATAAGAACATAAGAAATTGGAGCAGGAGTAGGCCAATCGGCCCCTTCAGCCTGCTCCGCCATTCAATAAGATCATGGCTGATCTGATCCCAACCACAAATCTAAAGAACACAAGAAGTCGGAGCAGGACCCGGCCACATAGCCCCTGGGCCCTCTCCGCCACCCACAGGGCATTGACCGATCCGAACTCAGCTTCATGTCCAATTTTCTGCCCGCTCCCCATAACCCCTAATTCCCTTTACTTCTAGGAAACTGTCTATTTCTGTTTTAAATTTATCTAATGATGTAGCTTCCACAGCTTCCTGGGGCAGCAAATTCCACAGACCGACCACCCTCTGAGTGAAGAAGTTTCTCCTCATCTCAGTTTTGAAAGAGCAGCCCCTTATTCTAAGATTATGCCCCCTAGTTCTAGTTTCACCCATCTTTGGGAACATCCTTACTGCATCCACCCGATCAAGACCCTTCACAATCTTATATGTTTCAATAAGATCGCCTCTCATTCTTCTGAACTCCAATGAGTAGAGTCCCAATCTACTCAACCTCTCCTCATATGTCCGCCCCCTCATCCCCGGGATTAACCGAGTGAACCTTCTTTGTACTGCCTCGAGAGCAAGTATGTCTTTTCTTAAGTTAGGCCACAGTTGGAATACTGGGTGCAGTTCCAGGAATCCCACTATAGAAAGGATATTGGAGCCTTGGAAAAAGACACTGTTGGAATCATTAATGTGCGTCTCTGACCCAAGTACCTATTAATGTAGGAACGAATAATTGGAAAATTTTGACATTACAATGCCCACAATTAATGAAAGGATGTCAGAATTCACATCTATGTCTGGGGATTAACATCTGGTGCTGAATTTAGCTCACTCGACCTGTCCTACATTAACCCAACCTAAATGATATGATTTTTTAAAAATCAGCCAACAGTTTGAGTAGAGTGCGACATTGGTTGAAAACTATTTTAATCTCACCTTATCAGAGATGGAGAAATGAATAGTGTTAGAGAGTTGTATCTTAAAAATTACTTCATTTTCATAACTCTATACATGAACTGATATCATTGTTATCAAAATATTTAGGACAATTATAATAACTTGGTTTTAGAGACTCATCAATGCAACAGTGGCTGGGTTCACCTTAATGGAATGCACTCTCAGTCTCAGTCCTAACTCCATAAATCAGACAATCATAGAATCATAGAATGGTTACAGCACAGAAAGAGGCCATTCGGCCAGTCAAATCCATGCTGGCTCTCTGCAAGAGCAATCCAGCGAGTCCCACTCCCCCACCCTTTCCCCATAGCCCCACATTTTTTCTTTCTTTCAAGTACTTATCCAATTCCCTTTTGAAAGCCACGATTGAATCTGCCTCCTCCACCACCCTTTCATGCAGTGCATTCCAGATCATAACCACTTGCTGCGAAAAAAGGTTTTTCCTTATGTCGCCAGTGGTTCTTTTGCCAATCACCTTCAATCTGTTTTCACTGGTTCTTGACCCTTCCGCCAATGGGAACATACCCTGTCTAGAGTACTCATGATTTTGAAAATAAAGATACCAATTGTATGCTCTTTTTAAATCTATGGTATTAATAAAATGACTTACAACATTTCTGGCTACAGATGGCATTCTGCAGTGATTTGATTCTGTCTCCTCATTTGATGTGAATGGCATTTGATTATGCTTTTAGTGAGTCCTCAGGGGAATGAGGGGTGTGCAAAAAATTTGACCTTGCCAGCACCATCCACAACCTGAAAGTAACTAAATAAACACGTCTTTATCTTTAATTTCTGGTTCATTAGACATTTTCTGTTTCTTCAAAGAAACAAGTTGCATTTTCCACAGTGCTTCTCACACCAATAGCACTTTCCAAAGCACTTAAGTGATTTTGAAGTGTAGTCCTTGTTGTAAGGTGGGCAAATGTGACGACTTATCCTTTGCATGTATTCCTAAATTTATATTTCTTACAACATGAGAATTTATTGGATTAACTGAACACAATCCGGCTCCATAGGGAAATATTGGGCCTCCCCTAATGTGGGCATCCCTCCCCTCCCCCTAACCCAACTATGATTGCCTCCTCACCCCCACCACCCTTACAACTATTTACCCGGGTGCTGGAGCAGGTGTTCCTTCGGGTGCCTGGCAGCAGCCTTCTACCGCCCAAAATCCCACTCCCATCCACCAGCCAGCTATTGCCGGGTTCGAGCAGGAAACTGACGGGGGTCCTATGCAGATCAGGCCCAGGAGTAAAATCTCCCAGGCCTCACGCTGCAGAGAGCCAGATGGTTTGCCATCTATCTCGGTCCCTGGCCACACAACCCCCTAGCCAGGGAGTTAAATTGGGGTTTTGATCTTTCAGAATTCGACAGCTGTTGTATATTGGTGTTTTTGTAAACAAGGAAACAAAACAAAACAGGATTTCCCTGTTTCAAGCTGTGTTTTAAGCTATAGAAACCCCTGTGTTTTTTTTTAACAATTCCCAAATATCAAATAAAATGGAGTTTTTAACCCCAAACTACGTCATTGTATTCACTCGTACTTTTCTCAAAACAATAGGGGTGAGAGGATAGTTGTAATGGGAGATGGAAAGAGGGCTATGTTCACAGGAGCAGAGAAGATTTTAAGGGGAATCTAATGCTGGTGTTCACATTATGAAAGGTTTTGGGAGGGCAATTATTGAAAGATTATTTCCACTACTCATTGAGTCAGCATCATAGGGTCATATATTTAGAATCAGTACTAAAAGTTATAAAGATGGAAATTCAATTTTTTTTCATGCAAAGAGTTGTTAAAATATGGAATGCATTATCACAAATGACGATTGAAACAGTTCAATCATGGCATTTAAAAGGATATTAGATAAACAACTGAAGCAGAAAGATATTCAAGGGTAGAGGGAAAGTAAAAGAAAATCAGATTAGACTTGATAACTGCTGCTGGAGCTAGCAAAAGTATTGTGAACCAAACAATCTCTTTCTGTTTTGATACTTCGATGATAAATGACATCAACCAGTTTAGGAACAGGCTTTGCTGCAGGATGACTGAGAGGTGGCTTCAACATCAATAGGCTGCAAACCCCTACCCACGAGTCAGACAGAGATGTGGAGGCTGAGGAAATGAAAACAAAGTTCAAAGGCAATGGCCTGAAACTCGAGCTGGGATGCCAATACCAAGAAGATGATAAAGGAGCAGCAAAACTTGAATCAAAGAATGCTGTAGCCAGAAGCATTAGGAAAGTAATGTGCCCTATCAACAAAGGCTATGGTTTGGGCAGTCAACTCAAAGAACAGATTTTAAATAGTGACAGAAAAGTGACAAGAACAGTGGGAAGAGCATTTCAAAACAATAAATAATATCGTCCAGATTCAGACAATTCTGACTTTAATTGTAGGAAATTTGAAGATATAGAGGACAGTACAAGGAGCCAATTAATTAGAAGATGTTTAAATAGGAGTCGGTCAGGTAAAGAATACAACAGCTTGAGTTGAAAATACATTGGGGGAAATTGCGCCCAAAATGCACTTGAAATTGAGATTACAGTTCAAGTTTCCGCTAAAATTCATTTGAATAATCACAAATGTAAAATCTTGCCTGAACAACACAATCAGACAGCGTAATAGAACGTAAATGTTTCATCTTTTTTTCTTTCCATTAAAAAATATTTCTTGATGTATTTAAGAATGGCAACCTGGTGCAGTTTTACTAATACTGTTGAAAATGGGTTTATCAGCAAAAATAAGCATTTTTAATAAGGGGTCCAGTTGGCAACCTGTGAGTAACTATATTTAAAATCACTGAAAACGACTTTAAAAAACTATATTAAACCATTTAATAGTTTCACTGGTCAGTTTCTCAGTAAATTAAATATTTTTTGTCATGCTAAAACTTTTTAAAAGTGCCTGAGCGCCGAAGAAAACGAACGCAATTTGAAGAGCCTTCCTGAACCAGCGCAATCGGCAGAATCTCACAATTTTGATCTGGGGGGGCGAGGCCGGTTTTATAGGTGGGGCCTGATTCGGGCTCACCCACAAAATCTTGAACCAGCAAAAAAGATCGCGGAAAACACGTGCGTCAGTGGTTTTGGGCATAACTCACTTACATTGAGATATAATGTAAGTGAGTTTTGTGCTGGTTCGGCCGATTCCACTCGGTTTGCGCTGATATAACTAGCGGAAACTCAACCCCCCATCATGTTTGATTCGGAACGCTGGAACTGAGTTTATCTGTATTTTCAACCCCTCAAGTGGAGAGTTGATTGTTCAATGAGAAGCCTTAGAAGAGATTGAGGTGGAGCAGCCCTAAAACAAATGCAATTAAAAATAAGGGTTGCTGCAGTTTAATTATTCTGCCACTGGATGTCATCTGCACATTTTAAAAAAATATTGCTTTCTATCAGACATGTAAAGCATTCCCCGGAGAACAACATCAGCTATTTTGTAACTCAAATCTGGGCCCTGAAAGTTGGACACGAGAGTCTGAATTTACCCATCATAATTCCAGATTTAACGTTTCAAGGTTACAAGAAGAAATTTTTGTCCAACTGAAACGCAATATTTATCTTTACGTTGCTTCCTTTGGTCACTCCTGTTGCCATCAATCAGAAAATGAGGAAAGGAATTTGGATAATAATTGTAATGGGACACATAGAGCTTCTACCAGGTATTAAGCCTAAACTCCATTTTTGTTACCATGTTCTGATTTTTCTTTTGTTTGTTTGTGTGGATTTTGAGTTAAAGAAGATGCTATTTTGGGGGAATGGAATACTTTAGTTTCAGGCATTTCCAGCTCATCCATTACGCAGTTGGATGCAGAATAACATTTCCTCTGCTCCTCTCTCAACCCCAGCCTCCACTTTATATGCAGATATGCATCTTAATATGAGTTGAACACATGTTTCATGCACAGTGCAGTCTAAGTTACTGGCAGCTAGTTTAGTTCATTCCAAAAGCTATGCAGTGCTGAATCAGTACATTCCTACCAGCCTGAAGGTATATCTCAGGCCTAATACCATCACGTTTTAATACCTGGTGACTAAGAGACACTAGAGATAAAGACAGAAAGAAAATAGCTCAGAGCCTGTCGAGAGAAAAAATAATATCTTAAAATCCAAAAAAATTATACAAGTTGATTTCCCAAATGCTGACTCTGGAAATTGGCAAATTCTACTAAGACAGCATCTTGTCCCCACTACAAACCGAACTACTTTTCTGAAGTATATTCATGTGGCAATGAAGAGGTTAGACGTTCAAGAGTCATAGATCCCATGAGATCAACATGCACATCAACGTCCAAAAGTTTAAGTTGGCTTCTGATCTTATTTTGTTTGCTGCAATCTGTTTGTTCTTTGCCTTAATATTATTTGCGAAACGGTTCATTTCACGACATCTCCATTAGTAGATTTGAATATTTTGGAACACCGCCATTCTTAAAATTAATCTCTAATTTCTTACGTAAGGACTGGTACCTATGGATTACAGGAAAGCAGTTGACCAGTTTGGATTTTGCAGACAAAGCTGGCTTGGTGACAGGTAAGGCGTGGAGCTGATTGGGCTGGATTAGCAGGGTGAAGGTAAATCTAATGAAAGCTTGCATTGGGTGGTGAGTTTGGACTTGAATGTGACACAAAACAAGCTGAAAAAGATTACAGTCAAACCACAGTGAGTTGATTGTATTTATCAATGTTCTTGTTCCCTTACCACCACCTCAGAAACATTGGACTAAATTACTGCAACATCATTTATTTGGTTCACAAATGAGAAGTTTGCCTGAGACAGCGAAAATGCAAGAATGTTGGAATCTCGGAGACCCAAATGTACATCCCATTCTCAAAGGACAATTTCATCTTGTGCAATCTGTTGGTGGCAAGTACAACATCCTCAGCCAACTTATTCTAGTACTGGAAAGAAAACTAACCTTCACCATTCAACAATATCTCTTTGTGGGTGGACTAGCTGATGTTGGCATTGCACTTGCCTCAACTGCACCAACTCCTGAGCTGGGAGGTTATCATCAATGTTAGGGACTAATTTGAGGGTCACAAAAACATAAATTAAACATTTTCATACACAGTCCCCATCACTTGCACTGTCCACACTTATCACAGGCAGCCGTCTATATCCGGTAAATGGTGCTAACCATTTCCCATCACCATCGGCATCAATTAAAAGAGGTGGTGCTTAAAACGTATTAATTGCTCCGGCTATTCCGTGCAGTTCAGTATTCACCGATTTCAAAGTTCTGCTGATTTCAAGCAGCTTCAATCAGCTGTTCACACTGTGAACAACAATGGGAGGCAGTCAGAAAGTGGAGACTTTGAGCTGCTACATTCAGCTGATTTTACTGTTCACCGCGTACAGCGGGCAAATCACGTCAGCACGAACGTGCCCACTATGTGCGGTGGGGACTGTATTGTCCACCTGCCATAGATTCCTGACCTGTAAGTTGGACATGTTCCCCATTTCTGATCATTATTCTAACTTATACAGATCCAGAGTAGCAGCACAGACATAGAAAAATGAAATGCCCAATTAAATATAACACAGTTTTTGTAAAATACTCATAGGAGATGAATAACAATATTTAATGCCTGGGAGAAATTGCAATGAGAAGTTGCTTTATAATCCTAGGTAAAGGCAAGGTCTCAAAGAATTTCTTTTTGCATCTATTTGACAATTTCCCAAGTTGTTGCATTAAAAAATAACTCGACTTTACTTCTTTTGCTTTCCTTCTACTTGACTGGCTTCTTTCCCCTACATTACAACAGTGACTACGCTTCAAAATGACTTCATTGGCTGTGAAGGACTTTGGGACGTCCTCAGGTCATGAAAGGCGTTATATAAATGCAAGTTCTTTCTTCCTTGTTTTGTTTCTCTTCTCTCATCTTGTATATGCTGAGTACCTACAAAAACATAGTGGCGAAATGAGTTTGTAATGAAAAAGTCTGTCGAAAATTAATGATCAACATGCAAAGACTGGTCTGCTTGACTTTTAGGTTATGTCGCTTGTTCAATCTGATGCATTTAAGGGGATACTAGATAAGTACATGAGGGAGAAAGGAATAGAAGGATATGTTGATAGGGTGAGATGAAGAGGGGTGGGAGGAGGCTCGTGTGGAGCATAAACACTGGCATAGATCAAATGGGCCGAATGGCCTGTTTCTGTGCTGTAAATTCTGTTTAATAATAGGTAATGAGCAGGATTAACAAAGAAAGATTGATGATACTTTTGGTTGCTCAGTTAAAACATTATGCCAGGAACCAGCCAGAATAAACTGAGTTCACAGGATGGGACAGCTATGGAGGTAAACTCCACAATAGAAATATTTGCAAATTCATTGTATAATCATAGAATGTTACAGCTGAGAAATAGGCCAATCGGCCCATCAGCTCTGTGCCGTTGAGCCACCTAGCCTAAGGTCACTCCTTTGCTCGTGTTCCATTCCCTTTAACGGTCCTCTTTTTCAAGTAAGTTCCTCGTAAAAGAATTTTTTGGGCTCTTCTTCAACAATACCAGAGAATTATATATTCTAATCACCCTCAATGCTCCTCTAGGACATTTATAACACTGCTGATTTGCTTGCCTACAAATGCCAAGGGCATAAAATAGAATAAACTAGAACTCTCATTTAGATGGGTGAGATGTTATGCTGTTTTCGCACAATACAAATATCTTGCTATATAAATCTTGAGGGTTTACACTGGAGACACGAATAATAATAATAGTGTACCAGATTTATGCCAGTAGAACTCCCCAGTGTAAAAAAGGTCAAAGCAAGGTATTCATTATAACTTAATCAAAAATATCAGGTTTGGAACCTTGTTTACATTTGGACATTGCAGGAGCTGTCAGTTTTGATCAGAATTATTATATAAAAGCTATGAGCAACACGATTAAAACAAGTCATTTCTTGTTGTTCCTGATTTCTACTTTTGGAATGTTCAAGTCAAACTATATTAGTGAGGGGCCTCACTTGCTCCAACTGGAATGGAGATTTCTTCACTGTCAATCCAGCGTAAACATCAACCACTTAAACATCAGGTATGGCATGGACCTCCTATAGTATAGACCTTCACTATGGCACGCTGATAATTCATACCAACCTCGGGGCGCAATTTAATGAATCATCTTGACATTGCTCATTTTCGACATTCTTGATTCTCAGCAGCTGGAAGAGAGAGAATGTTGAATTAGCACTGAATTCCTGGGCGGCAGCAAGCCAGTTCTCAGCGGCCAAGGTCTAGCAGTCCAAAACCACCTGGTTCAGGATGTGCCATCAGGAAAAATTAATTAATTTGGACAGTTTTTGAGAAAAATCTAACATTGAAAGACAAGTGATATTGCCCATGAGAACTGAATTTGATTTCCTTCCGCTCTATTGGTGAATAGCATTGGTATGATAACATGACACATTTTTACGCAGCTAGTTGTTATGATTTGGAATGCACTGCCTGAAATAATAACTTTCAAAGGGAATTGGATAATACTTGAAAGGGGGAAATTTGCAAGGCTTTGGGCAAAGAGCAGGGGAATGGGACTAATTGGATAGCTCTTTCAAAGAGCCGGGACTGGCCCGATGGGCTGAATGGCATCCTTCTGAGCTGTATCATTCCATGATTCTATGTGATTAAATAATATACATGGTCAAGAACAATTTTTGATGATATTATCTCACACACTTAGATAATTAAAGGTATTCACTTTCTTTGAACTACCAGTAGTTTAAGCTGGTGTCCTATTCTCATCAACATAGAATAGAATCATAGAATGGTTACAGCACAGAAGGAGGCCATTTGGCCCATCGAGCCTGTGCTGGCTCTTTCTAAGAGCAATCCAGTTAGTCCCATTCCCTCGCTCTTTCACCGTCGCCCTGCAAATTTTTTTCTTCAATTATTTATCCAATTCCTTTTTGAAAGCCAAGGTTGCATCTGCTTCCACCATCCTTTTTTAGGCAGCGCATTCCCGATCATAACCACTCGCTGCGTAAAAAAGTTTTTCCTCACGTTGTCTTTGGTCCTTTTGCCAATCACCTTAAATCTATGTCCTCTGATTCTCGACCCTTCCGCCAATGGGAACAGTTTCTCTTTACTTACATTATCTAAACCCTTCAAGATTTTGAACACTTCTATCAAATCTCCTCCCAACCTTCTCTGCTCGAAGGAGAACAACCCCAGTTTCTATAGTCTATCCATGTAACTGAAGTCCCTCATCCCTGGAACCATTCTAGTAAATCTTTTCTGCGCCGTCTCTAAGGCCTTCACATCCTTCCTAAAGTGCGGTGCCCAGAATTGGACACAACACTCCAGTTGTGGCCGAACTAGTGCTTGATAAAGGTTTAACATAACTTTCTTGCTTTTGTACTCTATGCCTCTATTTATAAAACCCAGGATCCCGTATGCTTTTTTAACCACTTTCTCAATCTGCCCTGACACCTTCAAAGATTTGTGCACATATACCCCCAGGTCTCTCGGTTCCTGCACCCCCTTTAGAATTGCACCATTTAGTTTATGTTGCCTCTCCTCATTCTTCCTGCCAAAATGTATCACTTTGCACTTCTTTGCATTAAATTTCATCTGCCATGTGTCCGCCCATTCCACTTCCCTTAAAGTCTATCACTATCCTCCTCACTGTTTACTACACTTCCAACTTTTGTGTCATCTGCAAATTTTGAAATTGTGCCCTGTACTATGCCAGAAATATTTGCTAAAAAAGTGAAAGATACAAATCAGTTTATTCTTTTCTCTTTTATGTTTTTTGGTTGTCACTATAAAAACTGACACTTTAAACAGGTAAGTGCCTGGGGGTAAATTTTAACTGGGAGCCGGGAAGATAGCGGGGTGGGGAGGATTTCCTGGGGGAAACCCGGAAGAATGGCTTTCCCAGACATCCTTACGATTTTGACAAAAGGATGTCTTTCAATTTTTTCAGTAGGTTTCTCGTCCGACAGCCAGCCAGATAAACAGGCTGGCTGTCAGTCGGATGGGACAGCAGCCAGGGAGCGGATGCCAGCAGGTAGGTCTTAGATCGGGGTGGCGGGGGGGGAGGCAGTCATGGGAGGGGGGTCATCGGGGTCACCAGTCATTGTGAGGGTCATTGGAGTCTGCGATCATGGTGGGGGGAGGAGGTTGGTCATTAGGAGCTCAGTCATGGGGGGGGGGGGTTGGAGATCATCGGTGGGGGGATCGGACTCGGGGGGAATTCGGAGATCGTGGGAAGGGATTCGGAGATCGTGGGGGGTTCAGAGATTGGGTGGGGGAGATCGTGGGAGGCGGTCGGAGATCGTGTGCGTCGGATCACGGCAGGTAGGCTTGTTGGGCCTGAAGGAAACATTTCTGCTCCTCCTGGCCCACAAGCAGTGCAAATAAAGACCCTTACCTGTTGATCTGGGCCTACCATGGTGTTGCATGGTAAGAATCAGAAGGCCCGGGAATCCCGGCCCCCAAGAGTTAAAAATAAAAAATCTATTAAAATGGAGGTCCGCAGCCTCCTTAAAAGATTTCACTGACCGACCCCCCCTCCTGAGAGCGGGATGGTCGGCCGCCTCTCAACCTGCCTCCATTAAAACCAGAAGTGGGGGGGGTTGGAGGCAGGCTGGGCTCGGGCTTTACTTTTTTTAATAACTTTTACCTTCCACCCGCCCCCAACCCACCCGCTCGTGGGGTTAAAATTTACCCCATGGGACCACCTGCTTATTTTATATCGAGGTAACTTTCAACTTTGGTTGAAAAACTTGCCATATCGGATTGGCTGCCCACTATACACCCTGCCCGATTTTGAAGTCAATACCTTCAGTGGAAATAAAAATTGGGAGAGATGTAAAACTGGCTGCCGATTCACTATCACCCATTTTACACTATCGGCCAAAGTCAAAATCTACCCCATTCCTTTTTGAAAGCAGTTACAATATTGGTACATGTCGAGATTGGAATAATTCTCCCCATTGTTGGAATACAGTTCGAATTAATGGATGCAAAGCATGAAACTCTTTGAGGAGCGAGCAATCTGATATAATACGCAAGTCATTTTGTCGTTGTTAAATTGAGCCAAAAATTATTTTAAGCCAACATTCCAAAAGTCACAATTTGTTCTTTAACAATCCACCCTGCAAAGACTACTCATTCAGTGATACAAGGGCTGCAATCAGGGTGTAATTAGAGTTGCTGATGAATATAGTGCATTAGTTGTGTCAGTGTTATTGCCCAAATGGGACTCGGCTGTTAACAGACCATCACAGGCTTTATGTTCTCACATGGAGACAGGTATCATGTAAACCTAATTCTTGAACATTAAATAAAAAGGCACTTTTTGTGATCAATGAGGAATTAATGTTCTAACTCTTTAACCTGTTAAGAACTATGGTAGCTTTTTGCATCAGAGTAAAAACAGAAAAATAATATTTTTCCTTATATTAAGAAGCGATAAAATCAAATAATATCCTCTATAACTCTTAGAACTCTGGCATTGCGCCACAGATTGCTTTGTTTTTTTATTATTCATTCATGGGATGTGGGCGTCGCTGGCGAGGCCGGCATTTATTGCCCATCCCTAATTGCCCTTGAGAAGGTGGTGGTGAGCCGCCTTCTTGAACCGCTGCAATCTGTGTGGTTGCAGTTCATACCCATGTTAACACAAATGTTGAGTTCCCTATTTCACACAGGCTGTTACAGGGAGATGACACGTAGTGAATAGTTGCTTCCCTGCAGAGATAGAGGGGAAATCAGCAAACAGGTCACTCCAAGCCACTTTTGTACACCCCCTAAAACCAGCTGAAGATCAGCATTTACAGGGGCAGCAGCCCAGTGTGATGTAACCTTTAACCAACACGAGGGATTTAACTGCTCAATGTGCAAGTGATCAACTTATTAGTGTGTTACATCTGAGCACTCGTACACTGAAACCAGTGTAGCATTCTATTTATACAGTTTGCTTTTTACAAGTCATATTTTTGCATTCAGGAACACTAACTTGTTCTGCAGTGATAGATGAGTCGGTCATGTGATGCTGTCACGGCACAGCGTGAAATGCAGATGGCTGACACTGCTAGTTCAAGGTTAAGGAAAAGAGCAAAGCAAGACAGCAACCATATCACTGATGTGTGGGGGAGGGTGTGGATGGGATGAAACGTGGGCAACAAACTGGCAAGGTAAATGAGAAAGACTCGTATCTCTCAGAAACATCTCAAATGACTTTGAAGTGCAGGAACTATTGTTAGTCATCCAATTTGGTCATTATTTTGATCCTTACTTGCAGCTCTTAAATAATTGAGAAATGGAAAAGCCAGTCAAGAGCAACTCTAGCCCTGTGATTTATGAAATTATAGTCTAAGATAATTAGTCCAAAGTAAGGTCATTTAATGCATGCCTAAAACCCAATTTTGACCTCGAAAAAAATCCCAAACTCTTTGAAAATCTCATCATACTGTGATCTGAGCTGCTAAATGCGCAGAGCCAAGTTCTGTGCATCCGTACACTTAAACAGCATCAAGATGAAAGCACACAGGACTAACTCTGCATTAGTTAGAAACCCGCCTTTCCTGCACATCATGCTGTGACACACAATTGTATTATGAAGTCAGTTCTCTGCACCATGAATCAGCCTCTAACAGGGCTTCAGGAAGAGATGCATCACAGGGAGAGCAGTAGTAATATAAAAAGGGGGGAGGGTGTGGAGTGGCACATTGAGATTATTTGAGCATCCCACTGCAGGGACCTGGTCAATAAGGTGAAAAGGTCTCCAGAATGGAGTCTACGAATGATTAAATATGTGTTGCTAGAATGAATCACTTAATGTCTTTGCTTTCTGGGTATTCTCACATTACTTTTTTTTTACTTCAGGCTATGTGACTGCGTAGGGCACCAGATATAACAAGCCCAATGCTGCCCACAGCTGATGCACCAAACATGGCCACTTTCTAGCACAGAGCAAGGAATGGTATGCAGGACCGGGAACCCAAGATGGTTTTTAGTCTCCCTAGCCCAGAGGTAGGCTGAAGCTCATTGTAGATCGCCAGCTGTTGCCCAGCTGAGATCTGCTAACTCAACACAAACTTGGAAATGAACCAGTGACCTTCTGCTCTGTCTGGCACAGTAGTGCATTACAAGGTGCATTTCACCCATCAAGCAAGTGAAGGAGTTACATTTACGAGCCTGTTAATCCTGATACCATCAAACCATATTCAACACAAAACCATAGATATGCTTCAGCTTCAGTCAAACTGAGTGACAAACTTCACACACCCAACAGTCAACCCTATTGCGTAGTCACTTACAAAGTTGCAAATAACTTCCGGCACCTGTACTCAACAGTTAACCCTTTTGTGCTATTCCTACTGAACGATTGTGCGAATTCAGTAATGGCTCGCTATTTCATCAAGAGAGGCCATTTTGACAATAAATCAAATAGCAAGAAATAAATTATTTATAACTCTGTTTCCAGCGCCATGCCATCGATCACTGTCTGGCTGTAACCTCAGCAAGGCAGGTTTATCTAACTTCATCTAACTAAAAGTTGCTAGATCTATTCTCTAATGGCTTCCAAATCCTATTAGTTGCTGTAATCTTGTCCAGAAGTAGGATTGAACAGCTAGTTTTCCCCAAACTGTGGGCTTCAGTTTTTTGATTTTTATCAGTCTATAAGACACCAGTGCCTGGCTGGAATAGTTAGAGGCAAGATTGATATCACGCCAAGGTTCCTTGTAATACTCTCGCCAGTACCCAATAATCCTCGACTTGGCTAAAATTAGTGATAAATCACCACCAAAAACAAGTGACTACTCGGTTTGTACTTGGTTCATTTTCAGTCCCAACATAAGTCATTGTTGACATCGTCAGTTCATTTGTGTCATGAACATCTGACTGTGTCAAATATTTGAAAGGGGAATGTTGAAAAATAGAAAGAAAGGTTCCATAGTTCAATACAATTTCATCCTTGTCAGTTTGTTTTGGAGTCTATGTGCAAATTTCTCCCTGCATGGAACTTTGTGTTTGGAGATCATTCCTTTTTGGAAATAAAGAGCTCAAGTACAAGTTTTCTGACTTCATATTTCCTCCCTCACTCAAGTGAAAGGAGTGTTGCTGCTCCCCTAACCTTGTTAAAAATATTTTTCAAGACTCACTAGATGGAGAGGAGAGGAGTTGGAGTGGAGATGGAGAGGAGAGGGGATGGCGAGGAGAGGGAGTGGAGATGGAGAGGAGAGGGAGTGGAGAGGAGAGGGAGTGGCGATGGAGAGGAGAAGGACTGGAGAGGAAAGGGAGTGGAGATGGAGAGGAGAGGGGATGGCGAGGAGAGGGAGTGGAGATGGAGAGGAGAGGGAGTGGAGAGGAGAGGGAGTGGAGATGGAGAGGAGAGGGAGTGGAGAGGAGAGGGAGTGGAGAGGAGAGGGAGTGGAGATGGAGAGGAGAGGGGAGGGAGTGGAGAGGGGATGGAGAGGAGAGGGAGTGGGGATGGAGATGGAGATGGAGATGGAACGGAGATGGAGAGGAAATGGAGATGGAGAGGAGAGGACATGGAGATGGAGAGGAGAGGAGATGGAAAGGAGAGGAGAGGAGATGGAGCAGAGATGGAGAGAAGAGAGGATGGAGAGGAGAGGGAGTGGAGATGGAGAGGAGAGGAGATGGAGAGGAGAGGAGATGGAGTGGAGATGGAGAGGAGATGAGATGGAGAGGAGAGGAGAGGAGATGGAGCGGAGGTGGAGAGGAGAGGGGATAGAGAGGAGAGGAGATGGAGAGGAGAGGAGGGGAGAGGAGATGGAGAGGAGATGGGGAGGAGATGGAGTGGAGAGGAGATGGGATGGAGATGGAGAGGAGAGGGAGTGGAGAGGAGATGGAGAAGAGAGGAGAGGAGAGGAGATGGAGAGGAGAGGGAGTGGAGAGGAGATTGAGAGGAGATGGAGTGGAGATGGAGAGGAGAGGGAGTGGAGAGGAGATGGAGAGGAGAGGAGATGGAGAAGAGAGGAGATGGAGTGGAGATGGAGTGGAGAGGAGATGGAGATGGAGAGGAGAGGAGATGGAGTGGAGATGGAATGGAGAGGAGATGGAGATGGAGATGGAGAGGAGAGGAGATGGAGTGGAGATGGAATGGAGAGGAGATGGAGATGGAGATGGAGAGGAGAGGAGATGGAGTGGAGATGGACTGGAAAGGAGATGGAGATGGAGAGGAGATGGAGTGGAGAGGAGATGGAGTTGGAGAGAAGAGGAGATGGAGAGGAGATGGAGTGGAGAGGAGATGGAGAGGAGATGGAGAGGAGTGGAGATGGAGAGGAGATGGAGAAGAGATGGAGAGGAGATGGAGAGGAATGGAGATGGAGAGGAGATGGAGTGGAGAGGAGAGGAGATGGAGAGGAGAGGGGATGGAGAGGTGAGGGGATGGAGAGGAGATGGAGTGAAAATGGAGAGGCGATGGAGTGAAGATGGAGAGGAGATGGAGCGAAGATGGAGAGGAGATGGAGAGGAGAGGAGATGGAGAGGAGAGGAGGTTGAAAGGAGATGGAGAGGAGAGGAATGGAGAAAGAAGAAGAGAGTAAGGAGAAGAGGAACATAAGAAATAGGAGCAGGAGTAGGCCATACGGCCCTTGAGCCTGCTCCGCCATTCAATAAGTTCATGGCTGATCTTCCACCTCAACTCCACTTGCCCGCCCGATCCCCATATCCCTTGATTCCCTTAGGGTCCACAGATCTATTGATTTCAGTCTTGAATATACTCAACATCTGAGCACCCACAGCCCTCGAGGGTAGAAAATTCCAAAGTTTCACAGCCCGCTTAGTGAAGAAATGTTACCTCATCTCAGCCCTAAATGGCCGATCCCATATCCTGAGACCATAACCTCTACTTCTAGACTCTCCAGCCAGGGGAAACAGCCTTTCAGCATCTACACTGTCAAGCCCTCTAAGAATTTTACATGTTTCAATGAGATCACCTCTCATTCATCTAAACTCCAGAGAGTATAGGCCCATTCTACGCAAATCTCTCATCATAAGACAACCCTCTCTTCCCAGGAATCAATCTAGTGAACTTTCGTTGTACCCCCTCTAAAGCAATTATATCCTTTCTTAGGTAAGGAGACCGAAATTGTGCACACTACACCAGGTGTGGTCTCCCCAGAAACCTCTATAATTGCAGCAAGACCTCCTCACTCTGATACTCCAACCCCCTTGCAATAAAATCTAACATAACATTTGCCTTCCTAATTGCTTACTGTACCTGCATGTTAATTTGCTGTGATTTGTGTACAAGGACACCCAAATCTCTATGAATACCAACATTTCTTAGTCTGTCACCTTTTAAAAAATATTCCACTTTTCTATTCTTGCTACCAAAGTGGATAATTTCACATTTCTCCACATTATACTCCATCTGCCATATTCTCGCCCACTCAATTAACCTGTCTATATCCTTTTGCAGTCTCTTTGCGTCCTCCTCACAGCTTACTTTTCTACCTAGCTTTGTATCGTCAGCTAACTTGGATACATTACACTCGGTCCCCTCATCTAAGTCATTGATATAGATTGTAAATAGCTGAGGCCCAAGCACTGATCCTTGCGGCACCCCACTAGTTACAACCTGCCAACCTGAAAATGACCCGTTTATCCCTACTCTTTGTTTTCTGTCCGTTAACCAATCCTCAATCCATGCTAATATATTATCCCCAATCCCATGAGCCCTTATCATGTGTAACACCTTATCAAATGCCTTTTGAAAATCCAAATATATTACATCCACTGGTTCCGCCTTATCTACCCTGTTAGATACACCCTCAAAAAACTCTAATAGATTTGTCAAACATGATTTCCCTTTCATAAAACCATGTTGACTCTGCCAAATTATATTATGAATTTCCAAGTGCCCTGTTACTACGTCCTTAATAGTAGATTCGAGCATCTTCCCTACTACTGATATCAGGCTGACTGGCCTATAGTTCCCTGTTTTCTCTCTCCCTGCTTTCTTGAACAGCGGGTTACATTTGCTTCCTTCCAATCCACAGGGACCGTTCTAGAATCTAGGGAATTCTGGAAGATCAAAACCAATGCATCCACTATCTCTGCAGCCACCTCTTTTAAAACCTAAGATGTAGGCCATCAGGTCCAGGGGATTTATTGGCTTTTAGTCCCATTAATTTTTCCAATACATTTTCTTTACTAATCTTAATTTCTTTTAGTTCCTCACTCTCATTAGACCCTTAGTTCCCCATTACTTCCAGTATGTTTTTTTATGTCTTCTACTGTGAAGAAAAATATTTGTTTAACATCTCTGCCTTTTCCTTATTCCCCATTATAATTTCTCCTGTATCTGCCTCTAAGGGACCCCTGCTTATTTTCGCTACTCTCTTCCATTTTACATACTTCCAGAAGCTCTTACAATCTGTTATTATATTTCTTGCTAGTTTACTCTCATATTCAATTTTCTCTCTCTTTATCAATTTCTTAGTCATCCTTTGCTGATTTCGAAAACCCTCTCTATCCTTAGGCTTACTGTTGTTTTTGACAACATTGTAAGCCTTTTCTTTTAATCTAATATTATCCTTAACTTCTCTAGTTAACCACGATTGGACCATTTTACCCCGTGGAGTTTTCATTCCTCAAGAGAGTGCATATTCATTGAGAATTATGAATTATTTCTTTAAATGTTCCCCATTGTTAACTACTATCATATCTTTTAATCTAATTTCCCAATCTACCTTAGCCAACTCACTCCTCATACCTACGTAATTGGCTTTGTTTAAATTTAAGACCCTAGCTTCGGACTTAACCACATCACTCTCAAACTCAATATGAAATTCTATCATATTCTGATCACTCTTTCCCAGAGGATCCTTAACTATAATATTATTAATTAGTCCTGTCTCATTACACAATACCAGATCTAAAATAGCATGTTCTCTGGTTGGTTCCTCAACATATTGTTCTAGAAAACTGTCTCAAAAGCATTCCATGAATTTGACCTCCAAACTACTTTTGCCAATTTGGTTTGCCCAGTCTATATGAAGATTAAAGTCCCCCATGATTATTATCCTTGAGAGATGCTCCTTTAATTTCCTGATTTATACTCTGTCCAATGCGATAACTATCATTAGGTGGGGCCTATAAACTACACCCACCAGTATATTCTGCCACTTGTAATTTCGTAGCTCCACCCATACTGATTCTACATCCTGATATTCTGAGCTAAGATCCTTTCTCACTGCCTTTACCTCATCCTTTATTATCAGGGCTATCCCCACCCTTCTCTATTTCCATGTTGCCTATCTTTTCTAAAAGTCAAGTACCCTAGAATATTTAGTTCCCAACCTAGGTCGCCCTGCAACCACGTCTCAGTAATAGCTACTAGATCAAACCCATTTATCTCTATTTGTGCCATTAATTCATCTATCTTGTTACGAATGCTTCGTAATAGAGGGAAAAAAAGGAGGAAAGGGGAAAGAAGAGGAGAGGAAAGGAGAATGGGAGAGGACAAAATCAAAAGAGAAAAAAATTGCAAGAAATAAAGAAAAAGAAAGAAATATTTTTGAGTCTGCTGATAAGCTTGATACAATTTGCTTAACATCACGCATGCTGAAAAATATTAACGTGACATACAATTCTTCCAGAATCCTTCTCCGTTTTCCCTGACTAAAGTGATGATCACTCACTGATCTCACTGTTTCCAGTTGTAGACCTTGTATTTTTATTTCCACATTTATTTTCAGAAGCCATTGTGGATTTTAATCATACTGTGCTTACGGAAGGAGTACATTGATAAATTCAGACTGTTCTCTGTTGGGGTAGGGGGAGAAAGGGTGGTTATGACCTGAGGAGCTTCTCAGAATGGGCTCCAACCTGCCCACTTCTGGGTTCCCCAATGACATGCTTAGATGCGCACACAGCCCCGGCATGTGTGACTCCCACCAGCCTCGCTGGCTATGCCGTCCACCTCTGACACGTGGAGCTTCACAACACAGTGCTGTGACACATCCACCTGCACAACAGGAGGGAGGGCAACCGCAGAGAGAGATGCAGTGCAGAAAGCACTACCCTTGCCATAGGGTCTACAGACTGAGGCTCAGCTTCCTGAGGAGCAGTGCACACGGAGGCTCAGAGTCACTCAACATGTAGTCATGGACATCTGCAGCCTCCTTCATGCTGAGCTGCTCCCAGCTGGCCCGAGCACCATCTTCTTACCTGTCACTGTCAAAGTCACCACTGACCTCAACAACTTCTCCTCCAAATCCTTCCAAGGTGCCACCAGAGACATTGTCGGCGTCTCTCAGTCGTCTGCACAAAAGAGCCCTGCAAATACACCTATACCCACTCTGCAATGACACAATGGGTAGCATCAGGTGTGGGTCTTCAAGGTGATCCTCAGGAAAGGGAATTATTGCACAAACCAGACAAGATTTGCAAAGACGTGGCAGTAGTGGTGATAACAAATTTTAATGTGCTTTGCAAAACAAACAAAATTAAATCAAAAACATGTAATTCTGTCATACACCCTTGTGCATCCCCTTTGTGCTCACAAAACCTTAGCCTTATGTTTACGGGAACCCTTACGTAGTGCTACCACTGTGGCTTCAGCAGAGGTAGTGGCAGGTTGCTCTTGTCCATGCCCTGACTGATGAGATGCTTTGCGCAGATGCCCTCTGGGTTTCGGTGCCCTGAGAGCCTTCCAAAGACTGCTCCACCTGCACCTGTGCAGGGGCAGGCTCGGCCACCTGGAGAGGAGGCAGCATTGTGGGTACTGGTTGAGAATGGGTCTACGGATGAGACGTGGAAGCGCTTTGAGTGGCGTCCCCACTTCCATGTCCCCCTTCACCATCATTCCTCTCCTGGCCCAGGCCCACATCACTCCTTCCACCCTGCTGGACGACAGTTTGGAGGACTTGTGTGAAGCCTTGGAAGGCCAGTTGTAATGTATCTGTCAGCCTGTTTAAGGCGGCAAAATGTTGCTCACCCTGAATCCGAGCAGCCATTGTCAGGGCCTGAATGGACTCATTGTTGAGCCATGCTTGAAGCTCGATGGAGGCTGGCCTTTCCTTCATCGCAGACATTCCCGCACCTACCCACGACACTATCTCAGAGATGCCTTCACATCCCTGTGACAGTATCTCGGAGATACCCTCCTGTACCTGTGCCACCATTCCACTCATGCAGGAGTTGGACTCCTCCATCCTCTGAGCGATTGTGGAGAGTGTGCGTGGACTCTCCACGGCTGCCCCTGCCACCAGGGTCTGCTCATGCTCATATGTGCATGGTGACTCACCATGTGCAAGCCCAACTAACTGAGGACAGGGACCCACCGAGGTGTGTGTATCTGCGCTGGTGGATGGCTGGCTCAGATGTGACGATAAACCCTCAGAGACCAGCAGGTCCTTGAGTAATCGCCCTCCGCTGTCACGGCGTTCGCAGATGGCCCTGCAAGAGAACAGAAAGCAATATTAAGCATGTGGACAGATGTTGAGATGCTGCAGATGCCAAGTGATGTTAAGATCATTCGCTATCATGAGTACTCAGTGTTAGATTTCTGTCACCAGCCATTTGTGCGCTCCCAGTCTCGGCGTCCGCAACGGACAGGCACTCCAGCGTCCGGCTTAGTTCCAATGCCTGCTGCTCCACGTCCGTTAGGACCACCTGATGTGGCGGGCCCCCTCCGGTCCTTGCCCTCTCCCGGGCATTCTGGCATCTCTTCTCCTATCAAGGCAAAACACAGAGAAGCGTGATTGAGTGATGGTTGCATATTGACCCGCTGCATGCATTGGTGTGGGTGGGGGTGACCGTGAGGGAGGTGCATGGGAGGGTGCGTGCGAGACATAGCCATGAGATTGTATGAGGATTGGGTTGAGTGGTAGTGTTCGAATGGGAACTGGAGCGGTGAGTAAGTACAGGCAAGGTGAGGATGATGGTTGAGTGGATGTGAGGAGTGATGCGAGAGCGTTGTGGTGGCAGTGCAGAAGAAGTTGTGTGGTGGTGGAGGTGATGTCGGAGACGGAGTGGGGGAGAATGCGTAAGTATACTCACCTTGGCTGACCTGGTTAGGTCATTAAAGCGCTTCCTGCACTGGACCCAGGTTTGGCACACATTGCTGCTGCTGCTGACCTCCTCGGCCACCTCCAGCCAGGCCTTCTTGGTGGCAGAGGGAGGCCACCTCCTTCCATCAGATGGGAAAAACGTTTCCCTCCTACTCCTCACCCCATCGAGCAGCATCTGGAGTGAAGAGTCTGAGAACCTTGCAGCAGCCTTGCCTCTGGCCTGCTCCATGCTGCCAAAATGGTTCTTTGCTACAGGAGGAGCATTGGAGAACTGCCCCTTTAAATAGGGCTCCTCCTGCTGACAGCCTGTGATGCGGGTGCGCAGTGCGCCCGCTGCGCAGGTCTGGAACGGGAAACCCGGAAGCACGCGTAAGTACCTTTAATTAGGCTGCGATTGCATGCGGAGCACCCCAATTACACGGGGCTCATTACCCACACGCCCAGTCGACCCCCCGCTGCCAACCCGCCTCCTTCCTAATATCGGGCCCCAATGTCACTTGTTCCAATTGGGATATGTCCCTCAGTGCTTCAGCTACATGATTGTTGTTGGGAAGATTGCACTCTAACCTAGGGGAAAAATGCACCGAGGAGGAGGTGTGCCAGCCTGATTAAGGCAGGAATGGGAGTCTTGCCCTCGAGTGGGTCACCCCAACATACATTGAGCTGGGACTTTCGGAATTGCCAGGCCAGTTGTGATCATTGTGCTCACCTAGACACAACACGGAGCTGAACACGGAGACATTATCAATATACATTATCTTCTGGGTGTGTGCATCGTTGACAAGGCCGGCATTTATTGCCCATCCCTAGTTGCCCTTGAGTAGGTGGTGGTGAATCTTCTTCTTGAACTGCCAGAAACTATGTGGTGAAGGCATTCCCACTGTGCTGTTAGGTAGGTCCTTCCAGCATTTTGACCCAGTGACGATGAAGTAACGGCGATATATTTCCAAGTTGGGATGGTGTGTGACTTGGAGGGGAACTTGGATGTGATGGTGTTCCCATGTACTTGCTGCCCTTGTCCTTCTAGTTGGTGTTGTTGGTGAGTTTGGGAGGTTATATACATTGTAGTGGAGTGCAATTAGTTTTTACAGTGTGCCTCGCATGAGCTGTTTTGAATTTTTATTTTCTTTCCATGTCCAAAATGTTTATTGAATCTCACCTGCAGTGAACCTAAAATTTCCTCAATTTGGTCTCAAACACCCTTAAACTCTAAGTTAGTGGTCTCAGGGCACAAGATGCTTGGGACAACCAAGTAAGTTTCTCGTGAGGGATTAAACAGGAGGGTAGAGTTGATGATAAGATAGATAACACTTGGTCTGTCCAAGAAAAGCTTGGAGTTTGATCCAACTCATGCTTGTTAGCTGACTCATTAATATCATAATCTTTAGGACATTTAGTGTTATTCTCACAGTAGGCTGAATTTTGAAAGGCATTTCAGTTGCATGGGAAATTGCTTCAGTGCCTACTGTGTGCATTATTTCCAGTAAAGTCGGGAGGAGGGTGCAGAGAAAGATTTCAAGTTTGCTTCTTTTGATTTCCACACTTGGATCTGATGAAAACAGTTAATGAAAGAAAGCAAGTGAAACTTTACAAAATCTCTCTCCTTCCAATAGTGTGTTAAATTGCAACCTTCACTCCCACAAGATTAATTCACAGAAATGTTCCAAAAAGAAAACAACTCAATAGCTTTTCTAATTTGCATTTGATATCATAAATCATTGTCATGCTAAAAAAATGTTTAATCAATATTGCTCAAAATTCTAGATAATTAGACTGCAGTGCATGAAATAACCCTTCCTTTTTGAATTTGGGGGAAAAGTGAAAGACAGATCCTCATTTAAATCATAGAATCATTGAAAATTTACAGCACAGAAGGAGGCCATTCGCCCATCGTGTCCACGCCAGCCGAAAATGTGCCACCCAGCCTAATCCCACTTTCCAGCACCATGTCCGTAGCCTTGTAGGTCACGGCACTTCAGGTGTACATCCAGGTACTTTTTAAATGAGTTGAAGGTTTCTGCCTCTACCACCCTTTCAGGCAGTGAGTTCCAGACCCCCACCACCCTCTGGGTGAAAATTTTCTCCTCAGCTCCCCTCTAATCCTTCTACCAATCACTTTAAATCTATGCCCCCTGGTTATTGACCTCTCTGCTAAGGGGAATAGGTCCTTCCTATCCACTCTATCTAGGCCCCTCATAATTTTGTACACCTCAATTAAATCACCCCTCAGCCTCCTCTGTTCCAAAGAGAACAATCCCAGCCGATCCAATCTTTCCTCAAAGCTAAAATTCTCCAGTCCTGGCAACATCCTTGGAAATCTCCTCTGTACCCTCTCTAGTGCAATTACATCCTTCCTGTAATGTGGTGACAAGAACTGTGTACAGTACTCAAGCTGTGGCCTAACCAGTGTTTTATACAATTCCAGCATAACCTCCCTGCTTTTATATTCTATGTATCGGCTAATAAAGAAAAGTATTCCATGTGCCTTCTTAACCATCTTATCTACCTGTCCTGCAACCTTCAGGGATCTGTGGACATGCACTCCAAGGCCCCTCACTTCCTCTAAACCTTTCAGTATCTTCCCTTGCCTAGTTTTTCCTCCCCGAATGCATTACCTCACACTTCTCTGAATTGAATTCCATTTGCCACTTTTCTGCCCACCTGACCAGTAAATTGATACCTTCCTGCAGTCAAAAACTTTCCTCCTATCAACCACACGGCCAATTTTTGTATCATCTGCAAACTTCTTAATCATGCCCCCTACATTTAAGTCCAAATCATCAATATGTATCACAAAAAGCAAGGGACTTAGTACTGAGCCCTACGGAACCCCACTGGAAACAGCCTTCCAGTCACAAAAACACCTGACGACCATTACCCTTTGCTTGCTGCCACTGAGCCAATTTTGGATCCAACTTGCCACTCTCCCTTGGATCCCATGGGCTTGTACTTTTTTAACCAGTCTGCCATGTGGGACCTTGTCAAAAGCCTTGCTTAAATCCATGTAGACAAAAGCCTTGCTTAAATCCATATAGACTATATCAAATGTACTACCCTCATCGACCCTCCTTGTTCCCTCCTCAAAAAATTCAATCAAGTTAGTCAGACACGACCTTCCTTTCACAAATCCATGCTGACTGTCCTTGATTACTCAGTGCCTTTCTAAGTGACCGTTTTTTCCTGTCCCTCAGAATTGATTCCAATAATTTGCCCACCACCGAGGTTGGACTGACTGGCCTGTAATTACTCGGTCTATCCCTCACTCTCTTTTTAAACAATGGTACAACGTTAGCAGTCCTCCAATCCTCCGGCACCATGCCTGTATCCAGTGAGGATTGGAAAATGATGGTCAGAGCCTCCGTTATTTCCTCCCTTGCTTCTTTTAACAGCCTGGGATACATTTCATCCGGCCCTGGTGATTTATCTACTTTCAAAGATGCTAATCCCATTAATACTTCCTCTCTCACTAAGTTTAACCCATCCAATATTTCACGCTCCTTCTCCTTAACTACAGTGTCTGCATTCTCCCTCTCTTTTTTGAAGACAGATGCAAAGTATTTATTAAGAACCATACCAACATCTTTCGCCTCCGCACACAGGTTACCTTTTTGGTCTCTAATAGGCCCTACTCTTTCCTTAGTTATCCTCTTACTCTTAATGTATTTATAAAACATCTTTGGGTTTCCCTCAATTTTACTTGCCAATATTTTTTTCATGCCCTCTCTTTGCTTTCCTTATTTCCTTTTTAATTTCACCCCTGTACTTTTTATACTCCTCTAGGCTTTCTGTAGTGTCTGACATAAGCTTTCCTGTTCTGCTTTATCTTACCTTGTATGCTCCTTGACATCCAGGGGGCTCTAGATTGGGCAGCCCGACCCTTTTTCTTTGTGGGAACATGTTTACTCTGTACCTCTTGAATGCCTCCCACTGCTCTGACATTGATTTACCTTCAAGTAGCTGTTTCCAGTCCACTTTTGCTAAATCACTTCTGAGCTTAGTAAAATTGGCCTTTCCCCAATTGAGAACTTTAACTCCTGTTCTATCTTTGTCCTTTTCCATAACTATGCTAAAACTAACTGAATTATGATCACTACCACCAAAATGCTCTCTCACTGATACTCCTTCTACCTGCCCAGCCTCATTTCCTAAAACTAAATCCAGAACTGCCCCCCATCTTGTTGGGCTTGCTACGTACTGGCTAAAAAAGTTCTCCTGAATGCAATTTAAGAATTTTGCACCCTCTATACTCTAAATGCACAAAAAATATGAGTAATGAAGTAAGTTTATATGTTCTGCTGGATGTGCAAACTCAGGATTTTATAGGATGAAAAAATAAATATTTAAAATCTCATAACTGCGTTTTGTGGTTGCTTTATCTTTTTTTAAAACTTTATTACACGGGGAAACTAAGATGTCATACAAAGTACAAGATCAATTATTCTGTCTTTCTTTCTTTCCAGCTGCAAAACATTTCCCCAATTATATCCTTTCATGGAATAAGTGACAGCATTTTGACATGTTTGCTGCAGCAGAATATTCTCTTCGTTTTCCTGAATTTCATTGCTTCAATTAACTATCGTTAGCATTCCTCTCATTTAATTGAAACATACAGTAGAAAAATAACATGACTAAAATATGGCCCTTGACTTAATGTTCAAATGATATTCATAAACCAGCCAAATTACAATTTCTTGTTTTACGACATCTGAATCTTGTGATTAATTATAACTTTATTACTTCCATAATTCCATATGCAATATTAACTTTCTCTGATTGAACATTCTTTTGAGGGTGGCCTTGAGTTATGGTGCTAAATTCTTATGTCAAAATTTGAATCTCACTTGACTACTCTCATTCCAGTTTCACTTCC
Source organism: Heptranchias perlo (assembly GCF_035084215.1). Lineage (NCBI taxonomy): Eukaryota > Metazoa > Chordata > Chondrichthyes > Hexanchiformes > Hexanchidae > Heptranchias > Heptranchias perlo. Next base: position 9,982,383 of record NC_090355.1, on the reverse strand, counting down.
TTCACAGTTGTTGAGTTCGACAAGCTGACAAACCCTGGTCCCTGTCGCTGGGGTATTTCATTCCATCTTGAGGTGGCATAAAAATGAGCAAAACCAGCTGTGCCCACAGAAGCACATCTCATTTTCACCAGTCATGGAGGGTTATCGGTGACACTTGAAGAAAAGACCACCGTCCAGATTGTTTTGGCCTCCATATAGTAACAAACATGACAGTAAGCAGTACAACTCTACATAGAGCATTACGATTTGAAGAACTTTTTTTAAAATGAAAAGATTGAAGATCCTGGAATGACACCATAGGATATTAGCAGAAGAACCCTTGAAGCATTTGTTTGGAATTTCTCTTTTTTCTGATTTAGCTGAGGTATCAAGCTGTTTGAAATAGATATGATGTGAATGCTACAATAATAATCAGAGGAATTTCAGATGAACATTTAAAGCATTCATCCGGTCGTATCCCAAAGTGCGACTTCCAGACTGGAATTGTTCTCTCCGGATAAAACACCCACAAAGTTGGCAGAGGTTGGGTTCATCATTACACTTGTCAGTGCTCTTTAACTCACTATGTGATTTTATTTTACTCATGTGCTGCTAAGACAGAATATTGTGGCAGGAGATAACAAGCACCAAGTACTTGCACCATAGAAAACAAAAGAATTGGATTCTTTAAATCCCAGTTCAAACCGATACAGGAACGATGTTCATCAAAGCTCTCAAAGTAAGTACAATATATATATTAAACTAAACACATCCCTTACCTGGTATGCAATAATAATAGAGTACTTTTAAACAAAGAATTAACAGCTAGGAGATGTACTGTGACATTTCAAACCCTCAGTAACTGCCATCATTATCTCATTATCCATTCTGTAATTAAACTTTGAGAGAAAGAGAGCTGAGGTTTTATCCTTTGAAGTGGATGAACAGGAAATAGAAAACAAAGAGAAGCAACTTTTCCGGTATGTGCTGCACCTGAAGCCTTTTTAAATTACGGGTTCACATCTGATTTGGTGGAAATATTTAAAATTTCTTTTTTAAAAGCAAGGATCTGATTAATGTTTTATGTAAATTTCTTAAATTACTTGTTCCATTAAATCTTCTTGTCAACTCAAACTATCCCTGGATTAGTCTTCACTGGGGAATCAATAATTATGCAATTTTACCACCAGTGAAGTTAAAATTGTAAATTACTGATTAAAAGAAACAAGATACTTTTAAAATATACTGTAATTAATCTAAGCTGCTCCCAGCTGTTCTTCAGTTATGTGCTTCCATCTACCCTCGTATGTCTGACTCAGTTCCTTTGACAGTGCATTGTGTAGGAGGAAGGTGCCATTAACCCACTATTAGAGCTATCACTGGGGAGGTCAAGTCAATAGATTATCCTGTAACGTATTAAAATTATCCACAATAATAATGAGAAAGAAATATTCTGCATCCGCAATCCCCATGGTAGCTGAGAGTAAAGAATCACCTTTTCACTTGCAATATATAAAATGCAATCAAAATTTGATAACCTTGATGATCTAGTGGGTAAAAGGACTGCCAATATAATACTAAGCCACACAGACCAGAAGGTGCCAGATTCATGCTGAGATAGATAATCTCAGCCAAGACATCAGTTGGGGAGCTGCAGTCAGCCTCAGCATTTCCTGGGCTAGAGAGGAGAAAAATCAACCAGGTTTCTCACTCCTGTTTGCCATCCAAAGACCCATATTGAAAGGCGCTCCTCTACGGACATTGGTGGTGACCAGGATTCGGCTCACCTCTGATGCCCCAACAGTCAAATAGCTTGCCAACGCTCACTTTTTGGAGTGGCAAGATGAGGGGGGAAGAATCTGGCAGCAATAACAAAAGCCTAGAGATAGAATAAACAGGAGATGAGTGTAAAGGTCAGACGAGGGTAAGGAATAAAGATAACACAAATGATCAAGGAACAAATACAGAAGTATAAAAGCACTGCTATAAATAAAGTAAAAGTAACAACTATTAAAGAACTGGAGGGAACTGGAGGCAATAATCCGTAGTGAGGAACCAGATGTAGTCGGAATAACTGAAACATGGCTACATAAAGATCAGGACTGGCAATTAAATATTGCAGGTTGGAACATAATCAGAAAGTGGCTGTGCTAATTTAAGATAACATAATAACAGTAGAAAAAAGGGACATAACTAACAGGTAGAAAATAATCCATATGGATTGAACTTAAAGATAAGGGATCGATCACGCTAAGAGGGGTATACTACAGACCACCTAATAGTGGAAAGGAGGTAGAGGAAGGAATATGTAAGCAAATATGTGAAATGAGTAAAGGATTAATGATGGAATAATAATCATGGGAGATTTTAACTATCCCCAAATAAATTGGCAAGAAGAGGTAGGTAAAGGGGTACAGGGGATGGAGTTTTTACAATGTGTGCAGGACTCCTTTCTTGCCCAGTATGTAAAAAGCCCAACGACAGAGAAAGCACTAGTAATGGGAAAAGAACAAGAACAGATAAGAGAAGTAAGTGTAAGGAAACATCTAGGTAATAGAGATAAGATAAAGATTGAGAAGGGCATAAGTAAGACAAAGGCCAAAGTAATAAATTGGACAAAAGTTGATTTTCAGGGGATGAGAATGGAACTGGGCAAAAAATAAACTGGAAAAATTTACTGAGGAACAAAGGAATAGAAACATTTAAAATATATCCCACTAAAAAGCAAGAACAAACTAGTCAGTAATAACATACCATGCATGAACAAAGAAATAAGGGCAAAATTGAAACAAAAAAAAAGGAAAGGATGACAAAAGGGAATACGAAAAGATTAGGAAAGAAGTAAAAGAAAAATTAGGAAACCAGAGAGAAACTATAAAATTAAATTATCAAGGAATATAAAAGAGAAATCGTAAAGTATTCTACAGACACATAAATAACAAAAGAAAAATCATGAAAGGAATAGGGACACTAAGGGATACACACGATAAACTCACAGGTAATGACAACGAAATGGCAGAATTATTAAATAATTACTTTACCTCAGTATTTACCAGGGAGACTAACATGGTGGGCATGACATTAGAAGAAGAGATCAAAAAAGATAGAAAGAATTTCCAGATAAAATGAGGAGAGATAATTGATGAACTAATCAAACTTAGAGAGGATAATACCCCTGGTCTGGATGGATTGTATCCATGAATACTAAAAGAAGTTAGGGAAGAGATAACAAAGGCACCATTACACATATATAAAAATTAATTAGAAGAAGAGTCAAAAAAAGATACAAAGACATTTAAGATAGAAAGGGGGGAGATAATTAATAAACTAATCAAACTTAGAGAGGATAAAACCCCTGGTCTGGATGGATTGCATCTGTGTATATTAAACGAAAGTTAGAGAAAAGTTAGCAGAGAGACAGTTACATATGTATAAAAATTCTTTGGAAAAGGTAATAGTGCCAAAGGACTGGCAGACAGCAAATGTGATATCTATATTTAAAAAGGAAGATAGAACAAGTCCAGGGAACTATAGACCAATTAGCTTAACGAGTGTATTAGGCATGATAATGGAATCCATACTCAAAGATTTAAGAGAAAAACATCAAGAAACCAAAAACATAATAAAGAATTATCAGCACAGATTTTAAAAGGGATGGCCATGCTTGACTAATCTGATTGAATTCTTTGAAGAATTCTTTGAAGAATTAGCAGAAAGGGGAGACAAGAGTAATGCAGTTGATGTAATATATTTGGATTTTCAAAAGACCTTCAATAAGGTACCACATAGTAGACTCATGACTAAGGTCAGAGCATGTGGAGTCAGGGGTCAAGTAGCAGAATGGATAGCAAGCAGGCTCCAATACAGAAAACAGAAATAGGGGTTAAAGGTAGTTACTCAAACTGGCAAAAGGTGGGGAGTGGTGTTCCACAAGGATCGGTGCTGTTGTTCTGTTAACATGAACGATTTGGACTTGGGAATTGGAAGTATAATTTCAAAATTTGTGGACGACACCAAATTGGGGGGTATAGTTAATACCATAGAGGACTGTGACAAAATACAGGAAGACATTAATAAACTTGCAGAATGGGCCTGTAATTGGCAAATGAATTTCAATATAGATAAGTGCGAGGTGGTACGTTTTGGTAGGAAGACAAAAGAGGCCACATATTGCTTGGAAAATAAGAGTCTAAATGGGATGGAGGAGCAGAGGAATCTGGGGCTACAGATACACAAATCACTAAAAGTAGCGACGCAGGTTAACAAAAAGCAAACCTAGCACTGGGGTTCATTTTGAGAGGGATGAAACTGAGAAGCAGAGAAGTTATGTTGAACTCGTATAGAACCTTGGTTCGACCACACTTGGAGAACTGTGAACAGTTCTGGTCTCTACATTATAAAAAAGATATCGAAGCACTGGAGAAGGTGCAAAAATGATTTACTAGGATGATACCAGAACTGAAAGGTTATACCTATCAGGAAAGATTGCACAGGCTGGGGCTTTTTTCTCTAGAAAAGAGAAGACTGAGGGGTGACCTTAGAGAGGTCTTTAAGATTATGAATGGGCTTGATAGGGTAGACATAAAGACGATGTTTCCACTTGCAAGGGAGACCAGAACTAGGGGCCATAAATATAAGATAGTCACAAATAAATCCAATCGGGAATTCAGAAGAAACTTCCTTACCGAGAGAATGGTTAGTATGTGGAACTCGTTACCACAAGGAGTAACTGAGGTGACAAGCATAGATGCATTTAAGGGGAAACTGGATAAACACATGAGGGAGAAAGGAATAGAAGGATATGCTGATAAGGTTAAATGAAGTAGGGAGGGAGGAGGCTTGTGTGGAAAGTGAACACTGGCAGGGACCTATTGGACCGAATGGCCTCTTCCTGTGCTGTACATTCAATGGACATACACGAAGAGCAGTATGGCACCTACAAATCCACAGTCTAGCAGCAGTCACTGTCATCAGGAGAGAAGGGAAAAGAACCAGGGTGAAAGAGGCAGGGCTACATAAAATAAAACATGACTTATGGTGATATCTTCAATCCCTAAAACTAATATATTTATTTCATTTTAATTTAACAATTTTAATTCAAATATGACGTGTGTCTCATTTAGCTCAGCTGAGCTCTAAAATCCTGCAAGCTCGATTACGTTATTGAAAATAAAGCAAGATAAAAATGTTATTTTCCACTTCACCCACTATTGCAGAGATAATGTACAACAAAATGATATATAATATTCCATATTTTATTTGAAACGGAGAATTAAAGTTAAGTCAATGTTTTACAAGACGTCAATCATTCTGTCACAATTACTGTGACATGATCATGTTCCTACATCCACTCAATCATTCCAGAATAATGAGCAGAGTTGGTTCAATTAAAACAATGAAAGTGTTATCATGATGCAGAGCAATAGTTTCAGAGGCAAATAAAACATTAGCAAGGAAGTCATTTCCATACTTTGTCATTTATTGCACCATCTATCTATAAAATAAATCTATTACAAATGTTGGCCCTAAAATACCACTGGGTTTTACTGGTCTCCCCCTCCGTACCTCTTTACAGCCATTTCCCTGGGGGTTCCGCTGGTAAAATCTCCAAGGTACATACTTGCTCTCAGTTTTTTACATTATAAATTCCAGGATCCACATTTACAATGGAATCGACAAATAGAAACTTGTCATCTCGTAATTACATCCTCTAGTCAGTGGTGGCACTGTAACACTTCAGTTTTGCATCTCCCAACTCCTCAGCCTGCACTGCAGAGAAACTCCGGTACATCAATTAACTGTGCGTCCATATTTTCCAGGTTGCTGTCTGTTTTCCTACTTAGCTATAAATAATATAAAATAAAAGCATTATAGAAAAATAAGAACAGTATATGTGACTTTAAATTGGTGACTGAATGCCCTGATCCAATTATCCCACACCCTCTTACCCCCTTGCTCTTGCCTTTCTATGTACAACATCATGGGAAATTAAATTTAAAGTCTTGCCGTTAGAAATTGGGTTGTTTTGGCGCGACACGGACTCTCGAACTGCCAAGATGGCGCCTTGGCTGCGCACGCACATTTCTAGCATGACGTGCACGGATGCCATCTTGGTTTAGGTATTTAAAGTGATTTTGGGACTTAATGCACAGTCTAAACTGCGACCATCTGAACGTGTCTTAAAGTGCCTGGAGGACCCTGCCATCAGCGCTATTTAAAGGGACCATGCAGGATTTACAGCTTAGTTGCTGGATTATTGCTTCTGGCTGCTGATGCATTTGTAACTGTTTTTGGAGGTCTCCTATCCCTGAATACTAGGACAAGGGGACTAACCTAACATTTAGAGCCAGGACGTGCAGGAGTGAAGTTAGGAAATGCTTCTACACGCAAAGGGTGGGAGAAGTTTGGAAAACACTTCTGCAAATGGTATTCTGCAGATGCTAGCTCAAGTGTGAATTTTAAACCTGACATTGATAGGTTTCTGTGAACCAAGGGTATTAAGGGTTATGGGACTAAGGTGGGTATATGGAGTTAGGTCACAGGTCAACCATGATCTCATTGAATGGCAGAACAGGCTCGAAGGGCTAAATGTTACTGCCACTTGCTGCTTCCTGTTATGCGCCACCTTCTCCTGCAAGAAAGAGGGACATGTGTCTGGGTGATGTGCCTGTCATGGTTGAATAGCTTCCAGTGAGTGTGGCCTGTGAGTTGTGGTGGGCAGCTTGCAATGGTAGTAATGTGTAAGGGTAAGAGGAAGCATCCAATTGGCAGAGTTGAGTACCGATGGAAAGATTTTGTTGGTAGGTAGTTGATGGGGGGTGCAGTGCGTGGAGCAGTGGATGCAGCTAGTGGTAGAAACATAGAAACATAGAAAATAGGAGCAGGAGTAGGCCGTTTGGCCCTTCGAGCCTGCTCCACCATTCAATATGATCATGGTTGATCCTCTATCTCAATACCATATTCCCGCTCTCTCCCCATACCCCTTGATGCCTTTTGTGTCTAGAAATCTATCTAGCTCCTTCTTAAATATATTCAGTGACTTGGCCTCCACAGCCTTCTGTGATAGAGAATTCCACAGGTTCACCACCCTCTGACTGAAGAAATTTCTCCTCATCTCAGTCCTAAATGCAGTTGGTAGGAGATGCCACTTGACAGTTGACCTCACTCACCTTGACCACTCGTGTCATTGCAAATGTGCAAGTTGTAACAAAATATTGTATAGTGTTTTGCATAATTTAATGTCGAGAAAAACAAATTTTCATTTGCAACATTTTTGTATTAAATATATTGGTTTATTTGCTGCTTTTGTTGCGATCAACAATTTTGATGTAAATTTGCAAAGACATATATTTTGAATATACTGTACTCAATGCAATGTACCACTTTGATTTTTTCCTGCACTGCATCCATGTTCGTGGTGCTGTGCGCCTGGCATTGACTTCGTCCCACGCTGCCTCCCACTGCCTTTTAGGCACATGTCTTTTAACTTAATCTAAACTGTTCTTCTACTTAGCCCCCATTTGTGTTTTCACCAACCCATGAACAAACAGATTTTACTTGTTTTCTTAATCCCTGATTCCTGCTTTGCCACTTTGCCATCCACTATTAAATCATTTGTTGAAATTTATTTCATTTGTTCCCCAACTTGCTCGTTTCCCAGCTCATTTACTTTGTTTCCAACTTTGCTCTCCGAACTATTCCACCTGCCCAAGAAGCCCACTTCCCAGGAAGACGCCATTTATTTTGTTACTTCCCAAATTTCCCTATTCCTGCTGTTCCATCCACTATGTCCTTACTTTTTAAGATTTATTTCATACATGGGCAGTTACCAAGTTCCTTTATTTCATTTTATCTTTGCTTCCCGTGGCATTCACCGTAGCGCAGTAAGATTCAGCAGCTTCGGCAGAGGAGAAAAACAAATAAATCTTGGCTCATTTCCCTGAACAATCTCTCTCCTTAGAACATTCTGCATTTGAACACTTCGAGCACCACACTGTGTCATGGGGAGACATTCTTCTCACAATACACTTCATTATTACCACTATGAAAATGTTGTTGGTTTTATCCATCCCTCTTGCTTGTCTTTAATGCGTTGGCTTAACTTCTGGGATGCTAAAATCCCCTGCGATTGTCACATATTGATTCACTGCAGCCTCTGGTACTTGTGAAAATAATTAATTGCCTTCTTTTATTCCTGGCAGTCAACAGCAATTGCTTGTCCATTGGGTCTGAGAAGGATCACATTAATGCATCAATCATATACATGTGACGTCATTCTATCAATCACATTGATTTAAAGATGTAACTCAATTTTGTTTCTGTGTTAGCTGCACAATTACAAACTGTTAATATGGGACACTATGCTGTACGTTTTACCAATTTATGTTTCCAGCACAGAGTATTTGCAATGCTGGGAGGCACATTGGGAATTTAGATGCACAGGTCAGCAAGCTTGCAGGATTTCCCATCCATTATGGACAGAAATCCTTGTGGGCCCCTTTGATATCCATGCCCAAATTTCTGATATACATTCCCAGCAGGCATAGCTCTGCAGCAGGTGCACAAATCTGGAATGCTTATCCCTTATTTACATCCAAGTACTGGTGAGGAAAAGTTAATATGTCTATCTTTGTGAAACATTGGATGCACTTGGTTACCTCATCGTTATAATTTTTGCACAAATTGCTTCTGCCATCTCCCTTTCTCAGATTATTTCCACCCATTTGACACCAGTTATGCCATATGTTGGCAATGATGCTTATCTTCTACTTAGCTTAAGTGAAGCATACTTGAGTTGAACATGCACAGGTGCCGATACACACTTGAAAATTCAAGTTAAAACGGCAAAGTTTCTTCTTCTGTAAGGAATTTTGATGGGAAGTCCCATACCACAAAAGCTATATATTATTGTGAAGGATATAATCAGAAGTTTTTACATTTAGTAAAAAATTTATCACAATATGCAAATAATAATCCTACTTCATTGTCTGAAAAACAGTTTCATGCCACTCAAAAATGTGTGAATTTTTAGAGCAGCATTTATATGCAGATCGTACATATTCCCATCGTCATGTTCAAATCCCTCCATGGCCTCGCCCCTCCCTATCTCTGAAACATCCTCCAGCCCTACAACCCTCAGGGAACTTTACGTTCCTCCAACTGTGGCCTTTTGTCCATCCCCCATTTCCTTCGCTCCACCATTGGTGGCCGTGCCTTCAGCCGCCTAGGCCCTAAGCTCTGGAATTCCCTTCCCAAACTTCTTCGCCTCTCCACCTCTCCCTCCTCCTTTAAGACTCTGCTTAAAACCTACCTCTTTGATCAAAAGTTTGGTCACCTGTCCTAATGTCTCCTTCTTTGGCTCGGTGTCAATTTTTGTCTGATTACACTCCTATGAAGCCCCTTAGGATGTTTTACCAAGTAATCACTTAAAAACAGAAATCCAGTAAGGAGAGCTTCAAAACAATAAGTTGGAAAAGGGTTTGTACATCAGCATTATGATGTAGCGATTGCCATTTTGGAGTGATCCAGTGATGCTCTTGGACATCCTTACCTAGGAAACAATGCAGATATATCCCAGAAACTATGCATCATCTCTTAATATGTGTCACACCTGGAGGGAATGTTGAATGCAAACAACATTGATGACACAAAAAAACTTAAGAAATATTAAACTCAAACATGCAGAAAATGTAATCTGATCAAAATTTTAATGCTGAATTAAACAACTATTCTGAAATCAGAGGCAGCACACAACCTCTGAATCATATACTTCAGGGCAACCAATCAAAGACATCAATTGGGTCAGAGAAGGATCATATGAACAGATTAGTCCTGTTAATGTGACCTCATTCTGCTTAGGAGTCTGCATTTCCTATTGACAAATGATACCTTTTCTGTGTAAAGAATCTTACAGCACCAGGTTATAGTCCAACAATTTTATTGTTGGACTATAACCTGGTGTTGTAAGATTCTTTACATTTGTCAACCCCAGTCCATCACCGGCATCTCCACATCATGGCCTTTTCTGTGAGCAATGCATAAAATTATTTGAAAGGGACACAATTGGAACATCCTTTAGGCATGTCGAAATGTATGAACCTTGCAGCTAGTTCATTAAAAATTCACCCATTGCTTAAGAATTCTAGAACGACTCTACAATAGCATCGCAATCAATGGTACAAATCAAATACATGCCCACGATCCACCCCTATTAAATTACCAGGGACTGAAAGGAAACATAACTGTCAAAGACGCCTTCACCTTTGTATTTCACTGGATAGTAAATTTGAGCATTTCTCTCCTACAGAATACTAATTTCTTCCTTCAAGAATCTGGCATCAAGAGCCAAGATTCAACCGATGATTTTATTTCTGCTTTGTTCCACATTTTGTTTTCCATTCTGATTAATTGTGATTTGATTAAAAACTCACAACTTTCTCACAAGTTCCTTTGAAATACCAGGAAGTTCAAAAAGTTACAAGCTAGTCACGTGCACAATGTAATCGGAGTTGAAACGAAAGGTGTGGGCTAAAACGCTTAACGATTAGTTTTGTCTTATTTCATGTTTTAGGCTGAAGGGACCCTTCTTTTTTGACTGTAGTAGTCAAGGAGCTTCTCTTGATGGTATTTTCTGCAATCACCTCGTCATTTTGAAAGTTCCTTTACATTTTGCATGTGACTTCTGCTCTTCATATTGCTGTGACCTAATTCAAGGCAATCTATAAAATGCAAAAAACCTATCCCCCATTGCATCAAACTTGGGGAATTCTGACTGAGTTGACTCTAGGGGGTGGAAGGTTAACTGTTTTGAAAAATTTGATCTTTCATGCTCCCAGCAATCTACATTGTCTCTTCTTTTTCACAGTGTGCTTTTTTAATCGGGCTCCTGCACTACATAGCCCTCCTCACTGAAAGCTCTAATCGGCTGAAGCTGACCCCTATTGACACCAGAAGATGAAAGTTTACAGGCTATTAAACTAATCTTCCACTACTTCCTTCTATCTGAGTTCCAGGAGATACACTTTAAAACAAAACACTAGATTTGAATTGCATGAATGATTGCACTTGAACACAAAGCAAAATAAAATTGACAAACTGTTTACAGCCCCAAGGAAAACTTTCCATTCAGCTGCAACAAAGCTTTATACAGCATTTTAAATTGTACACTGCCGGTTTCTTCCACAGCGTCCTTTTTAATAAGTTTTCTATCTTTCAGCAAGTGCAATATGAAGTTAATTCCAGTAACAAACCTGTCAGGATGTGTATGCAGAAACAATAAATGTTATCTCGACCATTACGTCATTATTCACGTTCTCCAGGTGGCTCTTTTTTATAATATTGAACCCAGTTTGAATTGAAACGTAGGGCAGTTTAACAGGAGTATATTTTGTTCCACATATAGCATTTTCCTTTTTAAATTAATTTTAATTTTTACTACATAGCAGATTTTTTTTAAAATGAGTTTCACATCACTTCGCTTTGTAGTTATTACATTCATTGCAAACCGATTCCTTACAATGTTCCATTGATGCAGTAATGTACCCCGCAATTATAACAGACTCTGAAGTTTGAACAGCTTCTCCGTAGAATTGTTTTATTGCCAGTTACATAGGTATGAGGGGCGAGTTGGCTAAAGTAGATTGGGAAATTAGATTAAAAGATATGACAGTAGATAAGCAGTGGCGAACATTTAGAGAAATAATTCATAATTCCCAACAAATACACATGCACTTAAGGAATTAAAACTCCATGGGAAAGGTGATCCAACCGTGGCTAACAACAGAAGTTAAGGATAGTATTAGATTAAAAGAAGAGGCTAACAATGTTGCCAAAAAGAGCAGTAAGCCTGAGGATTGGGAGGGTTTCCGAAATCAGCAAAGGATGACCAAGAAATTGATAAAGAGGGAGAAAATTGAACATGAGAGTAAACTAGCAAGAAATATAAAAACAGATTGAAAGAGCTTCTGCAAATATATAAAAAGGAAGAGATTAGCAAAAGTAAACATGGGTCCCTTAGAGGCAGAGACAGGAGAAATTATAATGCGGAATAAGGAAATGGCAGAGATGTTAAACAAATATTTTGTATCTGTCTTCACAGTGGAAGACACAAAAAAGCATACCGTAAATAGTGGGGAACCATTTTTTAAATTTGTTCATGGGATGTGGGCGTCGCTGGCGAGGCCAGCATTTATTGCCCATCCCTAATTCCCTTGAGAAGGTGGTGGTGAGCTGCCTCCTTGAACCGCTGCAGTCCGTGTGGTGACGGTTTTCCCACAGTGCTGTTCGGTAGGGAGTTCCAGGATTTTGACCCAGCGACGATGAAGGAATGGCAATATATTTCCAAGTCGGGATGGTGTGTGACTTGGAGGGGAACGTGCAGGTGGTGTTGTTCCCATTTGCCAACAGCCCTTGTCCTTCTAGGTAGTAGAGGTCGTGGGTTTGGGAGTTGCTGTCGAAGAAGCCTTGGCGAGTTGCTGCAGTGCATCCTGTGGATGGTACACACTGCAGCCACTGTGCACTGGTGGTGGAGGGAGTAACCAAGAGTCTATTGAGAATGAGGAACTTAAAATAATTAAGATTAGTAAAGAAAAAGCATTAGAAAAAATAATGGGACTAAAAGCCAACAAACCTCCTGAACCTGATGGCCTACGTTCTAGGGTTTTAAAGAGGTGGCTGCAGAGATGGTGGATGCATTGGTTTTGATCTTGTGGAATTCCCTAGATTCTAGAATGTTCCCCGTGAATTGGAAGGTAGCAAATGTAACTCCACTGTTCAAGAAAGGAGTGAGAGAGAAAACAGGGAACTATAGGCCAGTTAGCCTGACATCAGTAGGAGTGAAAATGCTAGAATCTATTATTAAGAATGTAATAACAGGGCACATAGAAAGTCATAATATGATTAGGCAGAGTCAACATGGTTTTATGAAAGGGAAATCGTGTTTGATAAATCTATTTGGGTGTTTTTGCGGGTGTAACTAGCAGGGTAGATAAAGGGGAGCCAGTGGATGTAATATATTAGGATTTTCAAAAGGCTTTCGATAAGTTGCCACACAAGAGGTTATTACACAAGATTAGGGCTCATGGATTGGGGGCAATATACTGGCATGGATTGAGAATTGGTTTCTGGACAGAAAGCAGAGAGTAGGAATAAACGGTTCATTTTCAGGTTGGCAGGTCGAAACGAGTGGTGTGCCACAAGAATCAGTACTAGGGCCTCAGCTATTTACAATCTATATTAATGACTCAAATGAAGGGGCCAAGTGTAATGTATCCAAGTTTGCTGACGATACAAAGCTAGGTGGGAAAGTTCACTGCTAGGAAGACACAAAGAGCCTGCAAAGGTATTTAGTCAGGTTAAGTGAATGGGCAAGAAGGTGGCAGATGGAGTACAATGTGAAATGTGAGGTTATTCACTTTGGTAGGAAAATAGAGCAACGGGATATTTTTTTAAATGGTGAGAAACTATTAAATGTTGGTGTTCAGAGAGATTTGGGTGTCCTTGTACAAGAAACAGGAAGTCTTGCTGCAATTGTACAGGGCTTTGGTTGGATCACACCTGGAGTATTATGTACAGTTTTGGTCTCCTTACCTGAGGAAGGGTATATTTGCTTTAGAGGCAGTGCAACGAAGGTTCAGTAGATTGATTCCTGGGATGAGAGGTTTGTCCTATGAGGAAAGATTGAGTAGAATGGGCCTATACTCTCTGGAGTTTAGAAGAATGAAAAGTGATCTCATGGAAACATATAAGATTCTAAAAGGGCTTGACATGGTAAATGCTGAGAGGATGTTTCCTAGCTGGATAGTCTAAAGCTAGAGGGCTCAGGATAAGGGGTCGGCCATTTAGGACTGAGATAAGGAGGAATTTCTTCACTCAGAGGGTTGTGAATCTTTGGAATTCTCTACCCCAGAGAGCTGTGAATGCTCTATCATTGAATATATTCAGGACTGAGATTGATAGATTTTTGGACTCTTAGGGAATCAAGGGATATGTGGATCGGGCGGGGAAGTGGAGTTGAGGTCAAAGATCAGCCATGATCTGATTGAATGGTGGAGCAGGCTCGAGGGGCCATATGGCCTACTCCTACACCTATTTCTTATATTCTTACGCTTTAATCAGCTCCTATTATGTATATTTCTGTCTGTATTAAGCTTCATTGTTGTACAGCACTGAGCCAATTCCTAAAGTGGCAAATTGGAATAGGAAAACATGAATTTTTCTGCAGAAACTCTTTACAAGTGAAAACAGTTCCCTTCAAGGCAACCATATAAAAAGGAGGAATTCCATTCTGCTTTTTCCATGTGTCTATACATGAAATAACATGTCGTTTCTTAGTAAGAGATTTGCTGATTTTTTTTCTCAAAATATGACATTCTGATATTAATATGTTTGAGCTGTTTATATATAACTCAGCCTTGAAAGCATATTTAGCCGAGCGCTGATGGATTTTTTGACCATGCTCCCACCTCGTTAATTGAATGGGCTTCAAAATTGCTGTATTGGATAGATATGGTTTCAAATACAGTGCATTTAGAATCCTACTCAAATGTCTGTTGTCCAATTAGCTTGACAAAAGGAGTCAGATTATATTACAGCATCACAATATAACTCAGAGAATTCAGTGTAACTAAATGAGAGATGACAAGTTAAGAATTCTGAAGATGTCTGAGCTTAATCCAGCCAGCAATAAAATGGGATCTGTGGGAACTGCACCCTTTTGAAATACTGAATACACAAAAAAGGAAAATGTAGGATAATGTGTAATAGGAAAAATAGCTTCCCAATGACAGAAGTCAGCATTAATATCATTGTATTTTGAGAATGTATTCTGTGTGAAAGAGGCTAGAACATGGTTTACAAGGGAATGCTAAGTAAGCTGGAGGTGTCAGGTTGATGCAATTTAAGAAACATCAAAGCTTTTGTGCAAGAATTATAGCTAGTTTGGAGCCAACATGTCTGTTTTAACTGTTATCGTTCTGTTAAGGTATGATGTTTATAACCATGTGAATTTGTCTTATCTTCTCCTGATAAGAAATGAAACATCACCCATATTTCAGTGAGAATGGAGTATATGTCATGCGACATTGCCATCTACTGGTGTAATAGCATATGACACAAAGATCACGTGACAATAATCTCAGAATTGATTAGTTTAGAGCAAGTCATCTGACATTGTCCATCGAGGTGAAAAATAGGTTCACTTTCACTGATTCTTTGATATTCCGTGTTGAGAACTCACCTGGGTTGGTTAGTCGTGTGCAGATCCCGATGGATATCTTACTAGGAAGTATACATGTATAACTTGCTTGTACTTTCTGTCAGTATTAATAAAACCAACAAGTTGATTTTATCTCTGGTGTCCAAACCTAGATAATTTGGATTAATTTCCTCAGTTGATCTCAGAGAAAACATTTTAAAAGGTTTCATTAATTTCAGTCGATTCTCTCTCTTCGTTACAAACTAGAGTCCCCTGGCGGCCATCACTTAGCACTCTTGGGTTTTAATGAAACATAGACTTTGGGTAGCACCATTGAACTTCTTGGATGGCAAGATCAAATTATTACACTAGTTTTAGCCCTACATAAGTACAATGTTGTGGGAAGGGCACTATGCTACAATAGGCACCTCTCTTCAGATAACAATGAAACTTATGTTCAATATTCAAAATAAGAACAATATGTTGTAGATCACAGGTAACCTATTCATCTATTAACTACTGTCAGACAATCTAACTTCAAACAGACAGACCTTCAAAGCTTTTAAAAAAGGGGACAGATTTGTTTTGGTCTAAAACAGTTCAAATATGACAATC
Source organism: Heptranchias perlo (assembly GCF_035084215.1). Taxonomy (NCBI): domain Eukaryota; kingdom Metazoa; phylum Chordata; class Chondrichthyes; order Hexanchiformes; family Hexanchidae; genus Heptranchias; species Heptranchias perlo. The sequence goes on along the minus strand of NC_090355.1, from coordinate 9,966,596 downwards.
TTCATTCACTTCTGCCAAGATCTAAACTACATCCATCGCAACATTTGATGGTCTCCAGTGTTGTGACAAAACAAGCAGTTAATCAGTGGAATTTGTTTTCTTTCACCTGGCCCACAATGTTACATACAGATATCACCAAAAGAAAAGCTTTTGTTCAGACCCTTTAGAAAGCAAGGGTGCATTCAGTCAGTAATTAAAATTATGCATCTTCAGAATAAAATTTCTGATGTCTCTCATCCATGTTGTACATGCCAGTTTATTTTTCTTCCTCCTCTTTAAATGTCTGTGCTTTCTACCATCGAATTGATTATTTTCTAAATTTGTTGTTCTCTAATCCTATCGTGTAAAACCTTTCTATCCAATCACATCCTAGCGAAAAATGAATTCACCCTACTGCCTTTTTCCCGCAAGATTCCACCCAATCATTTCCTGACAAAAAATAATCTGTGATGCAGACACTGTAAAAGTTCCACACCCATTCCACTATCTGCCTGTAAAAATAAAGATAATTGGATATATACTTGAAAAGGAAAAATTTGCAGGGCTGTGGGGAAAGAGCAGAGGAGTGGGACTAATTGGATAGTTCTTACAAAGCGCTAGCATAGGCACGATGGGCCAAATGGCCTCCTTCTGTGCTGTATGATTCTATGATGAAATAATGCAAAAAATTCATAGAAAAAGTCATTAACAACAACTTTCTCCCTTCCCTGAGAACTAGCACGATGTGCTCCACCAGGCCTCTCAAAATCTTAGCCTCCCAGTACATCCTCTCACTTCACGATCCCCACCAGACCAGATGACTCTTCACAATAGCAGGCCTATGCAATGGCGCCAAAATAAACAAATATGTGAAAAACATGTTTCTCTATTCATATGAGCCACAAGCACTCCGGGAATATGCCCATGACTTCATGTCCAATGAAGAAACTTCTGACTTTATTTATTTCAGCCATGCTGTGCCATGGGGGAATGGGAAGAGCAGAAATATAGGAAGGGAAGGGACAATGAGAGAGTCTTTCTTGGGAGGAGAAAAGAAGTGGAAGAAAGAGAAACTTTGATAGGGGAGAAGGAGAGAGACCCTGTTGGCGACCCAGTTGAAGGGAGAAGAGATAATACTGTTTGGGTGGTGGGGGTAGTGAGAGAGTCATAAACAAAAGCAGAGATGGATCTTAAAGAGAGGGAAGGGAGGGAGAGAGAGAGAGAAAGATCCCATCAAGTACCTGTCCTCACCTGAAATCCAACTGAATCATAACTCCAGCCGATTTTTCCTCTCCCTTGCCTTGAGGTGTGGGGTCCACAACATCACTCCAGCGGAGACCTGTTAACTCAGCATTGACTAGCAACGACATTGGTATTTCACTGGTCTGTCTGGTTGCACACTAGGCAGTGCATTTACCAACTGTGCCACTGGGGTCTAAAATAACACGTCGTAATGATTAAGTAGCACAAAGCAGTTGCAACACGTCAAAGATTCTTGAATAATGGAGGTCTTGATTCCCAAACATACTAAAATGCAGGAACACGCAAGCCCACAAGAGATAGAAGTAATCTGAGTATCAGTTTAAAAAGCTGACGTGATTTTTCATATTACTTTCTGTACAAATTTGGGAATGCGCAGAATTAGAAATGAGCCACAAGGCTCTTGGGGGCTGCATTCTGACACAGTCATAAATATTCTACACTAATAAGAGTAAGGAGAGGAAGAACAGTGCTGACTTTTGAAGAGTTATTGAAGGACTCACTTTGGAAAATAAAATATGTATCGCAGTGAGTTCCTGCACAAAATGCCCAAATGCATTTCGTCATGAATATATATGCGCTACTGTTCAAAATGATAACCTGCCACATGATCAAATGTCAAATATTTTATCAGCAAACACATTTTAGTACTGAACTATTATGATACAAAAGGGCAAGTTGTTCAAAAGAAAAGAGACTTATGATCAAATTCACAAGGAAGAGTGCACCAGATGAGTTAACGCAGCAAAACACCACCACAGAACCCACAATCCCACATGGTGAACTGCATCGGATTTGCACCAACGAGTCTTCAGTTGCACCCGCTGATGAGTGTGCCAAAATTTAGTGGGCCAGCTCATTTAGATATCTATTGGCAGGTTACCAGCACAAAGCCAGTGTAAAATGAACGGAATTTGCTAGGGGGGGTGCTTGGAAGTGAGAGTGCGACCTTTAAAAAGCCACGTTTGGATAAAGATCGTAGCAGCAGGTAAGAAGGAGAATGTTTTGATCACTCAGTTCACCATCAGGTCGTTGCGCTGGATAGATCACGTGTAATCTTGACCCACCCTTCAAGAGCATCTTTCACTGGAGGATTCAGCACAGACAAAGAAGGGGCAAGAGCATTGCAAGGAGGAACAAAAGGAGAGCTTACAGCTTCAGTGAGATTGACCTCCAAACCGCTCCTGGAGGAGATTGAGCAGAGGAGAGACAAACTGCTGCATCTCAATTGGAGGAAGCCGTAAAAATAGTCTCTTGTGCCATGTAGAGGGAGGTGGCAATGGCACTGAGTACTGAATAGCTCACCCCCAGAACTGCAGATAAGTGCTGCAAGAAGTTGAGAGACACCTCTCAATTTTTGGTCTTCGCCTAATTCACTCAGTCTTGTTGGAGGAGATGCTTGCACACAATGCCTACAAGGAGGCTAGAGGGGGCACGCCCAACATTAAAGACCTCAACCCTTCAAGAAGCAGGCCATGGAGATGCTGGGTAGTAACTCTATTATAGCTGTGGACATGAACAGTACCACGGTGCTGGCAATAGGTTAGTCAGACCACAACTGCACACTCACCCTGGCATCCAGTTCTGTCTCCTTAATTCCAAGGGGGTTATGCTCACTCATTTTTATCATGCACCCTCTTTTCTTGGAACTCTATTACAGCAACAAGGGGCATACAATGAGAAAGGGGAGAAGCAGAAGGAGGAAGAAGAAGAGCAGGAGAGAAGCAAATGCTTCCTTGTGGATTATGAGGATGATGATGCTGAGGAGGATGGTGATATAGAGGAAGAGAGTGTAATGATCAAGCTCACCTATAATTCCCTGGAGCAAGATCCTGCCTTGAGTTCATCAACCACAACCTCCTCAATCTCATGCCCTGTGTCACTTGCTTTTTCATTCACTTCTCACAGAATTAATCAGAAATGATAAGAGGTAATAAACCGATGGCTGAATACCAACTATGGGATCATCCTGATCGACCTTGTAAATTGGGCAGAGGTGCTGCGAAAACTGTGGCAAAATGGCTGTAATTCATGTGGACTTCATTCACGTGTTTCAATTTCCAAAATCTGTTCAAAAAGTTCTGGACTGCTGAAACTTTGTTGCTTTCATCCTGGAAATAATGTTAATCTTAATTTCAGTCTCATCTCCTTATCTCAAACTTTATTCTTATTTTAGTTTATTCATTCAAACAAATTTAATCCTATTTAAATTTAGTTGACAATAAAATAATTTTAGTGGATGGTTATTTTCCTCCTACTTTTACGCATTGCAAATAACACTCACTGCACTTAAGGAATATTATCAGAGTACAGCAAAGGCAGCTTTAAAATCTAATAACCCAGGTTTTATGTAACTTGGGGATTGTTTGGTAGTAGCATTTGGTACTTGACTGGAAAGAGTGTTCCACTCCTAACACTGATATCCCTCAATTTGATGAGTACAAAAATAAAGGAAAGGAAATAATTTAAGAAAGGATAGATACCTGGGATTGGAGTTGTCAGCTGAGTGAGTGCTACACTGTCAGAAGTGCCATCTTTCGAATGAGACGTTAAACCAAGGCCCCGTCTACCCTCTCAGGTGGACGTAAAAGATCTCATGGCATTATTTCAAAGAAGAGCAAGCGAGTTCTCCACAGTGACCTGGCCAATATTTATCCTTCAACCAACATCATTAAAATAGATTATCTGGTCATTATCACATTGCTGTTTGTGGGACCTTGCTGTTATAAATTGGATAGCCAGGTCTTCAGTTGCTTCCAAGCCTTTATTCACAGAGATCCACGTTACACCCACACCCTAGATAAGCTCTCTTTTAATGGATACAAGAGTGTCCCCAATTGATACGCACCACCTGAATACAATTAGCACTAATTGATATCAATCACATGGATACAATTAACACTTGCTGTGCAAAGTGGCTGCCGCATTTCCTACATTACAACAGTGACTACACTTCAAAAAGTATTTCATTGGCTGTAAAGCACTTTGGGACGGCCTGGGGTCGTGAAAGGCTCAGTATAAATGCAAGTCTTTCTTTCTTTATGAGGTTTTAATTCCAAGGAATGGTTCCAATAGCAGCATAGCCTGAAAGAGAAAGAGAAGTCAAATAGTCAACAGAACTCTCAGGATTGAACACCAGCCGTGGAGCCCTCTGAGGATTTTATTTTATATGCTGTGTGTTGTACAGGATATAAACCTTTAATGTGCTGTGCAAAGATGACCAATTAGTTGCCCATGGAGCTGGTATAGTTTGATGAAAACAGATGGCAGTAGCTGGCCCAGGGAACCGGCAAAACCTATCAGAACTAACCCAAGAGAGTATGAGGAGAGTGTAGAAATTACAAAGGAATTGCCTTGAGGAGATAGAAGTCTCTGTAATGTGTAATAAAAGCAACCCAGAGGGCAACCACATTGAATGTTTCTGTGGCAGCATTGGGAAGATTAATGACACAGGAGAATGGGGATAATCACTTATGACAGTAAACTCACTATTTCCCCAGTCCCAGTTTGTACTCCTGCAGTGTGTACGGTAACATAAGGACAGAATCAGCCATCTGGGAGTTCCTTTCTAGGCTACAACACTGAAGAGTTCAGAAACTAGAAGAACAACGTGGTTTATCTGGCCGCAGAACTTTTAGTGGAATTACATAGAATTTACAGCACAGAAACAAGCCATTCAGCCCAATTGGTCTGTGCCGGCGTTTATGCTCCACATGCACCTCCTGTGAAAGAGAAATTATCTTTCAGATACTTCTCCCCTTGGGTATATAATGTTCAGCACCTGAGAAATGAGAAGCACAAACACAGAATTGTTCCTTTTTACTCAATTTTATTATAACCCAGAACCAGATATAAACAAATATAACCTTGAAGCAAGGAATTCGACTCAAACGCGGAAGGTGATCAGTCCTCATAGCAGAAGGAGAAACTTTCATGACCCCTGTTTCCTGACGTCTCTTCTTCAGGATCCAGGATCCTGGGTGTGCCCCCTCTCCACGCAACACACAATCTTATACCTCTGCTCTTCTTATCACAAAATCTTTCGCTTTAGACTGATTAGTCAAAGCTCTTTCACCTCTTCCCAGGCAACTGTCTTCTCCAATCTGCTCACATAGAGCTGGCTGCAAACCATTGTATCATCACAGCTGTGAAGCTGTCTGACTAATATGAAGAGTCTGCAGCTGTATCCTGATGAGGCCCCTTTTAGACAATGCCTTTTTTTACGGTTACCATTCGGTTTCTGCAGTCTCAGCAAGGTTTTTTATGACCACCTGAGGAGAGGCCGGTATCCCTGTTTGTCTTTCTACTGAACAGATCCTTATTCATTTCTCTGCTGATCTAGATTTTAGTTCCTGATTCCGTCACCTCCCACGCAACTTCATCGAACCTTATCAGCATATCCTTCTATTCCTTTCTCCCTCATGTGCTTATCTAGATTCCCCTTAAATGCATCTATGCCTCAATCATTCCTTGTGGTGGCAAGTTACACCTTCTAACCACTCTCTGGATAAAGAAGTTTCTCCTGAATTCCTTATTGGATTTATTAGTGACTATCTTATATTTATATATAACCCCAAGTTTTGAACTCCCCCCACAAGTGGAAACATCTTCTCTGCATCTACCCTATCAAACCCATCCACAATTTTAAAGACTTCTATTTGGTCTAGAGAAAAGACCCACAGTCTGTTCAGTTTTTCCTGATAGTTATAATCTCTCAGTTCTGGTATCATCCTTGTAAGACTTTTTTGCACCTTCTTCAGTGCTTCCATATCCTTTTTGTAACATGGAGACCAGAACTGTGCACATTACTCAAAGTGTGGTCTAACCAAGGCTCGATACAAATTTAACATAAAGCCACATTTTGCTGTGAGTGGTGAAGGAACGGTACTGGCCATTTGTTAGACTTGTACTTGGACATAGATTTTCTATGGGTTTTTGCAAGGTAAGTTACAGTCGATGGGACAGCCAAACAATGTGATGCCCTCTACAGGGCATCTGGGACCTGTGTGAACGGGACAAGCAACTCTTTAACCAATCATATTGAAGAATCGTTAATGAGCGGCGCAGAGACTGAACCAGGAAGTGTAATTTAGAATAGTGAATTCAATGTCAAATCAGGTACAGAAAGCCAAATAAAAAGAGGGAAAGAAAGATTGGATTAAGAGACAGGGATAAAAAAGACAGAAAGAAAAAGTAAAACAAATATTTTCAATGTTTTTATTAAATATCCAATAATAATTAAAAGCTGAAGAAATCAGATTCCACACTTGTAACAGTTAATTTTCAGTGCCAGAGAGATTGTTTGGCAGTAATTAAGACTTACCATGCTGTTAAAAGGGTACTTACAATGGAATGGACAAGCCCTAACATTTTTAGGCAAGTTTAGTCCATATCCATGAGAGAAGTACAGGATCTTCACGCCGTTCAATATATTTGAATAGTGAGTCAGCCGGTGAGATGCCATTCTCGCGAAGTTTACAGAGAAGCAGGGCATCTCGAATAGTAACTCCTGGATTTTCGTGTTTAACTGCGCATGTGCGGTGGCCGGAAGTTGCTGTCCAATTTGCACTGAAATTTTTACAGCAAAATCCGGCCCATAAACTCTCTGCTTTTCGGCATTGTGTTGCAAATAGCTCATGCTCACAGTCAATTATCCACAAGATTGAACTTCCTCGGAGATTCCCCCACTCCGCGCCCGAGCTTCGGTGGAGATCACCGTGCGTTAAGGGGGCTTCCGTCTAACTTACAGCGGAGGAGTCAGAGCAGTCCCCAGGAAAGTGCTACAGTACAAAGGGGTCTGGGGGTCCGAGTGCAAGAAGATCAAAAAGTTAGTATGCAGGTGCAGCAGGTGATCAAGAAGGCCAACGGAATGTTGGCTTTTATTGCTCGGGGGATAGAATATAAAAACAGGGAGGTATTGCTGCAGTTATATAAGGTATTGGTGAGACCGCACCTGGAATGCTGCATACAGTTTTGGTGTCCATACTTAAGAAAAGACATACTTGCTCTCGAGGCAGTACAAAGAAGGTTCACTCGGTTAATCCCGGGGATGAGGGGGCGGACGTATGAGGAGAGGTTGAGTAGATTGGGACTCTACTCATTGGAGTTCAGAAGAATGAGAGGCGATCTTATTGAAACATATAAGATTGTGAAGGGGCTTGATCGGGTGGATGCGGTAAGGATGTTCCCAAGGATGGGTGAAACTAGAACTAGGGGGCATAATCTTAGAATAAGGGGCTGCTCTTTCAAAACTGAGATGAGGAGAAACTTCTTCACTCAGAGGGTAGTAGGTCTGTGGAATTTGCTGCCCAAGGAAGCTGTGGAAGCTACATCATTAAATAAATTTAAAACAGAAATCGACAGTTTCCTCGAAGTAAAGGGAATTCGGGGTTACGGGGAGCGGGCAGGAAATTGGACATGAATTTAGATTTGAGGTTAGGATCACATCAGCCATGATCTTATTGAACGGCGGAGCAGGCTCGAGGGGCCGATTGGCCTACTCCTGCTCCTATTTCTTATGTTCTTATGTTCTAAATTCCCCCGTACCCCCATATCTATAGAGTTAAAAGCCCTGTCTCTGTCCATCGGCTCACGACTCCCAAAGGCATCTCACCTCAAAAGCATCACGTGCTCTTAGAGGAAAAGAATTATGAAATAAAAACAGAATATGCTGGAAATACTCAGCAAGTCAGAATTATGATTGGTTCAGTGTCTAAATACAAATGCCAAACTATCAATAAACCAATTCCATTCTGGGGCTACAGGGATAGGGCGGGGGAATGGGACTGGCTGGATTGCTCTTGCATAGAGCCGGCACGGACTCGATGGGCCGAATGGCCTCCTTCCGTGCTGTAACCTTTCTATGATTCTATGATTCACTTGGCAGGTAGGAAAGTTTCCACTCAGCAATGAGCATGCACCACAGAACCACCCTGTCCGACTACTCAAATGATGTGTAAACCCAGCAATCGCAAGACAACAAGTACTGTACCACAAAATAAAGCAAACTGCTCAAATAATTTCTTCGCATTGCTCTCTCTTCAGTCAGGTTAGCACATAAAACTAAAAACTGATATTTATAACATTACCAATGCATAAAAATAACACAATTCTGAAAAAAAAATTACCAAAATCAGTTCATTTAATATCACAAATGCCTGCAAGAAGCTTTCCTGACAGAGGCCTGCCCTTCTGTCCGGTGCCTAGGCCTTGAGTTGGGAATTTCATTTGGACCTTGAGTATTTTAGATTTCCAACTGCTTTGCATAAATTGTGTGTGTGTTAGTAATACATGAAGTGAGCTGTAGTTTCCACCCTGCTCCTTTGGCACTCCAATACCTAAGACTGCACCACAAGAATTCATGGAACATGACCGCCAGGTTGAAAATCTTGTAGAGACTTGAGGGAGCAGCATCATAGGAGTTACAGTTTTCCTGCGGCACTATAGTACTCAGAGTGTACCATGGCAACCTGTGTTTAATGACAACCAAACAGAAAATTTACAAATAACTGAGTGGCGGAAAAATCTAAAATAAAGAGATTGCGGGCTGATTTTCCTGTTGCCTCCTGTACCTTGGCATTGGACAGGAGCAGTACACCTTATGCATGCTGGGCGTGTTGAGGCTCGGGTGCTCCTGCACTTCCTGTCCTGGGCTATTAACATGGGCCAGAGACACCCCACCCGGTGCAGTCCCGGCCCCTGACAGTGTTTAGCGCTAACAAAAATTGGAGTGTAGTTGCAGGCTTAGCACCGGTCTTTGGACCTTCTGGCCAACAGGACACAAGGCCTAAAGGTTCTGTTGGGAAACTTTAAAAAGAAAATTCCACTTACCTTTTCAGTCCTCTTCAACTTGCTCTTGGGCCCATTCAAACTGACCAGTTTTCCTTACATTACAACAGTGACAACACTTCAAGAGTACTTAATTGGCTGTGTGGCACTTTGGGACATCCTGAGGCCATGAAAGGCAGAATATAAATGTTCTATCCTTTTTTGTCTTTCTTTCCCTATTTCAAGTGCAGGCCAACTCCACCTCACCCCACGTGAAAAGCGCAGAAACTCTGGAGCAGCGTCAGGGGAGCTGGCATCTCCCTAGGATTTCCACCCACTTGTTTTTGAACATTTGCTGCTGGGGAATGGGCAAAAGTCAGATAAACTGTCCGCTTCAATTTTTTCAATGTTTTAGACACTTTAAGTAAAAATTCTGAACTGGAGGCTGAGAGCTCTGCGCTCCTGCAATTCTGGCCTCTTGCGCATCCCCAATTTTAATCGCTCCACCATTGGCAGACGTGCCTTCAGCTTCCTAGGCTCCAAGCTCTGGAATTCCCCCTCCAAATGTCATCGCCTCTCTCTCCTCCTTTAAGACGCTCCTTAAAACCTACCTCTTCGAGCAAGCTTTTGATTACCTGTCCTAATATCTCAAGTGGCTCAGTGTCAAATTTTGTTTGATAATCGCTCCTGTGAAGCTCCTTGGGACATGTTTACTACGTTAAAGGCGCTATATAAATGCAAGTTGTTGTTGTTCTTTTTGAGGGGAACTAATTGCCAGGAATTTTTTTTTAAAATTACGATGAGGTTTAGAGGGCTCACCATTATTTCAGGGCAAGTGGAATATCAACTTCCGGTGAGCACACATGCACAGTCAAACATGGAAATCCAGAACTTTATCTACGAGATGCCCTGCTCCTCCAAAAGCTGCGCAAGAAGGGCAGCTCGCCAACTGGAATGAATGGACCAGCACAAAGTTGCTTCATTGCCCAGCTGGAAACAAATTAACCTAAACTGAAAGGCTTTTGCTTGTTTTTTTTAGCTCTAAGCTAACTTTTAACAGCTTGGTAAGTTTTAATGAGTACCAAACCACCTCTCCAGGACTGAAAATTAACTTTTTAAAATGGGGGGTCTCATTCCTTCGGATTTTAATTGCTTTTGGACATTCTTTAAAAAACTACTTTTTCTTTCTGTCTCTTTTATCTCTGTCTTTTAATTCAATATTTCTTACCCTCTCTTTATTTTGCTTTCTCTAACTGATTTTACATTGAATTTACTGTTGTAGCTCTCACACTGCACGGTTTGTTAAGGATGCTTCAATCTGACTGGAGAAGAGGACAGACAGTTCCTTGCCCTGTTCACACAGCTCACAGATGCCCGGGAGAGGACGCTGTACTTTTTCCAGCTCCCCATTGCAGCAAGTTGGTGCCCAAAAGGCCGTTGATAGTTTGTGGGTAAGTTTAAGTCTAACCGTTCATTCGCCGCTCAGCACAAAATCTGGGCCATTGTTTTCGTCGTGGCCAGAGATTGTTTAGTCGTCGTGGCCAGAGTCAGTCAGTCAGGTCTGGACCATGGTGAATTATAACCGACTCAAGGCACTGGCCATTGGAGAACTATCAGAGTCAAAGTCCCTGCTGTAGTACCGCACCAAGATAGGCTCAGCAAGAACAATTCCGCATGAGAAAGAAGGGAAGGAAACAAAAACAATTTCATAATCATATAAATAATTGAGACGAAGGAGGAAGATTTTGATGAAGGAAGAGGAATTGAAAGACATCTTAAGAAAATTCACTGTGGAAGGTAGAGCAAAAACATAAATATTTTATAATATAAAAAACTAATAGGCTTTCAGGGAAGGAACAACAAATAAAGTTACTTGCAATTTTTGTGAAGTGGTAGATAGTATTACAAATACATCAGTGAGGCCCTGTAACTTTTCATATCAGTACAGTGACTTTTGCCAAAGGCAAACTACTGTCCCACTTAGACTGCAGCAGGACCACAGTGAGCATTGGACGTTGTACTCCAAAACCCGGATTGCTCATGAATAATGGGATGGAAGATGTACTAAAAGCCTTGGAAATAGTATGCGCCAAACTATACTTGCAGCATTAAAAAAAATCTGTCACGTTCTTCCAATTGATTCCTGGGAGATTTAAGCCAATCAAGAAATGCTTCACCACATGATACTTACTTCACTCCCTCTCCAAATCTCACAAACTTTGTACATAACCTCCAACTCACCGCAGGCAACACCACAGGAGATGCACTAGTTTTATATAATATACACAAGATGTTGAGAAGTCACCAACTTTGAAGTCGCCTTGATTTTTAACACATTCTGCCCTGCTTTCAGATTCTATGTACAGTTCAAATCTTTCATCACAATGTCGAGCTTTGTTGTTGTGCTTCAAATCACGAGATGGGAAGAGGGAATATTCTCTCTGGTGTGACTATCACCGAAGAATAATTAGCACATTACACAGCGTTGTGAAAACCTTATTGAATAATATGTTTGTGCTTGAGGAATATTCTATCGCAGCTTTTTACCACTGTCATTTGCTTGAATGTTTTTTTTTGTTTCTTTCTTCTCAATTTTCTCTCTTCCTTTCTTGATTTGACTGTCGCTGGGGTGTGGTTCCACTCGAGCTGCCCAACTCCAGTACTTCACCCATGTGCCCTAGACACTAGCAGCAACTGGTTTTTCGTCCTAAGAGGTGTCACAGCCGAGCCTGCTGCTATCCTGGCCTGACATCTAAATGTGCCAAAAATTCCCATCGGACTCACTGAACAGCAATCAAGAATGGGAAACCTGGCTAATTTTTTCTTTCCACTTCTTCTTGTCTTATTCTGATGCAAATTTAAAACTACAAAATATATACTAAATTACAAAGAATTCTAGTGACTTTCTGATGACAGTGCATAATCTGGTATCAAGCCAAATGTCAGTGCCATTGTAAAATTAAGAAACAATTGCTAAATAAAAGATTCCTTTGAATTGTATTGTTGACTGCCCCGATCGCAACCTCACTGATTACAGACTGGGATCCACTTAGGCTGCAGCAGGACCACAGTAAATATTGGAAGCCACCAATCCAGCATCTGCACTGTCCATCAATAATCCAGAACTGTATATTCCACATTTAACAACTGAACGAACTGAGTTCACAATGCTGTCCTAGATGAAAGTGAATATCTTTAAAGATTGTTATGTACTACTATATAGTTATTCATAATTGAAGTACTATTATATGGCTCTGTACAGACCTATTATTCTGTCTCTTTGAAGCATTATCTTTTGTTTGTGATTGTTTCTTCTTTTCCTTATGAGAGTGGGACTCCAACCTTGCCCATTTTGTTCTGCAGCTGTCGCGTTCCTTATTTTTCCATCAGATCCTTTAGTTAGTTTCCTGTGGCTTTCCTTACAACTGCTGTACTTCACAGAATTCCTTATTCTCCCAGGTTGCCCCAGATTGACCCAAAGGATATCTTGATAACTGATCTGTAAATGCTTGTAGTTTGACAACTTATTGCTGCAGGTTTTCCAATTTTGATTTGTAAGTTGCTTACTTGCAATGATTGAATTTTGTCATTGCTATTATGATTGTTTTATTTCTGCAAAGCTCTTCAGAGCAGTTTTAAAAGAACGGAGCCCATTATCCATAATGCCGCAAATAATCGAGAAACCTCGCACGTAGTAAGGTTCCAGCATAAAACATGAATAAGTCACATGAGCAAATTTCCTCAGAAAAAAATGGTGCCACACGACTCATACACCATTGCTGTGCTGAAAATTATAAGGAAATTCCGGCCCAAATGAACTGAACCTGTTGACTGCGGCTTCCTATAGCTTCACCAGGTTCCCCGCCTGTTCAACTCTACGCCAATAAAATTGAATGATCAGTCCATCCACGGAGGCCGTGTACAATTGGATCTATTAACGTTTTTTTTCCTATGCTTTTTTCTAAGCTTCTTCCAATAACACAGCAATAACCTTCTGTTCAATTAATATAAATTAAGTCATATCCCAATGGTGATTGAATTTTTTCCCCACCTGGAATACACACAAAAGCTACAGGAAATTAATAGTTTTCCCGGCATGACTACACTTCAAAAATACTTCATTGGCTGTGAAATGCTTTGGGAAATCCTGAGGTCATGATGGTCTGTCTCACATGAGTCCAATCTGATAATGTGCTGGATTCTTCTATGCGGAAAAAAACATTGTTAAACATTATTCTTTGACTATGGCTGGCCAAAACTTATTCTGCTTTTCAGAAAGCCCTAAGCACATTGAACAGTGTACATCTGTCCAGAACTCTTTGTGGCTGTGGACTTCACATCTGAATGATGCGCACCCTTAAAAGAAAACACTATTTGGCACTGTTACAAATTTGGGTCTATGGCAGGTATCTACTCCGGCTCAGCGGTATCAGTCGCTCCCTTAAGTGGTCTGGTTTGCTGCTATTTTACACAAGTTGAATCCCACTGCCCTGTAACTGGTGGTGCGGGGCTTGGGAGCGTAACATTAAAACCTCATTGTGATCTGGACCAGATCTCTGTATCTCAAGCACGTGTAATCCTTAATTCTCTCCAAAGGCTGACCCAAGTTAACGCTAGGCTTAGGCATCATTTGGATCGGTTCGTAAACTGCTTATTATATGGTAGAACCAACACACAGAACATTGAGGGTGATGGAAGTCACTTGGTACAATCAGTTTAACTTCTGTTTGTGTACCCTTACAAGCTAAAGACCACGCGAACCTGAGGGGATTCTTCCCTCACTTAGATAGATTCTCTCTGTCTGGAGTGATAGATTTCTCCTTCACAGCCTTTCTGGTGCTCTGCCCCCTTTCTCAGTCTTTGTGCTGCCTTACTGAATTCTGGGGTTGGTGTTCATTTTTTAAAAAGCCTCTCTCTTCAAAGACTAGCAGAAATCAATGAAATTTGTCAATCCCAAGGGGGTAGGTGTCTCCTGAAGGACCAGATTTTGCTAACGAATGGATCGTTGTTTGGGAACTCTTCAAAACTACAGCCCACCTCACATTTAAAACACCTCTTGACTGCCACTGGATGGACAACTCTGAATGGGACTGTCTAGAGCTGGTAACCATTATTAGGTAGTTTTTGCTCAAAATGCATGTTCGGACATGGTCACGGAATCCCGATCCTTGACTTGCATCTTTGATGAGAGTTTCCTAATAAGTTCAGTAGTGGCGAAAATTATGTCATTGTGCATCCTTGACTTCTTTTGCCCCATCATTGATGGCCGTGCCTTCAACTGTCAAGGCTCTCAGCTCTGGAATTCCCTCCCTAAACCTCTCTGCCTCTCAACCTCTCTCTCCTCCTTTAAGATAATCCTCAAAACATACTTCTTTTACCAAGCTTTTGGTCACCCGTCCTAAGTCTCCTTCTTTGAGTTGGTGTCTATTTTTTTTTGGATTAGGATCCTGTGAAGCAGCTGAGGACATTTTATTATGCTGTCGGCGCTGTATAATTGCAAATTGTTGTCCTTCGGTGACTACTTGAAATGAAGACTTTTACTTTGTAATTGCCTTTTTGTGGTGCGCTTAAAAGCCTATTTCAGTTCAGTATTTGCATTTCCTGGAATAGTGTCAAACAAACAGATTTGCTAGCTTGAAGTATAAGGGTATTGGTGCTAACGACCCAAAGGTCATAGATAAAATTGGTTTGAGATCTTCATTCAAATGTCCTGAAAACAGATGCTTGCGAATGTTGCTGTCTTCCTCACAATATCCTTGAGCCCGTTATCCTTGTAAGAGTCCAGCTGTGAATTATCAATAGCTTGAGGTCTTAAGAAATGGCAGCATTCCTTAGCTACAACATTAAAGAAATAGCAGTGACCTGAAGCTCCGTTTAACAGCTTATTATTCCTTATCAGTATTTTACACAAGGGAATAGAGGCTAGCACCATCAGACCAGAATGCAGAGCCGAAAGAATCACTTACAATAACTGGTTTTGACATTGCCAGTCAATTACCTGAGTAAGATCCTGATCTATTTGAGCATCCAATATAATCTCCCACAAGTGGGAGACAACTGAAATACAGGCTGAATTGCATGTGATCCTGAGGTCTTCTAAAGGCAGGCTGCATTAATACTTTGCCATTGGGAACAAGGTACTTAGATCAGATTGGCAGAAGTATTTTTGAATGGACTGTCAGTGAAGGGGAAGGGGCTTCTGTCAACAAGCCCATATCAAAAGAACTGCCCATAATTCAGCGCCAAATGGCAGTCTCAACTGAAGAGGTCCCAAGGCCAGTTGGTGTGGAAAAGATGAAAATTTATGCTGGGGCAGAGTGGAGAAAGCTCTATTCTGAAACTGTCTATGTTATACCTGACTGAGGAGTTCTCAGTGCTGATAGAAGGTACTGAAATGGAGACAGTAATCCCTTTTCCATCATACACTCAACCTTAATAAGCAGATTTTTTTTGCAAATACAAAATATGCAATTTAAAATGTGTCACACACACGGAATTACTTTGGTTTTTTTAATGAAGCAGTGTCCTTTGGTCCTAGATCAGATTGGTTCATTTTAATTCCAAGGTGGGTTAATGGTTTGATAGAGTTGGTAATTAGCTTCTGCACCTCTGTAGGCAAGTTTGTTGAATGCATTAATTCGATTAAGTGAATCTTACCTAGCTTCCCACTTCTGTGTCTGTATGTATTTCTAATCATATTGTTAAACCCAAGTGAAAACCTTGATTTCAAAAAACGAAGCAGTTGAAAACACATCTCAGCAACAAACAACAGCAACTTCCGAGTTCTAGTATCTGATCTGATGAAGCACTTTGTTACATTCACTGTGTATGGCCTATGTCATGATTCAAAACAATGGAAACGGTAATTGGTCCGAGAAGATGGAAAGAAATTAGGTTTGCCATTGAAAGACATTTTTTTTTCTTAGTTTTAATTTTTTTTTGGTAATCTCATCAAGGTGAGGGATATTAGTGCTGAGGAATGAACACTTTCAGCACCAAGCACAGCGAACTGCAGACTGAAGCTCCCACTACTCTGCCCCAACACTGGGCTTTCATCTCCAAGTCCAAGTGAGCGCCCAAACCCCAAGGACCAGTATGGGATTTTTTCCAATTCCGCCACCAACCATCCCACTCCAGAGACTTGAACACAAAATCTAGGCCGAAACTTCAGTGCAGTACTGAGGGAGTGCAGCACTGTTGGTGGTGCCATATTTCGGATGAAACTTTAAACCGAGGCTCCATCTGCCTTTTCAGGTGGGTGTAAAAGATCCCATGACACTATTCAAAGAAGCACAGGAGTGCTCCTTGGTGTCCTGGCCAATATTTAACCCTCAACCCACATCACTAAAAAAGATTATCTGGTCATTATCTCATTGCTGTTTGTGGGACCTTGCCTTGAGCAAATTGGCTGCCGAATTTCCTACATTACAACAGTGACTACACTTCAAAAGTACTTGGTTATAAAGCACTTTAGGACATCCTGAGGTTGTGAAAGACGCGATATAAATGCAAAATCAAAAGCAAAGTGCTGCGGGTGCTGGAAATCTGAAATAATAATAGAAAATGCCGGAAATAACCAGCAAGACAAGCAACATCCATGGAGAAAGAAACAGAGTTAACATTTCAGGTAGATGATCTTTACTCAGAACTGGAAGAAGTTAAAGATTTAACAGTTTTTAAGCAAATACAGAGCCAGGCAAAAGGTCGGGAGGAGAAAGGAGATTGGTCTAGAGGAGCTGTAAATGGCAACAGCAGAACCATTACCAGCATTTGCTGTCTGAAAAAATGGGAGCAAATGGTTATGATCTGAAGTTATTGAAATCAATGTTGAGTCCGGAGGGTTGTAAAGTGCCTAATCGAAAGATGAGGTGCTGTTCCTCGAGCTTCCATTGAGCTTCACTGGGACAGCGTAGGAGGCCGAGGACAGGGAAGTTGGAATGGGAGTGGGACAGAGAATTCAAATGGCAAGCGACCAGAAGGTCAGGATCACAGTTGTAGACTGACGGAGGTGTTCAGCAAAGCGATCGCCTAATCTGCGTTTGGTATCTTCAATGTAGAGGAGACCATATCGTGAGCAGCAAGTACAGAATACTAAATCGCTGTTTCATCTAGAAGGAATGTTTGGGATCATGGGCGGTGGGAAGGGAAGAGGTGAAAGGGCAAGTGTTGCATCTCCTGTGCTTGCTCTGGAAGGTGCCGTGGGGAGGAGAGCGGGTGTTGGGGGTGAAGGAAGAGTGGACCAGGGTGTCGCAGAGGGAACGGACCCTTCGGAATGCTGGAAGTGGAGGGGACGGGAAGATGTGTTTGATGGCGGCTGTCTCCATCGCATCTGTTCTGGTGATGCCACCTTCCACACCAGTGCTTACGATATGTCTTCCTTTTACCTCAACCGAGGATTCCCCTCCACTGTCGTTGACAGGGCCCTTGATCGTGTCCTTCTTATTTCCCGCACTTCTGCCCTCACACCTTCCCCTCCCTCCCAGAATCATGATAAGGTCTCCCTCATCCTTACCTTCCACCCCACAAGCCTCCACATTCAACTTATTATCCTCCGCCATTTCCACCAAACACTTTTTCCCCTCCCCTCCACTTTCAGCATTCCGAAAGGACCATTCCCTCCAAGACATCCTGGCCCACTCTTCCATCACCCCCAACACTCACTCCCCTAACCACTTGTACTTCTTTCAATTTAGTATACTGTATTCGCTGCTCACAATGCGGTCTCCTCTACATTGGGGAGACCAAACCGAATTGGGTGATTGCTTTGCTGAACACCTCCGTTCAGTCTGCAAGTGTGACCCTGACCTTCTGGTCACTTGCCATTTTAATTCTCTGTCCCACTCCCACTATGATCTTTCTGTCCTTGGCCTACTTCTGCTCCTATTTCTTATGTTCTTATTAGGGGTTACGGGGTTACGGGGAGCGGGCAGGAAATTGGACATGAATTTAGATTTGAGGTTAGGATCAGATCAGCCATGATCTTATTAAATGGTGGAGCAGGCTCGAAGGGCCGATTGGCCTCCTCCTGCTCCTATTTCTTATTTTCTTACAGTGTTCCAATGAAGATCAACGGAAGCTCGAGGAACAGCACCTCATCTTTCGATTAGGCACTTTACAATAAGAACATAAGAAATAGGAGCTGGAGTTGGCCATATGGCCCCTCGAGCCTGCTCCGCCATTCAATCAGATCATGGCTGATCTTCGACCTCAACTCCACTTTCCAACCCAATCCCCATATCCCTTGATTCCCTTACAGTCTAAAAATTTAGCGATCTCAGTCTTGAATATACTCAATGACTGAGCATTCACAGCCCTCTGGGGCAGAGAATTCTAAAGATTCACAATCCTCTGAGAGAAGAAATTTCTCCTCATCTTCGTCCTAAATGGCCGACCCCTTATCCTGAGACCATGCCCCTAGTTCTAGACTTTCCAGCCAAGGGAAACAGCCTGTCAGCATCGAGCCTGTGAAGGCCTCTCAGAATCTTATATGTTTCAATGAGATCACCTCTCATTTTTCTAAACTCCAGAGAGTACAGGCCCATTCTGCTCAATCTTCTGGACTCAACATTGATTTCAATAACTTCAGAACATAACCACTGCTCCAATTTTGTCAGACAACAGCTGCTGGTAATGGTTCTGCTGTTGCCATTCACAGCTCCTCTAGACTCATCTTTTGCTTCTTTACTTGTCCCATTCCCACCATCCTTGCCTTGCACCATCATCCCTTTTATCATTTAATCACTCCTGCCCTCCACCCGATCACAGACCTTCCCTTTTGTTCTTCCCTCTCCTCCCCTTCCTCACCACCCCCTCACCCCTTTTCCCTGGCTCTGTACTTGCTTAAAAAACTGTTAAATCTTCAACTTCTTCCAGTTCTGATGAAAGGCCATCGACCTGAAACATGAACTCTGTTTCTTTCTCCACAGATGCTGCCTGACTTGCTGAGTATTTCCAGCATTTTCTGTTTTTATGAATGCAAGTTCTTTCTAAATGGAACCCTCCACGTGCGTTGGCTCCGAGTTGATGTAAGTTGTTCCCTAAAACTTTATGTATCAGTATTTGCAAATATGCTATTTTAATGAAGGCATCAACCCATTCAAAATAAACATTCTTTAGGAGCACTTGCCTCTGCAACTCAGTCAAGATAAGGACTGAACTGTGCTGTATGAATAAATGTTCACATCCCTGGCATCCAGGTAAAACCGAACAGCCAGAAGCATAGACAGCAAGTGTAAAATTGTAGACACAACATTCAAATGCTGCCTGCTTAAACCCCCCACCCCCCCAACCCCTCCCCACTCCAGTGAACTTCACCATACGTAATCTCACGTTGGACAGGGGCATATCATGGAACGTTTTAAATTTTATATTAAAATTGTGCCTTCTGATTAATTTTGGATCTTTTTCTTTACTTCACGGTTTGTAGATTTTTAATCTATTTCAAACAATATTTTGAGTCAATTCATAAAAGGTTGGTCACTGCAGCAATCTTGGATCAGACATTTAGGGTTGGAAGGGCGCTTTTGTCAATAGACTGATAATGGGAAAGAACAAAACGCACTGAGGACCCAATTAATATGAAATCGAAGGTTGAGTTTGCCTGAACGGTGACATTTCAAAAATGTTGTTGGGTTGTTTCAATTTATGAAGGACTTCCAAATTAAAACTGGAAGTCAAGGGGTTAGATTTTGACTTTTCGGCGGCCGACTGACAGAGCTTACTGGTCGGTTGGCCGTTCCGGTGGCGAAGAGGCCCCTGTCATTTTGAGGCCTCGGCCTCATTTAAATTCACCAGGCGACTGTAGGGTGCCAACCAGGCGTTCCAGTGCACCTCGCCAGACTGAAGCCTGAAAATCGAGTCGGAGCTGCTGCCAACAAGGGGTGTTGCGGGGGGGCGGGGGGTGGGGGGGCGCGAGAGGCAGTCAGGCAGCCACAGGAGAGGGCCAAGGATCCATAGGAGTGGGCCGAGCACCTGTGAGAGAGGGCCAAGGAGCCACAGGAGAGCCACTGTGTTAATTGTATCCATGTGATTTATATGAGTTTGTGTTAATTGTATTCAGGTGGCGCGTATCAATTGGGAGCTCTCTTGTATCCATTTATAAGAGAGCTAATCTAGGGTGCGTTGTGGGTGTAATGTGGAGCTCTGTGAATAAAGGCTTGGAAGCAACTGAAGACTAAGTGTGAGTATTCCATCCTTCACTACCGGGCTAACCAATTTATAACACACTGTGCCAGAGGACCACTTCTCTGATTCTGAAAAATTAAGGGACAAGCAAGTAGTTTTCCTTCACCACTCTTCCACACTCAAGATCCCTTGGGGAAGCAAACCCGCTGTTGCAGTGCTGATGAAAGAACATGTCCAAATCTGAGCACCCTGGTACTTCCAAGAGCTGTCAACCCAGCCTCAGAATTTCCATATCAGCTACGTGACGGACAATTGGTAAAACGATTTAAAGGTGGACAGCTTGTGATGTACCAGCCCCCTTGATTTTCTGGATATCCAAGTCCAATGCTATGTAGCAGGCTTACTCGCAGTCACTGTTCAGTGAAGATCCCCATGCAAGCGACATTGTCAAAGAGACACTCCCACCAAGAGGCTGCCTCTCATTCCAGGGTATTGATTGACAGATTGGAGCCCTCTTTCCCTACAACCACTTCTCCTGATTATCACAAATCCACTTCACAGCTTGATTCATCTTCTCGCAATGGACTCAAGGAAGCCCTTCCAATGTATGCCTGGGAGCTCTGAACTATGAAGGATAACTATTTGGACATGCTTCTTAAAAGCTACAAGCTTAACATGCATTGGGAGTTAACTGTCACTGAAAGTAATAATAAAAACAGCACTTTTCATCTCTCTCAATACAGCCCAAGCTAAAGTTGACTTATACCAAAACCCGCAGGTACCAATATGAAACAATAATTGGGACAGAGACCACCTTGCATCTATTAATCGATACCTTTGTGGTCTGTTGTTCATAGGTTCATAGAACGATGCAGTACAGAAGGAGGCTGTCTGGCCCATTTCGCCCATTGAAAGAGCTATCCAATTTGTCCCACTCCCCTGCTCTTTCCCCATAGCCCTGCAAATTTTACCCCTTCAAGTATTTATCCAATTCCCTTTTGAAAGCTACTATTGAATTTTCCACCTTTCATTTCTTTTGCTAAGTACTTTAAATCTGTTTCCTCTGTTTACCGACCCTTCCGCCACTGGAAACAGTTTCTCCTTATTTACTCTGTCAAAACCCTTCTTGATTTTGAACACCCTATCAAATCTCCCCTTAACCTTCTCTGCTCTAAGGAGAACAACCCCAGTTTCTCTCGTCTCTCCACGGAATAGAAGTCTTCCATCCCTGGTACCATTCTAGTAAATCTCCTCTGCACCCTTTCTAAGGCCTTCACATCCTTCCTAAAGTGTGGTGCCCAGAATTGGCCACAATACTTCAGCTGGGGCCGAACCAGTGTTTTATAACAGTTTAGCATAATTTCCTTGCTTTTGTAATCCAGCTCATTATTTATTTATATTGCTAATGATCCTGCATGCCTTTTTAACAGCATTCTCAACTTATCCTGCCAACTTCAAAGACTTGTGTACATACACCCCCTGGTGTCTCTGTTCTTGCATCCCGTTTAAAATTGTACCATTTAGTTTATATCGTCACTCCTCATTCTTCCCATCAAAATGAATCACTTCACACTTATCGGTGTTAAATTTCATCTTCCATGTGTTTGCCCATTTCATCAGTCTGTCTATGTCCTCCTAAAGTTAGTTACTATCCTCCTCACTGTTTACTACAGTTCTGAGTTTCATGTCATCTGCAAACTTTGAAA
Organism: Heptranchias perlo; assembly: GCF_035084215.1. Taxonomy (NCBI): domain Eukaryota; kingdom Metazoa; phylum Chordata; class Chondrichthyes; order Hexanchiformes; family Hexanchidae; genus Heptranchias; species Heptranchias perlo. The sequence continues at coordinate 9,944,760 of NC_090355.1, read as the reverse complement.
TTATGCCCTGTATACTCAAGTCCATATATCAAAAAGAGCAGCGGTCCCAACACCGACGTGGGGAGACACCACTGTATACTTCCCTCTAGTCTGAAGAGCAACCATTCACCAGTACTCTCTGCTTTCCGTCCCTTACCTAATTTCGTATCCACGCAGCTACTGACCTTTTAATCTTATGGGCTTCAATTTTGCTAACAAGTCTATTATGTGCTACTTTATCAAACATCTTTTGAAAGCCTATATACACATCAATCACACCACTTTCATCAACCCTTTTGGTTACTTCATCGAAGAACTCAATCAAGTTAGTCAAACACGATATGCCTTTATCAAATCCATGCTGCCTTTCATTTATTAACCCATATTTTTCCAAGTGCCAATTCATTTTTTCCCAGATTATTGTCTCTAAAAGTTTCCCCACCACTGATGTTAGGCTGACTGGCTTGTAGTTGTTGGGTTTATCCCTCTCCCCTTTTGTGAACAGGGGTGTAACATTTGCAATCCTCCAGTCCTCTTACTCTACTCCCATATCTAAGGAGGGTTGGAAGATTGTGGCCAGAGCCTCCGCAATTTCCACCCTTACTTCCCTCAGTAAACTAGGATGCATCTCATCCGGACCAGGTGACTTTTCTACTTTGAGCGCTATCAACCTTTTAAATACCTCTTTATTTTTATCCTATCCAATTTCTCTGCTACCTCCTCCTTTTCTGTGACATTGGCAGCATCATCTCCCTCAGTGAAGACAGATGCAAAGTATTCATTTAGTACCTCAGCCATGCTCTTTGCCTCCACAAGAAGATCTCCTTTGTGGTTCCTAATCGACCCCGCCCTTCCTTTGACTTGCCTTTTACTATTTATTTGCTTTTAAAAGACTTTTGGGTTCCCTTGCAGGTTACCTGCTAATCTATTCTCACACTCTCTCTTTGCCCATCTTATTTCCTTTTTCAGTTCTCCTCTGCACAGTTTGTATTCAGCTTGGTTCTCTACTGAATTATGAACCTGACATTTATCATAAACATAAGAACATAAGAACATAAGAACATAAGAAATTGGAGCAGGAGTAGGCCAATCGGCCCCTCGAGCCTGCTCCGCCATTCAATAAGATCATGGCTGATCTGATCCCAACCGCAAATCTAAAGAACACAAGAAGTCGGAGCAGGACCCGGCCACATAGCCCCTGGGCCCTCTCCGCCACCCACAGGGCATTGACCGATCCGAACTCAGCTTCATGTCCAATTTCCTGCCCGCTCCCCATAACCCCTAATTCCCCCCTAACCTCCTTTTTCTGTTTCATTTCTGCTGTTAACCTGTCCAGAGCCATTAATGTACATGAGGTCATGAGCCACAATATGGCACTGGTTAGCCCAATGTTCAAGGTGGCAATTGGGATACATTAGATCCTCGAGCATTCGACAACAACACAACATCAGCAAAAAGACGTGCCACAATTCCTTCAGAAATATCAGTAAATGATATTTGAAGATATTCCTTTACAATTTTATCCAAGGCATCATTAATGAAGAAATCAACTGGATGGATGATAGGGAACATTCACTCCTCTTTCAAGAGGTGAGCTCAGTGAACCTCTACTCTACACTGAAACAGAACTTGGGTAAAATCGAAGATTCAGCAATGAGACCCACAGCTTCTTCACGAGGCTATGTAAGATATCAGGTCGAAAGCCTTGCAATGGTCAGTGGAAGTGGGTATTCCCTGAGCCACGTAATGTTCTGCCACCTTGTATAAAGGCGTTAACTGCCTCACAGATTCCCCATGAAAATAAAGTCCAGCCTATTTTTTGATATTACATTGTGAGCCTTCAACATATCTGACATAAGACCAAAGAATCAAATTAACAGCCATCGATATCACCAAGATTCCTCAGTAGTTTTCGGTCTCACTAAGGTCCACATTCTTGTGGACAGAAATCACAATTGCATTGTTCAAGCCTGCATTCCTGAAACAGAACCTTAATACTCAATCAATGGCCAGCTCCAAATCAACTGAGTGATTCTTCGCACTGAGACAACAACTAGTGATGCTGCTCTCTCATCCGCAGCTGTTTTCAGAAATTCAGCATGAAAAGTATCCATACCTGTTGCTTTATCTAGGTGGTACAACAAAGGGTACACCTCCTCCCAGTGAATTGGTTCACTAAGTGCTTCTAGCTCCACTCCACTGGATGAGTCACTTCAAATACATAGCAATAAGTGCATTTTCAAGGGTTGTTTGTGTTGGAAGTCAAACATTCACTGAGCTATTCTGAGTTCTGATTGATCTGTCCCCTTCTGATGAAACACAGATGTTCAAAGCAAGAGTTCATTAAAAAGAGGGATATGCAAACAGGAATAGGCTTCCAAAACCACCAGAGAACTCAGGCGCATGGATTGATTGCAATTCTAGCATCTGAACGTCTACACATCCAGCAAAACTAGCCGTGGTGCTACGCTGAAGTTGTTTACCAACCAGCCCACCTCCTAAACTAGACACCAACAACAGGATAAAATATATATTACTATTTCAGTCAAGCTCGTTCAACTGACAATCAATGAGGCTGGCTTCCGGTGCAGTTCCCAAATGACATCCTGTATGTGCAGAACGGACAAAATTGCAGAACAACAATTTGGCAAAAGGACAGGCTTGTGCCAATTTGACTAATTTCGTTTGGAGAAGAGAGTATCTATTTTGAAAATAAAGTGCCGTGATGTCCACTGCTAGTTTGCATTCAGTCACATTCATTTGTTCAGTTTTATGGTGTCATTTACCAGCGTGGGGCAATAGTGCATAAGGTCATGTTGAAAGTGAGAAATGTTGAATGAGAAAAAGAACTCAGTTGTGCTAAATCATCCAACACAATCATACTGAAATGAAATTAGACCTTTCATACAACTTGCATTTATATAGCACTTTTAACATAGTAAAACGTCCCGAGGTGCTTCATAGGACTGTTATCGGACAAAAATACAGCCAATGACCAATAATGTGCATCAGTAATATTCAGGTCCTGATAAGTGACTCAAAAAATACATTTATTAAACTATGACCCCAAGTGAATCAAGCAAATATGAATGACATGGAACACTTGTAGACAAGCTTGTGATCTCTTTGGGATGGGAGTCAAGCACTTATTAATTCTTCTTGAGCAACAAAAATAATGTATTATTAGATCAATTAAAACAATATCATCCAGACCTGGGAATGCCTTGGGTACCATGCCCATCTTTCCCGCAATTCCATGTTTGAATCCCTCCAATCAGGTTTCCGCCCCTGCCACAGTACTGAAAAGGCCCTTATCAAATTCACAAATGACATCCTATGTGAGTGTGACTGTGGTAAACTATCCCTCCTCATCCTTCTCGACCTGTTTGCAGCCTTTGACAGGGTTGACCACACCATCCCCCTCCAATGCCTCTCCTCCGTTGTCCAGCTGGGTGGGACTGTGTTGGCCAGGTTCCATTCTTACCTAACCAGTCATAGCCGGAGAATCTCCTGCAAAGGCTTCTCTTCCCGTTCCCGCACTGTTACCTCTGGAGTCCCCCAAGGATCCATCCTTGACCCCTCCTATTTCTCATCTACATGCTGCCCCTCGACGACATCATCCGAAAACACAATATCAGGTACCACATGTACACTGACAACACCCAGCTCTGCCTCACCACCGCCTCTCTCGACCCCTCCAATGTCTCTCATTTGTCAAACTGCTTGTCCGACGTCCAGTACTGAATGAGCAAAGATGTCCTCCAACTAAATATTGGGAAGACCGAAGCCATTGTCTTTGATCCCTGCCACAAACTCCGTTCCCTAGCCAATGACTCCATTGCTCTCCTTGGCCATTGTCTGAGGCTGAACCAGACCATTTGCAACCTTGGCGTCCTATTTCTTATGTTCTATTTGACCCTGAGATGAGCTTCTGACCACATATTTGCTCCATCATCAAGACCGTGTAATTCCTCCTCTGTAACATCATCCATCTTTGCTCGTGCCTCAGCTCATCAATTGCTGAAGCCCTCTTCCACGCCTTTGTTACCTCTAGTCTCGACTATTCCCATCTTCCACCCTCCATAAACTTGAGCTCATCAAAAACTCTACTGTCCGTATCCTAACTCGCACCAAGTCCTGTTCACCCATCACCCCTCTGCTCACTGACTTACATTGGCTCCTGGTCTGGGAACACATCAATTTTAAAATTCTCATCCTTGTTTTCAAATCCCTCAATGGTCTCGCCCCTCCCTATCTCTGTAACCTCCTCCAGCCCTACAGCCCTCCAAGATCTCTGCGATCCTCCAATTCTTGCCTCTTGCACATCCCTGATTTTAATCGCTCCACCATTGGTGTCTGTACCTTCAGCTGCCTAGGCCCTAAGCTCTGGAATTCCCTCCATAAACCTCTCCGCCTCTCTACCTCTCTCGCCTCCTTTAAGACACTCCTTAAAACCTACCTCTTTGACCAAGCTTTCAGTCACCTGTCCTAATACCTGCTTATGTGGCTCGGTGTCAAAGTTTGTTTGATAGCGCTCCTGTGAGGCGCCTTGGGGCATTTTACTACGTTAAAGGTGCGATATAAATGTGAGTAGTAGTAGTAGTAGTAGTAGTAGTAGTAGTAGTAGTTGTTGTTGTTGTTGTTGTTGTTGTGCGCAGCGACAGTTACCTGAAGAATTCTGCCACTAAAACGAACTGCGTGAGGAGCAGCATGATGGCAGCGAACATCACCATATTCTGAGCCATGTTAAGTGGGGAGGTGCCAAGCAGATGCTGCCAGCTGCAGGAGGCATTGGCAGCATCTTGGGAATACGCTGTGGACCTGCTGTCTTTGCTGCGAGCATCAGGGAAGTGGATAAACAAAAGAAAATTAAACTACGTAATGAGGACCCTACCCAAACACCTTGATGAAAACAAAAATCGGAGAGATAAATCAGAGCAAATTGTGAAACTTCTCCAGACATCCTCAATTGTCTTAATAATCACTGGTTCAGGCACTATTGTATACAGAGCTGTCAATAAGGAAGGAACAGTTACAACCTATAAGATCAACATGGATTCCAAGCTATTCACCGTGTTTGGCTGTGTTTAAGAATAATATATGACAAAATAGTTACAATTTTAAACCAAAATAGGTGATTGTTATTCCCAATGAGTGACACATCTCAGGTCTACCTCATCCCATGTGACATGACATCCACTCTTAGGAAGTCCTCTTTTCTATCTGCCAACAGTCAGAAGAAACAAAGTTTAACAAAAATTAATAATGTACATCA